>NW_027142361.1:15693951-16362933 GCF_026170545.1 Melanerpes formicivorus
AGTGAAGCTACAACAGAGCAAGCATCAGCATTTTCCTCCCAGAACAAGGTGCATGCCTTGTAATTCACCACCCACCACAGACTCAGAGCAAGCACAAGAGATCACAGATGGTAACCACAGCTCCAGGTGTGCACCTGTGTGATCATCTCTGTCTATGCATCCAAAAAGGCCTTAACCCCATGGATGATCTGCTGGTTGCTGGCTCTCTGGCTCAAATTTACCATCTCTAAGGGTCTGCTGGCTCCAAAGCCTCCAAACAGTGGAGACAGTTTTGTGGTGGTGTACCAGCCATCTACTCACCTGGATGTCTCTTGAGTCCCTGTTTGTCATACCCTGCACATTTGACCAGACACTAGATGAAGGTGTTCTGGATGGAGCAGGATCCTCAGCACTACTCCCCACTCTACCAGCTGCACCTGGGCAGGAGTAGAGGTGGGTGATGAGCACAGAACACCTGCTCAGAGCACAAGTCAACTGTCTGCAAAGCACTTCACAGTATCACAGTATCACAGTATAACTTAGGTTGGAAAGGACCTCGAGGATCATCGAGTCCAACCTATCAACACAGACCCCATGACTAGACCATGGCACCAAGTGCCACGTCCAATCTCCTCTTGAACGCCTCCAGGGACGATGACTCCACCACCTCCCCGGGCAACCCGTTCCAATGACGAATGACTCGCTAGGAGAAGAATTTCCTCCTCACCTCGAGTCTAAACCTCCCCTGGTGCAGCTTGAGACTGTGTCCCCTTGTTCTGGTGCTGGTTGCCTGGGAGAAGAGACCAACCCCTTCCCAGCTACAACCACCTTTCAGGTAGTTGTAGAGGGCAATGAGGTCACCCCTGAGCCTCCTCTTCTCCAGGCTAAACAATCCCAGCTCCCTCAGCCTCTCCTCATAGGGCTTGTGTTCAAGGCCTCTCACCAGCCTTGTTGCCCTTCTCTGGACACGCTCAAGTGTTTCGATGTCCTTCTTAAACTGAGGGGCCCAGAACTGGACACAGTACTCAAGGTGCGGCCTAACCAAAGCAGAGTACAGGGGCACAATGACCTCCCTGCTCCTGCTGGCCACACTATTCCTAATGCAGGCCAGGATGCCATTGGCCCTCCTGGCCACCTGGGCACACTGCTGGCTCATATTCAGGTGGCTGTCAATCAGCACCCCCAGGTCCCTCTCTCTTTGGGAGCTCTCCAGCCACTCCGACCCCAGCCTGTAGCTCTGCATGAGATTGCCGTAGCCAAAGTGCAGCACTCGGCACTTGGACTTGTTGAATGCCATCCCATTGGACTCTGCCCATCTGTCCAGTCGGTCGAGGTCCCTCTGCAGAGCCTTTCTACCCTCTAACTGACTAACATCTGCCCCTAACTTGGTGTCATCTGCAAACTTGCTGATGACTGACTCGACCCCCTCATCCAGATCATCGATGAAGATGTTGAAGAGGACGGGGCCCAGCACTGATCCCTGGGGGACACCACTGGTGACTGGCTGCCAGCTGGATGTGGCACCATTCACTACCACTCTCTGGGCCCGGCCCTCCAGCCAGTTCCTAACCCAGCACAGAGTGTAGTGGTCCAATCCACAGGCTGACAGCTTAGCCAGCAGTTTGCTGTGGGGGACGGTGTCAACCTGGAACCTGCCCTCAGATAAAAGGGAAGAGGATTGTCTTGGCAGTAGTCCCACTGTGGCTGTGCCAGAGGGTCCTCAGACAGACCTCTGTGGCCATCACAAGGTTTTTGCAAGCCCCAGAGTACTTCTCACCCCTGTGATGCTGATGTTTACAGCCCAGTGCCCCCCATCCCATGGGATTTGAGCACAGCTGTGACATTCACACCTGGCCCTGGAGCTCATTCACACCAAAGTGTGACCTCCTTCTCCAAATTAAAGCAGAAAGGCCAGAAATTATGTGGCTAAAGAGCTCAATCAGCCGTGGACATCTCACTCCCACACCCACCCCTGCCAGGAAAGAGCTGCACATCCTGAGCTGCGGCTTATGGGGACGAGGTCATGATGAAGCCACCAGATCTGCTAGGACAAGAGAAAACTGCCTCAAGTTATACCAGAAGAGGCTCTGGTTGGGCAGAAGGAAGATTTTCTTCCCCAAAAGGGCTGCCAAGCCCTGGAACAGGCTGCCTAGGGAGTCCCCATTCCTGGAAGGACTGAGAAGTCCTGTAAATGGACATGGTGCTGAGGGACATGGCACTGAGGGGTATGGCTTAGCTGTGACCTGGCACTGCTCAGTTAATGGTTAGAGTTAATGATCTTGAAGGTCTTTCCAACCAAAAGTTATTCTGATTCTGCCTCATTCAAGTTATCCCTGAAGTGAGGTCTCCAGAGCTGAGCAGCTTGATGGAGCAGAGCCCTGGGGCCATGCCCTGCTGATGGCTATGCTCAGAGCAGGGGGTGGATGATGCTCCTCTTCCAGTGTGTTTGTGTGGTTCTGGATAGTCTCCAGATGTCCCCAGCTCAGAGAGAAGGAAGAATCAGCTGCACCCACGAATCATTTATGCACTGCACTCTCTTTGGGGTAAAAAAAACCCAAAACATAAATGAGTTCTGTGATGAAATCTAATGAGTGTCCTGCTCCTATACTGGGAGCAGCTCTGCATGGGGAGCAGGACTCAGCCATTCCATAGAATCACTGAATCATTTTGGTTGGAAGACACCTCTAAGATCATCAAGTCCAAACACTAACCCAGCACTGCCAGGTCATCACTAAACCATCTCCCTCAGCACCACATTTACACAGTTTTTCAATCGCCCCAGAGACAGGGAATTCACCACTGCCCTGGGCAGCCTGTCCCAGGGCTTGACAGCTCTTTCAGAGAAGAAATTGATCCTCATGTCCAACCTAAACCTTCCCTGGGGCGACTTCAGACTACTTCCTCTTCTACTGTTGTTTATTCCTTGGGAGAAGTGACCAACCCCCACTTCACTCCAACCTCCTTTCAGGGAGTGGTAGAGAGTGAGGAGGTCTTCCCTGAGCCTCCCTTTCTCCAGGCTGAACAACCCCAGTTCCCTCAGGAACTCCTCACAAAACTTGTTCTCCAGACCCTTCATCAGCTTTGTTGTCCTTCTCTGGACACACTCCAGCACCTCAGTGGAGCAAGGAGCCCCAGTCTGAACCTAGTATCCAAAGCAGCCTCAGTAGTACCAGTTCAGGGGGGTCATCACTGCCCAGGTCTTGCTGGCCACGCCAGCACCACTCAAGCATGCTACAGAGATGCTGAAGCACTAACATCGTGCTAACAGCGTTAGCACTAACAGCACTAACAGCGTGAAGACACGCTGGAGGGAAGGGAGGCCATCCAGAGGGACCTTGACAGGCTGGAGAGGTGGGCACAAGCCAACCTCATGAAGTTCAATAAGAGCAAGTGCAGGGTCCTGCATCTGGGTCGAGGCAATCCCAGGCACAAATACAGGCTGGGCAGTGACTGGCTGGAAAGTAGCCCAGAAGAGAGAGACTTGGGGGTGCTGGTGGACAAAAAGCTCAACATGAGCTCTCAGTGTGCACTTGCAGCCCGCAAAGCCAATCAGATCCTGGGCTGCATCAGGAGAAGTGTGGCTAGCAGGTCGAGGGAGGTGATCCTCCCCCTCTACTCAGCCCTGGTGAGACCCCACCTGGAGTACTGTGTCCAGTTCTGGAGCCCCTATTACAAGAGGGATCTGGAGGTGCTGGAACGTGTCCAGAGAAGGGCCACAAGGATGATCAGAGGGCTGGAGCACCTCTCCTATGAGGGCAGACTGAAGGAGTTGGGGCTGTTCAGTCTGCAGAAGAGAAGGCTCCGAGGTGACCTAATTGTGGCCTTCCAGTATCTGAAAGGGGCCTACAGGAAGGCTGGGGAAGGACTTCTCAGGATCTCAGGTAGTGATAGGACTAGGGGCAATGGAATGAAGCTGGAGGTGGGGAGATTCAGGCTAGATGTGCGGAGGAGGATCTTCACCATGAGAGTGGTGAAACCCTGGAATGTGTTGTCCAGGGAGGTGGTCGAGGCCCCGTCCCTGGGGGTGTTTAAGAGCAGGCTGGATGAGGCTCTGTCCAGCCTGATCTAGTGTGGGGTGTCCCTGCCCATGGCAGGGGGGTTGGAACTAGATGATCCTTGTGGTCCCTTCCAACCCTGAATGAAACTATGAAACTATGAAACTATGAAACTATGAAACATCTCCAAGAGATCACAGAATCACCAAGGTTGGAAGAGACCTCAAAGATCATCAAGTCCAACCTGTCACCAAAGACCTCATGACTAAACCATGGCACCAAGTGCCATGTCCAATCCCCTCTTGAACACGTCCAGGGATGGGGACTCCACCACCTCCCTGGGCAGCACATTCCAAAGACTAACAACTCTCTCTGTGAAGAACTTTCTCCTCACCTCCAGCCTAAACTTCCCCTGGCACAGCTTAAGACTGTGTCCTCTTGTTCTGGTGCTGGTTGCCTGGGAGAAGAGACCAACCCCCTCCTGGCTACAACCTCCCTTCAGGTAGTTGTAGACAGCAGTAAGGTCTCCCCTGAGCCTCCTCTTCTCCAGACAATGTCACACTCCCTGATACCAGGAGTGGGGAGCTGAGCTCCAGCTGCAGTTGTCTCCAGGAGGGAGGTCTGAAAGCATTATCTGTGAAGCTGGCAAGTAGTGTAGACACCCAGCTTAGGCTGCTGTCGTAGTTTGGGCTGGCTGCCCTCTGCTACAGGGGTGTTTCCTGTGTCCAGAAGTCCAGCCCAGTGGGTGGACACAGGAAATTAGGTTATTTCCTACCATGATCCCTTGCACCACTATAAGTCTTACGGCGGGGTCTGGCACTTTCTCTTTCCTTCCTCCTCGCCACCCGGTAACAGGGGGAGGGATCTCCCGGCCATGGGCCTGGTTAGGCCCAAGGCCACGGGGGGGATGGGCAGTCTCAGATCTGGCCAGCTGAGACTAGCCTAGCAGTGGGGGAGGGGGAAGGAGGAGCCCTGGGGGTTTGGGTGCACCCCCAGGTGGGGATGGGATTTCTCTGGGTCTGTTTTTTTGGGTCTCTCTCTCTCTTGTCACTGTGTTTCTAGTTTTTTCTGCACGCACTCACTGTTCTATTTAAACTTTTCATCACTTTTGCAATCCGTTTGTCTGAGTTGTTATTTCTGCGCGTGGTGGGGAGGGGGTCTGCCCCAACCCATTACAGCTGCCAAAGCCATGACAGAAGATACTTCATCTCAGCCCCTCACCTGCAGCTGCTCAACTCTATGAGCTTTCCTAAACAGATTTCACATCTTCCTTATAAACATGAATGGCTCAGATTGGCCTAATGAAGACAAAAGAGCCTTTAAAGTATCACAGTATCACAGTATAACTTAGGTTGGAAAGGACCTCGAGGATCATCGAGTCCAACCTATCAACACAGACCCCATGACTAGACCATGGCACCAAGTGCCACGTCCAATCTCCTCTTGAACACCTCCAGGGATGGTGACTCTACCACCGCCCTGGGCAGCCCATTCCAATGACGAATGACTCGCTCGGTGAAGAACTTTCTCCTCACCTCGAGTCTAAACCTCCCCTGGTGCAGCTTGAGACTGTGTCCCCTTGTTCTGGTGCTGGTTGCCTGGGAGAAGAGACCAACCCCTTCCCAGCTACAACCACCTTTCAGGTAGTTGTAGAGGGCAATGAGGTCACCCCTGAGCCTCCTCTTCTCCAGGCTAAACAATCCCAGCTCCCTCAGCCTCTCCTCATAGGGCTTGTGTTCAAGGCCTCTCACCAGCCTTGTTGCCCTTCTCTGGACACGTTCAAGTGTTTCAATGTCCTTCTTAAACTGAGGGGCCCAGAACTGGACACAGTACTCAAGGTGCGGCCTAACCAATGCAGAGTACAGGGGCACAATGACTTCCCTGCTCCTGCTGGCCATACTATTCCTAATGCAGGCTAGGATGCCATTGGCCCTCTTGGCCACCTGGGCACACTGCTGGCTCATATTCAGGCGGCTGTTGATCAGTACCCCCAGGTCCCTCTTTGTTTGGGAGCTCTCCAGCCACTCTGACCCCAGCCTATAGCTCTGCATGGGATTGCCGTAGCCAAAGTGCAGCACTCAGCACTTGGACTTGTTAAATGCCATCCCAGTGGATTCTGCCCATCTGTCCAGTTGGTCGAGGTCCCCCTGCAGAGCCTTTCTACCCTCTAACTGACTAACATCTGCCCCTAACTTGGTGTCATCTGAAAACTTGCTGATGACTGACTCGACCCCCTCATCCAGATCATCAGTGAAGATGTTAAAGAGGATGGGGCCCAGCACTGATCCCTGGGGGACGCCACTGGATGTGGCACCATTCACCACCACTCTCTGGGCTCGGCCCTCCAGCCAGTTCCTAACCCAGCACAGAGTGTTGCTGTCCAAGCCACGAGCTGACAGCTTAGATAGCAGTTTGCTGTGGGGGACGGTGTCAAAGGCCTTGCTGAAGTCCAGGTAGACCACATCCACAGGCCTCCCCACGTCCACCAGATGGGTCACCTGATCATAGAAGGAGATCAGGTTAGAGAGGCAGGACCTGCCCTTCCTAAATCCATGTTGGCTGGACCTGAGCCCTTGGCCATCCTTCAGGTGTGCAGTAATTGCCGCCAGGATAATCTGCTCCATCACGTTCCCTGGCACTGAGGTCAGGCTAACTGGCCTGCAGTTTCCAGGTTCCTCCATCCGACCTTTCTTATGGATGGGGACCACATTGGCCAGTTTCCAGTCACCTGGGACCTCATCGGTGAGCCAGGACTGGAGGAAAATGATGGAGAGCGGCTTGCCCAGCTCATCTACCAGCTCTCTCAGCACCCTAGGATGGATCCAATCCGGTCCCATGGACTTGTGAGTGTCCAAGTGGCTCAGCAGGTCCCGAACTAATTCCTCATGGATTACTGGGGCACTACACTGCTCCCCGACCCCATCGCCCAGCTCAGGAGGCCACTCGTCCTGAACTCCTGCCTTGCTGTTAAAAATTGAGGCAAAGAAGGTGTTCGGGACCTCAGCCTTTTCCTCGTCTTCAGTCACCATGTTCCCCTCCAGCTCCAATAAGGAGTGCAGGTTCTTCCTGCCCTTCTTCTTATTGTTAATATATTTGTAAAAATGTTTTTTATTGTCTTTGACAGAGGTGGCCAGCTTCAGTTCCAACTGGGCCTTTGCCTCCCTAATTTTATTCCTACATAATCTAACAACTTCCTTGAACATACCTCGAGAAGCCTTCCCCTCTTTCCAAAGGTCATACAGCCTCTTTTTCCCCCTTAAATCCTCCAGGAGCTGCTTGCTCATCCAGGCCGTTCACCTTCCCCGCCGGCTCGTCTTTCGGCACGTGGAAACTGCCAGTTCCTGTGCCTTCAAGAGCTCCTGTTTGAAGTAGGTCCGACCCTCCTGGACCCCTTGGTTCATGAGGGCTGGTACCCAGGGGACTTTACAAATAAGTTTCTTAAACAGGCTGAAGTTTGCCCTCTGGAAGTCCAAGGTGAAGGTTCTGTTGGTGCTCCTCCCTATCTCCCTGCATATTGAAAACTTCACTATCTCGTGGTCACTGCACCCTAGGCAGCCTCCCACAATCACGTCTCCCACCAGCCCTTCTCTATTGGAGAACAGCAGGTCATGCAGAGCCTGTCCCCTGGTAGGCTCGCTTAACAGCTGTGTCAGGAAGCAGTCCTCCATTCGCTCCAGGAATCTTCTGGACTGCCTCCTCCCTGCTGAATTAAGTTCCCAGCAGATATCTGGCAGGTTGAAGTTACTGACAAGGACAAGATCTGATGATCTTGAGACGGCCTCCAGTTGTTTGTAGAATCATAGCTCCAGTTTGGGCCATAACGTGCCTCAGAATAGCTCTTTGTCACGGGAAAATATTGCAGAGAGGGGGATCTGTCAGCAAGGACTGAGGCAGCTGATGCAGTTGTGGGCACTGCAGAGGTGCATGGTCCAGAGATAGATGTGGGGAGGGTCCAGGGAAGGTGTGAAGCAAATTGAAGTTCTGCAGAGGCTGTTTCTTGAATCTCTGGTGCTTTGCCTCTTTAGTTACCTTCAGTGGAGGGTTTCCTCCAGTCCTGGGGTGCTCAGGTGAAGCTCTTGCTCCCCAGTATCCTTTGGCAAGGAACAACCCACCTCATTTTTGTTCATTCTCAGCCTCTCGTCTGGCTGTTGGAAAGACGAGAGGAGCTCCAGAGGAGATCCCTCCAAGATGGAACACCTCCACCCTGAGGCAGCTGTCTGGATGATGTTCACAGAAATCACAGAAACACTCAGGTTGGAAAAGACCCTCAGGATCACCAAGTCCAACCCAGAACCCTACTCTACATGGTTCACCCCTAAACCATATCCCAAGCACCACATCCAAACCACCTTTACACACACCCATGGTTGGTGACTCAACCACCTCCCTGAGCAGTCTATTCCAATGCCTGACCACTCTTGCTGGGAAAGTCTTTTTCCTAATGTCCAGTCTCAGTTGCTCAACCACTCTCCACATCCCTCTAACCCCAGTGTCTTGTTTATGGGTTGTTTTTTTCCCCCAGGAGATCACCTTTGGGGTAGTTTCTTTCACTACAGAGGACCATGTCAAGCAGAATAGGAGCAAATCCTTCACCCACCCAAGAGAAGAGCACATCTGCTGGCAAGATTGCAGGTGAACCTCCACAGGTGTCTTCTCATAAGCATCAAAATCAACAACTGAGCTTCACATGGGCTAGTGGGATGGATGCTCATAGCCCATGTCTGATTCTTGCTCAAGCCCAGACCCAACAAAAATCACTCTTAGGTGTTATGGGTGAAGATGGTCCCTCAAGGGCTACCTTGCCATTACATCCTGGGGACAGAAAATCCCCATGCAGATGTGTTTCTTCACCTGATTAAGCCCAGAGCTGGAAAAAAAAAAGACCTAAAAGTCATCCTCTGATCCTGATGGACAGCTGGGGACTGGTGCCATCACCCTGGACTGCTTGTGGAGAGCAGCTAGAGGTGATGAGCAAGGTCAGAGGCAAATCTACCTCAAGCACAGGAGACATGGAATGTAAAAGCCCATGCAGAACCTGGTAAACCATCTCTGAACATCATCCTCCTGCTGTTGAAACTTCTACATGAGGCTTGACAAGGTTCTGGGACGTGGGACAGGGGTGGTTGGCATGTCACCTCTTTTGGCTGGAAAAAGAGAGTTGAGCCCTCGAGGCACCAGACAGCTGAGTGGTAAGGGCTGGAAACTTGGCACCAGATGAGTTCCCCCATCTCTCCAACCCTTTTGTTCTTCCCATCACCCCCAGCTCCTTTTCAAGGTACCATCCTGCACCAAACACATCACAGAGGACAGAGCATCCCTCTTGATTGCTGGTGCAAGGCTTGGCCAAGGGCCACGAAAGAGCTTCCTGGAAGCCACCACAGCCTTACCTGTAGAGTAGCCAAGGTCAGCCCTATAGCAATCATGAGTCCTGCTGGGCTTTGGGATTCTCTGCTATAGGGGAAAACATCCACAGCCCAAAGCTAGTCCAGCTAGAGTGGAGCAGGGAAACTGGGATCTGATGGGTGCAGACAGGGAACAATGAGGCTGGCCAAGCCCCTTAAACCTGTCAGTGCTCTGGACAATGCTTTCCTGCTGAGTTTGCGCCCACAGCTGGGGACTACAGGACTCCCTGACACATCAGGCAGAGATGCCTGCTGCCTACACTCACCCTAACCTGGGCTGAGGAGCCCGAGAGCTTTATTTTTAACCAAATCCCCTTTTATCTCACCCAAATACCCCAAATCCTCAGTGCCCACCGGAGCACGAAGTTCTTCCCACACCTGAGCCCGAGGAGTGACAGATGCTCCTGTCCTGCACGCTAGTGACAAACAACTCACACCAAACCCACCACTGGCACCCGATGAAGGACTTTCCATCCCCCCATCTCCCCCCCACCCCCCCTTTCCCAGATCCAAACTCAATTAGCAGCATCGCCCTGAAAACTTTGCCGGCTGCGTTTCACTGAGAGATGCTAATCTCCCCCCAACATCCGCCACGGGGTCGGGTCTGGAGAGAGCTTGTGGCTTGCTCATCTTTTGTTTCATACCCGGAATGGTCCCTCTCGTCCCCGCTTCCAGCCACCCCCCCTCCCCTTTCCCTCCAGCAGATGCGACGGCCGCGATGATGTGGGGGGGTTGGGGGGGATATAAAAGCTACCAGGACCAGCGGCCGAGTGGCAGAAGCTGGCTGGGAGTGCACAGGAGAAGGGGGACGGAAGACGTGCGGTGCCCGGACTCTCATCCCGGCCACAGGTAAGCACCAAACCCCAGCCACTCAACCCCTATGGGGCTTCCTGGGGTGTTCTAGGGGGTGGGGAGGGGAAAGAAAGTTGCAAAAAATCTGTGTTTGATGGATGGTAGGGACCAGTTGCCACAGGGCAGTGACACGCTGTGATGGATGGATGGATGTCAGGCAGGGGTTTCCCAGCAAGGGATGGGCAATAAAACATCCTCCCCTCCTTGTCTGCAGTTTATAGCCCTCTCAGCTCTGTTTATTGTGGGGTTTATTTGCCTTATTCGGGTGTTAAGATGTCACAGGGTTGCTGCTGTGCTGGGGGATCCCCAGGTGGTGACACCCTCAAACCGAAGCAAAAGATAGAAAGACCTTCAAGTTTAAATTCGATGTCTTGCTCTTTTAACCCTCTTTGTGAACCATTATTTACAGTCATAACCATCAGGTTCTTTTATGCCACTGCTCAAGAAGGTTCCCCTCCAGACAGGCTCCCTAGAACCACAGGAGAGGGTCAGCTCTTCCCTCCAGCCACACATTTGGGACAAAAACTCGGTTTTTCTACTATGTGGGATGAGGTTTTCCTCCTACAGAGCTCCCATAGCATGGGGGAAGATGAGACACACGAGGCCATGCCGAGTTCAATATTGCTGCTTGGGAAAGATCTGGGGAGTCTGCAGAGGGAATTCAACCCCTGGACTATAGAGTCAGGTCCTCTGGATGTCCAGGAACCCACCTCAGCCTCACCTTGATGAGACAGCAGCAAGGGCTGCTTCCCTCCCCAGGTTTTGTCAGGATGCTGCATTAATTCGGACAGCCCCCAGGGTCACACCACATCCCAGACAGCACCACCACTTCCCACAGCCCTTCCCACAAGCCAAGTAGCCAACTTCAGTATTGTCTGAAGTCCCATGAGACACTGGAAAAAAAGGATCCTCAGGTAGGCTGTGAATGCCCCCATCCCTGGAGACACCCCAGGTGAGGCTGCACAGGGCTCTGCACAACCTGATCTGGTTGAAGTTGTCCCTGATGACTGCAGGGGGGGTCTGGCTAGATGACCTTTAAAGGTCCCTTCCCCACCCACAGCCTCCTGTGACGCACTGATTAATGTAAGATATTCATGGCTGACTCTTCTAATCCTAATTCATCATGATTTACACTCCTGTCTCCCACCACGCAGCAGCTTTGTGGCCACTTGAGGACAGATTAGGAGGGAACACATCACTATTATTTTATTTTTTGGAGAAGAATCGGCTTGCAAAGTCGTGAGTGGTCGACAAAGGCTGAAACCTGCTAGAGCTTCCTCACGCTGCTTCCTGGCAGCATCATTCATCTTGATGGGGTTCTTAGGAGGCGGCAGCAATCCCCGCAGACAGCGGCTGTCACCTTCGCTAGCAGTGACAAAGGACCTGGGCTCCAGTCAGATGCCTTTCACTTCAAAAGGGAAAAGGAAGAGCCGGGGGAGGAGGGGAAGGGGAAAGGGGAGGGAGGGGAATGCTGTTCCTTTTTCAGAGCAGAGGGATGAGTCTGCAGGCAGGGAGGTCTTCCCTTTGCCGTGCCTCAGTTTCCCCCTCGGGCAAAATCCACTCCATGCTCCTGGGGTCTCGGAGGAAAAACAAACAAACAAACAAACAAACAAACAAAAAGTGGGTTTCTATTTTTCCTTTTTATTATTATTGTTGTTCTCCACAGTTCCTGCACATTTCCTGGCCTCACAGCCCCTTGAATCCCTCCTGTGAGCCCAACTCCGTGTCCCCAGCCAGGATGTCAAGCACACTGTGGAGCATCTTGCCTGTGGTGCTGTGGCTGCTGCTCTGGCACCCCACAAGTGCCAGTGACCCATGCTGGGAGAGTGGCAAATGCCAGGACCTCACCACTGAGGTGGGTATTCTGGTAAGCCTGGGGATGGGGACTGGCCTCCAGTGCCTTTGCTGGGTGATGGGGTGGGAGAAGAGATGATGGGGATGCCAATGTCATGGGGGTGGTCTGCATCAGTGTAGGGGAACAGACCCAGAGAGGCTGTGGAGTCTCCTTCTCTGGAAAGATTCCCAAACCCACCTGGGAAGTGATCCCAGGCAAACTGCTCTGTGTGACCCTGCTAACCTGCTTTAGCAAGGAGCTTGGGCTAGATGATCTCCAGAGGTCCCTTTCAACCCCTAACATCCTGTGATCTCCTGGGGTCCCTTCCAACCACTATCATGCTGGGACCCAATGACTTCAGGTTTCAGTGGGCTCCTGTCACCTGTCTTCTCGTTGAGGGCTGATGCCAGAATAAGGTTTTGAGCTTAAATGTGGGAAGAATGAACAATTTGGATGTTGGCTTCACCCTGAGCCCAGGGTGCTTGCAGAGGGTGGTGGTGACACAATGGCACAGCCACTCCCCTTGTGCAAGTGCTGAATTTGCTACAGGGACCTCAGTGGAAGCTGTGTCCCTTTCCAGCACCGTTTCCAGCCACCCAGGGCTGGTTTGGTGTCTGGGCATGAGAGAGGTGATTCTGCCCCTCTGCTCTGGAGAGATACCGCCCACAGTGCTGCATCCATCTCTGGGGTTGTAGGCACAGGAGAGACATGGACCTGTTGGAGTGGGTGCAGAGGAGGCCACAAAAAAGGGTCCAAGGGCTGGACCCCCTCTGCTGTGAGGACAGGCTGAGAGAGTTGGGGTTGTTCAGCCTGGAGAATAGAAGGCTCCAGGGAGAATTTATCAGTACTTAAAGGCATCTGTAAGAGATGGGGACAGACTTTTCTTCAGGGCCCACTGTGACAGGACAAGGGGTGATGGTTTTAAAGTAATAGAGGGGAGATTCAGACTGGATAGAAGAAAGAAATTGTTTCTGCTGAGGGTGGTGAGACACTGGCCCAGGTTACCCAGAGAGGTGGTAGATGCCCCATCTCTGGAAACATTCCAGGTCAGCTTGGATGGGGCTCTGAGCAACCTGATCCAGTTGAAGACATTCCTGCTCAGTGCTGAGCTGTTGGATTAATCATAGAATGGTCTGGGATGGAAGGGACCTTCAAAGGTCATCCAGTCCAACCTCCCCTCAATCAGCAGGGACACCCCCAGCCAGATCAGGTTGCCCAGAGCCTCGTCAAGCCTCACCTTGAATATCTCCAGGGAAGGGACCTTGTGACCGTTTGAGGCCTCAAACCCACGACAGACCTCAACCACCTCCCTGTTAGACAACTTTCAAAAGTCCACTCCCACCCACCCAAACCATTGCATGATTCTATACAACACCCTGCTGTGCAAGCAGACTCCTACCAACCCCCCATGGCCAGGAGAGTCCCTCCTGGTGCTGGCGTTTAAAAGTCCACTCCCACCCAAACCACTCTGCTGTGCAAGCAGACCCCTGCCGACCCCCCTGGGCCCATCCGCGGCCCCGGCGCTGACGCTGCCCGCACCCCCCGCAGGCGTGCGCCAGCGTGTGCAGGTCGGAGCTGTCCGCCGAGGTTCCGGTGTACCCCGGGAACGGGCACCTGCAGCCGCTCTCCGAGAGCATCCGCAGGTACGTCATGAGACACTTCCGCTGGAACAAGTTCGGCTGGAAGAACAGCAGCGGCGGGGCGCGCAAACGGCAGGGGACGGCGGGGGACGGCCCGCCCCCCGCAGCGCCGCCTGCTGGCCCCCCGGCGCAACGCCAGCAGGAGGAGGGGGCCGTCCCGCAACGGGAGGAAGGCAAACGATCCTACTCCATGGAGCACTTCCGCTGGGGCAAGCCGGTGGGGCGCAAGAGGAGACCCGTCAAGGTCTACCCCAACGGGGTGGAGGAGGAGTCGGCCGAGAGCTACCCTTTGGAGTTCAGGAGGGAGCTGGTGCTTGGCACCGGGGCACCGCCTGAGGAGGAGGAGGAGGAAGAGGAAGGCCCGGAAGAGGAGAAGAAGGCAGTGTCGGGCAGCTCCTACCGCAGGGGCCAGTACGGCTGGCACACGCCCTTGAAGGACAAGCGCTACGGGGGCTTCATGACCTCGGAGCACAACCAGACCCCTCTAGTGACTCTCTTCAAAAATGCCATCATCAAAAGCGCCTACAAGAAGGGGCAGTGATGGGGGGACAGGGAGGGAGAGCCCGAGGGGTGTCCCAGCCTCACCACCAACCCCCACCTCCACCCCCTCTAGCTTTAGTGTCCCCCGGCATTGTGCTTCACCTAGAGGTCACTCGTCCTGTCGCTCTGCATTAGTGCTCCGGAGGAATCCACTCCCACCTTAAGGATGAAGAAAGACCTCAACCACTTCCCCACACCCCCTGGACATGCTGTGGGAGCAGGGATGTCACCACTTTGGAGCACACCGAGTGATTTCCACCTTTTCACTGAGCTGTACAATACTGTAAATGAGAGAGTAAAAGAATTCTAAACAAAAAAAAGTTAATAAAAATAAACCAATCTATCCTCCTTCCTTCCTTTTTGCAAGCTACCCAGCTGTCAGCAGAGTCTCTGGGGGTGGCTGGTGCTGCTCAAGGGAGAGAACAAAGAATTGCAAAGTGAAATGGACCTGCTGGAGCGTGTTCAGAGAAGGGCCACGAGGATGGGCAGAGGGCTGGAGCTCCTCTCCTATAGAGACAGACTGAGAGAGTTGGGGCTGTTCAGTCTGGGGAGGAGAAGGCTTCAAGGAGACCTTATTGTGGCCTTCCAGTATCTGAAGGGGGCCTACAAGAAGGCCGGGGAAGGACTTTTTAGGGTGTCAGGGAGTGATAGGACCAGGGGCAATGGAACAAAACTAGAAATGGGTAGATTCAGATTGGATGTTAGGAAGAAGTTCTTCACCATGAGGGCGGTGAGACACTGGAACAGGTTGCCCAAGGAAGTGGTAGAAGCCTCATCCCTGGAAGTTTTGAAGGCCAGGCTGGATGTGGCTCTGAGCAACCTGGTCTAGCTGGGGATGTCCCTGCTGACTGCAGGGAGGTTGGACTGGATGACCTTTGGAGGTTCTTTCTGGTCCAGACCATTCTATGATTCCAAGTAAAGATGCTGAGGAGGCTGGGTAGGAGGGGAAGCTTTGTTACAGTCCTGCTGCTACCTTAAGTAGTGAAGCATGGGACACGCTGGGGAGGGTGCTTTGTGCTGGTGCACTAGTGAGGAGGTCAGGTTTAAAACCATAAAATGGCTTTGGTTGGAACAGACCTTTAAGATCACTGAGTCCATTGGTTAACCCAGCACTACCAGGTCACCACTAAGCCATGTCTCTCAGCACCACAGCTACATGGCTTTTAAAGCCCTCCAGGGATGGGGACTCCACCACTGCCCTGGGCAGCCAGTTTTAGGCCTTGACTACTCTTTTAGGAGGGTTGGACTAAATGATCCCCAGAGGTCCTTTCCAACCCCTACCATGCTGGGATTCTCTGAAATGTTGCTAAAGGAAATCAAGGCTGATATTAGTGCTCAGGGATGTCCTGGATCAATCCTTACCACAGCAAGAAGCAGAGGGTCTGCCGGTGCAGCATGTATGTGGCTGGAGCACGCATGGCATGAAGTGCATTTTGGCCCCTCAAATATCTACCCATACATCCTAGGACCCATTTATTTGGCCTTGGCCAGAGGGTTTGTGCTCATTCATGTACACTGTGAGCAAAAAGCCCAGGACCCTTCCCCTAGGCACTGCAGGACAGGGGGAAAAAAGGAGTAGAGACTAAATTATAAAAGATGATGAAGCCTGGTTTGGGTTGGATCCTGGGCACAGAGAAGAAACTTTTTCACTGAAAAGCTTCTCAGACACTGGAACAGGCTCCTCAGGCATTGGAAGGTGCTGCCCAGGGAGGTGGTTGAGTCACCAACCCTGGATGTGTTTGAAGGTGGTTTGGATGTGGTGCTTGGCGACATGGTTTAGGGGTGAACCTTGCAGAGTAGGGTTCTGGGTTGGACTTGGTGATCCTGAGGGTCTTTCCCAGCCAGAATGTTTCTGTGATTCAGGAAGGTGGCTGAATCCCCATTCCTGGAGGTGTTTAAAAGAGGCAGAGAGATGGTGTTGAGGGCCATGGTTTAGCACCAGCCTTGGCAGAGATGGAGAATGGTTAGACTCAATGGTCTTAAAGGGCTTTTCCACCCAAACCTGAGTGAAGGAAGATTGCTCTCATCTGAGACCATCCTCCTCCTCCATCCCAGCCTCAACTACCCATTTTTCCCTCTCCTGGGGTGCCTGGCTGCTGTGAACACACCAAGACAATGCCCCTAAAGTGGCAACATCAACATTTATTGGACATGGGCATTGAGACAGTGCACTGGAGAACATCAGCAGTTTCTCAGCCCCTTTAACCACCCACTCCCCTCCCTGCCCTCAGCCAGCCCCACAGCACAGCCATGGGGATGCAGACATGCACCTAAAGGGCTCTGTTTGGTGGAAACAAGACTTTGTCATCTCTACCTACACGAGCATCTACACTAAACATGATGGCCCAACAGGTGGAGTTTGGGTCCCAAAACGTGGTGGGAGGTGCAGCCAGGCGGGCGGGGACAGTCTCAGCCCCGCTGCTGTGCCCCAGGAAGAGACAGCAGTGTGTGGTGACAGGAGGGACCAGCAGCTGCTCAGTGAGGAGAATTCCAGTTCAGCTTCCTGGAGCAGTGGCCAGGGGTATTTTCTGCCCCCAAAAAAGGGACGATGAGCGCCCCAAGACGCGTTCTGTGGTGTGCAAGCAAACTTGGTGCTCCTCTTCCTACCTTTGTTGTGGTGTTGAAGAGGTTTGGAGGGGGTGTTCCCGTGGGGGTTGATGTGGGGAGGGGCTTTTGGGTTTTCCCATGGGGGTTAATTCTAGAAGGTGTTTTTTTGGCTTTCCCATGGGGGTTAACTTGGGAAGGTGCTTTTTGGTTTTCCCATTGGGGTTAAAGGGTATGTCCAGCTGTTTTTAACCTGGGCACACAATTTGGGGCTTAATCACTTTTCCTGCTGCATTTCATTAAGCATTCAGTGCTTGTCATTAGGAAAGCCAGGGGAACAAACCCTCCTTCCTTGAGCAGCAGCTCGCTTCCCATCCCCACTGCCAACCCCGAAATCCAGTCCAAACCCAACTTCCAGCAGGAGCAGGGGAGCAAAAAGAGCTCAGGGCCAGGGGATGAGGGATGCTGAGGAAAGGCAGCAGGAAGGGGAGAGCCTCAGGCAGGGCTGGCACAGGCAGAGCCACACTGTGAGCAGGGCAGTGCCGTGATCCATCCAGCCCAGGGACCAAAATAAACCCTTGTTTGTCCTGTCCTCTTAAGACAGACCCTTCCCTAAACCCGGATTAGAGCACAAACCAGAGGTGATCTTGGGGCAATCATGAGCTGTATCCGCTAGTGAGGGACAAGAACAAGGATAGGAACTTGTCATTACAGCCTGAAATAACTGCCTGGAGAGCTGCAGGGAGAGGGGGCCCACAAACAGGGCGTGCCAGGGAAACAGGTTGTGGCTGAAGCAAACCCAGAGCTGGCTGCGTTTATCTCCTGTCCCTCCACTCTGTGCAGAAGCAGCTCCCACACCTCCAGCTTCAGACCCTCCTGTGCCTCTTCAGATAACAAAGACAGAAGCAGCTTTGGAGGCGAAGGGGCTGGCCAAGCTCACAGGAGAGATCTCCCAGGGCCCCCCAGGCTGCTCAGAGGGTGAGGGTGGAGAAGCTGCACAGTGCCTGTCCAGCTGTGAAGGGTGCCCAAGCTCATCTTAGCAAACCAACGCTCAAAAGGCATTTGGCAGCAAGAGAGACCCTGTGAACCCCTGAATACCCTCCAAGAAATCTTTCCTTCCCATCCCTACCATCTTTACATTGCAGTTTGGGTTTGGTAGGACCCAGAATTTCCTACCACGTATTTCTAAAGCAAAAATCTTGACAGCTTCATCTCACCCCCCTACCCCTCCAGCTCCAGTTTTATCCTACTGCACAAGAGGCGGCTCATTCCATGGCCCACCAGATGTAGGGTCTGCGGGTGCAAACATTCCAGGTCAGGATGGAGGAGGCTCTAGTTGAAGATGTTGTGTGTCCCTGCTCACTGCAGGGGGTTGGACTAGATGACCTTTGAGGGTCTCTTCCGTCTCAGAGCATTCTATGACCCGTTAAAGCACCACTTATCACAGCCATTTCCTGCAGCACTGCGGGGGTTCTTTGTGGTTATGGCTCAGTTGATTTAAAATTGGACTTTGTCGAAGTGATTCTGCTACAAATAAATAAACAAACAGACAAACAATCCTCTCTTTGAGGCAGAAACCCCAAAACGGTGACAACCCAGCCCCCAGTGAGTCAGCATTCCCCAGCATGGTGGTTGCTCATGCCTTGTGTCACTGCCCCAGATGTGCCACTGCATGCCCAGGTGTACCATCACACCAGCTCCTCTCAAGCAGCCTGCCTGTGACCCAGGTAAGATGCGCACCTCATGTGGGCTTTACCCTCCATAAAAAATGAGGTTTCCCAAAGGAATCTTGTTTTTCAAGTCACCTGGCACCAGCCAGCCTGCTGTGTGCCCCCACACTGGGATGGGATGATCCATCCCATCCAGGACCCTCCTTCCAGGGCACTGGGGCACCATGAAGCACCCAGAGGAACTGGCCATGAGATGAGGGAGCTAAAGGAAGATGAAGGCCCACAGGCCAGGAGCTGGATGTGGGGACCTCAAGCACCAGCTTGAGCAAACTTTGGTTTGTGGCTTCTCCAGGCTCCAGCACACCCCAGATCCCCCCCCACTCCACCCCCCCCCATTTTACACCCTCCAGCTTCAGCCCTGCCCAGTGCCAGGGGCTCTCAAGATGGCCAACAGACAATGCAGGAAAGAGGTTTGCTTTATGCTGGGAAGATGTACATGGCCCAACACACTCTGCCCAGAGCTAGAGCACCTCCTCTCCCCAGAAGATGAAACCAGAGAGGGAGGTCCCAGCAAATACCCACTTCCCACACCACCCCCCGCTGCAAAACGTGACTGCAGAAGGTCCCAACAGAAAGCACGGGAGACAGGTTTATGGTGTCAGTGCATCTTGGGGTGGCCTCTGTGTCTGTGTCCCTGTAAGGATGTGTTCCCACTAGGGTCAGCAGTCTCTCCCCAAGGGGTCCTCCTTTGGTGCGAGCTGTGGGTGGTGGCTCTGTTCTACCAGCACAGCCACCTTCAGTACACGCACAGGTCTGGGAACTTCATCTCGTACACCGGGATGGAGTGGTTTTGGGGCTGGCCATAAGCAGCTGTGATGGTACCAGAGGGGCTTGGAGGTGGTCTGAAACACAAGAGGTGGAAGGAGATGGATTATAGAGAGGTTTGCTGATGAAGCAGCTTGTTAGAGTGAGTCCAGAGGAGGCCACAAAAATAATCCAATGGCTCAGACCCCACTGACCTCACTGCTGTGAGGACAGGCTGAGAGAGTTGGGCTTGTTCATCCTGGAGAAGAGAAGGCTCCAGGGACACCTTCTTGGGGCCTTTTAGTACTTAAAGGGAGTGATAAAAAAGAAAGCTGTGGACAGACATTTTATCAAGGCCTGTTGTGACAGGACAAGGGGTCATGGATTTGAACCAAAAGAGGATGGATTCACCCAGAGAGGTGGTAGATGGTCATCCCAGGAAACATTCCAGGTGAGGTTGGATGGGGCTCTGAGCAACCTGCTCTAGTTGAAGATGTCCCTGCTCACTGCAGGGGGCTTGTATTAGATGACCTTTAAAAGTCTCTTCCCATTCAAAGCATTCTGTGATCCTGTGAAGTGAAGCCTGGTGCAGAAAATGTGTTCCTGCACCACTGCAGGTCTCCCCAGTGCCACCACAGTAGAGAACTGGGGCAAACAAACCAGGACCTGCCCCCAGCAACCTTTGTGTCCACTCTTGCCATTGCAAAGACTCCAACCCCAGGCTGGACCCCATCCCCAGCACACAAGCTGTGACCATTTGAGGCTGTGCCTTTAAGAAAAAGACAGTACTGGGACACTATGGCTGAATGTTTTGGAATGTTGACGAAAACCCACCACACAAGCCTCCTTGGTGGGAAATGTACATTGGCCCCATTGCCCCTGGCCTTGTGTTCAGGCATTCCAGAGTCCAGCAGCAGGTTTCTGGGTGGCTCAAGGCACAGGGTGCTTGGCTGCTCCTTCAACTCACCGTATGGTGATCTCAAAGATCTGGTTGAGCTTGCTCTGCAGCAGCATCGCCTGTAAGAGACACAGAAGCTCTATCAGCAGTGCCCTACTCAAGACACGCTCCCCAGACACCACAGCAGGGAGAGGGTGGCCTGGCAAAATTCAGAGCCACATTGTCCCATTGTCATTGGAGCATTTTGAGTGACACAGGCTGGACTCACCCGGGCTCCACAGTGGGCAGCGATCTCCTCGAAAGGAGCCTTCTGAAACTTCTCCACCACTTGTCGCCTCCGCTCCCGCTCCTGCTCCTCCACAGCCATGCTGTCTGCTGGAGCAGAGAGGAGATCACAGCATCACAGAGGCACAGAATGGTAGGGGTTGGAAGGGACTTCTGGAGACACCTAGCTCAGTCCCTCCGCTAAAGCAGGGTCACCCAGAGCAGGTTGCCCAGGGTCGCCTCCAGGAGGGTTTGGAGGAGGTTCAGGGGAGACCTTATTGCGGTCTACAACTACCTGAAGGGTGGTTGTAGCCAGAAGGGGGTTGGTCTCTTCTCCCAGGCAACTAGCACCAGAACAAGAGGACACAGTCTCAAGCTGCGCCAGGGGAGGTTTAGGCTCAAGGTGAGGAGAAAGTTCTTCACAGAGAGAGTTGTTAGCTGTTGGAATGTGCTGCCCAGGGAGGTGGTGGACTCACCATCCGTGCAGGTGTTCAAGAGAGGATTGGATGTGGCACTTGGTGCCATGGTTTAGTAGTCGTGAGGTGTTGGGTGACAGGTTGGACTTGATGATCTTTGAGGTCTTTTCCAACCTTATTGATTCTATGATTCTATGACTCTCTCTAGAGAATGAGACTCCACAGTATCTCTGGGCAGCCTCTTCTAGGGCTCCCACCAGCAACCTCACAGGAAAGAAGTTTCTCCTCATCTTCAGATGGAACCTCCTGGGTTCCAATTAGTTCTGTTGCTCCTTGTCCTGTCCCTGGGCACCACTGAAAAGAGTCTGCCTGCATCCTCTTGACATCCACCCTTTAGATCTTTATCAGCACTGAGAAGATCCCCTCTTGTCCAGGCCAAATAGCCCCAGGTGTCTCAGTCTTTCCTTATCAGAGAGATGCTCTAGTTCCCTCAGCTTCCACTGGAGTACTTCCAGTCTCCAGTACTTCCCTGTCTCTCAAACTGGGCAGGCCAGAACTTCAAAACAGTATTCCAGATGTGGTCTCAGCTGACTCTCAGCTCAGTTGGCTCTCAGCTGCTCCCCACCCTCACAGACCACCACTTCCACACCTTCCCAGTATGGATTTGGGCACCCCTAGAAGGCCAAGGAGAACATCTCCAGTGTCTGGCTCTGGGACCAGCTCCATCAGAAACATGAAATGTTGCCATGGCAATGGGGACTCATCCCTCCATGGTGTGCACACACAGACATGGGGTGACAGCAAGCATCACCACACCAGACTCCACCTCTCTTTGCTATGGCCATCTCCCTCTCTTACTTATTGCCTTCTTCAGCGTCTCATACGTGATCTCCTCTGCTGGTGCTCTCTAAAGGAAGGAGAAAAGGAGATGAGGCTCAGCACATAGCACAGGACACTGGTTTTGGACCACAACAACCCAGAACTAGGTTGCATTTGTGCACCAATCCCTGGTCCTTAAAGATTCCCTGCACTGAGTTGCAGGCTGGTACATGAAGGGGCAGTTTGGGTCTGTTTGACCTTGCTTGCTGCAAGACATGGTGGGTCTGAGTTACAGGCCCCTGTGCTTGCAGCCAGGGGAACAACTATGGGTGAAGCCAAATGGAGAATGAAGGGGCAGGCTGCTCCAAGGGCACAATGCAGAAGGGGTGAGACAGCCCCCATGGCTCTAGTACCTGCTCCCGCTCAGGGCTGTTCCTTGACTCCACCTCCACCTGCAGAGAAATGGTCTCACCAATGCTCTTCCTCTTGGACAAGCGATCTTCATCTGGGGAGGAAGAGGAAGGGCTGAAGAGCTCATTGAAGCTACCTTGGGGGCAGTGGGGTGAGTGCAGGCAGCTCCCAGCCTCACATCCCATTCTCACAGCAGTCCATCTAAGCCCAAAGCCATCCAAAACAGCAGAAGTGAGGACTAAGCCAAGCCTTTCATAGCCATCCAGTCACGCATGTGGCAACCCCAGGAAGTTTCCAGTTAGCCACTTTGTGCCTCAGTTTCCCCAAGGCTGCACCTCCAACAGCGAGCAGGAAAACAGCCAGCCCATTTGGAGGACAAGAACTTCACACCCTCATAACTGTGCAGTGCAAGAGGGCCTAGTTTCCTCCTCTCCCAGTTCCCCAGGAGGCCCTGGAGTGGTACATACCTGTCAGCTGGGGGATGTAGGGTGTGCTGAGGCGGTCTGAGTTGTAGCCACTGCCACCCAGCACCTCGCTGATCTTGCTCTGCCAGAAGACCACCTCTGGGCCCAGGCAGTCAAGGCTCTTGCTCAACCTATGGAAGTGGAGAAAAACCAACAGAGATGGCAGCATCAGTCCTGGTAAGAGAACCATGCCAGAATGGTTTCCAGTCCCTTTGGGTCAGAAACAGAACATTCTCATGGCTTGGGATGCATCACACTGTTGGTGTGCTCAGGTGGCCATGAAGGCAAACAATATTCTGGCTTCATCAGCAGTGGTGTGGCCAGTAGCACTAAGGCAAGGATCATCAACCCTACATACTCAGTACTGCTGAGGCTGCACCTTGACTCCTGGGATCAGTTTTAAGCCCCTCACTCCAAGAAGGACATTGAGGTGCTGAAGGACATCCAAAGAAGGGCAAGAAAACTGATGAAGGGTCTATAGCACAAGTCTTGTGAGGAGCAGCTGAGTAAACTGGGGTTGTTTAATCTGGAGAGAAAGAGGTTCTTGCTCTCTACAACTCCTTGAAAGGAGGTTTGTCCTACCCAAGTGACAGGACAAGAGAAAATGGCCTCAAGTTGTTCCAGGGAGGTTTAGGTCAAACATGGGGAACAATTTATTTCCCAGAAGGGTTATCAAGGCCTGGAACAGGCTGCCTAGGGCAGTGGTGGAGTTTCTAGCCCTGGGATGGTTTAAAAGCCATGTAGATGTGATGCTGAGGGACAGGGCTTAGTGGTGACCTGGCTGAGTTAACAGTTGAAGTTAATCTTAAAGGTCTCTTTCAACCCAAGCAACTCTATGATTCTATGATCTCATGAGTACCAGTCCTTCAGAACAGATAGTGGAGAAGAAGGTATTTCCAGGCTCTTACATGGGTTTCTCCACAAACACATCTTCAGGGAGCAGATAAGGAGCTTCCTTCTGTCGCATCTGGATGACCTGTGGAAGACATGCAAGAAGCCAAGCTCAAACCCCATGGGTGGCCAGGAGGGCTGATGTCTGAGCTGCTATAGACAGAGGCTTCAGCCCTGGCCCCAGCCACTCCCTCACACCTCATGGATGTGCTGGCAGAAGGTGGGCACGGTGGTGAGCTGGCTGATGAGGTTCAGGTAAGCCGCACCGAGGGCAAAGAGAGCACAGCGGTTGTAGGCTGTCAGGTTGTCCTCATTGATCTGGGCAATCTCCTGCAAGAGAGATACAGCTCTATAAGACAAGGATGGATAAGGCCCCAGCCTGATCTCCATCCACCTTGTGGCATCATCTGCCTTCCAAACATCCTAGCTTTTGGAGCCTGGCTGTGCCAGTACTTCATACAAGGCAGCTGGGGTCTCTGCCTAGCCTGTTGGGTTGATCCTCCTGTGGTGGGAAAGCTGAGAGCAGGCAAAGCACCTGATCTCCCTTCCTCCAAAGAGGAACAGCTCCAAATCATTCCCCCTTCCAGAGGCTCCTTCCCATCTAAAGAAGATTTTTTTACATTGAGGGTGGTAAGCCACTGGCTCAGGTTGCCCAGAGAAGTGGTAGATGCCTCATTCCCAGAGCCATTCCAGGTCAGGCTAGACAGGGCTCTGAACAATGTGATCTAGATGAAGATGTCTCTGCTCACTACAGAAAGTTTAGACTAGATGATCTTTAAAGGACCCTTCCAACCCAAAGATTCTATGATTCTTTGATCACATCCCAGCTCACTCACCCTGTGGTGCTGAGCTCCAGCAGCCCACCCAGCTCCCCCGCTGCCTACCTGCACTGCCAGCACCAGGCGGATGAGGTCCACCATGACCTCCTCGTTAGCCAGCTCAATGCTGATGAGCATCAGGAGGCTGAACAGAGCCTCATAGTGAGCCTGCACATTGCTCTCCTCCTTGCATATCAGGTAGATGTGTCGGTAGAGCTGCTGGCCATGCTGTTGGGACACAGAGAGATGTTTGTCACCTCCTGAGCATCTGCCATCAACACAGAGAAAGAATAGCAGCAGGGCCCAGCAAAGGTGCCTCCATCCATGTGGGAAAGAGCAGAACTCCAGCAGTCACCAAGTAAATGAAGAAAGCCTCCAGGGAGAAGGAGTTGTGACTATCAATATGAATAAAATAACATATGACAACTTGGAAAGCCATTTGATAAAGAGCTTTTGGGGTACCAGCACATCCTGGGGTTCTCATTCCTTGTAGCAAACAGCAGGGAAAGGGTTGCCCAGAGAGGTGGTAGATACCACAGCCCTGGAAACATCCCAGGCCAGGTTGAACAGGGCTCTGAGCAACCTGTTCTAGTTGATGATGGCCCTCCTGACTGCAGGAGGGTTGGACTAGATGGCCTTTATAGGTCCCTTCCAGCCCAAACCATTCTGTGATGCAGGAGTCTAAAAGGCCCACACATAAAACACTGATGCAGACTGAATCCCACCAGCTTTCCCAAGGGACATCTCCAGGTCCAGAGGCATCATGGTACTACAAAACTCAGTGTGAGTTGGGGACACAGTGGCACAGTCCCTACAGTGGTCTGCACAAGGACAGCCTGGCCCAGACCCTGACACTACCTTCTTCATGAAGATGGTATCTTGGCGTGAGCATTTGTCCACTTTCAGCTTCAGGACTGAGATGTCGCTGATGGTGCTGCAAGGAAAGGCAAAACTCAGACACAGGAGGGAGGAAGCGTGATTGCCACATGCCTGCAGAGGTCTGCATCAGAAATGAATCATCTGGGAGGAAGCTAAAGGTAGCTTTTAAAACCCACCTGAGCAACTGAGACATTCAAGAGCACTGAGGCAAATCACCACAGGATCTTGAGGCAGTGTGCTCATGAACACCAAGGCAAGCTGACATAGAAATGTCCAAGCAAAACTGCAGCAAACCCTATGGAGATGCTCCCACCTGGGCTTACAGTCACCTTCTTCCAAGGTAATGCAGCATGGGCAACATGAGTGCCCAGCAATGCAGTCAGTGGAGCCACTTGAGGAGGTTACTGCTCCTGTGCATCCTCCTGGGACCATTGTCTAACCACAATTACATTCAGCAGCATGATCCCACATCCAAAGAGACCTTCCATCCACGTGACTCTTCACAGACCCCTGATCTGCAGCATTAAACCACCCCAGAACTGGTACCAAGTTAAATAACTATCCTTCCAGTGCTTTAAGCCCAGCAGGTCTCCCTCCCAAGCCTCCTCTGCAGTGTCTGCAGGTCCCAGCCCTTTTGAGGGGCTCCAGGGACACACCTGATGGTGGAGAACTTCTGTCGGTTCCCGTGGCGATCAATGAAGCTGATGAGGATCTCCAGGACAAAGAGACGAATCTCAGCATCTTCCATGAGGGCTGCAGAGAGCAGCCTGTCCAGGAAGGCACTGGGAAGTGCTGTCAGCATGTTACTGCACTGGAAGCCCACAGAGACCTTCAAGCATCAAAGAAAACAAGAGGCAGCATGACAGTGTCAGCAAGAAAAAGGAGGTGCAAGCAAGTACGGCTTCAGTGCTTCCTAAATCACCCCAGGAGAGAGATCCCCAAGCTCAGCTCTACCACACCAGCAGCTGGGGAGCTCAGAGGTCTCCTGGGGGCTGGATGTTCCTGTGGGGATGGTGCCATGTTCATACCTGGAGGAGGGACTTCAGGAGCATTATCTGTGTCAGCCGATTACGGTTCTCCCTGCCATGGAAAGAGGAAACACATGGTAAAATCCAGGTGGAAACAAGACAACCTTTCTTTCCACACCCAAAGGATGGAAAAGCTTTGGAAAAGGCAGGACCAGTTTCCCCAGAGTAACCACCACAGACAGCCATGGTGTAAAGGTCTCCAGCAAACAAGCTCCAACCAGCGAAAAGGCCTCTAAAGGAACGATGAACAGTGGAATGATGAAGGAATGAGGACTGTCCAAGTGCTTAGCCTGCCACAGGCATTGGAAACAAAGCAGCATTTGCACCTCCAAGGCAGCTGCAAGCTGAGTTCAGGATGATGAACCTACCTCTGGACATCCCTGTCCCATAGGGACTCTTAAGGGACACCAAGCACTCTTTCTGAACAGGGTCCTCACTCTTAAACAGCTGAGAACTGAAGGGATGAAGCCCAAGCCCACCTGGTCCCGGGGGCACCTCTGCTCCTTGTTCCCATCACACTTCTTGCAGAGCCACTGTGAACCAAAGTTCCTCTGCAGCAGTTCAGTGCAAAACAAGAGGGAATCTGGAATTCTCTACTGTCTGAACTTGGTCTTTCCTAGTTTTGGGAGGACACAGGGAGCACACAAGGGATTTCCAGGCTGTCCTATCACATACTGCTTGTGCTGCCTATCTCTGCCCAGAAGAGGAGGCTCTGGGGAGACTTTATTGGTGACCCGCCTGGTGGATGTGGGGAGGCCTGTGGATGTAGTCTACCTGGACTTCAGCAAGGCCTTTGACACGGTCCCCCATAGCAAAATCCTGGCCAAGCTGTCAGTCCATGGCTTGGACAGCAGCACTCTGAGCTGGGTTAGGAACTGGCTGGATGGCCGAGCCCAGAGAGTGGTGGTGAATGGTGTCACATCCAGCTGGCGGCCAGTCAGTAGTGGAGTCCCCCAGGGATCAGTGCTGGGCCCCATCCTCTTCAACATCTTTATTGATGATCTGGATGAGGGCATTGAGTCCATCATCAGTAAATTTGCTGACGACACCAAGCTGGGGACAGGAGTTGATCTGCTGGAGGGTAGAGAGGCTCTGCAGAGAGACCTCGACAGGCTGGACAGATGGGCAGAGTCCAATGGCATGAGATTTAACACATCCAAGTGCCAGGTTCTGCACATCGGCCACAACAACCCCATGCAGAGGTACAGGCTGGGGTCAGAGTGGCTGGAGAGCAGCCAGGCAGAGAGGGACCTGGGGGTGCTGGTCGATGGTAGGCTGAACATGAGCCTGCAGTGTGCCCAGGCAGCCAGGAGGGCCAATGGCATCCTGGCTTGCATCAAGAACAGTGTGGCCAGCAGGAGCAGGGAGGTCATTCTGCCCCTGTTCACTGCACTGGTTAGGCCACACCTCGAGTACTGTGTCCAGTTCTGGGCCCCTCAGTTTAGGAAGGATGTTGACTTGCTGGAACGAGTCCAGAGAAGGGCAACGAAGTTGGTGAGGGGCTTGGAACACAAGCCCTATGAGGAGAGGCTGAGGGAGCTGGGGTTGCTTAGCCTGGAGAAGAGGAGACTCAGGGGTGACCTTATTGCTCTCTACAACTACCTGAAGGGGGGTTGTAAACAGGCAGAGGTTGGTCTCTTCTCCCAGGCAGCCAGCACCAGAACAAGAGGACACAGTCTCAGGCTGCGCCAGGGGAGGTTCAGGCTGGAGGTCAGGAGGAAGTTTTACACAGAGAGAGTTATTGCCCGTTGGAATGGACTGCCTGGGGAGGTGGTGGAATTGCCATCACTGGAGGTGTTCAGGAGGAGACTTGACAGGGTGCTTGGTTACATGGGTTAGTTGATTGGGTGGTGTTGGATGATAGGTTGGACGCGATGATCTTGAAGGTCTCTTCCAACCTGGTCTATTTTATTCTATTCTATTCTATTCTATTCTATTCTATTCTATTCTATTCTATTCTATTCTATTCTATTCTATTCTTGCTGGAGAAAGCTCATGAGCTAATAAAGGAGCAGTAACACATGGCCTGGCACAGCCAGTCTAGCACTGAGAAGACATGGGCCTGATGGAATGGGTCAAGAAGAGGCCACAAACATAATCAGAGGGCTGGAACCCCTCTGCTATGAGGAGAGGTTGAGAGAGTTGGGGCTGTTCATCCTGCAGAAGAGAAAGCCCCAGGGAAAACTTCCTGTGGCCTTTCAATACTTAAAGGTGGCCAAGGTGAAAGATAGGAACAGATGTTTTAGCAGGGCCTGTTGTGACAAAACAAGCGGTGATGGATTTAAACTAAAAGAGAGGAGACTCAGACTGGATAGAAGGAAGAAACTGTTTCTCCTGAGGGTGGTGAGACACTTGCCCAGGTTGCCCAGAGAGGTGGTAGATGCCCCATCCCTGGAAACATTCCAGGTCATGTTAGACATGGCTCTGAGTCTGGTTGCAGATGTCCCTGCTGCCTGCAGAATTGGTTGGACTAGAAGACCTTTCTAGGTCCCTTCCCACTGTGTGATGCTATGATTCCACGAGAGCACAGCCATTCTGGGGCTAGCAGCCCAATCATACTCCTGCAGTGAGGAAAGCTGCCCTGGCTGGATGGCACCCAGCACATCTCCCACCACGTGAACTGGGACCGAGGGCAGGCATCAGGAATCACCCCTGTGTGAGCAAGGAGCAGAGCACTTCCCATCAGCCAGCCAGCAAAGCCTCTTCTCCCACCACAGACAAGTGGAAAGAGCCTGACCGTACAGCCAAGATAAATATAGCATCAAGGGCTGCTTGCTCCTTAACTACATGTTTCAGAGCTGATACCTCAAATAGCTCTCATGGTCTGTTCCCACACTTCTCAAGCAATTATCTTGTTTGGGTGTTTTCCCTTCCTTCTCTTCCTCCACTGCTGGATATAAATATCACCTCCCGCTCAGTGTTAATAAAAGCTCAGAGGCAACTCAGAGTGGGGAGGCCGCAATGTGCAAGCCAGTCCCGTGAAGTAATACACAAGCCTCTCAAAAGCTATGGCCAGCTCTTGCTCACCACTGGCCACCTCACTGCCCTCAAGACAGCTGAAATGTGGACACTTGACAGGACAAGAGGAAATGGCCTCAAGTTGCACTGAGGGAGGTTTAGGATAGACATGAGGAACAATTTCTTCCACAAAAGGGCTGTCAAGGCCTAGAACAGACTGCCCAGGGCAGTGGTGGAGTCACCATCCCTAGAGGGCTTGAAAAGGCATAGAGATGTAGTGCTGAGGGACATGGTTTAGCAGTGATGTGGCAGTGCTGGGTTAATGTTTGGGCTTGATGATCTTCAAGGTGTATTCTAACCAAATCAATTCTACCATTCTAAGTCACACCCCTGAATATTATTTTTAGTTCCAGGCTAATCCTGGGATGACACCCCAGAAACCAGCTCCTCTCTCAGCAGGTACCTGCAGCACCACAGCCTGTAAACATTTCTCCCCCTTGCCTCTCTGGTGTTCTAGTGCTCCTTGTCATCATGTTTGCAGCAGACAGCAAAATACTTTAACCATGAATCAGATGTTGCTCAGCTTCCCTTGCTCTTCAGAGGAAGCTCTCCATGCTCAGCCAAGCTGTCAGCCCATAGCTTGGACAGCAGCACTCTGAGCTGGGTTAGGAACTGGCTAGAGGGCCCAGCCCAGAGAGTGGTGGTGAATGGTGCCACATCCAGCTGGCAGCCAGTCACTAGTGGAGTCCCCCAGGGATCAGTGCTGGGCCCCATGCTCTTTAACATCTTTATTGATGATCTGGATGAGGGCATTGAGTCCATCATCGCTAAGTTTGCAGATGACACCAAGCTGGGGGCAGGAGTTGATCTGTTAGAGGGTAGGAGAGCTCTGCAGAGGGACCTCGACAGGCTGGACAGATGGGCAGAGTCCAACGGCATGAGATTTAACACATCCAAGTGCCAGGTTCTGCACATCGGCCACAACAACCCCATGCAGTGCTACCGGCTGGGGTCAGAGTGGCTGGAGAGCAGCCAGGCAGAAAGGGACTTGGGGGTGCTGGTTGACAGTAGGCTGAACATGAGCAGCAGTTTGCCCAGGCATCCAAGAAGGCCAATGGCATCCTGGCCTGGATCAGGAACAGTGTGGCCCGCAGGAGCAGGGAGGTCATTCTGCCCCTGGACTCAGCACTGGTTAGGCCACACCTTGAGTCCTGTGTCCAGTTCTGGGCCCCTCAGTTTAGGAAAGATGTTGAGTTGCTGGAAGGTGTCCAGAGAAGGGCAACAAAGCTGGGGAGGGATTTGGAGCACAGCCCTGTGAGGAGAGGCTGAAGGAGCTGGGGTTGCTTAGCCTGGAGAAGAGGAGGCTCAGGGGAGACCTTCTTGCTGTCTACAACTCCCTGAAGGGAGGTTGTAGCCAGGTGGGGGTTGGTCTCTTCTCCCAGGCAAACATCACCAGAACAAGAGGACACAGTCTCAAGCTGCAACAGGGGAGGTTTAGACTGGATGTTAGGAAGAAATCCTTCATAGAGAGAGTGACTGGCCCTTGGAATGTGCTGCCCAGGGAGGTGGTGGAGTTGCCATCCCTGGAGGTGTTTAGGAGGAGAGTGGATGGGGTGCTTGGTGCCATGGTTTAGTTGATTAGATGGTGTTGGATGATGGGTCGGACTCGATGATCTCAAAGGCCTCTTCCAACCTGGTTAATTCTATTCTATTCTATTCTATTCTATTCTATTCTATTCTATTCTATTCTATTCTATTCTATTCTATTCTATTCTGACAGTATGCCCATGTCCCACTCTGTCCCCAAAGTGATGGCTTGAGAACCTCCCCAGCACTTTCAGCACTGGCTTCAAAGCCTTATACATGGGATAGCAGCAGGGAGAGCAGGGTTAGGGGGAGGATGAGGAGTGAGGAAAGCATCAGTTCTCACCCAGCTTTGCCATCCTCGATGGAGTGCTGTGAGGAGGGCAGTGGCACCTTGTTCATGATGAAGACCATCACCTCAGACTGCTGGTAGGTGGGTAGCGTGCTGGCAAAGGACCCTGTGAGGATAAGAGTGAGCTGGCTGTGTGCAAGGCACAAGCCAATGCAATGGGATCTGCTTGTGTGCCCCGCTCCAAGCTGGAAGCAGGACCCTCATAGCAAGACTGGAAAAGGACGAGGCCTTCCAGGATCCAGCAACCATAGGCAGCTTTTTCTTCAGGGTGATTCAAGAGGCATCAAAATTCCCCCTGGGTCAGGCAGTCCCAGGCCCAGGCAGGGCGAGGCTGAGATGCCAACACCTCTCTCTGCCTTTTCCTTTCTTGGGGCTGGTGCATTTATCATCCTCAGCAGCTGCAGCATTCTCATTCCCCATTCTCCTTCCTTTCCTCAGGGTCCCATACCCCAGGGTGCTGGTCAACAGTCAGCTGAAGATGAATGAGCCAGCATGTGCTCAGAAGGCAAACAGCATCCTGGCTTGGATCAGCAATATTGTGTCCAGCAGTTCTAGGACAGGGATTGTACCCCACTACTGGGCACTGGTGAGGCTACATTCTTATACTAGGTTCAGTTTGGGGCCCCCTCAGTCCAAGGAGGACACTGAGGGTCTGGAAGACATCCAAAGAACAGCAACAAAGGTGGTGGAGGGTCTAGAGCACAAGTCTTGTGAGGAGTAGCTAAGGGAATTGGGATTGTTCACCCTGGAGTAAAGGAGGCTCAGGGGAGATCTTCTCACTCTCTACAACCCTCTGAAAGGAGGTTGGAGCAAAGTGGGGATCAGTCTCTTCTTCCAAGTGTGACCGTTTGAGGCTGTGCCTTTAAGAAAGGGACAGTGCTGGGACACTCTCTGGGTGAATGTTTTGGTATCAAAATGAAAACATGATATTCTAAATGAATTTCATTGGTAGATTGGTAGAATGCAACTTTTAAGTTTTAGTTCAGTTGGAAATCTTTCTCAGTTCCTCTCTGTTCTCCCTTTCCAGCCTGTCTGCTTCTGCACAACTAGCCAGAATGACCTTGAGTAACAGATAAGCAAAACTAATCTCTGCATGTGCTTGGAGGACTAATTAGAATTCTCTTCTTTAATAACTGCCTTTTCTCTCTCTAACCCTTTTTGGGAAAAAGGGGAGGTAGGGGGAGAGAGGGGGTTACAGGGGGGGAACCCTCCTCTGTCCGGAGGAGGGAGTTTTGTTCCTGTATTTTTTTCCCTTTGTTGTATATTTCTGTATATATATTGTAAATACTGTATATATTGTGTATATACAACCTGCATTTCATATTGCTTGTAAATATAGCATATCCTTTGCTTCTCCAACTGGGCTAGCTGTGGTTTCTTTCTTTTGTGGGGGAGGGAGAGCTAGGCCTTCTCTCAATCCACCACACCAAGGAATAAGCAATGTAACAAGGGGAATTGGCCTTAAGTTGTGCCAGGGGAGGTTTAGGTTGCACATGAGGAACAATTTCTTCCCTGGAAGGATTGTCAAGGCCTGGAACAGGCTGCCCAGGGCAGTCCCCATCCTTAGAGAAATTTAAAGGCCATGTAGATGTGGTGTGAAGGGTCATGGTTTAGTGGTGACCTGGCAGTGCTGTGTAAACAGTTGGATTTGAGGATTTTTAAGTCTTTTTCCAACCAAAATGACACCACAAGTGTATGACTCTCCCTGTGCTCAGCAGCCCTGCTAGGGATGCCCAGGGTTGCAATGCCATCTGCTGATAACCTGTCACAGCAGACAGAAATCACCTCACATCACCACTGCTAAGATGAGGGTGACTTTGTTTCACCCCAGATAACCCTGCAGATAAACCCACCCACCAGCACAAGCCCATACCCACTCCAGGCACTGCAAAGCACCCCACCTATGGTTTTAATGACAGCCTCCTGGAACATCCTCTCCTCATGCTCCTTGATGATCTTGGTGCTGATGCCGGCAGCGCAGTCGTAGCTCCCAGTCAGTGCGTAGTCGATGCTGAGTCGCAGCTGCCTCAGCAGGGTGTTGAACACCTCCAGTACTGTGGGGCCTGGAGTGGTGAGAGGTGAGAGATGGTGGAGCATGGTTAGAGGACAGCTGCAGTTTTCCACATGGAGATGGAAGCTGTATTTTCCCAAAGGACAGTGTGGTTTATGTGCCACACCACTCCATAAAGAGACTGAAAAACAGTTTGGCCAGACAGCAGGAGAGCAGCGTCCTTCCAGGAGCACCATGAGGGCCTGAAGATGAGCCAGCAGCATGCCCAGGTGGCCAAGAACACAAACAGCATCCTAGTTTGGATCAGCAACAGTGTGGCCAGCAGGACCAGGGTAGTGATCATCCCCCTGTACTCAGCACTGGTGAGGCCACACCCCGAATACTGAGCTCACTTTTGGGCCCCCCACTCCAGAAAGGATCAAAACTATTCTATGAAATGGCACAGAACAGATCCCCAGCACCTCTGTATGCTCCAGATTGGAGCCTCCATCATCAGCTCACATGCCAGAGCCCAGTCCAAACCTCCAGCACCGCTCCTACCACAACAAAAAGGTGAAGGGATGTATGGAGAGGATCACTTTATCCACTTACCAACAGATCCAGAGGCTGCGATCACAGCTGCCTCTGAAAGGACCTCCACGATGCCTGCTCGCACCGTGGCTGCACTCTTGCTGTTGGCATCCAGGTGCCCCAGGAGCTGCTGGATCACGAGATGAGAGTGCTGAGGCTAGAAAGAGTGCATGAACATCACAGAATCATGGAACCATGGAATTGCTTAGACTGGAAAAGACCTTTACAGCTACCAAGTCCAACCACTGACCCAGCACAGCAAAGACCACCACCAAACCAGGTCCCACAGCGCTGTGGGTGCTGCATGCACAAGGTGACAGCCTGTTTCTATAACCCACATGGCTACCAGGGACAAATCCTGCACTGAGTCCCTCCTCAGCTCTGCTCAGCTGTGGTGCTGAGGGACGTGGTCTAGTGGTGACCTGGCAGTGCTGGGTTAACAGCTGGACTTGATGGTCTTAAAGGTCTCTTCCAAGTAAAACAGCTCTGTGATTCCATGAATCACTCCTGGGACTGAGATAGAAGCTCCACAAGCAGCATCCTAAAACATACAGGGCTGGCACATAGCCAGGCTAACACCCACAAGCCCGTTCCCACACTCCCAGCCCAGCCCACACTGCCACACACCCACCCCCTGCCTGTCCTCAGCCCATCGTGGCGGCCAAGATCATTGCGAGCGCTCGGGCTCGGCGCTGCCGGGATGCAGCAATGCAGCGATGGTGGCTCTGACTCAGCCCAGGCATGGAAGCCGAAGCTGGAGCCTCCAAGCATGCACTTGTGTCCCCAGCCAGTGCCACCAGGCAGAGTCCCACCAGCTCCTCACTTGGATTGAGTACATGATGATCCTGAAGCAGCAAGTGGCAAAGATCTTCGGCTCCCAGAGTGAGTGGTTATCCAGGTGGCTGAGGAGGAGATGCAGACAGAGGGGAAAGTAAACTGTCAGTCCCTCAGACCCTGCAGGACCAGGGATGGCCAGAAGCATCAGGGAAGAATCCCTGCAGGCAAGGGCAGGGACACGAGCTGACTTTTCTCCATGACAGCTATCTATCCTGTGCCACTGCATCCAAAGACAAGAGCGAAGCCTGAAACCCAGCGCCCATCTCCAGCAGCGTGCTGAGGAACCTTCACCCAGCTCTGCCCCTCGCTAGGTGCTTGCCCATGCCTCAGCTTCCCTTGGGGCAGACCCGAGGGACACCCGACTTACATGAGGACAGGCTTGATGGCGTTCTTGATGTTGCCATAGGCCGCTCGGCCCAGCAGCTCCCGCAGACACCTCTCAGCCAGCTCTGCAGGACTCTCCTTCTCCTTCTCAGTGGCTTGCAGCAGCGAGGGGGAGCGGCTGTGAAAGCAGAGGAGGGCGGTGAGAGCAGTGCTGAGCGTGCGACAGCAGGAGAGGCACAGAAGCCAGCCGGGGACGGCTGGAGCAAAATGGTCATGGCACCTGCCTGCACCTCCTGGGTTACCCCTCACAGAGCCCACAGTCACCCCACAGCAGGTTGATGTCACCTTGTCAGACAGACAGGGTAGCTCCATCCCAGCAGTGCTCAGTGATAAAGTGCTGCTGGACTGGAACCAGAGCAGAGAGCAGCATGTGTGCACGGATGGCAGAGAGCAGGGAGACGTGCCAGGATGGCCCTGCCTGCAGTGGCAGGTTGTGCCAGGCAGCAGGGACAGTCCCTGCATCCCTGGGGCTGGAGGAATGATCATGGAGCACAGTGCTGCAGGAGGAAGGATGTTATTGGGGATTGAGGGGGGGTGAGGACATGGGATATAACATCCTCCCAGGGTGGACACAGCTGCCCAGGGGAGAAAAAGTAAAGCAGTCATGACCGGGCACAAGTCACCCTGAATATGCACACCCCAGAGGAGATCCATCTTACAGATATACAGGTTGGACTTGATGACCTCAAAGGTCTTTTCCAACCTGGTCAATTCTGGGATTCTGTGATCTATCCCCTTTTTCTACACTTGGGCTTGTCTGCCACCACACAAACACCACAAATGCTTTTATCACCTTGATGCTTCAGTTTAGAAGAACAAAATGAAAAGTCATCAGGCCAGAAGCCAACTTCCCAAGTCTGAAAGGTCCCTCTTAACCTTGAGAACAAAAACCCCAGGAGGAATTCATGCCTGTTTTGCTGCTCTGTGCTTCTGTTAAGCAGCTCCCCATCAAACACCCAGCTGGTGGCAAGCACACAGCTGCTGAGAAGTCACACCAAGAGAATGGAGGGTCAGCAAGTAAAGCCATATCTCAGTTCCTGAGATTCCTTGTCTGGCTTTAAAACAGTTTCTGTAGCACTTAAGCAGGAATCCCTCAAAACAGGCAGCTCAGAGCCTTTTCAAACTGCACAGGAATGTTCTCTGTTTCACAGGAGCCATGGTGCCCTACTGCAATAACCTTCATTGCACTGGGGGCACAGAGTTCCTATCACATGCAGCATCCTTCACAGAATCCCAGAATCCCAGCGTGGTGGAGGTTGGAAGGGATCTCTGGGGACCATCTAGTCCAAACCCTCTGCTAAATCAGGGTCACCCAGAGCAGGCTGCCCCGGATTATGTCCAGGCAGGTTTGGAATCTCTCCAGAGAAGGAGACTCCACAACCTCTCTGGACAACCTGTTCCAGTGCTCCAGCACCCTCACAGGGATGATGTTTTTCTTCCTGTTCAGATGGAACTTCCTGCATCCCAGTTTGTGCCCACTGCTTCTTGTCCTGTCCCTGGGTACCACTGAATGGAGTCTGGGCCTATCCTCTTGACCCTGTCCTTTAGCTATTGATCAGCATTGAGAAGATCCCCTCTCAGGCTGCTCTTCTCCAGGCTAAACAGCCTCAGACTTCTTAGCCTTTCCTCCTCACAGAAATGCTTCAGTCCCCTCAACATCTTTGTAGCCTCTTGCAGCAGAGGCTATCTCCAATAATTTCTTGTCACTCTTGAACTGGAGAGCCCAGAACTGGACCCACTACTGCAGTTGTGGCCTCACTATGGGCAGACTAGAGAGGAGAATCTCCCTCAACCTGCTGACCACACTCTTCTGAATGCATCCTAGGAGACCATTGGTCTTCCTGGCCACAAGGACACATTGCTGGCTCATGAGGAAGCTGATGTACACCAGCAGACCCAGGTTCTTCTCCACAAAGTTGCTTTCTAGCAGGGCAACCCTAACCTGTACTGGTGCATGAGGTTTTGCCTCCCCAGGTGCAGGACCCCACACTTGCTCTTGTTAAACTCCATGAGGTTCCCCTCCACCCAACTCTCCAGTCTGTACAGGTCTTCCTGAATGACACCACAGCCTTACAGGGTGTCAGCCACTGCTCCCATCTTTGTCTCCTTCAGTGGAGTACTCACAGGATCTCAGACAGGATTTGCAGACACAAATCATCATCCTGCAACACCTCTGCCCTGAAAAACCTTGCCAAGAGCCACTCCAGGACCCCAAAGCTTCTGTCAAAGTAGGTGGCTCATGACAGCAGCATCCAGCTCACCTTTCAGTGTCTTCTACGTTCTGTAAGTTGAAGAGTAGCGAGGGCACAATTTTGTCCATGTGCTGTGGGTCCCAGATGTTGGCTTGGAGTTCATCATTCACTGTCTTCCTCACCACTCCTTGCAGGCCTTTAATGCCAGACATCCGGATCCTAGGGAACAAAATGACACCAAAGTGCTTCCTATCTCTAAAGCAAATGGGATAGCTTTACATTCACATACACACAGGGATCAAGCTGGGCAAGACCTTGGACAGGAGACACTCATGAGGGAGCTGGGATTGTTTAGCCTGGAGAAGAGGAGGCTCAGGGGAGACCTTCTTGCTGTCTACAACTACCTGAAGGGAGGTTGTAGCCAGGTGGGGGTTGGTCTCTTCTCCCAGGCAACCAGCACCAGAACAAGAAGACACAGTCTCAACCTGTGCCAGGGGAAGTTTAGGCTTGAGGTGAGGAGAACGTTCTTCACAGAGAGAGTTGTTGGCCATTGGAATGTGCTGCCCAGGGAGGTGTTGGAGTCGCCATCGCTGGAGGTGTTCAAAAAGGGATTGGACGCAGCACTTGGTACCATGGTTTAGTAGTCAGGAAGTGTTGGGTGATAGGTTGGACTTGATGATCTTTGAGGTCTTTTCCAACCTTATTTATTCTATAATTCTATGATTTCTTGGCTGCTGGAGGGCTTCATGCAGGCAATGCCCCAATTCCCATTTCCAGACCACAGGGAAATCCTCCTGCCCTGAGAGAAAGTCGGAGCAAGGTGAGGTTCGATCTCTTCTCCCAAGGAATCAAAGAATAGGACAAGAGGAAATGACCTCCAGTTGTGCCAAGGGAGGTTTAGGTTGGATACAATGAAGAATAGTTTCAAAAAAGAGTTGTCAAGGTCTAGAACAGGCTTTCCAGGGCAATGGTGGAGTCACCACCCCTGGAGGTGTTCAAAAAGGGATTGGACAGTACAAGACATGTACATGTAGCTGTGGTACTGTGGGATGTGTTTCAGTGGTGACCTGGCAGTGCTGGGTTAATGGCTGGACTTGGTGGTCTTAAAAGGTCTCTTCCAATCAAAACAAATTCTATGATTCCATGATTCTGTGGTTCTATCCCTGTGGCTTCCCACAGCCTGACAGACATGAGTAGAAAAGGCTCTGAACCACCCAAAACCATCCTGGCAGCAGCAGCTGGCCTCCCTCCATCATCCTTCCTGGCAGGTGCCCAGGGCAAGCAGCAGCCACGCATCTCCACAGCATCTCCACTAAGGATGGAGAGGTGGCACCAGCGAGCCTGGCCTCTCTGAAGGACTGGATTTGCACCTGGGAAGTCTCTGTTCCCCAACATGCTTGGAGGGTGCTCCCATTTCCCCCTTTCCAAGCAGCCACAGAGCTGAGATGTACCCATGGGATACTGGATTCCATGGAAACTGAGGTGCTTTTGGACATGTGGGTCCAGAAACCTTTACCTTGCTCTAGTCAATAGGGTCATGAATAAAAATTTCCCTATCCAGCAAGATTCCCAGCTCTGAAACCAGCCCCTCAACACACTCTGCTAATGCCTGAGAGAGATGCCACGTGCTTATCAGCAGGAATGAAGGCATTAAATAACCTGCTCTGAGGGCTCCCAAAGCATTTAGCAGATCTAATCAAGGCAATAATCAGACTGAGGCACAGTTCTTGAGGCAGGAGCTTTGAGCAGGACCAAGGGCTCAGAAAAGCAGTCTGCTCCTGCTTAATTACAGGAGCTGCACAATTCCTCTCTCCCAGTCTCCAGAGCAATTTGGCCAGCAGCATCCAGTGCCCTGAAGCTGAAGTGAAAATAATGAGTCCTCTGCATTACTTCCTTATTAAAGAAAGAAAACCACCCTGTAAGTCTGCAGTGTTAAAAGGAGGTGAGCTTGGTCTTGGGAGACAAACCTCCCTGAGGTGTAATGAATGGAGCTAATTGCAGGGGGTCATAAAGTGATGTTCCCCGAGGCTCACTGCTGGGGCCAGTCAATGATCTAGATGAGGGGATCAAAGGAACCCTCAGTAAGTTGGGTGGGAGGGTTGATCTGTTAGAGGTTCAGGAAGTTCTACAGAGGGATCATGCCAGGCTAGATCAGTGGGCCAAGGTCAATGGGATGAGGTTCAACAAGACCAAGTGCTAGGTCTTGCACTTGGATCGCAACAACCCCATGAACACGCCAGGCTTGTGGAAGAGTGGCTGGAAACTGCCTGGTGGAAAAGGACAGCACCAGAACAAGAGGACACAGTCTCAAACTGCACCAGGGGAAGTTTAGGCTGGAGGTGAGGAGAAAGTTCTTCACAAAGAGAGTTGTTAGCTGTTGGAATGGGCTGCCCAGGGAGGTGGTGGAGTCACCATCCCTGGAGGTGTTCAAGAGGGGATTGGACGTGGCACTTGGTGCCATGGTCTGGTAGTCGTGAGGTGTTGGGTGACAGGTTGGACTTGATAATCTTTGAGGTCTCTTCCAACCTTATTGATTCTATGATTCTATGACCTGGGAGTGTTTGTCAACAGCCAGCTGAAGACTAGACAGCAGTGTGCCAGGTAGCCAAGATGGCCAACAGCATCCTGGCTTGGATCAGCAATAGTGTGGCCACTGCCCCCTGTACTCAGCATTGCTGAGGCTGCTCCTGGAATATTGGGTTCAGCTTGGGGCCCCTCACTCCAAGAAGGACATTGAGTGATGGAGTATGTCCAGAGAAAGGCAACAAAGCTGGTGATGGGTCTGAAGTCTTCTGAGGAGTAGCTGAAGGAAGTGGGGTTCTTTAGCTTGGAGAAAAGGAGGCTGAGGGGAGACCTTCTTGCTCTCTACAACTCCCTGAAAGGAGGCTGGAGTCAGGTAGGGATCAGTCTCTTGTCAAAGGAACAAGTGACAGAACAAGATTAAAAGGCCTTAAATTGTGTCAGGGGAGATTTAGGTTGGACATGAGGAAAAATTTCTTCTCTGAAAGGGTTGCAAAATCTTAGACCAGGATACCCAGGGCAGTGGTGGAGTCCCACCACTGGAACAGGACTGTGGCTGCCAGTATCAGTTATAAGAATCATTTAAGTGCCACTCACTGTGGTAGTCCCCTGGAGGGACTGAAAAGCTGTGTAGATGTGTTCCTGAGGGACATGGACTAGTGGTGACCTGTCAGCACTGGATTAGTGGTTGGACTTGATGATCTCAAAGGTCTGTTCCAACCATAACTATTCTATGAACCTCAAGGCTTCACCTCTCTGCAAGGCAACCTCTCCCTGGTGTGACAGCTCTGGGAACAGCACCAACACCATGTGCTCAAACACCACCTGACATCTGGGCTCTACTCAAACCTTGTCTCTGGCAGCAGTGGTCTTATGCCCAGAGCTTCACAGTATCAGCCACAGGTGCCATGCCATCCTCACAGGGCAGCTTCTCTTTAAATCCCTCACTACCAGGCCCAGCCTTGGCAGCAGTAAACAACGTGAATCTGGCTGCTTTAAGCTGTAATTAACCCCCGGGGTACATTTCCCATCACAGCAAACACACTCTAGAGAGCTGTAACCACCTTTAGAGTGGAAAATAACAGACCACAAGACTTCAGGAGGCACTTTTTGAGTCAATATTCACTCTGTTAAGAGTGGAGGACATCTTCCCCTCATCATCATTTTTCCTTTTGGGGACAGAATAACCTTTTTAGCTCCTGCTCTGAGCTCCAGATGACAAATGCTTAAAGGGGCACTGAAACAGCCCTGTGATGGGCAGGCTGCAGGTGTTACCTGCTCATATTCTGCCCAAAGAAAAGAAATTGGAAGGCTGAAGGCACCTCTGTCCTGCCAACAGCCATAATGAGATTGAGCATGGCTGCCCTTCTCTCAGGACAACAAATGCAGATCGTCTTCTCTTACACACATGTAACACTGAAACAGAGGCTGGATATGGACTGCACTGTGTTTTCTAAGCTCCTGTTCCATCTTCCCATATAGTCAGTGAGGCTTAATGCTTGGAAAATAAGCATTGGGAGATCCCTGTGCACTGGAGCATGTCCAAAGGAGGGAAATGAAGCTGGTGAAGGGTCTGCAGCACAGCAGCATAAGTCTTGTGAGGATCAGCTGAGGAAACTGGGGTTGTTTAGCCCTGAGAGAAGAAGGCTTTCACTCTGTCACGGGTTGAGGGGAAGGCCTCAGCCTTTTCCCCCCCACAAAGTGAAGGAAAAAAATTACCACAGGTAACCACAGCCAGATGAGCAAAAGAACGCTGTATTTACAAGCTGTTTAGGAAATGCAGGGGGATATATACACAATTTACAGTATTTACAATATATACACAGAAATATACAGCAAAGTAACACATCATATTCATTCTCCAGACAATTCATGCAGCCTGCATGCAACTTCTCCCCAAAAGCAGGAAAGGCAGAGGCTGGGGGGCACAGGGAAGGGCCCCCAGGAAACGTTCAGAGAGGCAGGAGGTGCAGGGATGCCCCGCTGAGAGCACTCACTTTGTGCGGATGTCCAGGTTGTCGTGGCTAGAGTGGCACATCTCGCTGAAGCGGGACACAAAGAAGTCGTAGCTGCGGTGGTAAGAGGGGGTGTCCTCCTCAATGTTGGCAAACTTCACAAACTGGCAGAGGATAGAATATGATAGAATAGAATTAACCAAGTTGGAAAAGACCTCTGAGATCATCGAGTCCAACCTATCACCCAACATTATCTCATCAACTAAACCATGGCACCAAGTACCCCAGCCAGTCTCTTCCTAAACACCTCCAGTGATGGTGACTCCACCACCTCCCTGGGCAGCACATTCCAAGGGCCAATCTCTCTTTTTGGGAAGAACTTCTTCCTAACATCCAGCCTAAACCTCCCCAGCGCAGCTTGAGACAGTGTCCTCTTGTTCTGATGCTGGTTGCCAGGGAGAAGAGACCAACCCCCACCTGGCTACAACCTCCCTTCAGGGAGTTGTAGACAGCAAGAAGGTCTCCCCTGAGCCTCCTCTTCTCCAGGCTAAGCAACCCCAACTCCCTCAGCCTCTCCTCACAGGGCTGTGCTCCAAATCCCTCCCCAGCTTTGTTGCCCTTCTCTGGACACCTTCCAGCAACTCAACATCTTTCCTAAACTGAGGGGCCCAGAACTGGACACAGGACTCAAGGTGTGGCCTAATCAGTGCTGAGTACAAGGGCAGAATGACCTCCCTGCTCCTGCTGGCCACACTATTCTTGATGCAGGCCAGGGTGCCATTGGCCTTCTTGGCTGCCTAGGCACACTGCTGGCTCATGTTCAGCCTGATATCAACCAGTACCCCCAGAGAAGAAAAAGGGCTCAGCCCAGCATGGCAACAAACCATCTTAAAATTCCTCTCCAAAGTGGCAAAGGCTGAGTTTGGCCTACGCTCAGGGAGGTTCTACTGCCCAGCCACTCTGCCCTGGTGAGGCCTCACCTGGAGTGCTGTGTCCAGTTCTGAGCAATCCAGCTCAAGAAGCACAAAGAACTACTGGAGAGAGTCCAGCACAGAGGCACTAAGATGAGAAGGAGACTGGAACATCTATCATACGAGGAAAGGCTGAGTGAGCTGGGTCTGTTTAGCTTAGAGAAAAGGAGGCTGAGGGGGGATCTTACTTGAACTTACAAACATCTAAGGGGTGGGTGTCAGGAAGATGGACCCAGACTCTTCTCAGTGGTCCCCAGTGACAGAACAAGAGATAATGGACATAACCTTGAACATAGAAGTGCCATCTAAAAGTGAGAAGAAACTTCTTTACTTTGAGCATGGCAGAGCACCAGAACAGGCTGCCCAGAGAGGTGGTGGAGTCTCCATCTGTGGAGATTTTCAATGCCTGCCTGGATGTGTTGCTATGTGATCTGCTTAAGGTGATCCTGCTCTGGCAAGGGGGCTGAACTTGAAGATATTCAGATGTCCCTTCCAACCCCTAGCATCCTCTGATTCTCTGTGACTGAGCTGCAGCAGCACCCAGGACATGGAGTCATCACACAGAGATGGGCCATCACACAGCCCAGACAAGCTCCAGCAGCACCTGGGATCCAGGTGCTGCACATATCATTGCAAGCCCCAGAGTTCCCTGTTAAGGGTATTTAGGGGTGCAACAAGGCTCTGAGAGATCCCTAATATGCAACTCACACTAGTAAGAGGAGATAAATTTGCCCCCAGCTTCTTTTCATCCTCCTGGATGGCACAAACCTCGTTCAATGTTTCCCATACATTGCTGCAGGGGTAAAACAGCCTTGGAAAGGCCTGTGGAGGAGAAACCAACTGTGAGCAGGTTCTAAACCACACCTTGTATCTTGCTTGCAGGATGCCATAGCATGAGATCCCATGAGCTCACCAGAAATGCCACCCAACTGACAGCTTTCGTGGAGAGAATTAAGGAGGGAGAAAGGATAAAAACAAGCTCCCAAGCTTTCCTCTGAATGTCAAAACTTATTCATGATGAGATGGGAACAAAGGGTTGGGCAGGAAGGAGGAACCTCCACTCATCCAGTCCTGTTGACAGGGATAGCTTTTGCAAAAGGAAAATAAATGAAACCTCAAAAGCACAACAGCTGCCACAGAATCCAAGGGATCAGCTCCTGGCTGGGACACGTGAAGCATTCAGCCTGCATCCCAACAGCATCTGGTGCTGTGAACAGGCAAGGTTCCTCCTTGGCCTGGGACAGGCATCATCCCTCTGCTTTATCCTCCCACTCAGAGCAAGGACAGAAGCAGCTGCTTGCCAATATTCTGGGCAGAGAAATTTGCCAGCTGCTTTTGTGCTCCTGTACTGCACCCTCTGCAGCATGCTGGGGAAGGTGAGGCTGCTTGCACGGGCATGGGATGAAAGTTATGATGTAGTTGCCATCACAGAGACGTGGTGGGATGACTCACATGACTGGAGTGCTGCAATTGATGGCTACAGGCTCTTCAGGAGAGACAGGCAAGGAAGAAGGGGTGGAGGGGTGGCCCTGTACGTCAGGGAGGCACTAGATGCCATTGAGACGGAGATTAGGGACGACCGGGTTGAGTGCCTGTGGGTAAGAATTAGAGGGAAGGCCAACAGGGCTGACATCCTGGTTGGAGTCTGTTATAGACCACCCAAAAAGGAGGAGGATGTTGATGAGTCATTCTATAGGCAGCTTAAGGCTGTCTCAAGATCGCCTGACCTTGTTCTCATGGGTGACTTCAACTTGCCTGATATCTGCTGGGATCTTAACATAGCAGAGAAGTGGCAATCTAGGAGGTTCTTAGAATGCATGGAGGACAGCTTCTTATCCCAGGTGCTGCGAGAGCCTACCAGGGGCAAGGCTATTCTTGACCTCCTCTTCACCAATAGGGAAGGGTTGGTGGGTGATGTGGTGGTCGGAGGGTGCTTAGGGGCCAGTGACCACGAGATAATTGAATTCTCATTATTTGGTCAAGCTAAGAGGGGTACCAAGAAGACCTCCACTCTGGATTTCCGGAGGGCAGACTTCAGGCTACTCAAGGAACTAATTCAGAGGGTTCCTTGGCATAAAGCCCTTAAAAACAAAGGGGTCCAGGAGAGCTGGTCCTACTTCAAGGAAGAACTGTTGAAGGCTCAGGGACAGGCTGTGCCAATGTGCCGGAAGATGAGCCGCCGGGGCAGACGGCCAGCCTGGATGGTTAAAGAACTTTTAATGGAACTAAGGGAAAAAAAGAGGGTGTATCACCTTTGGAAGAGAGGGGAGGCAACCCGTGAAAAATTTAAGGATGTTGCTAGGTCTTGCAGGAAGAAAATTAGGGAGGCAAAAGCGCATTTGGAGCTTAGTCTGGCCTCTGCTGTGAAGGACAACAAAAAGTCCTTCTATAAATACATTAATAGCAAGAGGAAGGGCAGAGACAACCTCCACTCCTTGGTGGACACGGAGGGGAACGTTGTGATAAGGGATGAGGAAAAGGCAGAGATACTTAACACCTTCTTTGCCTCAATTTTTACTAGCAGGACAGAATGTCTTCCAGACAGCTGGCCTCCAGAGCTGGCAGAAGGAGCCAGGGAGCAGCATAGTTTTCCACTGTTCCAAAATGGGGTAGTTGGTGATCTGCTCAGCCGCCTGGATCCCCACAAGTCCATGGGACCAGATGGGATCCATCCTAGGGTGCTGAGGGAGCTGTCAGAGGAGCTGGCCAAGCCGCTCTCCATCATTTTTCAGCAGTCCTGGCTCACTGGCGAGGTCCCAGAGGACTGGAAGCTGGCCAACGTGGTGCCCATCCATAAGAAGGGCCAGTTGGATGAGCCAGGGAATTATAGGCCTGTCAGCCTGACCTCAGTGCCAGGCAAGATCATGGAACAGGTCATCCTGAGTGCATTAACACAGCACTTAGAGGATGGCCAAGGGATCAGGCTCAGCCAACATGGATTTAGGAAGGGCAGGTCCTGCCTGACCAACCTGATCTCCTTCTATGATCAGGTGACCCGCCTGGTGGATGTGGGGAGGCCTGTGGATGTAGTTTACCTGGACCTCAGCAAGGCCTTTGACCCCGTCCCCCATAGCAAACTCCTGGCCAAGCTGTCAGCCCATGGCTTGGACAGCAGCACTCTGAGCTGGGTTAGGAACTGGCTGGATGGCCGAACCCAGAGAGTGGTGGTGAATGGTGTCACATCCAGCTGGCGGCCAGTCAGTAGTGGAGTCCCCCAGGGATCAGTGCTGGGCCCCATCCTCTTTAACATCTTTATTGATGATCTGGATGAGGGCATTGAGTCTATCATCAGTAAATTTGCTGATGACACCAAGCTGGGGACAGGAGTTGATCTGCTGGAGGGTAGAGAGGCTTTGCAGAGAGACCTCGACAGGCTGGACAGATGGGCAGAGTCCAACGGCATGAGATTTAAACGCATCCAAGTGCCGGGTTCTGCACATTGGCCACAACAACCCCATGCAGTGTTACAGGCTGGGGTCAGAGTGGCTGGAGAGCAGCCAGGCAGAGAGGGACCTGGGGGTGCTGGTTGATGGTAGGATGAACATGAGCCTGCAGTGTGCCCAGGCAGCCAGGAGGGCCAATGGCATCCTGGCCTGCATTAAGAACAGTGTGGCCAGCAGGAGCAGGGAGGTCATTCTGCCCCTGTTCACTGCACTGGTTAGGCCACACCTCGAGTACTGTGTCCAGTTCTGGGCCCCTCAGTTTAGGAAGGATGTTGACTTGCTGGAACGAGTCCAGAGAAGGGCAACGAAGTTAGTGAGGGGCTTGGAACACAAGCCCTATGAGGAGAGACTGAGGGAGCTGGGGCTGCTTAGCCTGGAGAGGAGGAGACTCAGGGGTGACCTTATTGCTCTCTACAACTACCTGAAGGGGGGTTGTAAACAGGCAGAGGTTGGTCTCTTCTCCCAGGCAGCCAGCACCAGAACAAGAGGACACAGTCTCAGACTGCACCAGGGGAAGTTCAGGCTGGAGGTCAGGAGGAAGTTTTACACGGAGAGAGTGATTGCCCATTGGAATGGACTGCCCGGGGAGGTGGTGGAGTCGCCGTCACTGGAGGTGTTCAGGAGGAGACTTGACAGGGTGCTTGGTTACATGGGTTAGTTGATTGGGTGGTGTTGGGTGATAGGTTGGACGTGATGATCTTGAAGGTCTCTTCCAACCTGGTTTATTCTATTCTATTCTAAAGGAGAGGATGGTCCCAGTCTACAAAACCAACCCAGCAACATCAGGAGAGCAATGCTGCAGTGCTGACAGAGGGGATTCTGCCCTTCTGCTCTGCTCTGGTGAGACCCCACCTGCAGTGCTGGGTCCAGCTCTGGGGTCCTCAGCACAGGAGAGACATGAACCCTTCTGGACTGTCTTGGAATGGGTCCAGAGGAGACCACAAAGGTGATGTAAAGACCAGAGCCCTGTGCTGAGAAGACAGGCTGAGAGAGTTGGGGTTGCTCAGCCTGGAGAAGAGAAGGCTCCAGGGAGACCTTCTTGCACCTTTTCAGTACCTAAAAGAGCCTATAAGGGAGATGGGGACAGACTTTTTAGCAGGGCCTGTAGTGACAGGGCGAGGGGTGGTGGTTTTAAACTAAACCAGGAGAGATTTGGACCAGCTAGAGGAAGAAATTCTTTACGCTGAGGGTGGTGAGACACTGGCCCAGGTTGCCCAGAGGGGTGATAGATGCCCCGTCCCTGGCAATGTTCCAGGTGAGGTTAGATGGGTATCTGAGGAACCTGATCCAGTTGAAGGTGTTCCTGCCCACTGCAGGAGCATTGGATGAGGTGACCTTTACAGGTCCTCTGTGATTCTGTAGTGCTGGTGCAGCCTTACTGCTTCCAAGAGTGTGGCACAAAGCTCTGTGGTTGCACTGAGCAATCCCACACCGTGCAGACAAGCTGTTCTGCAGCAAGGCACCAGGACTGCTGGCTTCCTCTTCTAGCTGGGAGGACCTAGCCTCCCTCCAAGGGGTTACCTGTCCATGAGGCATTTCTTTAGGGTGCTCAGCAGCCTCTGAAGATGCTATGCTGCACAGTAGCTCCTCCTTCTTCACCCCAACCTTATCCATGGGCTTTGCTCACTTCTTGCCTTCGGCATTTGGTGGGCTGTGGTTGTGGAGTCTCCTTCTATGGAGAGATTCTAAACACATCTGGACACAATCCTGGGCAACCTTCTCTGGGTGACCCTGCTTTAGGTGACCTCCAGAGGTCCTTTCCAAGCCCCAGCATGCTGGGATTCTGGGATTAATATGCACTCTCTGTGCTGGGCTATTAATACCATCAGCTGCAAAAGCTGGCTCTGAGCTGGCTCAGTCCTGCCAGGAACCATTCCCAGCGTACAGGGACCATCTCCAACTCATAAACTCCTCATCAGAAACGTGCAGGGCTCTTATGTAAGAAACCTCTGTACCAGGCAGTGCACAAAAGTGGATTTTCAAAGCTCATGGCACCTCCACGTGCAACTGGAGGTGAGGGCAGGATGCAGAGTGAGGAGCAGTGAGAGGGCTCCCCCACAGCAGCACCAGAAGTTGTTCCAAGTGTCTTCATGGCCAAGAAACATCATGAAATAAAGGAAATGGTCCTCTGCAGCCAGTATCTGCAGGTATCAATCTCACAGCCATGTGAAGGATGGCATCAGCACTCCTTATTCTAAAGCTCTTGAGATACTGAGGATCCCACCCATCCACCACAACAACACCTACCCATGATTCAGCTCCCTGCTCTGAGGGCAGCTTCCCCTGATGGCTGTCCTGGAGAGGTGTGGTGGAGCTCAGAGGAACAGCTGGCACATGGAAGGTTCCCATCCCATGCACTCAGGAGCTGCATTTCAGGGGACATAACCAGGGCTCACCAAAGCTCAAAGGCCTTTCTCTGAAGGATGCTGGCTGGAGGGACAGTGGGCAGGGCCCCATAGCTGTGACATCACAGGGACACCACCTGGCCACAGCAGCCACCTGTCCAAGACACTATAAAAGGGAGCATCCTCCTGTGCCTGCTGCCAGATCTGGCCCAGGGGCAGCCCCAAGACATCCCAGATGAGGTTCTTGAGGAGCTGGTGAAACTACTTGATGAAGGGCTGAGAGAGGAAGACCAGAGGCTAGACTAGGCTGCTGGAGATGAGGACAACCACAAATTCCTGGAGGTGCCTGAGGCTCTTTCAGCTGGATGGCCATGGCAAGATCAAGGGAATGCGTTCTTCAGGAGCACTGCAGAGCTCAGCAGGCAGTGGCAGTAGCAGCTACAGCAGTAAGAAATAGGAGGCAGAGAGGTTGCCAGGGGGCCCAGTGCTCTGCAGCATCCACTGGTGTCCTGCAAGGCACAGGAAGGATTCTTGCCCTCAAGGTCGATCAGGCCAGGGGCATTTGGTTCTTCTGGGAAGCCACTGAGATAATAGCTCCAGCCTGAGGGAGAACAGGGCTTGGGCATCTCCTGGGAGGCATGGCCAGCTTGTGGGAGGAGGCAGCAGGTCTTGCTCACATGCTCAGGGAGTAGCTGAGGTCAGGAAGGAATTTTTTCCCCCAGGGCAGATTGGCACTGGCCCCCAGGGGTTTTTTGCCTTCCTCTGCAGCATTGAGCATTGTACCTTGGCAGAGCTCCTCTGCTCCACCTTGGCTGAGTGGCCATCAGCAGCCTGCTCTAGTGAAAAGTGTCCCTGCCGTTGGCAGGGGTTGGAACTAGATGATCTTTAAGGTCCCTTCCAGCCCAAACCACTCTATGAATCTTCTCACAGAAGGTCTCTTGCAATCAAAATAATTCCATGATGCTATGATTCTATGACACATGGAGATGCCCAGACAAAGCTGAAACAGGAGCTATCAAACCTTCAGGGAAAGCAACTTATCCTCACTAATGGACATCACATCCCAGCTGAGAAGCTGCTCTGCAGCTTCACACCGCATTGCCACTGGAAAACCAGTCCAAAACACTGAGCTGAGAAATTGCTTCTGCTGTGGTTTGTAGAGGCCTGGGGCTGGGCAGCTTGGGGCTCCTGTGGTTGAAGCTGATAAGCTCCAAGTGAAACACTGCTGGGACAAGCAGGGAGCAAGCACAGGGAAAACCTGAACGCAGCTGCTGTGGAGAAGCAAAGCAAGGGGCTGGGAAGGAACAGGGCTGCCACCTATAAATACCTCAGACATAAATACATCAGGAGAGGCACATGGAGGAGGGGGAAGAGCTGTTTGAATGGCAGATCAATGTTTGTCAGAGGGAAAATAAAATGGGAATGCCACCGAGCTGGAAACTAGATTGTTTCTGCCCAAAGCAGGGAGGGAGGTTGTCCAGCAGCCTCCTAATGAGGATGAGGATCCAAAGTGGCTTTAAGCCACAGCTCCATATGTTCACCCAGGGGATTACCAGATGGGGTTGCAGCCATCATGGGGCACTGGATTTTCACTGCCTGTCACCGTTTGAGGCTGTGCCTTTAAGAAAGGGAATATGGTGGACGGAAGTTGGTAAATGAAAAGAACAATCTAAACTAATTTCATTGGTGAAGTGGGAGGAAGCACCTTCTGAACTGGGAGTGCAGGAAGGTATCCTGGGCACTCCGGCACTTTTATCTTCAGTCTTTCTTCCGCTTCTCCTTCGGGCAGCAGCTTGCAGTTCCTGGGCTTTCTGCCAAGGCTTCGGCCTTGAAAAACTGATAAAGGCCTGTATTAACTGCTTTCCAATTAACACGAGTGCTTCTAACCTTTTTTTCTCTCTTTTCTTTCTCTTTCTAACCCACTCTAGGGAAAAGGGGGAGAGAGGGGGAGAGCAGAGGTGGGGAACCCCCTCAGCAAGGGGGGGAACTCTCATTTCTGTGTTACTTTATTGTATATCTTTGTATATATTGTAAATATTGTAAATTTGTATATATTCCCCTGCATATCCTACATTGCTTTGTAAATATACAGCTCCACTGCTTTGCTAATTCAGCTGTGAGTTTTTTTTTCCCTTTCCCTTCAATTTTCTTTCCCTTTACTTTACAGGGGGGAGGGAAGAGCCTTACCCTTCCAACCCTAGGACACTGCCACCTCCAGCTCTGGGGTCATGGAGTCTGGGTGGGTTGGTCAGAGGGATCAGTCTCTCCCCAGTGTGACACCTGGCTCTTTGTGAGAGGGTTCCAGGCGAGATTTCACACCCTGGAGGATGACTCACTTGGAGCAAGCTTCTATAACAACCTCCTCAGCCACTGCCATCAGCTGTCTCATTGTGAAGACAGCTGAAGACAGCACCCTCTAATTAAGCCCAAGCCTGAGGCATGTTGCTCATTAGCAGAGAGAGGAAGTGCCTCCTTATCACTCCTCACTTTCCTCTAAAAGCCCTCAAGTTTTTGGTGTTAGTTGCCCCCAAATGCCACCATACTTGAGAAGGCAAAAAAAAAAAAAACAGGCATCATTAAACCTCCATTCCTGATGAGGACTCCAAGTTGGGAGCAGGTGTTGATCAGTTAGAGGGTAGAAGGGCTCTGCAGAGGGACCTTGACAGGCTGGACAAATGGGCAAAGTCCAACAGGATGGCATTCAACAAATCCAAGTGCCAGGTGCTGCACTTTGGTCACAGCAATCCCATGCAGTGCTACAGGCTGGGGTCAGAGTGGCTGGAGAGCTGCCAGGCAGAGAGGGACCTGGGGGTACTGACCCAGGTGACCAAGAAGGCCAAAGGCATCCTGGCCTGGATCAGGAATAGTGTGGCCAGCAGGAGCAAGGAAGTCATTGTTCCCCTGGACTCAGCACTGGTTAGGCCTCACCTTGAGTCCTGTGACCAGTTCTGGGCCCCTCAGTTTAAGAAGGACATTGAAACACTTGAACGTGTCCAGAGAAGGGCAATGAGGCTGGGGAGAGGCCTTGAACACAAGCCCTATGAGGAGAGGCTGAGGGAGCTGGGATTGTTTAGGCTGGAGAACAGGAGGCTCAGGGGAGATCTTATTGCCCTATACAACTACCTGAAGAGAAGTTGTAGTCAGGAGGGGGTTGGACTCTTCTCCCAGGCAACCAGCACCAGAACAAGAGGTCACAGTCTCAAGCTGTGCCAGGGGAGGTTTAGGCTGGAGGTGAGGAGAAAGTTCTTCACAGAGAGAGTTGTTAGCCATTGGAATGTGCTGCCCAGGGGGTGGTGGAGTCACCATCTCTGGAGGTGTTCAAAAAGGGATTGGATGTGGCACTTAGTGCCATGGTTTAGTAGTCGTGAGGTGTTGGGTGACAGGTTGGACTTGATGATCTTTGAGGTTTTATCCAACCTTATTGCTTCTATGATTGTGACCGGCTGAGGCTGTCCCCTTAAGAAAGGGAATATGGTGGATGGAAGTTGGTAAATGAAAAGATGGATCTAAACTAATTTCATTGGTAGATTGGGAGGAAGCACCTTCTGAACTGGGAGTGCAGGAGGGTATCCTGGGCATTCCGGCACTTTTCTATCAGTCTTTCTTCCGCTCCCCCTTTGGGCAGCAGCTATCTGTTCTGGGCTTTCGGCCAAGGCTTGACCTTGAAAACTGATAAACTGCAAGGCCTGTATTAACTGCTTTCCAATTAACACATAACTGCTTCTAACTTTTTCCTCTTTTCTCTCTTTTCTAACCCGCTCTGGGGAAAGGGGGAGAGAGGGGGGAGCGGAGGTGGGGAACCCCCTCAGCAGAGGGGGGAACTCTCATTTCTGTGCTACTTTATTGTATATCTTTGTATATATTGTAAATTTGTATATATTTCCCTGTGTTCCCCTGCTTTGTAAATATACAGCATCCATTGCTTCGCTAATTCAGCTGTGAATTTTTTTTTTTCCTTTCCCTTCAATTTTTCCTTCCCTTTACTTCACAGGGGGGAGGGAGGAGGCTTTTTGGCCTTACCTTTCCAACCCTACAACATTTTTTTTTCTTAGCTTACCCAATGTCCGGCAGATAATTAGCTTAATTTATTACTTGATTGATTTAGTGTTTTCTAGCTGAATTAGCAAACATGAAGGTGTTGTGGTTTGTAGAGCAGTTATTCTTTTCAATTTTTGGGGCTCTGGTTTACAGATATTGTTTGAGTTTGATTTTGGACTACCTGGGTAAATATTTGGTGCGGACAATTTATATGTGGGTTATGTATAGAGTTAGACTATGGTATGGAAAATGCGTGGATTTCTTATGGCCAGCGAGATACAGAAATGTTACCTCCACCACTCTCCCAATTGAGATAAAGGGTTTTAAGATTCCGCCGGAGGAGAGAGTAACTTTAGGTGATGCCTGGGATCCAAAAGTGATTTATTTCACGTGTATAATTCTGCTGCTGGTGATAACTAATGTGTATTCTCTGTATTCCTGGCGTCGGGAGAAGAAGGTGTCCAGGGCGTGTTTTTATTATTAAAACTAGATCAAAAAGAAAACGCCGTGGCTCTGGATCAGTCCCAGAGTCATCTAGTGATGAGGAGTGTGCAGAATCTCTGTCAGTTAAAAAGAGGGCTAAAAAGTTAATTGGTAAAGCAGCTCTAAATGACTTTGCTGCTGATTCTGGCAAGCTGCCAAGGGCAGCGGCTGGTATCAACATGGCGCCCACTCCTTCTCCTCCTTCTTCTTCTCAGTCGGCCATTAACGGAGCAACGTCATTTCCGCCCACTCTCTCGGTGGGACCGGAAGTCACTGCCCCAGCAGCTGATTTATCCCAGGACCTGTCAGCTTCTATTAAGGTGGCTGTAAATTCAAACACAGCTCCAGTTAAGGTGGCTGTTTTAAAGACTAGAAGTGGAAAGGCCAAAGATGGAGAAGAGCTGGAGACTGATCATGGTGAGGGGCCCTCTCCTCTAAGAAATCCTGCTGAGGAGGAAGAGAAGATTTGCTTTAAAGATCTAGCTGACCTAGTGAGAGCAAAGCAGGATAGAGATGAAGCTAGGAAAGGAGCTGGCAAAGGTGGTTCTCAGCTTAAAGAGATCCTTGAGAAAATGACAGCAGGATTATTAGGACAAAAAGTTCAGGAAGAAGAAGAGGAAGATGATATTTTAGAATGTTCCTCACCGTGTGAGGAATTGCAAAATGTCCGTAAAGATTTCACCAGGGCAGATAAGGAGCCAGTTCTAGCTTGGCTTAGTAGGTGTTATGATACAGGTGCTCCAGCCCTAACAGTTGGAGACAAGTCAGCAGCTCAGTTAGGAACTCTCTCGAGGGATAATGGAATAGATAGACATCTAGGCAGGGCTCTCGGTAAGGTTAATCTGTGGATACGCTTTTTAATGGCGGTTGCCCTGAGATACCCTTCCCGAGATGATCTTCCATGGAATCCTAAACCCTGGACTACCATAGATGAGGGAATTAAGCGCTTGAGAGAATTTGCTGTTAGAGAGATACTCTATGGTGAACATGAGACTTTGAATCCTGATGACATTCCTATGGGTATTGGTCTTGCTAAAAAGACCATCAAACTTGCTCCTTCTAATTATGCAAACATTCTGGCAAGCAGAATTGTGTCAAGAAATTATGGTGGAGCTTCTCCTATGGTTGGCCAATTCAGTGATCAAATGAGACAATTGGAGGATAGCATGACACGTGTTTCTTTGGTTTCAGCCATTGAAACTCTGTCTGGAAAAATTGAGAATTGCATGAGAGTTAAAGGATGAATTTAAAAATTCCATATCCCAATTGGCACAAAGGGATAATTCCAATTCTTCCTCCAGGTGGATGCAAGTTTCATCTGTGAGGAATACACGTCCTCCAAGGAGGTCATTCCAAAACAGATCAAATCAAAACAGACCACCAAGGCAATCATGTAGAACTATTTGGATAGCTCTGCATGATCAGTTTGGTGAGAACATGAACCGCTGGGATGGCCAACCAACTTCTAATCTTTTCAGGAGACTGAGGGAATTGCAAAGTGGCAGAGCCCGAGGTAGAAATACCAGAAGGGTAGCTGTTACTTCCACAATTCCCCAGAACAACTCTAGTAGCTCCAACAGTGGCTGCTCCAGTTGTAACATGCAAAGCTATAACACTGCACACTGTGTGCAATGCACATGTGGGCATGTTCCCCATAACTAGGGGTGCCCTGCCTCCCGCCAGGGGGAGGAGAGGGATAACAGAGATAATAGAATCTATTGGGATGTGTACATCCAGTGGCCTGGCACTTCACAATTTCGGAAGTACAGGGCCTTGGTTGACACAGGAGCTCAGTGCACCATAATGCCATCAAATTATCAGGGATCAGAGTCTATAACTATTCTGGGAGTCACTGGTGGATCTCAAGAGTTAAGTAAGGCAGAGGTTAATATAAGTTTAACTCGTAATCAATGGAGGAAGCATACAATTGTGACCAGACCTGATGCACCTTGTATTTTGGGAATTGATTTTCTACGAGAAGGGCGTTTCAAAGACCCTAGAGATTACAAATGGACTTTTGGAGTAGCTTCTGTAGAAATTGATGGACAAAAGTTGAAGCTGTCTGCTAGACCTGAACTTTCTGATGAATCTGCAGTTGTGGGACAACATAAGATACAGGACATTAAATTGCCGGTTGCTTCTCAGACTGTGCATCACAGACAATACAGAACAAACTGTGACTCTTTGTTGCCCATTCAGAATCTGATTCGTCAGTTGGAGAGTCAGAAAGTCGTCAGCAAAACTCATTCACCTTTCAACAGTCCAGTGTGGCCTGTGCGGAAGCAGAATGGAGACTGGCGACTGACAGTAGACTACCGAGCCCTGAATGAAGTAAAACCACCTATGAGTGCAGCAGTACCAGACATGATGGAGCTACAGTATGAGCTGGAATCCAAAGAGGCCAAATGGTATGCTACCATAGACATTGCTAATGCATTTTTCTCTATTCCCATAGCAGAGGAATGCAGGCCTCAGTTTGCTTTCACCTGAAGAGGAATCCAGTACACTTTCAACAGACTGCCAATGGGCTGGATCCACAGCTCAAGCATCTGTCATGCAGTGATCCACAATGCTCTGGAGAAAGGCGGTGCTCCAGAACACATCCAGTTCATCGATGATATCATCGTCTCGGTTAAAACTGCTGAGGAAGTCTTCGAGAAAGGTAACAAAATCATTTACATTCTTCTGAATGCAGGTTTTGCCATCAAACGAGACAAGGTGAAAGGACCTACCACAGAGATTCAGTTTCTGGGAGTGCAGTGGCAGGATGGACGCCGACACATTCCAGTGGATGTGGCAAATGGAGTCTCTACCATGGCAAATCCCACAAACAAGCAAGAGATCCTACGTTTCTTGGGGATAGTGGGATTTTGGAGACTGCACATTCCTGGATACAGTCAGATTGTGAAACCTCTGTATGATGTGACTCGAAAGAGAAACAATTTCCACTGGGGACCTGAACAACAAGCAGCCTTTGACCAAATAAAGCAAGAGGTAGTTCAAGCAATGGGTCTGGGACCTGTCCGAGATGGTCCAGACATTAAGAACATTTTGTACACGGCTGCAAGTGACAATGGTCCAACCTGGTGCTTGTGGCAAAAAGCTCCAGGTGAGACATGTGGACGACCTCTTGGTTTCTGGAGTCGAGGTTACAGAGGTTCAGAGGCTAATTATACTCCAACAGAGAAAGAAATTTTAGCTGCCTATGAAGGAGTAAAAGCATCTTCTGAAGTGATTGGAACTGAATCACAACTTCTCTTAGCTCCCAGATTACCAGTTTTGAATTGGATGTTCAAAGGCAAAGGATCCACACCACATCATGCCACAGACTCAACCTGGTCTAAGTGGATGGCTCTGATAACACAGAGAGCTCGAATGGGAAATCTTGAAAGGTGGAGGTGATCTCAAGTTGGCCTGAAGGTATCAACTGTGCTAAACCTCCAGAGGAGAAAGGAACTCGTGCTGAGGAAGCGCCTCCTTACAATGACCTTTCTGATGATGAAAAGAAATATGCTTTGTTCACAGATGGTTCCTGTCGTCTTGTTGGAAACAAGCGAAGGTGGAAGTCTGCAGTGTGGAGTCCAACACGCCGAGTTGCAGAGGCAAAGGATGGAGAAGGAGAATCCAGTCAGTTTGCAGAGGTAAAAGCTGTCCAGCTAGCTCTTGACATAGCTGAACGTGAGAGATGGCCAAAGCTTTATCTCTATACCGACTCATGGATGGTAGCCAATGCTCTATGGGGTTGGCTAAAGAACTGGAAGAAGAGTGGTTGGCAGAAGAAAGGAAAACCCATTTGGGCAGCAGACCTGTGGCAGGACATTGCTGATCGAATCGAGAGAATTCCAGTGAAGGTGAGACACATCGATGCTCACATTCCTAAGAGCAAAGCTACTGAGGAACAGCAACACAACCATCAGGCAGATCTGGCTGCAAGAGTTTCTCAAGTAGTGTGACCGTTTGAGGCTGTCCCCTTAAGAAAGGGAATATGGAGGACGGAAGTTGGTAAACGGAAAGAATAATCTAAACTAATTTCATTGGTGAAGTGGGAGGAAGCACCTTCTGAACTGGGAGTGAACTGGGCATATCCAGCATTTCTCTGTCAGTCTTGCTTCCGCCTCTTCTTCGTGCTGCAGCTCTCTCTGTGCTGGGCTTTCTGCCAAGGCCTCGGCCTTGAAGACCAGATACAGGCCGGTATTAACTCCCTTCCAATTAACACGAACTGCTTCTAACATTTTTTTTTCTCTCTTTTCTCTCTCTTTCTACCCCACTCTGGGGAAAGGGGGAAAGAGGGGAGAGCGGAGGTGTGAAACCCCCCTCGGCCGAGGGGGGGGGAACTCTCATTTCTGTGTTACTTTATTGTATATCTTTGTATATATTGTAGATATTGTAAATTTGTAAATATTCCCCTGCAAATCCTACACTGCATTGTAAATATAGCTCCACTGCCTTGCTAATTCAGCTTGTGAGTTCTTTTTTCCTTTTCCTTCAATTTCTCTTTTCCCTTTACCTTACAAGGGGGAAGGGAGGAGGCTTCTTGGCCTTACCCTTCCAACCCACCACAAGTAGACATGGACTCTAATCTTGATCTCGCCTGGGAACACCGAGGTGAGATATTCTTAGCTCGGTGGGCTCATGATTCGTCAGGACATCAAGGCAGAGATGCAACATACCAATGGGCTCATGACAGATCCATAGACATTTCCATGGATGCTATCTCGCAAGTCATCCATGACTGTGATATTTGTGCTGCTATTAAGCAGGCAAAACGACTTAAGCCCTTGTGGTATGGTGACAGATGGTCCAAGTACAAGCATGGTGAAGCTTGGCAGATTGACTACATCACTCTACCACGTTCTCGTTCTGGTAAGCAATACGTGCTTACTATGGTGGAGGCAAACACTGGATGGTTGGAAACTTATCCAGTTCCGCATGCAACTGCACGCAACACCATTCTCGGTCTAGAGAGACAGATCCTGTGGAGACATGGAACTCCAGAGAGGATTGAGTCAGACAACGGAACTCATTTCAAGAACAACCTTGTAAAGAACTGGGCGAAAGAGCACGGTATTGAGTGGATATTCCATATTCCCTACTATGCACCAGCTTCAGGGAAGATTGAATGCTACAACGGTTTGTTGAAGACCACTCTTAAAGCCATGGGGTTTGGATCTTTGAAAAACTGGGAAAAACATTTAGCACAAGCAACCTGGCTGGTAAATAGTAGAGGTTTAGTGAACCGTGCTGGACCTGCACATTCAGATTTGCTACAGAAAGTAGAAGGTGATAGAGTTCCTGTGGTTAGAGAAAAGAATCTATTAGGTAAAACTGTTTGGGTATTTTCACCCTCAGGAGAGGCTAAACCTGTCCGAGGGGTGGTTTCAGCTGAAGGTCCGGGTCACACTTATTGGTAATGCAAGAGAATGGTGAAATTCAGTGTATTCCACAAAGAAATTTAACTTTAGCTGAAAGAGATTAATTTCAAACTGTTGTACAGCTACATCGCGTCCAAAGGAAGAATCAATGAGGAATCTATGGTGCACGAACCCTGAGATCCCTGAGAGCCCTGAGTCAACTAAGAGACCCTGAGAATCCCTGTTTCCCTTTTCTTTGCTTCATCGGCGAAGAAACAAACTGTTTTCCATTTTTCTCATTTTCTTATTTTCTTGGACTTTTGAATCATCTACATCTGAGCATAGCCGGGATGGACTATGAACTTTACTCACAAACTGTAAATGTCATTTTGGATTGGATGGACAGTATGAACGGCCAATGAAATTGTTTAGAAGGAGTGGCCTGTGACCATTTGAGGCTGTCCCCTTAAGAAAGGGAATATGGTGGACGGAAGTTGGTAAACGAAAAGATGGATCTAAACTAATTTCATTGGTAGATTGGGAGGAAGCACCTTCTGAACTGGGAGTGCAGGAGGGTATCCTGGGCATTCCGGCACTTTTCTATCAGTCTTTCTTCCGCTCCTCCTTTGGGCAGCAGCTATCTGTTCTGGGCTTTCGGCCAAGGCTTGACCTTGAAAACTGATAAACTGCAAGGCCTGTATTAACTGCTTTCCAATTAACACATAACTGCTTCTGACTTTTTCCTCTATTCTCTCTTTTCTAACCCGCTCTGGGGAAAGGGGGAGAGAGGGGGGAGCGGAGGTGGGGAACCCCCTCAGCAGAGGGGGGAACTCTCATTTCTGTGCTACTTTATTTTATATCTTTGTATATATTGTAAATTTGTATATATTTCCCTGCGTTTCCCTGCTTTGTAAATATACAACATCCATTGCTTTGCTAATTCAGCTGTGAGGTTTTTTTTTCCTTTCCCTTCAATTTTTCCTTCCCTTTACTTTACAGGGGGGAGGGAGGAGGCTTTTTGGCCTTACCCTTCCAACCCTACGACAATGATTAAGACACTCATTCCTGATTCCTGACCACAGTGATGATAAGGAAACACCTACCCATGGCCCAGGACCATCTCTCCTATCCAAAAATGCCCGAAGTTGGGAGGTTTGATTTGCACAGGCAGAGCTCTGTCTTGCTTTGACCCAGTGCCTCCTGCTTGAGGGTATGTGTGCTGTGGGCTGAAGCCTCTGCCACTGGATTGTGAGCCCCTGCAGTAAGGGCTGTCCCCTCACCATTGCCATGCCAGTAACTCTCACTGAAACCACAAAATGAATGCTGGGGTCAGTTGTGGGCCCCTCACCCCAAAAAGGACATTGAGGGGCTGGAGCATGTCCAAAGAAGGGCAATGAAGCTGGTGAAGGGTCTAGAGCACAAAGGTGGCTCGGGGAACTGGGGTTGTTTATCCTGGAGAAAAGGAGGCTCAGGGGAGACCTCACTGTCTAGAACTCCCTGAAAGGAGGCTGGAGCTGTGTGGGGTTCAGTGTGCTCTCCCAAGGGAGAAGTGACAGGACAAGAGGAAAAGGCCTCAAATTGTGCCAGGGGAGGTTTAGATTGTACATGAGGAACAATTTCTTCTCAGAGAGCTATCAAGGCCTGGAACAGCCAGGGCAGTGGTGGAGTCCCCATCTCTGGAGGGACAGGAAAGCTGTGTAGGTGTGGTGCTGAGGGACATGGTTTAGTGGTGACTGAGCAGTACTGGATTAATGGCTGCACACAATCTTAAAGGTCTCTTCCAACCAAAACAATTCTATGATTCTACAATTCTCCAGCCTACCATGGAGCTTGGGCCACCTTTGGGCAGAGGGAAGTGGGTGGGTGATGCCTGGAGACCCTGCTCCCACTGCAAGAAGATTTCACAGGCAGCTTACAGCAGCACACCACACCAAAATGCCATGGTAAAATGCTGTCAGCAGTAGGTTTCAACCAAGAGATCGATCTTCCCAGGGCTGGGGACTGAGACATTTGCTGATGGGCAGCTCACATCACTGGGAGCAATTAGCTGCAAAGAAGAACAAGATGTGAAGATCTCTGCTCAGCTGCCCATGCCTCAGTGGAGACATTTACAGCCTTGTGTCTGGGACCTTGGCAGCTCCTGGGGGAAAGAGCATTGCAGGATGAAGAGCTACCCTGTCCAGGGGGTGTCAGGAGAAACATGAACACCATCCCTCTCCCTGTACCACACAGCAGAGAATTAAAGCTGAGGGCTGAGCTGACACCATCTAACCAAGTCCACCCTCCTGTCCAAAAATCATAGAATCACAGTATGGTTAGAGTGGGAAGGAGCCTTTAAAGGTCATCTAGTCCAACACCCCTTCAGTGAGCAGGGACATCTGCAACTAGAGCAGGCTGCCCTGAGCAACACCCATCTGGCCTGGAATGTTGCCAGGGATGGGACATCAAACACCTCTGAGCAGCCTGGGCCAGGGTCTCACCACCCTCAGTGTAAACAATTTCTTCTATCCAGTCTGAATCTCCCCTCTTTTAGTTTAAAATCATCACCCCTTGTCCTGTCACAATAGGCCCTGATAAAAAGTCTGTCCCCAACTTTATTATTAGCCCCTTTAAGTACTGAAAGGCTGCAAGAAGGTCTACCTGAAGCCTTCTCTTTTCCAGGCCAAACAACCCCAACTATCTCAACCCTTGGATTACTTTTGTGGCCTCCTCTGGGCACACTTCAACAGGTTGATGTCTCTCCTGTGCTGAGGACCTCAGAGCTGGACACAGCACTGCAGGGGGGATCTCACCAGGTCAGAGCAGAGGGGCAGAATCCCCTCCCTCAACCTGCTGGCCACACTGCTTTGGATGCAGCTGGCTTCTGAGCTGTGAGTGCACATTGCCAGCTCATGTCCAGCTCTTCACCCACCAGCACCCCCAATTCTTTCTCTACAGGGCTCCTCTCCATCCCTTCACCCCATAGCCTGGATTGGTACTGGGGGTTGCCCTGTCCCAGCTTGCAGGACCTTGCACTTGGAATTGTTGAACCTCATGAGGTTCACATGGTCCCAGTTCTCCATCTTGTCAAAGTCCCTCTGGAAGGATCCCATGCCACAGTAGGCCTGCCATTCTCACCACTCAGCATCATCTGCAGAGCTGCTGAGGGTGCACTGAATCCCACTGTGTGTCATTGATGAAGATAGTGAACAGCACTGGTCCCAGAACAGACCCCTCTACTGGGGTACACCACTTGTAACTGATATCCATCTGGACAACCACCCTCTGGATGTCACTGTTTTGTCATCCTCTGAAAAATCCAGCCATCAAATCCATATCACTCCAGTGTGGAGAGAAGGATGATGGGCTCCATCTAAACCCCTCTTAGAAAGCAGCAAAGACAGATGCTGCTTGTTCAAGCAAATCTATCAGGCACTGGAAGAACCCTCACAACCTGGGTGCTGGGTATACCCAGTGCTCCCAGCCAAGCCAGCAGAAAGGCCATGCACAAGTGGCTGCTCACCCAGTGCTCCCAGCCAAGCCAGCAGAAAGGCCATGCACAAGTGGCTGCTCACCCAGTGCTCCCAGTCAAGCCAGCAGAAAGGTCATGCACAAGTGGGCTGCTGGCTGCCAGCTGGGATCAGCAGTTTGGGTGCTGGGGGGATGTCATCTGTGTTCATCTGTGCTCTTTGTTCTACATCTGTGACTGGCACATCCCCGCTCCACCTAAGCCATTTATTACACCCAGCAGCTCTGTTTAATCCAACCCTTTTCTGAGCACAAAGAGCTCCCAAAATCCATGGGGATCACCTCCTAAGTAGGTCTGTTGTCCAAAACTGCTGACAGGCCCCATGCCCTCGAGATTGTTTGCAGAATTCAATAAGAATGGAGGCATGGAAACAGAGATTGGAGACCAGTGACTGGTCACAGGCAGCACAGTGGGGTCTTGGAAACATCATGCATGGCAGGACACACAAGAGTGGACTCCATAAATCCTCCCTTTCAGCCCCTCCTTGTTCTTTCACAAGATTTCCTGCCCTGCCACCATGCAGAGATGTGGGGGGCAGCATCAATGTCAAGGTCAGCAGGGTGCTGTCACCTCCCACTGCACTCCTACTCACCGAGTTGGTCCCCAGGATCTGCATGTTGGGCTTCTCTGACTCCAGCAGCTTTGCAACCATCTTCAGGAAGCTCTCCACGAAGAGGTTGATGCTCTGGCAGTGGCAGGCCATGAGGAGCTGATCCAGGGCCTCCATGGCAACGCACACATAGCTGGAAGTGGGCAGAGACCAGCGTGATTCCCTGAGAGCAGCACAGGCTTGTGTCATCCCTCCTTCTTCCCTCTCCCAAACCTCCAGCAGAACACTAACCTGTCCTGGTCAATCAAAGAAGACAGCTTTTGACCATCAAGTCCAATCATTAATCCAGCACTGACAGGTCACCACTAAATCATGTCCCTCTGCAACACATCACCACAACTTTTCAACCCCTCCAGTGATAGTGATTCCCCCACTGCCCTGGGCAGCCTGTTCCAGGCCTTGACAACCCTTTTGGGGAAGAAATTGTTTCTCAAGTCCAACCTAAACCTCCTCTGGCACAACTTGAAGCTGTTTCCTCTTGTCATATCATTTGTTGCTTGGAAAAAAAGACCACCCCCACCTTTGTCCAACCTCCTTTCAGGGGAGAGTGAGAAGGTCTCCCTTGAGCCTCCTATTCTCCAGGCTAACCAACCCCAAGACCTCTCGTACAACCTCTGAGGTACCTGTTAGCAGGACACTGGAAATAAACCAAACTTTACATCTCCTTACCATCTCCCTTTGACTCCGGCTCTCCATGCAGCTGTGAATCTTTGTGCCACAGCAGCAGCAGCCACAATGAGCCCAGATCTCCTGATATGGTTGAAAGCAGGAGGTGGCAAGCCCAGAGCTCTTGATAACAAGCACAACTCCTCCTTTAACTTCCATTTTTCAAGGGAGCTTCTACAACAGGGGAGGTTTAGACTCGAGGTGAGGAGGAAGTTCTTCACCGAGCGAGTCATTCATCATTGGAACGGGTTGCCCAGGGAGGTGGTTGAGTCATCGACCCTGGAGGCGTTCAAGAGGAGATTGGACGTGGCACTTGGTGCCATGGTCTAGTCATGGGGTCTGTGTTGATAGATTGGAATCGATGATCCTCGAGGTCCTTTCCAACCTAAGTGATATTGTGATACTGTGATACTGTAACAGCTGGATTCACAGCCTGGGTAGAAAGCAGCAGCCAGCAGTTGTGCTACAAGAGGGAAACCTGAAAGCACCAATCTCAACAGTGGTAAGGTGGGCAGGAGCTGGTCCCTTCCAACCCCAAACATTCTATGATTCTATCATCTGCTTTCATCAGTCCCACCTGCACATTAAAGGAGGTGCCCAACAAACACCAGACTTTTAGGTTCCACCTGGCAAATCACAGTAAGACCAATCCCTCCTCCTGTGTTCTGTAAAATGGTTGAGCTCACACTGCAGCCAGTCCTGCAGATACCATTACAGCTCTTCCACATGCTGTGAAAGTAAGCAGCCAACTACTCCTTAGCTATAAAGCTCCAACCCATCTGTCAAACTGGGTTAAAACTGGCCCAGGGGTGAAAAAAGGCATGAAGTGATGAGTGAGGATCAACATGAAGCATCGAGCTCCTGCCTTGTAGGAGAAGACTGATAATACATTCTGTGCCCAATATTACTGCAAAAGCATGGCTTCTCTTCTGGGGAGGCCACCAAGAGGGAAAAGGCACCCTCATGGAGTTGTGACCTTTATTTAGAATAGAATAAACCAAACCAGGTTGGAAGAGACCTTCAAGATCATCGCGTCCAACCCATCAACCAATCCAACCCACCCAAACAGCTAACCCATGGCACCAAGCACCCCATCAAGTCTCCTTCTGAACACCTTCAATGACGGCGACTCCACCACCTCCCCGGGCAACCCATTCCATAGCGCAATCACTCTTTCTGTATAGAACTTCTTCCTAACATCCAACCTGAACCTCCCCTGGCGCAGCCTGAGACTGTGTCCTCTTGTTCTGGTACTGGGTGCCTGGGAGAAGAGACCATCATCAGCCTGTCTACAACCTCCCTTCAGGTAGTTGTAGAGAGTGATAAGGTCACCCCTGAGTCTCCTCTTCTCCAGGCTGAGCAACCCCAGCTCCCTCAGTCTTTCCTCATAGGGCTTGTGTTCCAAACCCCTCACCAACTTTGTTGCCCTTCTCTGGACTCGTTCCAGCAAGTCAACATCCTTCCTAAACTGAGGGGCCCAGAACTGGACACAGTACTCGAGGTGCGGCCTAACCAGTGAACTATACAGGGGCAGAATGACCTCCCTGCTCCTGCTGGCCACACTGTTCTTGATGCAGGCCAGGATGCCATTGGCCCTCCTGGCTGCCTGGGCACACTGCAGGCTCATGTTCAGCCTACCATCAACCAGCACCCCCAGGTCCCTCTCTGCCTGGCTGCTCTCCAGCCACTCTGACCCCAGCCTGTAGCACTGCATGGGGATTGCCGTAGCCAAAGTGCAGCACTCGGCACTTGGACTTGTTGAATGACATCCCATTGGACTCTGCCCATCTTTCCAGTCGGTTGAGGTCCCTCTGCAGAGCATCTCTACCCTCCAGCAGATCAACTCCTGCCCCCAACTTGGTGTCGTCAGCAAATTTACTGATGATGGACTCAATGCCCTCATCCAGATCATCAATAAAGATGTTAAAGAGCACAGGGCCCAGCACTGATCCCTGGGGCACACCACTAGTGACTGGCTGCCAGCTGGATGTGGCACCATTCACCACCACTCTCTGGGTTTGGCCATCCAGCCAGTTCCTAACCCATCGCAGTGTGCTCCCATCCAAGCCATGGGCTGACAGCTTGGCCAGCAGTTTGCTATGGGGGACGGTGTCAAAGGCCTTGCTGAGGTCCAGGTAGACTACATCAACAGGCCTCCCCACATCCACCAGGCGGGTCACCTGATCATAGAAGGAGATCAGGTTGGTCAGGCAGGACCTGCCCTTCCTAAATCCATGCTGGCTAGGCCTGATCCCTTGGCCATCCTGTAAGTGTTGTGTTATTGCACTCAGGATGACCTGTTCCATGATCAGTTCCCTCAGCTATTCCTCACAAGCCTTGTGCTCTAGATCCTTCACCAGCTTCATTGCTCTTCTTTGGATGTGCTCCAGCCCCTCAATGTCTTTCTTGGAGAGAAAGGCCGCAAACTGAACCCAGTATCCAAGGTACAGCCAAATCAAGGCTACCTCACACACAGGAGCCAGGTACCTATGTGCTCAGCTGCTCCTGTAATGCCTGGCTGTGGTTTCTGCAGCCACACTGCTCCAGCCAGCACTTACCTACAAACTGAAGGCTGATCCAAACCTATTTCAGACCTTTCAAAGTTAGAGCTTGATTCAGTCAGCTAGTGCTCCAACCCAATTACGTGCCTACATGCACCAGTGGTGGAGGAAGGAATCTATTCCCCTCCTCCTCCTGCTGAGGCTTGTCATCAGATGTCAGAAGTGGTTGAAAGCCTTTTCTTTTCCCAACATAGCCAAGCAGAGCCTGTTAACAGCTGCTGAACATGAGGCAGAGCTTTGAGTGTCCTGTCACTCCCAATGATGGGTGATGTGGAAGAGGCTTTGAAGGCTTTCCAACTTTTAACACTTAGGCTGCTGCCTTCTCTTCCCCCAGGATAAAAGGCAGGCTGAAGTTCACACCACGAAGTGGAGCCATGTTTGGCTGCCATGGCTTTGTTCAGGAGACAACAGGAATCAACCCAGGAGCTATTTCAAAGGGAAGGAGCCCTCCTGTGCTCCCCCCAGCCTGTCTAATCAGGGCAGTCAGCTATTCCCTTGCAGCAAACACAGCAAAACCATGCTGGAAGTGATGTGAGGAAGAAAGAAGAAGGGTTGGAACCCAGACAGGACCAGGCAGGTAGGTCAGACAGAGCAAACACAGCAATCCTCATTTAGCTCAGTGCAGCTCCATCACGTGTCCTCTGAAAAGCATCAGCACACTGCTCCTTCCTCTCACTCATGCTTGTGTCACATCCCCATAGCTCCAAAGAGATGTGCACGGGGTGCAACATGCCTAGGCCTGTCCTGAGTAGTTCTCAGCAAGCTGCAGCCATTGACATCTTGTTTACCTGCCTGCCTGCACCTAGCCAGGTTTCCATGAGGCTTTGAAAGAGCCACTGTGGACTTTTAAAGGTCAGGAGGTTATAGACATCTGATCCTATTAATCCCAGCATGGTGAGGGTTGGAGGGGACCTCTGGAGATCATCTAGTCCAATCCCCTGCTGAATCAGGCTCACCCAGAGCAGGCCGTCCACAAATGCGTCCAGGCAGGTTTGGAATCTCTCCAGAGGAGGAGACTCCACAGCCTCTCTGGGCAGCCAGAGCTCCAGCAGCCTCACAGGGAAGAGGTTTTAACTCCTGTTCAGATGGAACCTAAAGGGTTCCAGTTTAGCCTATTGCCCCTTGTCCTGTTGCTGGGCACCACTGAAAAAAGTGCCATCCTCTTGCCCCTGTCCTTTGGATACTGACAACACTGAGAAGATTCCCTCCCAGGCTGCTCTTCTCCAGGCTAAACAGCCCCAGGTCTTTCAGCTTTTCCTCCTCACAGAGATATTCCAGTCCCCTCAGCATCTTCATGGCCTCTGCTGGACTCTCCAGTAGTTCCCTGTCCCTCTTGAATGAGGGAGACCAGAACTGGACCCAGGAGTCCAGATGTGGCTTCTCTAGGGAAATAGAGGGGGAGAAGAACCTCCCTCGACCTGCTGGTCACACTCTTCCAAATGCACCTCAGGAGACCACTGGCCTTCTTGGCTATGAGAGCACATTGCTGGCTCATGGTGAACTTCTTGTCCACCAGTACTTCCAGGTCCTCTGCAGAGCTGCTTTCCGGCAGGTCAACCCCTGACCTGTACTGGTGCAGGACCCTACACTTGCCCTTGTTGAACTTCATGAGGTTCCTCTCCACTCAGCTCCTCAGCCTGTCCCACTCCAGCCTATTCCAATGATGGCCTGGAGGAATGATGGCAGTCCTCCTGCCAGGGACAAACACCACCCACATGCAAACTCTTCAAGCACAGTAAGGGATCCACTACATGGCTCCCAGCTTGCTTGCTCCCTTGCAACTTTGAAAGGTGTTTGCACGCTCTTGTGTTTCACGTTTGGAGGCAGACGATGCTTTGTTGTCTCTGCAGCATGCTCATAGCTTCAGGACACCTAGGAGCAGACAGATCCTCCCCCTTGCCTGAGCTCCCTCTGCTATTGAGTGGTCCATCATTAAGGCAGTAGTCCCTGGGGCAGCTGAGGCAGCCTGCAGACCTTACCCATATCGGTGCCGGCTCACATCTCGGATGAGCCGCTCGGAGAGGTAGGCGCCGATGCGATCCAGCTTCTCCGGGGCAGACAGGGCATAAAACGTCAGCTTCTCCATGTTGGTCTTCACCAGTCCATCCTGTAAAAGAGCAGCACAGGGTGTTATGGCCTCACACCCAGAGCTGGCAAACATCAGGAGCATCTCTGCAGAAAGCAGCTTTAGTTGGAAGACCTTTAAGATTATTGAGTCCAACCATTAACCCAGCACTGAATGGCCGCCACTAAACCATGGCCCTCAGCACCACATCTCCACAGTTTTCCAAGCCCTGCAGGGATGGGGACTCCACCAGTGCCCTGGGTTGCCTGTTCCAGGCCTTGACAACCCTTTCAGGGAAGAAACTGTTCCTCGTGTCCAACCTAAATCTCCTCTGGCACAACTTAAGGCCATTTCTTTATCTTATCAACCCCACTTCTCTCCAACCCCCTTTCAGGGGGTTACAGAGAGCCAGAAGGTCTCCCCTGAGTCTCCTTTTCTCCAGGCTAAACAACCCCAGTTCCCTCAGCCACTCCTTACAGGACCTGTTCTCCAGACCCTTCAACAATTTCATTGCCCTTCTTTGGACAGACTCCAACCCCATAATGTCCTTCATGGAGTGAGAGGCCCAAAACTGAACCCAGGATTTAAGGTGTGGCCTCACCAGTGCCCAGCAAAGGAGGATGACCCTGATCCCTGCCCCAGTCCTTCTGGGCACATATTGCTTATCCAAGTCACAATGTTGGTGGCCATCTTGGCCACCTGGGCACACTGCTGGTTCCACCTCAGCCAGCTGTCAACAACCCCAACTCCTTTTCCCTTGGAAATGGATGAACTTTAAAGGTCGCTTCCCACCTAACCCCTTGTATCATTTAATTTCTGATGAAAAACAGGCTTCAAGGGAAAAATCCAACCCTCTAGGCATCATATTACGGAGTCACAGCATCACCTGCCTCCCAGAAGCTGTTTCTGGGCAGGTCACACCACAACCCAAGCAGCAGAGCTTTGGTGTGTGAAGCATGGGAGCTTCAGCACAGGAAGCCAGAGCTTCATTTACCTCTGGGTCCTCGGGGAAGATATTGTCAACGAGTCTTTTGTAACGAGGCCGCAGGGCACCACAGCAGCCACACACACCTGGAAGAGAAGAGACAGAGTCAGTCAGCAGGGAGAAAATCCTCAGCTCCTGGGCAACCCCCCTGCATGGAGGTGTCCTTGGTGGAAAATGTATCTTTGGATTGACTGGGAAAGCCTGGGAAGAGGACAGAGCACCAAACTGTCAACATGCCAGAGTTTTGCAGACATAAAAACAACAAGGGAAGAAAACTGCAACTGTGAGGCAGGGAACTGGCTGGTGACCAACATCCTCTGATGCTGGACTGCTCTTCTTACCCAAGACAACAGCCTCCAGGGAGCAATATGTCCAATGTTTCCCTAAATCTGTGTCTCTGTACCTTGCAAAATCCTCTTTTGCAGGTCCTCAGACCAAGAACTCTTTCTTCCAACCGCTCACCCAAGGAGACACTATTCACACCATGCCCCATGGAGCTGGCAGTGATGAAGAGAGCCCAGGCTGCTGGAGACAGCCAGAGAGAAAAAGGGGAGACAGCACCTTATGAAGGCTATAAAAGGAAAGTGCAGTTCACTGTTTGCAACTCCAAAGCTGAGCTCATGACAAAGAGCAGAAAGTCCAAAGGCTGCAGGACCATGGTTCTTCTCCCCCAAGGGAGACACCAAGTGACCTGGTATTTCACAGGACACCCACACCAGCTGTTCTTTTTGAGCAGCTTTAGATGTGACAGTAGCTTGTCCCTGATGCACAAGCTGTGTAGCCTCTCCAAAAGTCAAAACACCTCACAGCAGCTACTCTACTCCACAGGCCAACAAATGATGAGCATCAACCTCATCCCAACTCATCCCAAAGCAATTAGCCCCCAGCCACCAAATATCCTGAACAGGGCTGTGATCCCCTCCTCTGCTTTCAGAAGGGATTGTTTGACACCTGGGTATTTCTCCTTGGGCCAGATCCTGTTCCTCAAGGCCACAGCACACCCTCCACTGCAGGCAGGGATCCCTCCATCTGCAGTCTGGGGTCGAGGTGAGCTCTCAAGCATCAAGCATGGGAATAGCTGGAGCACAAGTGAGTTCAGCATCTGTAGGCCCCTCCACTGTCATATATGCTCCTACAAAAAGCTGTACCAGCTCTGTCCTGCCTCCTGGCCATCTACAGAGTTTATGTTAAGAAAGAATCACAGAACATTAGGGGTTGGAAGTGACCTCAAAATATCATCTAGTCCAACCCCCCTGCCAGAGCAGGATCACCTCCAGGGGAAAAAGGGATTTCTGGACACATTACCCTCCCCAGCACTGCTCCAAAGGCTTTCCGTGCCAGGATCCCTCCTCTCCAGCACAATGCATTTTTCCCTGGGAGCATGGTGTTACTGGGTGTGACCATTTGAGACTGTCCCCTTAAGAAAGGGAATATGGCGGACGGAAGTTGGTAAACGAAAAGAAGGATCTAAACTAATTTCATTGGTAGAGTGGGAGGAAGCACCTTCTGAAATGGGAGTGCAGGAGGGTATCCTGGGCATTCCGGCACTTTTATCTTCAGTCTTTCTTCCACTCCTCCGCCAAGCAGCAGCTCTCTCTGTTCTGGGCTTTCGGCCAAGGATTGACCTTGATCCATCCTAGGGTGCTGAGAGAGCTGGCGGATGTGCTAGCTAGGCCACTCTCCATCATTTTCCTCCAGTCCTGGCTCACAGGTGAGGTCCCAGATGACTGGAAACTGGCCAACGTGGTCCCCATCCACAAGAAGGGTCGGATGGAGGAACCTGGAAACTACAGGCCAGTCAGCCTGACCTCAGTGCCAGGGAAAGTGATGGAGCAGATTATCCTGGCAGCAATAACTGCGCACCTGAAGGATGGCCAAGGGCTCAGGTCCAGCCAACATGGATTCAGGAAGGGCAGATCCTGCCTCTCCAACCTGATCTCTTTCTATGATCAGGTGACCCATCTGGTGGATGTGGGGAGGCCTGTGGATGTGGTCTACCTAGACTTCAGCAAGGCCTTTGACACCGTCCCCCACAGCAAACTGCTGACTAAGCTGTCAGCCCGTGGCTTGGACCACTACACTCTGTGCTGGGTTAGGAACTGGCTGGAGGGCCGGGCCCAGAGAGTGGTCGTGAACGGTGCCGCATCCAGCTGGAGGCCAGTCACCAGTGGTGTCCCCCAGGGATCAGTGCTGGGCCCTGTCCTCTTCAACATATTCGTTGATGATCTGGATGAAGGGGTAGAGTCAGTCATCAGCAAGTTTGCAGATGACACAAAGTTAGGGGCAGATGTTAGTCAATTAGAGGGTAGAAAGGCTCTGCAGAGGGACCTCGACCGACTGGAAAGATGGGCAGAGTCCAATGGGATGGCTTTCAACAAGTCCAAGTGCCGAGTGCTGCACTTTGGCTACGGCAATCCCATGCAGAGCTATAGGCTGGGGTCGGAGTGGCTGGAGAGCTCCCAGACAGAGAGGGACCTGGGGGTACTGATCGACAGCCACCTGAATATGAGCCAGCAGTGTGCTCAGGTGCCCAGGAGGGCCAATAGCATTCTGGCCTGCATTAGGAATAGTGTGGCCAGCAGGAGCAGGGAGGTCATAGTGCCCCTGTACTCTGCTCTGGTTAGGCCGCACCTTGAGTACTGTGTCCAGTTCTGGGCTCCTCAGTTTAAGAAGGACATTGAGACACTTGAGCGTGTCCAGAGAAGGGCAACAAGGCTGGTGAGAGGCCTTGAACACAAGCCCTATGAGGAGAGGCTGAGGGAGCTGGGATTGTTTAGCCTGGAGAAGAGGAGGCTCAGGGGTGACCTTATTGCCCTCTACAACTACCTGAAGGGTGGTTGTAGCCAGGAGGGAGTTGGCCTCTTCTCCCAGGCAACCAGCACCAGAACAAGGGGACACAGTCTCAAGCTGCGCCAGGGGAGGTTCAGACTCGAGGTGAGGAGGAAGTTCTTCACCGAGCGAGTCATTCGGCATTGGAATGGGTTGCCCAGGGAGGTGGTTGAGTCATCGACCCTGGAGGCGTTCAAGGGGAGATTGGACGTGGCACTTGGTGCCATGGTCTAGTCATGGGGTCTGTGGTGTCAGGTTGGACTCGATGATCCTCGAGGTCCTTTCCAACCTAAGTGATATTGTGATACTGTGATACTGTGAAGATCGCCTGACCTTGTTCTCATGGGTGACTTCAACCTGCCTGATAGCTGCTGGGATCTTAACACAGCAGAGAGGAGGCAATCTAGGAGGTTCTTAGAATGCATGGAGGACAGCTTCTTATCCCAGGTGCTGTGAGAGCCTACCAGAGTTAAGGCTATGCTTGACCTCCTCTTCACCAATAGGGAAGGGCTGGTGGGTGATGTGGTGGTCGGAGGGTGTTTAGGGGTCCAGGAGAGCTGGGCCTACTTCCAGGAAGAACTGTTGAAGGCGCAGGCACAGGCTGTGCCAATGTGCCGGAAGATGAGCTGCCGGGGCAGACAGCCAGCCTGGATGGGTAATGAACTTTTAATAGAACTAAGGGAAAAAAAGAGGGTGTATCATCTTTGGAAGAAAGGTGAGGCAACCCATGAAAAGTTTAAGGATGTTGCTAGGTCTTGTAGGAAGAAAATTAGGGTGGCAAAAGCACATTTGGAGCTTAGACTGGCCTCTGCCGTGAAGGACAACAAAAAGTCCTTCTATAAATATATTAATATCAAGAGGAAGGGCAAGGACAACCTCCACTCCTTTGTGGACACGGAGGGGAACATTGTAACAAAGGATGAGGAAAAGGCAGAGTTGCTTAACACCTTATTTGCCCCAGTTTTTACTAGAAGGGCAGAACGTCTTCCTGACAGCTGGCCTGCAGAGCTGGCAGAAGGAGCCAGGGAGCTGCAGAGTTTTCCTCTGTTTCTGAATGGGGTAGTTGGTGATCTGCTCAGCCACTTGGATCCCCACAAGTCCATGGGACCAGATGGGATCCATCCTAGGGTGCTGAGAGAGCTGGCAGATGAGCTGGCCAAGCCACTCTCCATCATTTTTCAGCAGTCCTGGCTCACTGGAGAGGTCCCAGAGGACTGGAAGCTGGCCAACATGGTGCCCATCCACAAGAAGGGCCAGTTGGATGAGCCAGGGAATTATAGGCCTGTCAGCCTGACCTCAGTGCCAGGCAAGCTTATGGAACAGGTCATCTTGAGTGCAATCACACAGCACTTAGAGGATGGCCAAGGGATCAGGCCCAGCCAGCATGGATTTAGGAAGGGCAGGTCCTGCCTGACCAACCTGATCTCCTTCTACGATCAGGTGACCCATCTGGTGGATGTGGGGAGGCCTGTGGATGTAGTCTACCTGGACTTCAGCAAGGCCTTTGACACTGTCCCCCACAGCAAACCCATGGCCAACCTGTTAGCCCATGGCTTAGATGGGAGCACACTGCGATGGGTTAGGAACTGGCTGGAGGGCCGAGCCCAGAGAGTGGTGGTAAATGGTGCCACATCCAGCTGGTGGCCAGTCAGTAGTGGAGTCGCCCAGGGATCAGTGCTGGGTCCAGTGCTCTTTAACATCTTTATTGATGATCTGGATGAGGGCATTGAGTCCATCATCAGTAAATTTGCTGACGACACCAAGCTGGGGGCAGGAGTTGATCTGCTGGAGGGTAGAGAGGCTCTGCAGAGGGACCTCGACAGGCTGGACAGATGGGCAGAATCCAACGGCATGAGATTTAACACATCCAAGTGCCAGGTTCTGCACATCGGCCACAACAACCCCATGCACTGCTACAGGCTGGGGTCAGAGTGGCTGGAGAGCAGCCAGGCAGAGAGGGACCTGGGGGTACTGGTCGATGGCAGGCTGAACATGAGCCTGCAGTGTGCCCAGGCAGCCAGGAAGGCCAATGGCATCCTGGCCTGCATTAAGAACAGTGTGGCCAGCAGGAGCAGGGAGGTCATTCTGCCCCTGTACACTGCACTGGTGTGGCCGGTTGACGTTGCCCCCTTAAGAAAGGGAATATGGTGGACGGAAGTTGGGAAACGGAAGGAATAGTCTAAACTAATTTCATTGGACGAGTGGGAGGAAGCACTTTTCTGAGCTGGGACTATACTGAGTTTCTCCAGCACCTTATCTTCAGTCTTGCTTCCGCCTTTCTACGGTGCGGCTGCTCTCTGTCCCTGTGCTGGGCTTTCTGCCAAGGCTCCGACCTTGAGAGAAAAACTGATAAGGCCTGTATTAACTCCTTTCCAATTAACACAAAACTGCTTTTAACTTCTTTCTTTCGCTCTCTCTCTCTTCTAACCTAATCTGGGGAAAGGGGGGAAAGAGGGGAGAGAGGAGGTGGGGAACCCCCCTCTCTGCCGAGAGGGGTTCACTCTCATTTCTGTGTTACTCTGTTGTATATCTTTGTATATATTGTAGATATTGTAAATTTGTAAATATCTCCCTGCAAACCCTACATCGCTTTGTAAATATAGCTCCACTGCTTTGCTAATTCAGCTTGCGAGTTTTTTTTTCCTTTCCCTTCAATTTTTTTTTCCCCTTTACTTTACAAGGGGGAAGGGAGGAGGCTTCTCGGCCTTGCCCTTCCACCCACCACATTTTTTTTTTATTGGCGTACCCAACGTGCGGCAGATAATTAGTTTAATTTATTATTTGATTGATTTAGTGTTTTCTAGCTGAATTAGCAAACATGAAGGTATTGTGGTTTGTGGAGCGATTATTCTTTTCAATTTTTGGGGCTCTGGTTTACAGGTATTGTTTGGGTTTGATTTTGGATTACCTGGGTAAATATTTGGTGCGGACAATTTATATGTAGGTTATGTATAGAGTTAAATTATGGTATGGAAAATGTATTAATATCTTATGGCCAGTGAGATACAGGAATGTTACCTCCACCACTCTCCCAATTGAGATAAAGAGTTTTAAGATTCCGCCTGAGGAGACAGTAACTTTAGGTGATGCCTGGGATCCAAAGGTGATTTATGTGATGTGTATAAATCTGTTGCTGGTGATGGTAATTGCATATTTACTGTTCTCTCTGCGGCGAGAGAGAAAGATATCCAGAGCTTGTTTTGTTATTAAAACTAGATCAAAAAGGAAACGCCGTGGCTCTAGATCAGTCCCAGAGTCATCTAGTGACGAGGACTGTGGAGAATCCGTGTCAGTCAAAAAGAAGGCTAAAAAGTTAATTGGTAAAGCAGCTCTAAATGACTTTTCTGCTGATTCTGGCAAGCAGCCAAGGGCATCGGCTGGTATCAACATGGCACCTACTCCTTCTCCTACTCCTTCTCCTTCTTCTTCTCCATCGGCCATTAACGGAGCAACGTCACGTCCACCCAATCCCTCGTTGGGACCGGAAGTCACTGCCCCAGCAGCTGATTTATCTCAGGACCTGTCAGCTTCTATTAAGGTGGCTGTAAATTCAAACACAGCTCCAGTTAAGGTGGCTCCTTTAAAGACTAGAGCTGGAAAGGCCAAAGATGGAGAAGAAGAGGAGGAGACTGATCCTGGTGAGGGGCCCTCTACTCTAAAAGATCCTGCTCAGGAGGAAGAGAAGGTTTGTTTTAAAGATCTAGCTAACCTAGTGAGATCAAAGCAGGATAGAGATGAAGCTAGGAAAGCAGCTGGCAAAGGTGGTTCTCAGCTTAAAGAGATCCTTAGGAGAATGACAGCAGGATTTTATGGGCAAAGAATTCAGGGAGATGAAGATGAAGATGATATTACGGACTGTTCGTCACCACGGGAGGAATTGCGAAATGTCCGTAAAGATTTCACCAGGGCAGATAAGGAGCCAGTTCTAGCTTGGCTTAGTAGGTGTTATGATACAGGTGCTTCAGCTCTAACAGTTGGAGACAAGTCAGCAGCTCAGTTAGGAACTCTCTCAAGGGACAATGGAATAGATAGACATCTAGGCGAAGCTCTCGGTAAGGTTAATCTGTGGATACGCCTTTTAATAGCGGTTGCCCTGAGATACCCTTCCCGAGATGATCTTCCATGGAATCCTAAACCCTGGACTACCATAGATGAGGGAATTAAGCGCTTGAGAGAATTTGCTGTTAGAGAGCTACTCTATGGTGAACATGAAACTCTGAATCCTGATGACATTCCTGTGGGTATTGGTCTTGCTAAAAAGATCATCAAGCTTGCTCCTTCTAATTATGCAAACATTCTGGCAAGCAGAATTGTGTCAAGAAGTTATGGTGGAGCTTCTCCTACGGTTGGCCAATTCAGTGATCAAATGAGACAATTGGAGGATAGCATGACACGTGGTTCTTTGGTTTCAGCCATTGAAACTCTGTCTGGAAAAATTGAGAATTGCATGAAGGATCTGAAAGATTCCATATACCAATTGGCACAGAGGGATAATTTCAATTCTTCCTCCAGGTGGGTACAAGTTTCATCTGTAAGGAATACACGTCCTCCAAGGAGGTCATTCCAAAACAGGACATTCCAAAACAGGTCATTCCAAAACAGACCACCAAGGCAATCACGTAGAACTATTTGGATAACTCTGCGTGATCAGTTTGGTGAGAACATGAACTGCTGGGATGGCCAACCAACTGCTAATCTTTTCAGGAGACTGAGGGAATTGCAAAGTGGCAGAACTCGAGGTAGCAATACCAGAAGGGTAGCTGTTACTTCCACAGTTCCCCAGAACGACTCTTATGGCTCCAACAGTGGCTCCAGTTATAACATGCAAAGTTATAACCCTGCACAATATGTGCAATGCACATGTGCGCATGTTCCCCATAACTAGGGGTGCCCTGCCTCCCGCCAGGGGGAGGAGAGGGATAACAGAGATAATAGAATATATTGGGATGTGTACATCCAGTGGCCTGGCACTTCACAATTTCGGAAGTACAGGGCCTTGGTTGACACAGGAGCTCAGTGCACCATAATACCATCAAATTATCAAGGATCAGAGTCTATAACTATTCTGGGAGTCACTGGTGGATCTCAAGAGTTAAGTAAGGTAGAAGTTAATATAAGTTTGACTGGTAAACAATGGAGGAAGCATACAGTTGTGACCGGACCTGACGCACCTTGTATTTTGGGAATTGATTTTCTGAGAGAAGGGCGTTTCAAGGACCCTAGAGGTTACAAATGGGCTTTTGGAGTAGCTTCTATAGAAATTGATGGACAAAAATTGAAGCTGTCTGCCAGACCTGAACTTTCTGATGAATCTGCAGTTGTGGGACAACATAAGATACAGGACATTAAATTGCCGGTTGCTTCTCAGACTGTGCATCACAGACAATACAGACCCAACCGTGACTCTTTGTTGCCCATTCAGAATCTGATTCGTCAGTTGGAGAGTCAGAAAGTCGTCACCAAAACTCATTCACCTTTCAACAGTCCAGTGTGGCCTGTGCGGAAGCAGAATGGAGACTGGCGTCTGACGGTAGACTACCGAGCCCTAAATGAAGTAAAACCACCTATGAGTGCAGCAGTACCAGACATGATGGAGCTACAGTATGAGCTGGAATCCAAAGAGGCCAAATGGTATGCTACCATAGACATTGCTAATGCATTTTTCTCTATTCCCATAGCAGAGGAATGCAGGCCTCAGTTTGCTTTCACCTGGAGAGGAATCCAGTACACTTTCAACAGATTGCCAATGGGCTGGATCCACAGCTCAAGCATCTGTCATGCGGTGATCCACGATGCTCTGGAGAAAGGAGGTGCTCCAGAACACATCCAGTTCATCGATGATATCATCGTCTGGGGCAAAACTGCTGAGGAAGTCTTCAAGAAAGGTAACAAAATCATTGACATTCTTCTGAATGCAGGTTTTGCCATCAAGCGAGACAAGGTGAAAGGACCTACCACAGAAATTCAGTTTCTGGGAGTGAAGTGGCAGGATGGACGCCGACACATTCCAGTGGATGTGGTAAATAGAGTCTCCACCATGGCAAGTCCCACCAACAAGCAAGAGACCCTACGTTTCTTAGGAATAGTGGGATTTTGGAGACTACACATTCCTGGATACAGTCAGATTGTGAAACCTCTGTATGATGTGACTCGAAAGAGAAACCATTTCCACTGGGGACCTGAACAACAAGCAGCCTTTGACCAGATAAAGCAAGAGGTGGTTCAAGCAATGGGTCTGGGACCTGTCCGAGATGGTCCAGACATTAAGAACATTTTGTACACGGCTGCAAGTGACAATGGTCCAACCTGGTGCTTGTGGCAAAAAGCTCCAGGTGAGACACGTGGACGACCTCTTGGTTTCTGGAGTCGAGGTTACAGAGGTTCAGAGGCTAATTATACTCCAACAGAGAAAGAAATTTTAGCTGCCTATGAAGGAGTAAAAGCATCTTCTGAAGTGATTGGAACTGAATCACAACTTCTCTTAGCTCCCAGATTACCAGTTTTGAATTGGATGTTCAAAGGCAAAGGATCCACACCACATCATGCCACAGACTCAACGTGGTCTAAGTGGATGGCTCTGATAACACAGAGAGCTCGAATGGGAAATCTTGAAAGACCTGGTCTAGTGGAGGTGATCTCAAGTTGGCCTGAAGGTATCAACTGTGCTAAACCTCCAGAGGAGAAAGTAACCCGTGCTGAGGAAGCTCCTCCTTACAATGACCTTTCTGATGATGAAAAGAAGTATGCTTTGTTCACAGACGGTTCCTGTCGTCTTGTTGGAAACAAGCGAAGGTGGAAGTCTGCAGTGTGGAGTCCAACACGCCGAGTTGCAGAAGCAAAAGATGGAGAAGGAGAATCCAGTCAGTTCGCAGAGGTAAAAGCTGTCCAGCTAGCTCTCGACGTGGCTGAACGTGAGAGATGGCCAAAGCTTTATCTCTACACCGACTCATGGATGGTAGCCAATGCTCTATGGGGTTGGCTAAAGAACTGGAAGAAGAGTGGTTGGCAGAGAAAAGGAAAACCCATTTGGGCAGCCAACCTATGGCAGGACATTGCTGATCGAATCGAGAGAATTCCGGTGAAAGTGAGACACATCAATGCTCACATTCCTAAGAGCAAAGCTACTGAGGAACAGCAACACAACCATCAGGCAGATCTAGCTGCAAGAGTTTCTCAAGTAGACATGGACTCTAATCTTGATCTCGACTGGAAACACCGAGGTGAGATATTCTTAGCTCGGTGGGCTCACGATTCGTCAGGACATCAAGGCAGAGATGCAACATACCAATGGGCTCGTGACAGATCCATAGACATTTCCATGGATGCTATCACACAAGTCATCCATGACTGTGACATTTGTGCTGCTATTAAGCAGGCAAAACGACTTAAGCCCTTGTGGTATGGTGACAGATGGTCCAAGTACAAGTATGGTGAAGCTTGGCAGATTGACTACATCACTCTACCACGTTCTCGTTCTGGTAAGCAATACGTGCTTACTATGGTAGAAGCAAACACTGGATGGTTGGAAACTTATCCAGTTCCACATGCAACTGCACGCAACACCATTCTTGGTCTGGAGAGACAGATCCTGTGGAGACACGGAACTCCGGAGAGGATCGAGTCAGACAACGGAACTCATTTCAAGAACAACCTTGTAAAGAACTGGGCAAAAGAGCACGGTATTGAGTGGATATTCCACATTCCCTACTATGCACCAGCTTCAGGGAAGATTGAACGCTACAACGGTTTGTTGAAGACCACTCTCAAAGCCATGGGGGGTGGATCTTTGAAAAACTGGGAAAAACATTTAGCACAAGCAACCTGGCTGGTAAATAGTAGAGGTTCAGTGAACCGAGCTGGACCTGCACATTCAGATTTGCTACGGAAAGTAGAAGGTGATAGAGTTCCTGTTGTTAGAGAAAAGAACCTGTTAGGTAAAACTGTTTGGGTATTTTCACCCTCAGGAGAGGCTAAACCTGTCCGAGGGGTGGTTTCAGCTGAAGGTCCGGGTCATACTTATTGGGTAATGCAGGAGAATGGTGAAATTCAGTGTATTCCACAAAGAAATTTAACTTTAGCTGAAAGAGGTTAATTTCGAACTGCTGTACAGCTACATCGCGTCCAAAGGAAGAATCAATGAGGAATCTATGGTGCACGAACCCTGAGATCCCTGAGAGCCCTGAGTCAACTAAGAGACCCTGAGAATCCCTGTTTCCCTTTTCTTCGCTTCATCGGTGAAGAAATGAACTGTTTTCCATTTTTCTCATTTTCTGATTTTCTTGGACTTTTGAATCATCTACATCTGAGCATAGCCGGAATGGACTATGAACTTTACTCACAAACTGTAAATATCGTTTTGGATTGGATGGACAGTATGAACAACCAATGAAATTGTTTAGAAGGGGTGGACTGTGGCCGGTTGACGTTGCCCCCTTAAGAAAGGGAATATGGTGGACGGAAGTTGGGAAACGGAAGGAACAGTCTAAACTAATTTCATTGGACGAGTGGGAGGAAGCACTTTTCTGAGCTGGGACTATACTGAGTTTCTCCAGCACCTTATCTTCAGTCTTGCTTCCGCCTTTCTACGGTGCGGCTGCTCTCTGTCCCTGTGCTGGGCTTTCTGCCAAGGCTCCGACCTTGAGAGAAAAACTGATAAGGCCTGTATTAACTCCTTTCCAATTAACACAAAACTGCTTTTAACTTCTTTCTTTCGCTCTCTCTCTCTTCTAACCTAATCTGGGGAAAGGGGGGAAAGAGGGGAGAGAGGAGGTGGGGAACCCCCCTCTCTGCCGAGAGGGGTTCACTCTCATTTCTGTGTTACTCTGTTGTATATCTTTGTATATATTGTAGATATTGTAAATTTGTAAATATCTCCCTGCAAACCCTACATCGCTTTGTAAATATAGCTCCACTGCTTTGCTAATTCAGCTTGCGAGTTTTTTTTTCCTTTCCCTTCAATTTTTTTTTCCCCTTTACTTTACAAGGGGGAAGGGAGGAGGCTTCTCGGCCTTGCCCTTCCACCCACCACAACTGGTTAGGCCACACCTCGAGTACTGTGTCCAGTTCTGGGCCCCTCAGTTTAGGAAGGATGTTGACTTGCTGGAACGAGTCCAGAGAAGGGCAACGAAGTTGGTGTGGGGTTTGGAACACAAGCCCTATGAGGAGAGACTGAGTGAGCTGGGGCTACTTAGCCTGGAGAAGAGGAGACTCAGGGGTGACCTTATTGCTCTCTACAACTACCTGAAGGGAGGTTGTAGACAGGCAGAGGTTGGTCTCTTCTCCCAGGCAGCCAGCACCAGAACAAGAGGACACAGTCTCAGGCTGCGCCAGGGGAGGTTCAGGCTGGAGGTCAGGAGGAAGTTTTACACAGAGAGAGTGATTGCTCATTGGAATGGGCTGCCCGGGGAGGTGGTGGAGTCACCATCCCTGGAGGTGTTCAGGAGGAGACTTGACAGGGTGCTTGGTTGCATGGTTTAGTTGATTGGGTGGTGTTGGGTGATAGGTTGGACGTGATGATCTTGAAGGTCTCTTCCAACCTGGTCTGGTCTATTCTATTCTATTCTATTCTATTCTAAACCTCCCCTGGTATAACTTGAGACCATTTCCTCTTGTCCTGTTGTTTGTTCCTTAAGAGAAGAGATTGACCTCCATCTCATTCCCACTTCCTTTCAGTGAGTTCACAAACTCATAGTATCAATAAGGTTGGAAAAGACCTTGGAGATCATCAAGCCCAATCTGAGAGAGTTGTAGAGAGAGAAGGTCTCCACTAAGCCTCCTTTTCTCCAGGCTGAACAACACCAGTTCCCTCAGCTGCTCCTCGCAACACTTGTGCTCCAGACCTTTCACCAGGTTTGTTGCACTTCTCTGGAGATGCTTCAGCACTCCAATGTCCTTCTTGGCCTGAAGGGAACCCAAGATTCCAGGTGCAGCCTCACTGGTGCCGAATAAAGGCGGACAACCCCTGCCCTGGTCCTGCTGTCCACCCTATTGCTGCTACTTTCCCTGTATCCAACATTTAATTTCCAAGTCTCAGCTCTGCTGCTCTCCTTCTCAGCCCCCTTCAATTGATTTTGCTCTCTTTTCCAAAGCACCTTTAATCTGGTCTCTTAATAAATCCTCCTTTGCCACTCATCCAAAAGAGTGTCTGACGAGCTCCTGGATCCTCGCAATGAATTCCCCTTGGCTGCATGTTGGGTCACACATCTCTGCCGGCGTTTGGGCAGGAGCTCTCCTCACAATTTTCCCTGTAAGCCATCCCATTAGCCAAGAAGCCAGGTCCCCTCCACCTCCTGCAGCTTCCTCAGTAATTATCTCACCTCCACAAATGAGACCTCAGAGTATTTTCATCGCTAATGCATGTTCCTAGCCCTGGGAAAGAGCGAAGAGCCCAGCAGTGTTCCCAGTCCACCACCCTCATTCTGATGAATGAAGATGAAGAGCAAACACAGCAAGGATCTCATCAATAATAACAGTGTAATTAAATGCAATGCCTTCCCCCTCACCTAACTCGACCTCTTCTTGCAGAGCTATGAAGTTCTAAAGGCCTCACCTAAAGAATGCAGCAGCAGGAGCCAGATGCAGACCCGAAGAAGTTCCCAGGCGGGGAGCATCTCACCATTCCCACAGGTCCACACGGGGAAGGCAGGAATGCTACTCAGTCTACTCAGTCTACCACATCAAGCTACCAGTAGGAAGGATCCCACCCCAGATCAGCAGGACAGGACTTCCTACAGAGCAGTGCCTCCAATTGAGACTCTCTGATCTCTAGTGAGAGGGCTGAGCTCCCTGTAGCAGGGCACTGAAAGGGTCTCTCTTGCTCTGCTTGCATGAAACCAAGAGAAACTTTCCTGCCCCAAACCCCGTTTTCCCTTCCCCAAACCCATTCCTTCTCTTGGTGATGCCCACCATGGACATACACAGGCACAGTGAGGGAGACCATAAACCCTTTTTAAGCAGAGTAAAAATGACACAGAGCTTGAGGAGAGAGGAATATTTCACCTTGTTTTACTTCCCCTGGTCCAAGAGCTCTCCAGGGAGCAACAAACCCAAGCGTGGTCCTGATGCCAGGGCTGAAATAAGCCCTAGGTTTGGTCTATATGGGACTCCCCAGACCCTCCCAGAACCAAACCCTGATGCTGGGGCTAGGAAAAAAAGCCCTCCTAAGAAGCTAGATTACTCAACAAGGGTCTCAGATTTCTTCTCCCAGTCACTGGTTTGCCTTTAGCATTCACTACACTGACCCCAGGAACCTTGGGCCACAAGCCCCTAACCTGAGAGCAAGGCACTGACTAGCAGCATCCACCCCACAAGAACAAAACCCTGCAGCCACATGAGAACCCTCCATCCCAGACTGGCACAAGGCTGAAGGTCACCAGTAGCCACAGCAGCTCCCCCATCCCATGAGATCCAACCCGGCACCCCGGGGAAACGCCAGGCGGGGTGAAGGTACCTGCTCCAGCCACGTGCAGCATCTCCAAGGAGCAAGAAGGGCCGTCGGCACAGATCCGCAGTGTGGGGCCAAGAGCCCAGGTAGTCAAAGCCATCGTGTCCGGGGCAAACCGGGGGGCTCGGGGCGCCGGGTGTTTCTCTCCTCCTGGCCAAGCAGCAGGCGGGGCCAGCCCAGCGGCAGCATCGCTGCAGGAGATGCTCAGCCGAGCGGGAGCAGCCGTTTAAATAAATAAGGGAGCTTTCAGCGCGGCTGCTGAGTCACCCAGGCGGCTCCGATGGCAGCCGGGAACGGCGCTGGCTTTGCTCTGAACGGGGACGCGGGGGTGGCCGGGGGGAGCTGGGCATTTCGGAGAGCCCTGCAGGGTGGGGCCAAGGGTGTTTTTTTCAGGGTCCTTTGAGCTCAAAGCTCTCGCATTCCGTACATAGGCGAAGCATTATGGCTCGTTTGAGGGCAGGGCTAACAAGGGGGGAGGCTCCGCAGGTCAGAGCTGACCCCAAAACAGCATCCAGGGATGCGACAGACACACCAGCATGGACCTGCACAGTGCGTCATGCTCTCCTCCTGCTGGCAGCCTGCCGGGACGTGGATTTTCTTAATTATGAGGTAAATGGAGGCATGGAGAAATGTCACTTGAGCCCCCTCCCTATGGAGGGAATATGGTGAGAAGCCAAGGAGCCGCATCAGCTCCCATAGTGACCCAAGGGTTGGTCTGCACTCCTGCAACAAGCAGCAGGACAAGAGGAAAAAGGCCTCAGGTTGTGCCAGGGGAGGCTTAGGTTGGATATAAGGAATAATTTCTTCCCTGTAAAGGGTTGTCAAGCCCTGAAACAGGCTGCCCAGGGAAGTGGTGGAGTCCCCATCCCTGGAGGAGCTAAAAGACATGGAGTTACGGTGCCGAGGGACATGGTTTAGTGGTGACCTGGCAGTGATGGTTAACAGTTGGACTCAATGATCTTATAAGTCTCTTTCAACCAAAGCAATTCTATGACTATGATTTGAGGGACAGGACACCCTGGATGGGACATGGTTGGAAGGTTAACTTGTCTGAAGACCAGCAAAACTGGCCTGAAGCCCACCATGGGGACCCATCTCGTGGGATGGGCATAGCCTCATCTCGGGGCAGGGTTTGGTTTGTCCCCCAGGACATGGTTTAGTGATGACCTGGCAGTGCAGGACCTGACAGCTGGACTCAACGATCTCAAAGGTCTTTTCTAACCTAAACCATTCTGATTCTAGCTATGATTCACATGTCCCCTACTTCCACACCTGCCTGGGGCACCCTGGCAGCATTTACTGAGCTCTTCAGGCTGTGGCAGGCCACATCTGCACTGTCCCTGGGGTGGGGGCAAAGCAAGCCAAAAGGCTTTGCTTTGATAGTTCTGCTCTGAGAAAGTTGATCTAATTTGGGATAATTACAACCTTTCAGTCTCATTGACTGCAGCTGGGTAGCATCACCCCCACTTAGCTGCTCTGACACAGCCATGAGCCCTGGGGCTCTGGGATAAACTCATTGCATGAGTTTCCAGGAGCTGGGGTCACTGATACCAGCTGTAATTGGAGTTTTTGAGCTGCAGGACAGGACCCAGGCTCAGCTCACCTCTCAGAACAACACCACAATCTCCCATCAGAGCTCTGACCTTGAGCCTTTCCTTGTTCATCCCCTCTCCCCATTTTAAGGGCGTCCTGGTAATCAGGATGACTGGAAAACCCTTATGGCCATACAATTTAAGGTGTGGAATTTATTTAACAAGGGCACTCCAATGGATTGCAAGTAAATCTTAATTAAATCATGCAAAACCCCTCATTAAACTTAATATTCCATGAAGGTCACTCTGTTAACCCCAAACAAAACCCCCAGCCCAAAGGCAGAGGTTGTGGTAGCTCTTTCCCCAAGTCCCACAACAATCCAGAGACCTTTCCTTAATCTGCTTAGCACAATCTCTTTTATACAGCCAATGTGAGTCTCCTTCATACCAGGCTCCCTCAGCCCTTTGGCACCCGCTGGGTGAGCCTGCCTAGGGAAAAGGATGAAACCTCCCTGCTCCCTTCCACATTAGAAATGTCACTGAGCAATACCCAGCTTGGCCCCAAGACACATTAGTCCTATTTTCCACCCACCCTAGGGGTGGGTAGAGGGATGAAGTCAGGAACCCCAGCCCATGGGAAAGGGGGAAAACTATTAGGGAAGGCCAGAAACAAGTGATGTTGGCAGAGAGAAGGGACAGACTCTGGCACTGAAAGAGCTGTAGAGTACAGCTCACAGAGCCCCTCCTCCCCAAAAGCCATTCCCAGAGGAAAGCCTGCAGCCATAAGCATGGTTGTGAGCTCTCCTAAGGGAAAGGCTTGCTCAGGTGCTCCTGAGCTTCTGCCACTGATTTAACACACAGGAAAATCTACACCTAAAAATCCAGCTTCTGCACCAGCCAGCTCCCATTTGCACCCCTCCAGAGGCAGGGCAGATGTCGATGTAAATCAGCATGACCCTGTGGGCAGGCAGAGCTGTAAAGCAAGCCAGTAAATCTCTCTCTAATCGTGTTTAAGAGAGCCAAACACACTGGGCACCGATTAAAACTGTGGCCCAACGCCCTCCTTGAGTGTGCTGAGCTGGGAATGGAGTGAGGACAGCCCTGGCAGGGGGATACAACAGCAGCCTCCAAACTGAGAGAACAGCTGGATTGAGCAGCTCAGTGCAAAGAAGGGCTGTTGGAAAAGAGCAGCTATGAAAAGACAAGTGGCACTGGCTTGTTGCATTGTGGCTGGAAAGATGTTCAGCAGAGAAAGACCTGGGGGTGTTGGTTGACAGCCAGCTGAAGATGAGCCAGAGGGTGCCCAGGTGGCCAAGAAGGCCAACAGCATCCTGGCTTGGATCAGGAATAGTGTGACCAGCAGGATCAGGGAAGTGATTGTCCTCCTGTACTCAGCACTGGTGAGGCTGCACCTCAAACACTGGGTTCGGTTTTGGGGCCCTCATTACAAGAAGGACATTGAGGGGCTGGAATGTGTCCAGAGAACGGCAACAAAGCTGGTGAATGGTCTGGAGAACAAATCTTCTGAGGAGCAGCTGAGTGAACTGGGGTGGCTTCTTCTGGAGAAAAGGAGGCTCAGGGGAGACCTTCTTGCTCTCAACAACTTCCTGAAAGGAGGTTGGAGTGAGATGGGTGTCAGTCTCTTCTCCCTAATAACAAGTGATAGGATGAAAGGATCATCAGGGAAGGTCTAGGTTGGATATTAGAAGAAACTTCTTCACTAAAAGGATTATCAAACACTGCAACAGGCTACCCAGGGAGGTGGTTGAATCACCATCTCTGGAGATGTTTAAAAGACACATATTTGCAGTGCTGAGGGACATGGTTTAGCACCAGGGTTGACAGAGTTAGATAATGGTTGGACTCAATGATCTTAAAGTCTTTTCCCAACCATTTATGACTCCATTAGTCCTCTATCACCTTCAGAGGGGGAGGAAGAACTGGGGAGGTGGCCAAATCCAGCTTGTCCTGGCAGCTAACTCGGAGCAATGTCCTGATGTTAATTAATAATTCCTGACCTTTCTGAACAGTTTGGGCTGCACAGCCACAGCTGCTCCTTAATCACTGCTTATCCAAGCATCCCTCAGTAAGAGTCAGCATCTGCAAAGGAGTTGTTCTAAAACCTGACAGCTCATCTGTGAGCAGAGATGCTGCAGAAGACCCAAACTTCCAAGGACAGCACAAGCCAGCACTGCTCATGGGGAGCTGTGCCTCTTGACATAGGCACTAAGGGACAGCGAAATAGTGAGGCGTTGACAGCAAAAGGAGAGCAGAGATGCTGGGGACTGGTGAGCCAAGGCGGCTGCTGCTGCCAGGAGGCATTTCTCATGTGGCTGAGTGGGATGGACAGGAGCATGCCGGAGAGAGAAATGCTCTCTTGGAGCCATCGGCACAAAGCCTTTTAGCTCAGCAATTAAATTTGCAGCTTCCCCCGGCACTCCTCCATGTGCTGCTCGTCTCGCTTCCACCAATGCAGCCAGGGCACACCAGGGAAGACACAGAAGATACTGGGGCAGATACTGGGGCAGATAGCAAGGGAGATACTCAGGGTGAAGTGGCTCCACACCTGTGTTGAGACCGCCCAGATGCTTGAGGCTAGATCCATGCTGGTACCATGTCTGAATCCAACCTGCATTTGCCTAAACACTCTCCCTCCAATCTCCCTCATTCCAAATGCCAGCAGATCGAGGGATGCAGGCACCAAACCTAGCCCCACCAGCTGCATGGGGAGCAGTGGGACATAAATCAACCCCGCAGCCAGCTTACACCGGTGATGGATTCAGCCCTCCACGATTTACACTTCACCGCTTGGCCAAGTCTAGCACTCTGACACCACAGCACACACACAAAGCTTTAGTAGTGGCCAGATTAATTAATATTTCACAGCAGTGATCAGACTTGGGCATTAAAACCACACCAGCCCTTCTGCATGCAGGAGGAAACCACCCATTAAGGACAGAGCTGTGTGTTGGGAGGTTTGTGCTGCATACCTGGCATGGTGGCAGAGCTGCTTCAAGGGGAGAAGAAGGGGAGTTAAGTGTCTTAATGGGTGCCTAATTTCATAAGGAAGAAGGAAAGAGGGAGGGAAGAAGGAGCTGAAATAGTGGGAAATTACAGAGTCATTGAAACATTTTGGTTGGAAGAGGCCTTAAGATCACTGAGTCCAGTCATTAACACAGCACTGCTAAGCCCACCATGAAACCACGTCCGTCAGCACCATATCTCCACGTCTTTTCAATCCCTCCAGGAATGGAGACTACGCCACTGCCCTGGGCAGCCTGTTCCAGGCCTTGACAACCCTTTCCACGAAGAAATTGTTCCTCAGTTCCAAACTAAACTTCGCCTGGTGCAAACTGAGGCAGTGTCCTATTAGCTTGTTCCTTGGGAGAAGAGACCAACCCCCACCTCACTCTGACCTCCTTTCAGTGAGCTGTAGAGAACCAGAAGGTCTCCCCCGATGCTCCTTTTCTCCAGGCTGAAGAACCGCAGTTCCCTCAGCTGCATCATAGAATAGAATAGAATAGACCAGGTTGGAAGACACCTTCGAGATCATCGCGTCCAACCTATCATCCATGTGACCGTTTGAGGCTGTGCCTTTAAGGAAGGGACAGTGCTGGAGCACTGTGGCTGAATGTTTTGTAAACAAAAGACAGGTCTAAATGAATTTCATTGGTAGATTGGTAGAATGCAACTTTAAGTTTTGAGTGCTGCTGAGACTTTCCTCAGTTCGCTCTTCCCTCCCTTTCCAGCTTGTCCACTTCTAGGCTCTCTGCCAGACTGACCTTGTACAGATAAGCGTGGCCTACTAATTTATAACTGCTTCTACTAATAATTGCTCTTTTTCTCTCTTTCTAACCCTCTTTGGGGAAAAAGGGGGGTACAGGGGGGGAACCCTCCTCCAGAAAGGGGGGGGGGGGGGGGAATTTCGTTCCTGTATTACTTTGCTGTATATTTCTGTGTATATATTGTAAATACTGTAAATTGTGTATATATATACCCTGCATTCCCTAAAACTGCTTGTAAATATAGCATTCCTTTTGCTCCTCCGGCTGTGGCTAGCTGTGGTTATTTTTTTTTTCCCTTTTCTCTTTGTGGGAGGGAAGAAGGCTGGGCCTTCCTCTCAAACCCACAACATATATTTTTTTTTGCGCCCAACGTGGGGCTTGAGGATAATTAGCTTGATTTATTGCTTGCTCGAGCCGGACTAGCAAACATGAAGGTGTTTTGGATTTTGGAGTGTCTGTTTTTCTCAATTTTTGGGGCTCTGACCTACAGATATTGTTTGGGTTTGATTCTGGATTACCTAGCTAAATATTTGATGCAGACAATTTATTTATGGTTTATGTACGGGGTGAGGCTCCTCTATGGTCGCTGCCTGGATTTTTTCTGGCCAGCGAGATATAGGAATGTGACCTCTAGCACTCTCTCAATTGAGATAAAGGAGTTTAAGATCCCAGTAGGGGAAAGAGTAACTTTAAGTGATGGCTGGGATCCAAAGGTGATTTATTTGATGTGTGTAATCCTGCTGCTGGTGATAACTAATGTGTATCGGGAGAAAAAGGTGTCCAGAGCGTGTTTTATTATTAAGCATAGATCAAAGAAAAGGCGGTGTTCCTCTGGGGCAACCCCAGAGGCGTCCAGTGATGAGGAGTGTGGAGAATCTGTGTCAGTTAAAGAGAAAGCTAAAAAGTCTATTGGAAAAGCTGCTTTGAACAGTTTTGTCACTGATTCTGGCAAGCTGCCAGGGGCAGCAGCAGCTGCCAACATGGCAGCTCCCCCTCCTTCTTCTTCTTCGGCCATTAACAAGGCACAGTCACTTCCGCCTTCTTGCACGGCAGGACCGGAAGCCACTCCCACAGCACCTGATCTGGCTCAAAACCTGTCAGCTTCTGTTAAGGTGACTGTAAATTCAAACACAGCTCCAGTTAAGCAAGTAGCAGTTTTAAAGACTAGAAGTGGAAAGACCAAAGCTGATCCAAGAGCTAATGGAGGAGAAGAGCAGGAGACTGATCCTGGTGAGGGACTCTCTACTAGAAAAGATCCTGTTGAGGAGGAAGAGAAGATTTGTTTTAAAGATCTAGCTGAATTATTGAGATCAACACCAGAAAGAGATGCAGCTAGGACAGCAGCTAGTGGTGCTTCTCAGCTTAGAGAGATCCTTAGGAGAGTGACAGCAGCATTATGGGGACAACGTGTTCAGGAAGATGTGGTAGATGGAGAAGATGATGACCTTTCCAGGTGTCCTTCTCCTGGTGAAGAGTTAAGAAATGTACGTAAATATTACACCAGAGCAGATAAGGAGCCAATTCTAACTTGGCTTAGTAGATGTTATGATACAGGTGCTCCAGCTCTACTAGTTGGAGACAAGTCAGCAGCTCAGCTAGGAAATCTCTCAAAGGATAATGGAATAGATAGACATCTAGCCAAGATTCTCGGTAAGGTTAATCTGTGGGTACGCCTTCTATTTGCAGTTGCCCTGAGATACCCTTCCCGAGATGAAGGGCCCGAGATGTTCAGGGCCCTTGGACAACTGATTGATGGGGCAGGAGCTCAAGTGGTGTTCTGCTCAGTTCCCTCAGTGGCAGGGGTGTACACTGAGAGGAATGGGAGAACCCACACCATCAACAATTGGCTCAGGGGATGGTGCCAGAGGCAGAACTTTGGGTTCTATGACCATGGGACAACTTTCACTGCACCTGACCTGCTGGGTCCTGATGGGGTGCATCTATCTAGAAGGGGTAAGAGAGTCCTGGCACTGGAGTTGGCAGGGCTCATTAGGAGGGCTTTAAACTAGGTCTGAAGGGGGTGGGTGAGGCAATCGGTCCCTCTGCAGAGGAAAGAGTAGGGCACAAGGTAGGGTCAGTTGAGAAGTCAGGAACCCAGCTGCGATGCATGTACACCAATGCACGCAGCCTGGGCAATAAGCAGGAGGAGTTGGAGGTCCTAATCCATCAGGGCGACTATGATGTAGTCGCCATCTCAGAAACTTGGTGGGAAAACACCCACGATTGGAGTGCTACAATGGGGGGTTACAGGCTCTTTAGGAGAGACAGGCGAGGGAGAAGAGGAGGAGGGGTGGCTCTGTATATTAGAGAGTCACTCTCTGCCACAGAACTTGAGGTGGAAGATGAGGTAGTTGAGAGCCTGTGGGTCAAAATCAGAGGACAGCCTAACAAGTCTGATATCCTGATTGGAATCTGTTACAGACCACCCAACCAGGATGAGGAGGCTGATGAAGTATTCTACAAGCAGCTGGAGGCCGTCACAAGATCATCAGATCTTGTCCTTGTTGGCGACTTCAACCTCCCAGATATCTGCTGGGAACTTAATTCAGCAGGGAGGAGGCAGTCCAGAAGATTCCTGAAGCGAATGGAGGACTGCTTCCTGACACAGCTGTTAAGCGAGCCTACCAGAGGCCAGGCTCTGCTTGACCTGCTGTTCTGCAATAGGGAAGGGCTGGTGGGAGACGTGATCATGGGAGGCTGCCTGGGGTGCAGTGACCACGAGATAGTGAAGTTTTCAATATGCAGGGAGATAGGGAGGAGCACCAACAGAACCTTCACCTTGGACTTCCGGAGGGCGAACTTCAGCCTGTTTAAGAAACTTGTCTGCAAAGTCCCCTGGGTACCAGCCCTCATGAACCAAGGGGTTCAGGAGGGTTGGACCTACTTCAAACAGAAGCTCTTGAAGGCACAGGAACTGGCGGTTCCCATGTGCCGAAAGGCAAGCCGGTGGGGAAGGCAACCGGCCTGGATGAGCAAGCAGCTCCTGGAGGATTTAAGGGGGAAGAAGAGGCTGTATCACCTTTGGAAGGAGGGGAAGGCTTCTCGAGGTATGTTCAAGGAAGCTGTTAGATTATGTAGGAATAAAATTAGGGAGGCAAAGGCCCACCTGGAACTGAAGCTGGCCACCACAGTCAAAGATAATAAAAAGCATTTTTATAAATATATTAACAATAAGAAGAAGGGCAGGAAGAACCTGCACTCCCTATTGGACCTGGAGGGGAACACGGTGACTGAAGATGAGGAAAAGGCTGAGGTCCTGAACACCTTCTTTGCCTCAATTTTTAACAGCAAGGAAGGAGGAGTTCAGGACGAGTGGCCTCCGGAGTTGGGCGATGGGGTCGGGAAGCAGTGTAGTGCCCCGGAAATCCATGAGGAATTAGTTCGGGACCTGCTGAGCCACTTGGATATTCACAAGTCCATGGGACCGGATGGGATCCATCCTAGGGTGCTGAGAGAGCTGGTGGATGAGCTAGCTAGGCCACTCTCCATCATTTTCCTCCAGTCCTGGCTCACCGGTGAGGTCCCAGATGACTGGAAACTGGCCAATGTGGTCCCCATCCACAAGAAGGGTTGGATGGAGGAACCTGGAAACTCCAGGCCAGTCAGCCTGACCTCAGTGCCAGGGAAAGTGATGGAGCAGATTATCCTGGCGGCAATAACTGCGCACCTGAAGGATGGCCAAGGGCTCAGGTCCAGCCAACATGGATTTAGGAAGGGCAGATCCTGCCTCTCCAACCTGATCTCCTTCTATGATCAGGTGACCCATCTGGTGGATGTGGGGAGGCCTGTGGATGTAGTCTACCTGGACTTCAGCAAGGCCTTTGACACCGTCCCCCACAGCAAACTGCTGGCTAAGCTGTCAGCCCGTGGATTGGACCATTACACTCTGTGCTGGGTTAGGAACTGGCTGGAGGGCCAGGCCCAGAGAGTGGTAGTGAACGGTGCCACATCCAGCTGGCGGCCAGTCACTAGTGGTGTCCCCCAGGGATCAGTGCTGGGCCCTGTCCTCTTCTACATATTGATCGATGATCTGGATGAAGGGGTAGAGTCAGTCATCAGCAAGTTTGCAGATGACACAAAGTTAGGGGCAGATGTTAGTCAGTTAGAGGGTAGAAAGGCTCTGCAGAGGGACCTCGACCGACTGGACAGATGGGCAGAGTCCAATGGGATGGCATTCAACAAGTCCAAGTGCCGAGTGCTGCACTTTGGCTACGGCAATCCCATGCAGAGCTACAGGCTGGGGTCGGAGTGGCTGGAGAGCTCCCAAACAGAGAGGGACCTGGGGGTGCTGATCGACAGCCACCTGAATATGAGCCAGCAGTGTGCCCAGGTGGCCAAGAGGGTCAATAGCATCGTGGCCTGCATTAGGAATAGTGTGGCCAGCAGGAGCAGGGAGGTCATTGTGCCCCTGTACTCTGCTTTGGTTAGGCCGCACCTTGAGTACTGTGTCCAGTTCTGGGCCCCTCAGTTTAAGAAGGACATCGAAACACTTGAGCGTGTCCAGAGAAGGGCAACAAGGCTGGTGAGAGGCCTTGAACACAAGCCCTATGAGGAGAGGCTGAGGGAGCTGGGATTGTTTAGCCTGGAGAAGAGGAGGCTCAGGGCTGACCTCATTGCCCTCTACAACTACCTGAAAGGTGGTTGTAGCCAGGAAGGGGTTGGTCTCTTCTCCCAGGCAACCAGCACCAGAACAAGGGGACACAGTCTCAAGCTGCGCCAGGGGAGGTTTAGACTCGAGGTGAGGAGGAAGTTCTTCACCGAGCGAGACATTCGTCATTGGAACGGGTTGCCCAGGGAGGTGGTTGAGTCATCGACCCGGGAGGCGTTCAAGGGGAGATTGGACGTGGTACTTGGTGCCATGGTCTAGTCATGGGGTCTGTGTTGATAGGTTGGACTCGATGATCCTCGAGGTCCTTTCCAACCTAAGTGATACTGTGATACTGTGATACTGTGATGATCTCCCATGGAATCCTAAACCCTGGACTACCATAGATGAGGGAATTAAGCACCTGAGAGAATTTGCTGTTAGAGAGATACTCTATGGTGAACATGAAACTCTGAATCCTGATGACATTCTTTTAGGAACAGGTCTTACTAAAAAGCTCATCAAGCTAGCTCCTTCTAATTATGCAAACATTCTGGCAAGCAGAATTGTGTCAGGAAATTATGGTGGAGCTCCTCCTACGGTTGGCCAATTCACTGATCAAATGAGACAATTGGAGGATAGCATGATACGTGTTTCTTTGGTTTCAGCCATGGAAACTCTGTCGGGAAAAATTGAGAGTTGCATGAGAGAGTTGAAGGATGAATTTAAAAATTCCATATCCCAATTGGCACAAGGAGATAATTCCAATTCTTCCTCCAGGTGGATACAAGTTTCATCTGTGAGGAATAGACATCCTCCAAGGAGGTCATTCCAAAACAGATCAAATCAAAACAGACCACCAAGGCAGTCACATAGGACTATTTGGATAACTCTGCGTGATCAATTTGGTGAGAACGTGAATCGGTGGGATGGCCAACCAACTTCTAATCTTTTCAGGAGACTGAGAGAACTGCAAAGTGGCAGAACCCGAGGTAGCAATACCAGAAGGGTAGCTGTTACTTCCACAGTTCCCCAGAACAACTCTAGTAGCTCCAACAGTGGCTCCAGCTGTAACACTGCACACTGTGCGCAATGCACATGTGGGCATGTTCCCCATAACTAGGAGTGCCCTGCCTCCCGCCAGGAGAGGAATAACAGAGATAATAGAATATATTGGGATGTGTACATCCAGTGGCCTGGCACTTCACAATTTTGGAAGTACAGGGCCTTGGTTGACACAGGAGCTCAGTGCACCATAATACCATCAAATTATCAGGGATCAGAGTCTATAACTATTCTGGGAGTCACTGGTGGATCTCAAGAGTTAAGTAAGGTGGAGGGTAATATAAGTTTAACTGGTAAACAATGGAGGAAGCATACAGTTGTGACCGGACCTGACACACCTTGTATTTTGGGAATTGATTTTCTGAGAGAAGGGCGTTTCAAAGACCCTAGAGGTTACAAATGGGCTTTTGGAGTAGCATCTGTAGAAATTGATGGACAAAAACTAAAGCTGTCTGCTAGGCCTGAGCTTTCTGACGAATCTGCAGTTGTGGGACAACACAAGATACAGGACATTAAATTGCCGGTTGCTTCTCAGACTGTGCATCACAGACAATACAGAACCAACCGTGACTCTTTGTTGCCCATTCAGAATCTGATTCGTCAGTTGGAGAGTCAGAAAGTCGTCACCAAAACTCATTCACCTTTCAACAGTCCAGTGTGGCCTGTGCGGAAGCAGAATGGAGACTGGCGACTGACAGTGGACTACCGAGCCCTGAATGAAGTAACACCACCTATGAGTGCACCAGTACCAGACATGATGGAGCTACAGTATGAGCTGGAATCCAAAGAGGCCAAATGGTATGCCACCATAGACATTGTTAATGCATTTTTCTCTATTCCCATAGCAGAGGAATGCAGGCCTCAGTTTGCTTTCACCTGGAGGGGAATCCAGTACACTTTCAACAGATTGCCAATGGGCTGGATCCACAGCTCAAGCATCTGTCATGCAGTGATCCACGATGCTCTGGAGAAAGGTGGTGCTCCAGAACACATCCAGTTCATCGATGATATCATCGTCTCGGTTAAAACTGCTGAGGAAGTCTTCGAGAAAGGTAACAAAATCATTGACATTCTTCTGAATGCAGGTTTTGCCATCAAGCGAGACAAGGTGAAAGGACCTACCACAGAGATTCAGTTTCTGGGAGTGCGGTGGCAGGATGGACGCCGACACATTCCAGTGGATGTGGCAAATGGAGTCTCTACCATGGCAAATCCCACAAACAAGCAAGAGACCCTACGTTTCTTGGGGATAGTGGGATTTTGGAGACTGCACATTCCTGGATACAGTCAGATTGTGAAACCTCTGTATGATGTGACTCGAAAGAGAAACCATTTCCACTGGGGACCTGAACAACAAGCAGCCTTTGACCAGATAAAGTAAGAGATAGTTCAAGCAATGGGTCTGGGACCTGTCCGAGATGGTCCAGACATTAAGAACATTTTGTACACGGCTGCAAGTGACAATGGTCCAACCTGGTGCTTGTGGCAAAAAGCTCCAGGTGAGACACGTGGACGACCTCTTGGTTTCTGGAGTCGAGGTTACAGAGGTTCAGAGGCTAATTATACTCCAACAGAGAAAGAAATTTTAGCTGCCTATGAAGGAGTAAAAGCATCTTCTGAAGTGATTGGAACTGAATCACAACTTCTCTTAGCTCCCAGATTACCAGTTTTGAATTGGATGTTCAAAGGCAAAGGCTCCACACCACATCATGCTACGGACTCAACATGGTCTAAGTGGATGGCTCTGATAACACAGAGAGCTCGAATGGGAAATCTTGAAAGGCCTGGTCTAGTGGAGGTGATCTCAAGGTGGCCTGAAGGTACCAACAGTGCTAAACCTCCAGAGGATAAAGTAACTCATGCTGAGGAAGCTCCTCCTTACAATGACCTTTCTGATGATGAAAAGAAATATGATTTGTTCACAGATGGTTCCTGTCATCTTGTTGGGAACAAGCGAAGGTGGAAGTCTGCAGTGTGGAGTCCAACACGCCGAGTTGCAGAGGCAAAGGATGGAGAAGGAGAATCCAGTCAGTTCGCAGAGGTAAAAACTGTCCAGCTAGCTCTCGACGTGGCTGAACGTGAGAGATGGCCAAAGCTTTATCTCTATACCGACTCATGGATGGTAGCCAATGTTCTATGGGGTTGGCTAAAGAACTGGAAGAAGAGTGGTTGGCAGAGGAAAGGAAAACCCATTTGGGCAGCAGACCTGTGGCAGGATATTGCTGATCAAGTTGAGAGAATTCCAGTGAAAGTGAGACACATCGATGCTCACATTCCTAAGAGCAAAGCTACTGAGGAACAGCAACACAAACATCAGGCAGATCTAGCTGCAAGAGTTTCTCAAGTAGACATGGACTATAATCTTGATCTCGCCTGGAAACACCGAGGTGAGATATTCTTAGCTCGGTGGGCTCATGATTCATCAGGACATCAAGGCAGAGATGCAACGTACCAATGGGCTCGTGACAGATCCATAGACATTTCCATGGATGCTATCACACAAGTCATCCATGACTGTGACATTTGTGCTGCTATTAAGCAGGCAAAACGACTTAAGCCCTTGTGGTATGGTGACAGATGGTCCAAGTACAAGTATGGTGAAGCTTGGCAGATTGACTACATCACTCTACCACGTTCTCGTTCTGGTAAGCAATACGTGCTTACTTTGGTAGAGGCAAACACTGGATGGTTGGAAACTTATCCAGTTCCACATGCAACTGCACGCAACACCATTCTCAGTCTAGAGAGACAAATCCTGTGGAGACATGGAACTCCAGAGAGGATTGAGTCAGACAACGGAACTCATTTCAAGAACAACCTTGTAAAGATCTGGGCAAAAGAGCACGGTATTGAGTGGATATTCCATATTCCTTACCATGCACCAGCTTCAGGGAAGATTGAACGCTACAACGGTTTGTTGAAGACCACTCTTAAAGCCATGGGGGGTGGATCTTTGAAAAACTGGGAAAAACATTTAGCACAAGCAACCTGGCTGGTAAATAGTAGAGGTTCAGTGAACCGAGCTGGACCTGCACATCCAGATCTGCTGCAGAAAGTAGAAGGGGATAGAGTTCCTGTTGTTAGAGAAAAGAATCTGTTAGGTAAAACTGTTTGGGTATTTTCTCCCTCAGGGGAGGCTAAACCTGTCCGAGGGGTGATTTCAGCTGTATGTCCGGGTCACACTTATTGGGTAATGCAAGAGAATGGTGAAATTCAGTGTATTCCACAAAGAAATTTATCTTTAGCTGAAAGAGTTTGATTTCAAACTGTTGTACAGCTACACCGCGTCCAAAGGAAGAATCAACGAGGAATCTGCGGTGCACGAACCCTGAGATCCCTGGGAGCCCTGAGTCAACTAAGGGACCCTGAGAATCCCTGTTTCCCTTTTCTTCGCTTCGTCGGCGAAGAAACAAACTGTTTTCTGTTTTTCTCATTTTCTGATTTTCTTGGACTTTTGAATCATCTACATCTGAGTATAGCTGGAATGGACTATGAACTTTACTCACAAACTGTAAATGTCGTTTTGGATTGGATGGACAGTATGAACGGCCAATGAAATTGTTTAGAAGGGGTGGACTGTGACCGTTTGAGGCTGTGCCTTTAAGAAATGGACAGTACTGGGGCACTGTGGCTGAATGTTTTTTAAACAAAAGACAGGTCGAATTTCATTTGTAGATTGGTAGAATGCAACTTTAAACTCTGCGTCCAGCAGAGACTTTGGGCAGTCTTGCACTTTCTTCCCCTCCTTCTGCAGCTCACAGCTTCTGGGCTTTCGGCCAGACTGACCTTGAACAAATAAGGCCTATACTAACACATTCTACTTTAATTAACAATTGCTCTTTTTCTTTCTTTCTAACCCTCTTTGGGGAAAAAGTGGAGAAAAGGGGGGTACAGGGGGGAACCCTTCCTCCTGGTGAGGGAGGGGAATCTCATTCCTGTGTTACTTTGTTATATATTGTATATATTGTAAATACTGTAAATTGTGTATATAAACCTGCATTTCCTAAACCGCTTGTAAATACAGCACAAATCCTTTGCTAATCCGGCTGTGGTTTTTTTTTTCTTTCAATTTTCTTCCCTTTACTTACAGGGCGGGGGAAGAAGGCTTGAGGCCTTCCCCTCAACCCTCGACACTCTTTCTAACCCTCTTTGGGGAAAAAGGGGAGAGAGGGGGGTACCGGGGGGGAACCCCCCTCCAGAAAGGAGGGGGGGAGGGAATTTCGTTCCTGTATTACTTTGCTGTATATTTCTGTGTATATATTGTAAATACTGTAAATTGTGTATATATACCCTGCATTCCCTAAAACTGCTTGTAAATATAGCATTCCTTTTGCTCCTCCGGCTGTGGCTAGCTGTGCTTATTTTTTGTTTTCCCTTTTCTCTTTGTGGGAGGGAAGAAGGCTGGGCCTTCCTCTCAAACCCACGACAATCCAACACCATCTAATCAACTAAACCATGCAACCAAGCACCCTATCAAGTCTCCTCCAGAACACCTCCAATGATGGTGACTCCACCACCTCCTGGGCAGCACATTCCAGTGGGCAGTCACTCTCGCTGTGTAGAATTTCTTCCTAACATACATCCTAAACCTCCCCTGGCACAGCTTGAGACTGTGTCCCCTTGTTCTGGTGCTGGTTGCCTGCGAGAAAAGACCAACCTCTGCCTGGCTACAACCTCCCTTCAGGTAGTTGTAGAGAGCAAGAAGGTCTCCCCTGAGCCTACTCCAGGTTAAGCAACCCCAGCTCCCTCAGTCTCTCCTCATAGGGCTTGTGTTCCAAACCCTTCCCCAGCTTTGTTGCCCTTCTCTGGACACCTTCCAGCAAGTCAACATCCTTCCTAAACTGAGGGGCCCAGAACTGGACACAGGACTCAAGGTGTGGCCTAACCAGTGCAGTGTACAGGGGCAGAATGACCTCCCTGCTCCTGCTGGCCACACTGTTCTTAATGCAGGCCAGGATGCCATTGGCCTTCTTGGCTGCCTGGGCACACTGCAGGCTCATGTTCAGCCTACCATCAACCAGTACCCCCAGGTCCCTCTCTGCCTGACCACTCTCCAGCCACTCTGACCCCAGCCTGTAGCTCTGCATGAGGTTGTTGTGGCCGATGTGCAGAAACCGGCACTTGGATGTGTTAAATCTCCTGCCCTTGGACTCTGCCCATCTGTCCAGCCTGTCGAGGTCCCTCTGCAAATCCTCTCTACCCTCCAGCAGATCAACACCTGCCCCCAACTTGGTGTCATCTACAAATTTACTGATGATTTGTGCTCTACTCAGCTTGCACTCTGGCCTCAACATGGCTGCTTGAGCCATTCACTGGGTGCTGTGTGGACATGGTGTGTCTGGTCTAGATCACTTAACTGGGGAAGTTCCAACTGAGGAGGGTTCACCCAGCCTCCAAAACCAGCTTAATTAAGAGCCAGGATCATTTTATAACCCCAGGACCTAGCCCTATGCAGTGCAGCAGAATGACCAAGGACACAGGAAGGCTTATGAGTTTGAAAGGGGTTGAGAGGAAAAAAAGCCAACATGCAACACCCCCTTCTTCCCCCACTCCCGCCCCCCTGTCCTGCACATTCAACAGAAAACACAATAAGAACCTTTGTGAGGTGCTGACCACACACAGCTCTGTGGTTTCCTATTTCCCCACAACATGCTACAATAAAGGTCACAGATAGATTCAGCCTTTGCTGAAAATCTGACTGGACACCCTCATGCAGGTGACAAAATTAATAGATGAGGGGCGAGCAACTGATGTCATTTACCTGGACCTGAGCAAAGCCTTCGACACTGTCCCGCACCACATCCTGGTCTCCAGGCTGGTGACACATGGGGTTGATGGGTGGACCACTAGATGGATAAGGAACTGGCTTGATGGCCGCACCCAAAGAGTGGCTGTCAATGGCTCCATGTCCCAGTGGAGGCCAGTGACAAGCGGAGTCCCTCAGGGATCAGTCCTGGGACCTGTCTTATTCAACATCTTTGTCAGTGACATGGACAGTGGCATTGAGTGCACCCTCAGCAAGTTTGCTGATGACACCAAGCTGTGTGGTGCAGCAGACACGCTGGAGGGAAGGGAGGCCATCCAGAGGGACCTTGACAGGCTGCAGAGGTGGGCACAAGCCAACCTCATGAAGTTCAATAAGAGCAAGTGCAGGGTCCTGCATCTGGGTCGAGGCAATCCCAGGCACAAATATAGGCTGGGCAGTGACTGGCTGGAAAGTAGCCCTGAGGAGAGAGACTTGGGGGTGCTGGTGGACAAAAAGCTCAACATGAGCTCTCAATGTGCACTTGCAGCCCGCAAAGCCAATCAGACCCTGGGCTGCATCAGGAGAAGTGTGGCTAGCAGGTCGAGGGAGGTGATCCTCCCCCTCTACTCAGCCCTGGTGAGACCCCACCTGGAGTACTGTGTCCAGTTCTGGAGCCCCTATTACAAGAGGGATGTGGAGGTGCTGGAACATGTCCAGAGAAGGGCCACGAGGATGATCAGAGGGCTGGAGCACCTCTCCTATGAGGACGGACTGAAGGAGTTGGGGCTGTTCAGTCTGCAGAAGAGAAGGCTCCGAGGTGACCTAATTGTGGCCTTCCAGTATCTGAGGGGGGCCTACAGGAAGGCTGGGGAAGGACTTCTCAGGATCTCAGGTAGTGACAGGACTAGGGGGAATGGAATGAAGCTGGAGGTGGGGGGATTCAGGCTAGATGTGAGGAGGAGGTTCTTCACCATGAGAGTGGTGAGACCCTGGAATGGGTTGTCCAGGGAGGTGGTCGAGGCCCCGTCCCTGGGGGTGTTTAATAGCAGGCTGGATGAGGCTCTGTCCAGCCTGATCTAGTGTGGGGTGTCCCTGCCCATGGCAGGGGGGTTGGAACTAGATGATCCTTGTGGTCCCTTCCAACCCTGAATGAAACTATGAAATTATGAAACTATGAAACTATGCACAAAGTCAGAACCATGATGGGATCAGCCACAATTTCTCTCCAGCCTTTCTAGGTTGTTTGCAGTTCCTGAGAAGGGGGAGCAACACCAGTCCCCAAGGCACAGAGACCTGCAACAGGGCTACAGTGCTGCAAGAGGTTCAACATCTCTGGAAGTGCATTTTCTTCTGAAATTACTGATTGTTCAAGTAATTAGCAGAGCCTTTAAGTGGTCTGGCTTGATGAGGTTAGAAGTGACCAATGCCAGATGTTGGTCTGGCACAGTTCTCATCTACCATTTGCTCCAGGCAGAGGAGTTCCCATCCTCAGCAATTTCCACTACATCCAAACATACCACATTGTGGAGGTATCTCCTGCTCTAGGTGAACCTGCTCTGGCAGGATGGTTGGTCTAGACGATCTGCAGAGGTCCCTTCCAAACTCTGTCATTCTGTGATTCACTGCACAGATCAAATCCTGCCCAGACATGACAATCCTGTCTGGAAAGGCACCAGGAAAAAAGCCCTGGTCTTGGCCACAGCCATTGAGGGCATCCAAAGCATCAGCCAATGATGGCTTTGTGACCATTTGAGGCTGTGCCTTTAAGAAAGGGACAGTGCTGGGACACTCTGGCTGAATATTTTGTAAACAAAGACAGGTCTAAACGAATTTAATTGGTAGATTGGTAGAACGCAGCTTTAAGTTTTAGTGCAGTTGGAATTTTCCTCAGTTCCTTTCCTTCTCCCTTTCCAGCTTGCCTGCTTCTGGGCACCTAGCCAGATCAACCTTGGATAAGATAAGCATTAATCCTGCATGTGCTTGAAGGCCTCTTCCTTAATAACTGCCTTTTCTCTCTCTAACCCTTTTTGGGAAAAAAGGGGGGTAGGGGGAGAGAGCAGGGTACAGGGGGGGGAACCCTCCTCTGTCCAGAGGAGGGAAATTCGTTCCTGTATTTTTTTCCTTTGCTGTATATTTCTGTACATATATTGTAAATACTGTATATATTGTGTATATATACAACCTGCATTTTCACATTGCTTGTAAATATAGCATCCCTTTTGCTTCTCCGACTGAGTTAGCTGTGGGTTTTTTTTCCCCTTTGTGGGGGAGGGAGAGCTAAGACTTCTCTCTCAACCAACTACATGGCATCCAAAGCAACACAGCCAGCAGGTCAACTAAAGGGATTCTACCCCTCTGCTCCACTCTGGTGAGACCACACCTGTGGTGCTGGGTCCAGCTCTGGGGTCCTCAGCACAGGAGAGACATGGACGTCCTGGAAATGATAAAGAGGAGGCCACAAGAATGATCTGAGGACTGGAACCCCTGTGCTGTGAGGACAGGCTGAGAGAGGTGGGGCTGTTCAGCCTGGAGAAGACTCTGCAGAGACTTTGCAGCCTTTCACAACTTAAAGCTGGAGAGGGATGCATTCCAGGATAGGTCAGGCAGTGCTCTGAGCAACCTGTTTGTCACAGTCATGGATGACCTGTGTGCTGCTATTAAGCAGGCAAAACGACTTAAGCCCTTGTGGTATGGTGACAGATGGTCCAAATACAAGTATGGTGAAGCTTGGCAGATTGACTACATCACTCTACCACGTTCTCATTCTGGACTAACCGGGCCCGACCCTGCTTAGCTTCCACTCAATACCGTGCTCTTTTGCCCAGTTCTTTACAAGGTTGTTCTTGAAATGAGTTCCTCTCTGGAGTTCCGTGTCTCCACAGGACTTGTCTCTCCAGACTGAGAATGGTGTTGCGTGCAGTTGCATGTGGAACTGGATAAGTTTCCAACCATCCAGTGTTTGCCTCTACCATAGTAAGCAATACCTTGAAGATGACCCTGCTCACTGCAGGGGGGGTTGGACTACACGACCTTTAAAGGTCCCCCCCTACCCACACCAGTCTGCAATTGGATGATTTAACACAAACCTGCAGAAGAGCCATGGCTGGGTGGCTCAGGGAAGCCCCTAGTACTGCCAGCACCACACAAATAGCCTCTTTCCCTTTATGAGCACTGAATTAATTTGCAGATTGTTTAGTTTAAAAGCACAGAAGAGAGAAAAACAAAAAGAAGGGAAAAAAAAAGGGGGGGGGGGGGGAAGAGCTTCATTGCATTTCCCAGTCCCCTGCTGAGCTATCCAGTCCCACCGAGTGCTATTTATTTAGCACAAAACCCATCAGCTCGTGTGTGGCTGCTGGCTGTAACTCAATGGCACGCTGGCAGCCCCAGAGGGCTCGCAGGGACCTTGCTGGCACCCACCACCGAGACCGCCTCTTCTCCGGGTAGCTGAAAAAACCTCATTTCCCCTGCTCCAGCTGCTGCTGAAACAAACAACATAAATAAATAAATTAAAAAAAAAAAAAAAAAAAAGAGAACCTTCCTATTTCCAGCACCGTTGGCATGAGAGTAGACAGCTCTGTGCTGGGTGACCAGAGAACAAAGGGAGGTAGCATAGAGGAAACAAACTGGTGAGCCCAGCGGTGGGGATACGGCTCCTGAAGCTCCGACACTCACTGCCTCACTAAAAGTATGGGTGGGACTCGCACTGGGAAGCTTCCATGGAAATGGGGAGTCCATCCTGTCTCCACAGCTCCCTTGCTTCCCACTCTAACCCTCTGCTCACCCCACAGACGTGTTCCTGGCACATTTTTCACTGCTTTTTGCACGTATTTGTGAGTTAAAGCCCAGCCTCCTGCAGACAGCAGTGAGGCAGGTTGTTGGCAGCTGGGTACACAAAGCACTGGGCTCCTCCTTGCAGCCAAGGCAATTGCACAGCCCCCGGTGCTCTCTACCAGCTGAAGACTGATGGTGAAATCTCCTGTGGAGCAGCTAATCCTCAAGCCCAGCTCAGAACAGCGAGTTCTCGCTGGTGACAATGACATCAACCTGAAAGCTCAGCTCATAAAACTGTAGTTTGCCCCACTCCAGTTGCCCAGACCTGTTGAGAGAAATGGGCTTGTTCAGCCTGGAGAAAAGAAGGCTCAGGAGACACCTTCTGGCTTTCTGCAACTTCCTGAAGGAGGTTGGAGCAACATGGACTCTTCTCCCCGGGAACAAGTGACAGGGTAAGAGGAAACAGCCTCAAGTTGCACTAGGCAACGTTTAGCCTGGACATGAGGAACAATTGCTTCCCCAAAAGGGTTGTCAAAGCCTGGACAAGCTGCCCAGAGCAGTGGTGGAGTCATCATGCCTGGAGGGATTAAAAAGCCATGTAGATGTGGTGCTGATGGACATGGTTTAGTGGTGAACTGCACTGCTGGGTTAACCAATCAACTCAATGATCTTAAGGGTCTTTTCCAACCAAAACACTTCCATGACTTTCACTGGTGACTGCAAAAGGAAGCTGAACCCAGCCTGAAAACAGAGGCAGATCACCAGTAGCCCTGCTCCACAGAATCATAGAATGGTTCAGGTTGGAAAGAACCTCCAAAGGTCATCTAGTCCAACCCCTCTGCAGTGAGCAGGGACATCCTCTATACTGCCCAGGGGCTTCAAGCAGCTGTGCTCTTAATACAAGCATCCAGGCAAGCAGTATCAATGCTTGTCAAAGATTTTATCCATATCACAAATGCACACACACTAGCTTGAATGAAACTCCTTTCTGTCCATTTCCAAAGGATACAAAGTTGGGAATGGTGGAAGGTGAGGAAATGAGAAACTTGGGGCAAAGAAGAAAAATCCTAAGTCATTATATTCTCTCAATACTATTTTCTGGTTGAGAAATCCCCTTTCATCCTTCTGTCACCTCCATTTTGAGCAGCCAGGTATTCACCACCAACATCCCACAGAATCACAGAACTCTTTAGCCTGGAGAAGAGGAGGTTCAGGGGAGACCTTATTGCTCTCTACAGCTACCTGAAGGGAGGTTGTAGCCAGGTGGGAGTTGGTCTCTTCTCCCAGGCAACCAGCACCAGAACAAGAGGACACAGTCTCAATCTGTACCAGGGGAGGTTTAGGATGGATGTTAGGAAGAAGTTCTTCCCAGAAAGAGAGATTGGCCATTGGAATGTGCTGCCCAGGGAGGTGGTGGAGTCACCATCACTGGAGGTGTTTAGGAAGAGACTGGATGGGGTGCTTGGTGCCATGGTTTAGTTGATCAGATGGTGTTGGGTGATAGGTTGGACTCGATGATCTCAAAGCTCTTTTCCAACCTGGTCTATTCTATCCAATTCTATTCTATCCAATTGTGGCTACTCTTGTGACAGGCAGAGAGCACAAAGATACCTGACTTTGGGGGATTTGGCAAAGATTCCGGGCTTGCACCTAGCAGCAGGTACAGAGCACTTGTAGCATTCAAAACAGGCCTTCTCCATGCTCATGATCACCAGCACAGCCCCACACCACAAGGCACAGGTGCCAGGTAGGGCCACTCCAAGCATGTCACTCCTGCCTCACACACATAAATACCATCCCAGTGCTGCAGGCTTAGAGGGAACGCAAAGGGTGACCCCTGCTCCCCATGCTGCCTCTCTGACTACCTCTCAGGGAGGCAGCAGGTCCTCCCTGCCATGGAGCAAGCATCCTGCACTGCTTTGTCCTGTCCACGGAGAGAAAAAAAAACATCCCCAGTCACTCCTTTAATCCTTCCCTGGGGCCAAGAGAGAGTTAAAAGAGAGATTAAAAAGATACAAATAATCCTGCACATTCCTAATGCACCTTTCATCCAAAGTATCCCACAGAGCTTTCCAGCTCCTGGATGCCTTCCAGGACCATGAGCTGCAGCAGTGCCTGGCTGTGAGTGCTACCAGGGAAAGGACCAGTCTGGTCTTTGTCCTCAAAGTCACATTCAGGTCTCCAGGGATGCTCTGCCCTTCCCTACCCTAAGGAAAGACCAGAAATTTTGGAGCAGGAGCTTCTCCAGGATGCTGACAGAGATGTGAAGAGCTATAGCCTGATGTGGCATTGCTATCCCAGGCTGGCCATCGAGCCAGAATCCCAGAGCACAATCAGAGCATGTCACATCCCTCAGGACAGATCATTAAAGTGACACCAGGAGGAACTGGCAGGGTTCTTGGGGACCTGCAGCTCAGCTCTCCCCCAGGGCTGCAGAGAGGCTGGGGTCTCCTGCAGACCCCAGCCCCAAGGATTATTGTGCGCTCAAGACCGCTGCGAACCGCTCGGCTGATGCCAACAGCTCCCTACAAATTCCAGCAGCACGAATCGCCAAAAGAAGAACACAAGAAAAAGCAACCCAAGCGCCATGCAAAACCCCTCAGCAAGGCAAGGAGCTTGGGGCAGGGCACAAGTGGGAGCATTTGGGCACTGGAGTCAGCTTGTCCTGCAACAAGAGCACTGCTGCCATCCTACACCAGACAGACAGCTCCTGTGGTGGGAGTGGGTGAGAGGGCATAGAGGGGACAAAGAAGGGTCTTGTCCTGGGGGCATGCAGCAGCCATCGCTGTCACCACAGGCTGCCACAGCCAAGGCAGGAAAGGAAGCATCCCCCTCATTTTTGCAGGTGGAAAAACACCAGCTGGAAGACCTGGATGACTCAATGGAAGCCACGGAGGAGTCAGCACCATGACAATGAGGAGAGGAAAGGAACTCTGGAGGGAACGCTGGAGGGAAGGGAGGCCATCCAGAGGGACCTTGACAGGCTGGAGAGGTGGGCACAAGCCAACCTCATGAAGTTCAATAAGAGCAAGTGCAGGGTCCTGCATCTGGGTCGAGGCAATCCCAGGCACAAATACAGGCTGGGCATAGACTGGCTGGAAAGCAGCCCTGAGGAGAGAGACTTGGGGGTGCTGGTGGACAAAAAGCTCAACATGAGCTCTCAATGTGCACTTGCAGCCCGCAAAGCCAATCAGATCCTGGGCTGCATCAGGAGAAGTGTGGCTAGCAGGTCGAGGGAGGTGATCCTCCCCCTCTACTCAGCTCTGGTGAGACACCACCTGGAGTACTGCGTCCAGTTCTGGAGCCCCTATTACAAGAGGGATATGGACGTGCTGGAACATGTCCAGAGAAGGGCCACGAGGATGATCAGAGGGCTGGAGCACCTCTCCCATGAGGACAGACTGAAGGAGTTGGGGCTGTTCAGTCTGCAGAAGAGAAGGCTCCGAGGTGACCTAATTGTGGCCTTCCAGTATCTGAAGGGGGCCTACAGGAGGGCTGGGGAGGGACTTCTCAGGATCTCAGGTAGTGATAGGACTAGGGGGAATGGAATGAAGCTGGAGGTGGGGGGATTCAGGCTGGATGTGAGGAAGAGGTTCTTCACCATGAGAGGGGTGAAGCACTGGAATGGGTTGTCCAGGGGGGTGGTTGAGGCCCTGTCCCTGGAGGTGTTTAAGACCAGGCTGGACGAGGCTCTGGCCAGCCTGATCTAGTGTGGGGTGTCCCTGCCTATGGCAGGGGGGTTGGAACTAGGTGATCCTTGTGGTCCCTTCCAACCCTGACTGATACTATGATGCTATGATAACTCGGGTGTCCTGCCTCAGTTTCCCTCCCCTTGGCCCCACCAGGTAGAACCCTGCTCCCCAAGCCCACCAGCTCTGCTCCTTTACCAGCAGGAGGCAGATGCTGCACCCCAATGCATCCGTGACCACCCTGTATGCACCTCACTGAGCCCCAAAACAGGCACCCCATTACCCGTGGAGGGCCAACACCCTGCCCACCCACCTCCCCCTCCTGATGTACCCTGCCATGCACTCACCCCTGGCACCCCAGCACCTTGCAGAGAGGGTGCTTGTCCAGCAGCACCCATGTGACTGCACAGCCCTTCAGGGGGGCTGCAAGCCATTAAGGAAGGGCAGTAGTCACAGGGTCCCTCTTCTGTGGCACTCACCCTGCGCCGACAGCTCGGGGAAGGATGCTCAGGCAGCAGGCAACAAGGATTTAAGAGCCACCCGGCCACCCCCAGCCCTTCCCAACAGCTCCCAGCAGCTTAGCGTGGCCAGCTGCTCTGGACGGGGGGGGCAGGGGTGGGTACTGCCAGCTGCTCTGCCAGCTGCTCCCCATTACACACGCAGCACCCCCTCACTGCACTTCCCGGATGGGGACACAGGACCCCACACGCCACACACACAGAGGGGTGACAACAGTGACAACATGGGGGTTGGAAGGGGACTGCAGACCTCAAGGTGTGGGGGTTTAGAAGGAATTGAGGTCTGCCCTATGCCAAGGACACGGTATCACAAGGGGGTGGTCGTACACAGGACTCCCCCTTGCCAAAGAACCAGGTAATCCCTATATAGCACCCAAGTCTTCCCTACCTCAGTGGGTGATCCCTCAACAATATGGGGGTCCTTGGTCCCATAAAGGAGAAAAGTCCTGCCAACCCTGAAGAACAGGCAACCCCAGGAAGCCAGGCTGGGGGTCACCTAACAGATCTCTGTCCCCCAGGAAGGGTGCAGTGCCCTAGTGATACTTACAGCACTTTATGGTACTACGGTGCATGGCCAAGTCCCAAAGAGAGGACACCCTCCAGAAGCTTGGGGGGATGCATAGCTTTGCAAACAATCAATACCCTCCTCAAACTGAAACAGGGGTCACCCCCAGTAACTACGGAGATGCACAGCTCTATGTAGGACCAAGGTCCCACTCAAACCCAGTATCCTCTTATTGGGGCTCCCAAGTAATTTAGGGGGTGTACTGCTCTGTAAAAGATGACGGTTCCCACAACCCTAAAGAGGGGTCAACCCCTAGTGAATCGGGGGTGCACAGCTTTACATGGGACCTAGGTCCTCCCCCACCACAAAGAGGGGATACCCCACAGGAAATGGAGGCTACAGCTCTATATAGGATAAAGATCTCCCCACCTCAAAAAGGGGTCACACCTCGGCAAATGTGGGATGCACAGCTCTACGAAGATCCAAAGTTCCCCACCTCAAAGAGAGGTCACCACACAGTAAATGGGGGGGGGGGGGGGGGGGGGATGTACAGACCTCTCAAGAACGAGGTCTTGGCCCTGGAAGGGATGAGCCCCAAACTGGGCCCCGGGGGATGCCCAGCCCTGCCCCGGGGAAGGGACAAACCTAAGTCCTCAGGAAGAGGGGGGATACACACGGCCCCAACCCGACCCGTTACTGGACCCGTTACCGGACCCGTTACGGGCCCGGTCCCGTCAGTCCCCTTCCCCCGCAGGCACTCACCGTACATGGCCGTTGCCGTCGGCCCGGCCCGGCGCGGCTGCAGGCGGCGGTGCCCGGCCCGGCTCTGCCCCACCGAGCGGTGCTGGCCGGGGGCGGCACTGGGGGCGGCACCGCAGCGGCGGCTCCTCCCGCCGGCACGGCCGCAGCGCCCACCGGTGGCACGGCTCGGCTCGACACCGCAAGGCACGGTGGGGATCCATCGGCACCGGACCCACTGCCCCACCTCGGCATCCCTCACGATGCGCACCCCCCTTCCCCCCTCACCAAGCCGAGCATTCCATTTCCCCCCGGGGCACCCTGCCCGGGCTTTGCCCCACACCCGGCAGCACAAGCCTGGCAGGGGCAAAACCACGGAGAGGACGTAGGAGGTCTACCCTGAGCGTTTGCGGTCTGCCAGTGAGCTGGTATCTGCTCGGTCCCCACCCCATAACAGACAGTGAGCTCCCGAGCATCCTTCCTCGGTGGGTCACATGGGGACCCAAAAGCACAGAATCATAGACCCACCACAGAATGGTTTGCACTGGAAGGGACCCATAGAGGTCATCTAGTCCAACCCCCTGCAGTCAGCAGGGACATCATCAACAAGAGCACACTGCTCAAAGGCCAGTCCAACCTGACCTGGAATGATTTCAGAGATGGCATGTACCACCTCTCTGGGCAACTTGGCCCAGAGTCTCACTACTCCTAAGCACAATTTCTTCCTAGTGTCTAGTCCCCTCTTTTAGTCTAAAGCCATCACCCCTTGTCCTGTCACAACAGGCCCTGCTAAAAAAACTCTCCCTGGGCCTTCTTACAAGCTCCTTTAAGTACTGAAAGGCTGCAAGAAGGTCTCCCTGGAGCTTTCTCTTCTCCAGGCTGAATAGCCCCAACTCTCTCAGCCTGGCCTCACAGCAGAAGGACTTCAGCCCTCACACCATGTTTACAGCTTCTGCTTTATCTGCTCCAATAGGTCCATGTCTCTCCTGTGCTGTGCTGGACACAGCACTGCATGTAGGGTCTGACCAGAGCAGAGCACAGGGGAAGAACATTCTCCCTCAACCTCCAGGCCACACTGCTTTGGATGCAAGCCAGGATGCAGTTGGCTTCTGTGCTGTGAGTGGACATTGCCAGCTCCTGTTCAGCTTTTCACCCACCAGCACCTCCAAGCCTTTCTCCACAGGGGTGCTCTCTACCCCTTCATCCCCTAGAATGGATTAGAGTTACCCCAACCTAGGCACAGAACCTTGCACTTGGTCTTGTTGAACCTTAAGAAGTTCATACACAGTTCACTGAGTTACACCCAGCTTCTTTCCCCCACCCCACTGCCAGCTCCACAAAGCACTGGGCCTTGGCACCTGCAGCCATCTGAATGGCAACCATGAAGAATTGCCCTGCACCAGTTGCTGCCAGCTTGGACAGGTGGGAGCTGCACCAGGCTCCCTAAATAGGGAGGTGTGTTGCTGACAGCAGCAAGGAGACAGCACAGGAAAAGCAGACAGATCCAGGCCAGCTCCACTGCTCCTAGAAACTCCTGGAGAATGAGGAGAGGCTCAGAATGCCCTGGAGAGACAGGAATGCCAGGGAAAGGGCTGAGAGCACTTGGAGGGGGTGAGGAATACAGAAGATACCTCCTTAAGGCACATTTACTTGTCATTAGGGCTAAGTGACGTGGCAAAGGAGAAACTGAGGCAGGATGCCAGCCCATCCAGGTCCCGGCATCGTTAGCACGTTACACTAATGCTCCCAACAGCTCCTGGACATGTCCCTGGCCTGCAGGTGAGCACTGATTGTCCCCCACACTTCATCCAGCTGTGAAGTTGTCACCTCCTAAGACTCCATCTCAGCACCACAGATGGGAATGTGGAATCCTGGCTTTCACAACATCCCAGGCAGGGAGGACAGAGCCAGAGCCTCAAGCCAGAGTGCAGAGGCTGCAGTGTTCTCACCTTGGCCACTGCTGCAGACCCCAGGTTCTGGGCTCCATTCAAGGATGTGCAGAGCAGGGTGGAATAAAAGGGTGCAGAAGCACCTGGTGTGCCAGGCAGGGCCAAAACATGAGAAGGTGTCATAGAATGGTTTAGGCTGAAAAAGACCTTTAAGATGACTGATTCCAACTATTAACCTAACACTACCAAGTCTGCTGCTAACCCATGTTCTTCAGTACCACAGCTACAAAGCTGCTAAACCCCTCCAGGGACAGGGACTGCTCTGGGCAGCCTGTTCCAGGTCTTAACAACCCTTTCCATGAAGAAATTGTTCCTTATGTCCAGCCTAACCTCCCCTGGTGCAACCTGAGGCTTTCCCCACTTCTTTTATTGACTGTTCCCTGGGAGAAGAGACCAACCCTCATCTCACTTCAGCCTCCTTTCAGGGAATTGCAGAGAGTAAGAAGGTCTCCCCTGACCCTCCTTTTCTCCAGGCTAAACAACCCCAGTTACCTTTGCTGCTCCTCACAAGACTTGTGCTCTAACCCTTCAACAGCTTTGTTGCCCTTCTCTGGACATGCTCCAGCACCTCAATGTTCTTTCTGGAGTGAGTGGCCCCAAACTGAACCTAAGTATCAAAGCATGGCCTTACCAGTGCCCAGTACAGGGGGACAATCCCTGCCCCAGTCCTGCTGGCCACACTATTGCTGATCCAAGCCAGGATGCTGTTGGGCTTGGCTAGCTGAGCACATGCTGGCTCACTTTCAGCAGGCTGTTCACCAACACCCCTCAAGTCCTTTTTTGCTGGGCATTTTCCAGTCACTCTTCCCCAAGCCTGCTGCATTTGTAGGGTTGTTGTGACCCAAGGGCACACACATTGGCCTTGGCCCATTGATGCAGCCTGGTCAGATTGCTCTATCAGAGCCCCCTTACCTTCCAGACTCTCAGCTTGGTGTCTTCTGCCCCTGATGCCCTCATCCAAGTCATCATAGTACTACACAGCAATGCCCAACAGAGCACCACCTTTTGTTTGGACCCATTCTGTCTCTTTTCTCAGCTGGCCAGGCCAACATAGAGGACTTTGTGCCAGAGCTCCTCATGCCTGGCACCCCAGAAACGTCCCACAATCACTCCATACCCCACACATGGCAAGATCAACACATGAGCAAAGCCAAAGCCCTCCCTGTGCCAAGCCCTGTCACAGGCATGAGTGACCCAGCAAAGCAAAGATGCTGCTGGGGACAAGGATGGGGCTTGAAGTGACAAGGCACTTTGATCAGGGAGGGTGAGGGGACCAGGGAGATGCTGCTCCCCCATCTCCCTGCTCTCCCTGAGCTTTTTAGGTGCATCTCCTCCCACACTGCAAAGCCCCCGGGTTGGATTATCTAATTAGGCAATAGCTGGTGGCTCATGATCCTCCTCCTGGGGAAACGATGCTTTAATTAAAACATTTTGGGAGTTAATCTGTGTTGCTGATTCCCTGAGTGGAAGCAGCTGCACCAAGAGTCATGTTCCTGGGCGACTGGAGGGCTGTTGTGGGGGACATGGCAGCAGTCACAAGCCAAAGGACAGGGCTCCTGAGCTTCTGTAACCAGGCTCAGCCCCAGAAGCAGTCAAAAAGTCCTTTTTATGGTGAAGTAGAAGCCTCAGTGTAAAATATCACAATGAGGAATGAGCCAGAAGCAGATGTGGCAAATCCCCTCCTGCCCAGGGGGCATGGTGATCATTGGGATGGCTCTGCAGGGTGGCCAAGGAAATGAGTCCCTTACAGCCGATTTGGAGACTTGAGGACATGCCTTGAAGGCCCCCCTCAGCCCACACACAAACCAAACAGGGCTGGTTTGAGCCCCAAAAGCTGTTGTCAATGGAAAAGCACAGCAGAATCTCTGCCCTCAAAGAGGGAGGATGGAGATGAACATCTGGGCAGGGCCCGGATGGATCCATGGAGTTTAGGGCAGGGTTTCAGACCAGCTATGGCACGTGGCTCCTCCTAATTCATGGCACAAGGGTGAAGATGACTTTAATCCTGCCTGCCACAGGTCCTATCTGTCCTCACCACAAAACTCCTCACCACACTCCATCTTTGCCCAGAGGGATCCAAACTCATGCTCCATCATGACCCAGACCCTCCCATCCTTCTGGCAGTAAAGGGGAGGATGACAACTCACCGGGGGGCTGGAATGTTCTCAGGACATGTGGCTGGATACCTGTCCAGGGCTCAGAAAGGCTGGGCAGAGCTCAGCACCTCAGGCAGAGTGGGCATAAGGGGCACAGGATGGATTACTGCACTCTGGGATCCCTTTCTGGGACAGCTCAGAGGCTTTCCCCTCTTCCATCCATCCCTTGTCCATCTGCTCCCTCCTTCCTCACATCCCCTGGCAGCTGTTTCCATGGCCACGGAGCTGCTGCAGCAAGCACAGCAGGGTCATCCACACCGAGCTATGCATCCCTTCCCTAGCCGCAGACTCAGGACAGACCCAGGACACAGGCCCATGGGCCAGCCCCTCACAGCTGCTCCCACACACCAACACTTGGCCATGCACCAGCTCTGTGGCACCAGCACCGACCATGTTGCTTGCACAGCGCCTGGGGATGGGCTCTTCCCGCGCTCTGATGGCTCTCACATGCAGTGAGCCACATGGTTTGGTGGTGACCCTGCAGTGCTGGGTTCATGGTTGCACTCAACGATCTTGGAGGTCTTTTCAAGTCTAAATGATTCTGTGATAACAGAAGACTTTTTGCAGATGCAGCCTTGCACAGACTGTTGAAGCAGAGGAGAAAGCAAGCAAAACAAATACAAATACCTGTCCTGCCCAGGCCACATGACCTGCAATATGCTCAAAACATATCCAGACACAGCTGGTGGGGATCCCTTTAGGGTGTTCTCCCACCACTATGTGGGTATCATAGAATCAAAATATGGTTTGGGTGGGAAGGGACCCTTAAAGTTCATCTAGTCCAAGCCCATTGCAGTCAGCAGGGACATCAACTAAAGCAGGTTGCTCAGAGTCCTCTCCAACCTGATCAGTACCTTTCTTCATCCCTGTCGTAGTTTGGGCTGGGTGCCCTCTGCTACGGGGGTGTTTCCTGTGTCCAGAAGTCCAGCCCAGTGGGTGGACACAGGAAGTTAGGTATTTCCACCATAATTCCTGCACCACTATAAATTTTACGGCGGGGTCTGGCACTTCCTCTTTCCTTCCTCTCTGCCACCCGGTAACTGAGGGAGAGATCTCCCGGCCATGGGCCTGGCTAGGCCCAAGGCCACGGGGGGATGGGCAGTCTCAGATCTGGCCAGCTGAGACTAGCCTAGCAGTGGGGGGGGAAGGAGGAGCCCTGGGGGTTTTGGGTGCACCCTCAGGTGGGGATGGGATCTTTCTGGGACTGTTTTGGGGTTCTTCTTGTCACTGTGTTTCTAGCTCTCTGCACGCACTCACTGTTCTCTATTTAAACTTTCCATCACTTTTGCAATCTGTTTGTCTGAGTCGTTATTTCTGCGCGTGGTGGGGAGGGGTTTGCCCCAACCCATTACAACCCCATAGCTGTTATCCTTATTTTGAGCCATTTTTCACTTGTTTGAACCACTTCTTTACATGCCAGTACTTGTTTTTTGGCCTGCTGATGGTCTCTCAGTGCACCATCACATTGACTCAACATAACCATCCTTCATCACTCCATGAGCAAACTCCCCTCCATACCTGACTGCACCAGAGATAGTTTCATAGTTTCATAGTTTCATTCAGGGTTGGAAGGGACCACAAGGATCATCTAGTTCCAACCCCCCTGCCATGGGCAGGGACACCCCACACTAGATCAGGCTGGCCAGAGCCTCATCCAGCCTGCTCTTAAACACCCCCAGGGACGGGGCCTCGACCACCTCCCTGGACAACCCATTCCAGGGTTTCACCACTCTCATGGTGAAGAACCTCCTCCTCACATCCAGCCTGAATCTCCCCACCTCCAGCTTCATTCCATTCCCCCTAGTCCTATCACTACCTGATATCCTGAGAAGTCCTTCCCCAGCCTTCCTGTAGGCCCCCTTCAGATACTGGAAGGCGACAATTAGGTCTCCTCGGAGCCTTCTCTTCTGCAGACTGTACAGCCCCAACTCCTTCAGTCTGTCCTCATAGGAGAGGTGCTCCAGCCCTCTGATCATCCTCGTGGCCCTTCTCTGGACACGTTCCAGCACCTCCACATCCCTCTTGTAATAGGGGCTCCAGAACTGGACACAGTACTCCAGGTGGGGTCTCACCAGGGCTGAGTAGAGGGGGAGGATCACCTCCCTTGACCTGCTAGCCACACTTCTCCTGATGCAGCCCAGGATCTGATTGGCTTTGCGGGCTGCAAGTGCACATTGAGAGCTCATGTTGAGCTTTTTGTCCACCAGCACCCCCAAGTCTCTCTCCTCAGGGCTACCCTCCAGCCAGTCACTGCCCAGCCTGTATTTGTGCCTGGGATTGCCTCGACCCAGATGCAGGACCCTGCACTTGCTCTTATTGAACTTCATGAGGTTGGCTTGTGCCCACCTCTCCAGCCTGTCAAGGTCCCTCTGGATGGCCTCCCTTCCCTCCAGCGTGTCTGCTGCACCACACAGCTTGGTGTCATCAGCAAACTTGCTGAGGGTGCACTCAATGCCACTGTCCATGTCACTGACAAAGATGTTGAATAAGACAGGTCCCAGGACTGATCCCTGAGGGACTCCGCTTGTCACTGGCCTCCACTGGGACATGGAGCCATTGACAGCCACTCTTTGGGTGCGGCCATCAAGCCAGTTCCTTATCCATCTAGTGGTCCACCCATCAAACCCATGTGTCACCAGTTTGGAGACCAGGATGTGGTGTGGGACAGTGTCGAAGGCTTTGCTCAGGTCCAGGTAAACGACATCAGTTGCTCGCCCCTCATCTATTAATTTTGTCACCTGCTCATAGAAGGCCACCAGGTTGGTCAGGCAGGATTTGCCCTTGGCAAAGCCATGCTGACTGTTCCCAATCACCTCTTCACTATTCTTTTGAGCGAGTAGTGACTCCAGGAGGATCTGTTCCATGATCTTTCCAGGCACAGAGGTGAGACTGACTGGCCTGTAGTTCCCTGGTTCCTCCTTCTTGCCCTTTTTGAAGATGGGGGCAATGTTTCCCCTTTTCCAGTCTGTGGGGACTTCACCAGACTGCCAGGACTTTTGAAATATAATAGAGGGGTTTAGCAACCTCATCTGCCAGTTCTCTCAGCACCCGTGGGTGTAACCCGTCGGGTCCCATGGACTTGAACACTTTCAGGTTCTTCAGGTGATCACGAACCTGATCTGCACTTACAATGGGCAGTTCTTCCTCCCCGTCCCTGGCTTTGACTTCCATAACATCAGGAGTGTGGCTAGAGGCCCTTGCAGTGAAGACTGAGGTAAAGAAGTTATTAAGTACCTCAGCCTTTTCCTCATCACATGTGACCATGTCACCATTTTCCTTTCTGAGGGGCCCCACACCTTCCCTAGTCTTCTTCTTCCCATTAATATACCTGTAGAAGTTCTTAGTATTCCCTTTAATCTCCCTGGCTAGATTCAACTCAAACTCTGCTTTGGCTTTCCTAACCAGGACTCTTGCTGCTCGGGCAGCTTCCTTGTATTCCCCCTGTTCTACCTGTCCTTCCCTCCACTTCCTGTAGAGTTTCCTTTTAAGTAATAGTGTGTCCAGTAGCTCCTTGCCCATCCAGGCAGGCCTCCTAGCATTCTTACCTGCTTTTCTCTTTGTTGGTACACAGAGCTCCTGGACACAGAGGAGGTGGTCCTTGAATACTGACCAGCTGTCCTGGGTCCCTCTTCCCTCCAGGGCTTTGTCCCACGACACTTTGGCTAGCAGATCCCTGAAGCGATCAAAATCTGCATGCCTAAAGTCTAGGGTCGTGAGCTTGGAATACTTCCTCCTGATTGCCCTGAGGATGTTAAATTCAACTGCTTCATGGTCACTGCAGCCAAGGCCGTCTATGAGCCTCACATTGCTTACCAGCCCTTCCCTGTTGGTGAGAACAAGGTCCAGCATAGCACCATTTCTTGTTGGTTCCTCCACCATTTGGAGGAGGAAGTTGTCTTCTATGCAGTCCAGGAACATCCTGGATTGCTGGTGCCTTGCTGTGTTGTCCCTCCAGCAGATATCCGGGTGGTTGAAATCACCCATGAGGACCAGGGCTTGTGACCTGGAAGCTGCTTCTATTTGCCTATGGAGGGCCTCATCTGCTTGGATCTGCTGGTCAGGTGGCCTGTAGGAGACCCCCACAGTAATATCTTCTTCCCCTGTCCTGCCTTTAATTTTGACCCATACACTCTCAACTAGCTTATCATCCCTCCCCAGTTGGAGCTCCACTGATTCCAACTGGCTATTGACATAGAGGGCAACACCTCCTCCTCTCCTTCCCTGCCTATCCTTCCTAAAGAGTTTATACCCATCTATGCCTACATCCCAGTCATGGGATTCATCCCACCAAGTTTCAGTAACAGCCACTATGTCATGGCATCCCAGCAGCACAGTGGCACTTAACTCATCCTGTTTGTTGCCCAAGCTGCGCGCATTCGCATAGAAGCACTTCAGCTGGGCTGGCCCTGTCCTCCTCTTGTGCCAAATCCCCTCGGTTTCCACAGAATGTCCTGGTGGATCATTCGTGGCTTGCCTCAGGGTAGCAAGTTGAGAGCCCTTACCAGCTCTCCTTCTCTCTACTGCTGGTGAGCTGCCCCTCTGTTTGTCACCAGCCAGCAGGAGACTATTAACCCCTTCCCCCTTCAAATCTAGTTTAAAGCCCTATCAATGAGCCCTGCCAATTCCTGCCCCGCAGGAGGCAGGAGGTGGAGGTGGGAAGTGCTGCCATCAACCTTCCCCTTACACCAGCACAAGGAGATGACCACCCTACCAAACAAAGGGTGAAATCCAAGGCAGCATTGCCTCACGCAGCATTGCCTCACACATCATTGCCAAGCCTCTGTGCGTGCCAAGGATGAAAGTGGCACGGAAAGGGAGCAGAGGTGGCATGTGATGATGGGTTAACAAACCCAAAGGGTGCTTCTGGATTGCATTCCTGTGCAGACTACCCTAGGTGATCCTGCTTTTGGCAGAGAGGTTGGACTTGATGATCTCTGGAGGTCCCTTCCAACCTCTAACATTCTGTGATTCTGCAACACAACAATTAGAAAAACCAGTCCCATGGTCTCTTCTCCCAGGCAACCAGCACCAGAACAAGGGGACACAGTCTCAAGCTGCGCCAGGGGAGGTTTAGACTCGAGGTGAGGAGGAAGTTCTTCACCGAGCGAGTCATTCGTCGTTGGAACAGGCTGCCCAGGGAGGTGGTGGAGTCACCGTCCCTGGAGGCGTTCAAGAGGGGATTGGACGTGGCACTTGGTGCCATGTGGCAATGCCAGCGACGAGCAGTGTAAGCAATCTGGCAGTGCAGGCCTAGAGCCTGACATGGTGGTAGGCCATGCTCAGCATAAATGCAGAGCCAGCTAGCAGTGTAGCAAAACAGTGCTGTGCCTGCAGCATGTAACAGTATTGATTCCTATCTCCGTCGTCCGATAGTGCCATGGTCTAGTCATGGGGTCTGTGTTGATAGGTTGGACTCAATGATCCTCGAGGTCATTTCCAACCTTGGTTATACTGTGATACTGTGATGAGGGAACCTGAGACTCCCCAAGCCTGGTGGGCTGGTCTAGGTTGCTAGCCTGGAGAAGCAGCCATGCCCTGCTCCCTGCCTGCCTGATGTCCTGTAAGTCTCTGCACACTGGGACACCAAATCCAGCCCCACCTAGTGAATAACTGGATTTGTTGTCATGATGACCTGGATAATTGCACCACTGAGCTGTGTTTATTACTGCACCACTGGTTAGGGATAAATTGGTTATCCCTAAAGCTGCTGCTCTGGTGTCTCTTGCCATACCCCAAACCTGTAAGTCAGCAGAGCTGCCCTAAGTCCTGGGTGCAGAATCACAGAATTATTTTGGTTGGAGAAGACCTTTAAGACCATCAAGTCCAAAATCAACCCAGCACTGCTAGGTCACCACTAAACCATGTCCCTCAGCACCACATCTACACAGCTTTTCAGGATCTCCAGAGATAGAGACTCCATGTATTGGGTTGAACTGAGGTGGAGTTAATTCTCCTCACAGCATCGTTTTAGTGCTGTGGTTTTTTTGCAGCAGTAGTTGATAACACAGCAGTGTTTTGGCTACAGCTGAATTCGGTATCCGAGCTGTGTCCTTTCAACATTTCCCTGCCCCAGGAGTACATTGAGGGGTGGGCAGGATCTTGGGAGGGGACACAACTGAGCCAGCTGACTCAGACTGGCCAAAGAGGTATTCCATACCATATGACGTCAGCTCAGGTATAAGAAGGACGTGAAAGAAGGAAGTGTTGGGGATTCGTCCATGGCGTTTATCCTCCCAAGGAACCACCAAGCTTAGAGAGCCCTGCTTCCCGAGACCGACCACCGTCCTGCTGATGGGAAGTAGAGACTAACATCTCTCTCTCTGCTTTCTTTGCTTCCGCGCGGTCTATTTGCTGTTTGCTTATTAGTGTTATTAAATTGCTCCTATCTTATCCCCGGCTTCTGTTATATTTTCTTTCCCTTCTTCCCCTGTTCACTTAAGAGGGGGAGTGATAGAGCGGCTTGGTGGGTATCTGGCCTCCAGGCCAGAGCCAAACCACCACACTCCACCACTTCACAGGGCAGCCTAGTCCAGGGCTTGACAACCCTGTCCATAAAGAAACTGTTCCTCATGTCCAACCTAAACCTCCCCTCACACAACTTGATGACATTTCCTCTGGTCCTGTTGCTTGTTCCTTGAGAGAACAGACCAACCCCCACCTCACTCAAACCTCCTTTCAGGGAGCTGTAAAGAGCCAGAAGGTCTCCCCTGATCCTCCTTTTTTTTCCAGGCTATACAACCTCAGTTCCCTCAGCTGCTCCCCACAAGACTTGCACTCTAGACCCCTCATCATCTTCCTAGCTCATCTTTGGACACATTCCAGCACCTAAATGTCCTTACAGCACTCAAACTCAGTGGAGATGTTGGCACCGTGCTGAGATACGCTCCTCATCCTCTTGACCAAGCAGAGAGATTCTGTTCCTCTCAACCCAGAGAAAACTCCACAGAGAGCTTTATATTTGGTAGCAAAACAGAAAGGGGGGCAGTGCCCCCCTCCACAGCAGATCCCCAGAGATGTCCCCCCTACCAAAACAGCTGCCAGAAAGATTTGTAAGAAAGAATATGTCGAGGGTTGAGGGGAAGGCCCAGCCTTCTCCCCCCCCGTAAGTGAAGGGAAGAAAATTGAAAGAAAACCACAGCCGGATTAGCAAAGGATTGTGCTGTATTTACAAGCGGTTTAGGAAATGCAGGTTTATATACACAATTTACAGTATTTACAATATATATACAGAAATATACAACAAAGTAACACAGGAATGAGATTCCCCTCCCCCGCCAGGAGGAAGGGTTTTCCCCCCTGTACCCGCTTCTCTCCCCCTTTTCCCCAGAGAGGGTTAGAAAGAGAGAAAAAGAGCAATTGTTAATTAAAGCAGAATATGTTAGTAGAGGCCTTATCTGTCCAAGGTCAGTCTGGCCGAAAGCCCAGAAACCGCAAGAGGCAAAAGGAGGGGGAAGGAGTGCAAGACTGAGACAAGTCTCACTGGGAATCAAAACTTAAGGCAGTGCTCTGCCTATCCACCAATGAAATTAGTTTAGACCTGTCCTTTGTTTATAAAACATTCAGTCACAGCATCCCTCTTTTAAAGGCACAGCCTCAAACGGTCACAGAATATCAGCCACATGGATGCACAGGACCAGCAGAGAAAGGGTTAAAGGCATCAGCTTAAATTGGCATAGAGATGAGTGGATCAGTACTGGGACCCGTCTTGTTTAACATCTTTGCTGGTGACATGGACAGTGGCATTGAGTGCACCCTCAGCAGGTTTGTTGATGACACCAAGCTGTGTGGTGCAGCAGACACACTGGAGGGAAGGGATCCATCCAGAGGGACCTTGACAGGCTGGAGAGGTGTGCCCATGACAACCTCACAAGGTTCAACAAGACCAAATGCAAGGTCCTGCATCTGGGTCAGGGCAATCCCAAGCACCAATATAGGCTGGGCAGCAACTGGCTTGAGAGGAGCCCTGAAGAAAAGGACCTGGGGGTGCTGGTGGATGAGAAGCTCAACATGAGCCAGCAGTGTGCACTTGTAGCCCAGAAAGCCAATCACATCCTGGGCTGCATCAAGAAAAGCATAGCCAGAAGGTCAAGGGAGGTAATTCTCCCCCTCTACTCCGCTCTGGTGAGACCCCACCTGGAGTACTGTGTTGAGTTCTGGAGTCTCTATTACAGGAAGGATCTGGAGGTGCAGGAACGTGTCCAGAGAAGGGCCACGAGGATGATCAGAGGGCTGGAACTCCTCTCCTATGAGGACAGACTGAGAGAGTTGGGGCTGTTCAGTCTGGAGAAGAGAAGGCTCTGAGGAGACCTTTTTCTGGCCTTCCAGTATCTGAAGGGGGCTACAAGAAAGCTGGGGAGGGACTTTTTAGGGTGTCAGGTAGTGATAGGACTAGGGGGAATGGAACAAAACTAGAAATGGGTAGATTCAGATTGGATGTTAGGAAGAAGTTCTTCCCCATGAGGGAACAGGTTGCCCAGGGAGGTGGTGGAAGCCTCATGCCTGGAAGTTCTTAAGGCCAGGATGGATGTGGCTCTGTGCAACCTGATGCAGTGTGAGGTGTCCCTGCCCATGGCAGAGGGGTTGGAACTGGATGATCCTTGAGGTCCCTTCCAACCCTAACAATTCTATGATTCTGTATGTGCCTGGTGTCATCAAACAGACAGCAGGAAGATGAAGAACAAACTGAAGATAACATAGGAGAACAAAGCTGAAGGTGACACAGATGAAGAAGAGAGCTGGAGCCATAAAGCACACATGCCGCAAGAAGGGGCCGCTATTCGACCAATTTGATCAGCGGAATCCAACTTTATTGAGCATCAGACACATCTTATATACAGTTTGCTATAATTATGCCCACTTGGCAACATACTATTGGTTGCTCTCTAAAAGGTTACATCATTGTTTTCACAACTCTGTGGAATTCTTCTATCCGGCCTAATTGCTCTCTTCCCCAGATCTCGCCTCCTCCTTATCTTGCTTGCCTCCCATCTCAGGGGCAGCTGGGCTTTAGCATACCAAGCAATCAGCACTTTCTCACATCTCTTACGGCGCCACTATATTATCAACAGAGAATTCTTCAAGGCCTGAATTGCACAGGCGTTCCTGGGACCCAAGGCCCCTCTTGCTCAAAACAATCCTCAACAATTCCCCCGTTTTTTCTTTTGTGCAAGTAAGGCCTTGGAGGTTATTCTTTGAACACTTTGCATAATACAATTATAACAAGCTTAACAATAATCAAAATGAGTACAATGATACCTAAGAACCTTAAAACTTACTACTATAATTAACAAACATATTTACATTAAGTCTGGGTATCCCTATCAGACACGTCTGAAAAGGTTCAATCAATTCATTATTACCTGTTGCATCTTTATTTTCTCTAGGATGGTCAAAAATCATAATTTGTTTAATGGTAGCAAGATTTCTTTAATCTGTAAAGGTAGATCTGGCCAGGCTCTAGCTTCACAGACAGAAAACTTGCAGGCAATCAGCAAGAGCAAAAGAGCTCCATTGCCTTGCCCAATACAAAATTACCCATAATAATATGTTTTTGCTCATCCTAGTAATACTGATCTCTTATTGGTACCATTTGTTGATGTTTTCAATCGAAAATGAAAATGCATGTTCTGTTGTTATGAATTTTGATTTTCCCTCTAGGTGTGTAAAATTATAGCAAACTGGTGAGATAACATATAAATCCCTATAAATCCCTTCTCCCTACATTCAGTGTGGTAAGGGTCAAAGCATCCACTTTCACGCATGCCCAATTGTGCAGGCTTCTTATCTGAAGAAAACAAATTCCTAGTTCTGAATGTTTATCTTTAAGACAGCTCCTTCTCAGCCGTGGTGTCTCCAATTAACCAGACAGTGTCCTTGCAAGTCTGCAAGGTAGGTTTCTTTCCCTTTACCCTCTGAACAGGCCTCACAAGATCCTGACCCTTAATCCCAGTGCACTCCAAGTCTTACAATTTTAACACAAATCACCAGTATATTCATCACAATTTCCCCTTTTTTTTTTTTTTTTGTCACCATTGATTTGTGTTAAAATTTCCAGATATTCCAGAACCTCCTTAATTGGATCATAATTAAGTTCACCTGTTCTGATCACATTCTGATCATAATTCTTTACTTGTAACTCGTTGACATGAGCAATCTTACTTAAAGGTCTTAGTATTTTGTAACAACAATTGCAGAGTATTATGCATAGCAATATTACAATTATTCCAACAATATTACAAACAAATGTTTAAGCCAATTTAGATTTGGTAACCAGAAAGTTAATTTATCCCATATTTCTTTAAATCCACAAGAAGTATCATCTAAAGAAATCTGATGTAATATCTGATTGTGGTTTACAATCGCCTGTAAATCTGTTTCCACTCGTTTATCTAGATTAACATAACTACAACAACTTACATTTATGACTACACATACACCCCCTTCCTTAACATATAAAAAATCCAAAGCTAATCTATTCGGAGTAGATATTTTCGAGAGACTATTGATTTCAATTTGCTGCACTTTTATTGCATCTATGCTTGCATTCATCATAATTTCAACTGTAGCAGAAAAATTTACTATTGCTTTTTCAAGTTCAAGTCTTTTCTCTCTGGTCTGACCAAGATTCCACACATGGGAACGTGGTTTTTGATTTCGATTGGACTCCTTATGTGCAAATAGGGTTAGGATCAAAATTAGGCTCCACCCGTATATGTTAACTCTGCCTCCTCGGCCTGCTGGGGTGCAACCAGCAGCCGGGTGTATTTTCTTCTCGGCAGCAGTTACATTCTTCAGGAGCCCTACAGATTTTAACTCCTTAACCCACTTCAAAATTCCATTTGGAGTCCCTTCTCTACTTCCTTGGTTAGTTCGTTTACCATTTCCCATTGTGGTTTTGTTATTTCAATTCCTCTGCCTTCAAAATCTTATGTCTCTTACTTTTCCTTTTACTAATCCTTTTAATTATTCCTGATATTTCCCAACTAAAATTTCTCTAGTCTTTATTTCCCACTTATGCCAATCCCTTTCAATAATTTTCCATGGGGATTGAAATCCTTTTTCTCACCACAAAATAGGTTTTCTGTATTTACCAGCCCAAACTGCCTATTTTCAAATTCAGCATTCAGGACAAAATATTTTTTTGATTGATGCTTTTGACCCCAGATTATCATAACAGTTATTGTGATCGATGTTCGACTTCATGGGAAATGCTGTTTCCTCTTAGTCTTGATTCTTCTGCACATTAGTGAAGGAATAGTTGTTAAAATTAATACCTATTTACTACAAACCTTAACTTATGCTAATACCAAAAATCCTTAAAACCTTAAAAAACTATGTTGAAATTAATCCATCAAATCAGTGTCTAAAAAGAAATAAAATTGTTACATTAACTAAAAAACACTTTCCAAAATTAAAACATGTTTATACATTCCTTAACTATATTACATGGAGCTCCTTTGAAATGCCTAGGCAGACAACTAAGAAGGTTCGAACCAAAAGAAAATCTTACAATTTGAACTCTTAACTAAGTGCATACACCTTACTGCAATTACTATGTACTAAGTACTTATAAATACCAAATGCTTACTTATTCATTATGCTTATTAGAAAAACTTAACAAAACTCTAAATAACAAATCTCTAAAAGACGTTACAATCAGAAATGACAAAATGAGTACTGTTGCTTTAAATCAAAACAGAGTAGTGCGGCTAAAGCCGCTGCGGGGGAAAGGGGTGGGGGCTGCTGCCGTGGCAGCTGCTCCGCTGCTACTGTCGGTGCTGGTGGTGCGTCAGCCGGTACCGCCTTGGTCGGAGCCGTCGGTATCCGCGGGGGCCGGCAGGGCTCGCGGGAGGGATGCGGTGGTAGGAACGCTGTAACCGCGAGCCTCCAAGCGCTCCATTTTTTCTAAGAGGGGCCGTAAAGCAAAGTCGGCGCTGTTTGAATTCCTCGCTGCCGGTGTTGTCTTCCGAATCTGAGCCGTCGCTGGCGATGTCAGAGGAAGGTGTTGATAAAAAGGGGTCGAACACACTGAGCTGCCTTTTTCCGGCTTTTTCCCCGCTGTGTGCAAACGGCAGTGGTGACGGCTGGTAAACGCGGTGTGGTCGCCGCAAGATGTATCGGGGGCGGCCCCGGTCGATCGGTCGATAGTTCTCAGACACATCTTTCAGCTGCAACTCAGATACACCTGGCGCTGCATCTCGTCCTGACAAAGTTGCTCTAACTGCAGCAGCCATTTGCTGTTTCAGTTCATAGGTTTTAACACAGTTCATGCATTCTCGCCACGACTTTTGCAGCTTTATAGCAGTTTTATCACCATCTATAACCAAGTCCCACAACTTGTTCCTGTATTCTCTCCAACAAGCTTCATCAAAATAACTATCTCCGCTAGGGAAATGCCCTAAAGCGGATCTATGGGCCAAAAGTCCAGGCATTACTTTAGACGATATCTCCGCCTTACGCTTTTCGATGACACTGTATTTCGTCTGATGACTGCTTATAGGGTCGGCCTTGCCCTTTCGAGTCTGTGCGCAAAGGTACTAAGGCTGCCATAACCTGTTGACTACGCTCAAGCTGTTTTGTCATCATCATTGACAACACCTCAGCCTGTTTTTGTAATCCCTTATCAATCACCTCCGTCAACATGGCCATCGGATTGCTTGGCAAGTCCTGAGCCCTCTGCAACAATTCGGCTACCGTCCATCTAGGATCTGCTGATGTAATAAGCTGCTGCGTCTGCTGGTTCCCATTCTGCATTAAACACTGCCTTAAAATTGCCTCTCGGATACCTTCTCCTACGCTTGCTGCTCTAAGTGCGGCAAGCAACTTATCTACAAATTCACCAAGAGGTTCCTGTCTACCTTGCTTAATTCCCATATAGTGAGGATTTGCATTTCCATCCTTCTGCTTTTCAAAAGCCCTCCTTACTATCTGGGCTGATGCTTGCAAAACAGGCGGCTGTAAAAGTGCCTGTAACTCTGGTCTCTCATACTGTCCCGTTCCACACAACTGATCTACTGTTACACCAAATAATGGATCGTTTTGCTGTCTTTGTACTCCAGCTGATTGTCTAGCTAGGTGTTCCCACTCATTCAAAAATGTCATAAATTGAGATGCTGTTAGGATCAGGTTCATAACATTATAAGAATCTCTAGGCAACATATTATAGTTCATATAAATAAAATCAATCATCTGTCTAGCTGGTTCAGATTGAACCCCAAACTGACTCGCAGTCTGTCTTAATTGAGATAACAATTTCCATGGCAATTGGGTTACATCAGCCTGAACAACATTTTGCTCCCCAGGGACCTGTGTATACATTACTGGAAAAGCTTGATGTGAAGCAGTCAGCCGGCTAAACCCTTCCTGATCTCCTTCGGCATTTAAGTGTTCTGCAACCTTTCGCCAATACTCTGCGTGCTTTCTTGCATGATCTTTAACACCACCTCCAGGATCTACCGCCCTGTTTGTCTCCTCTCCCTCACCTATTTTCTTGTCCTGTACAATTTGCTCAGCTAAAAGAGACGGGGAAGGCTCCTCACCAGAATCCTGTGTTACAGATTGTAATTCAACTCTGCCACCTAGCCCTTTTACACATGCAGCCTTCTCCTTTCTTAAATAATCCTGAACCTCTTCTGACAAAGGCAACCCAGCATGTGTAACACTTGCTCCATTTGGGTCCGTATGATCTAATTGTACCCTGGCTTGATAAGCTGCCATTTGCTCAGCATGATGCTGATCCAGTGCTGTCATAACCATCTTCCACCATTTTCCACACTCCTTTGCTTGTTTTTCATCATCTAACCCATGCAGCCACAAGTCTTGTCCAGACTTTTTCCACTGCAATCTTTCAAACACCTCATTTGGATCCTTAAAATATCCTAACTCTCCTGCATAGCTTAACAGCGGCATCAACTCCTTTTTAAAATTTAACTTACACTGTCGCTTTTCTAAAAAGCATATAAATAAATCATACGCTGCCTGCCTATCCATGTCCGTATTTAAACGTTAATACCTGTGCGCACAGTCCTCGTTTAAGCAGTTCCCGGCTCTACAGCGTCTTCGGCTTCAAGGCTGTCTTCCCTTTTCTTGCAGCCTCCAGTACTGCTATCCCGGGCCGGCCTTCTTCTTGCCTCCGGTTTACTCCGAATCTCCCAAGTCCCGAAGAACTTCTTAGACCCTAACCTTTGTCTTCATTAGGGTCCCGTGTTCGAGCGCCATTTGCCACAAGAAGGGGCCGCTATTCGACCAATTTGATCAGCGGAATCCAACTTTATTGAGCATCAGACACATCTTATATACAGTTTGCTATAATTATGCCCACTTGGCAACATACTATTGGTTGCTCTCTAAAAGGTTACATCATTGTTTTCACAACTCTGTGGAATTCTTCTATCCGGCCTAATTGCTCTCTTCCCCAGATCTCGCCTCCTCCTTATCTTGCTTGCCTCCCATCTCAGGGGCAGCTGGGCTTTAGCATACCAAGCAATCAGCACTTTCTCACATCTCTTACGGCGCCACTATATTATCAACAGAGAATTCTTCAAGGCCTGAATTGCACAGGCGTTCCTGGGACCCAAGGCCCCTCTTGCTCAAAACAATCCTCAACACACACAGAGATGGATAGAGGCAGGACACTTCTGGCAAAGATTTATGAGACCAGATAATGAGGCAAAAGATCCCAACCAGGAAATATCAAATCCTTCAAAAAGCTGTTTCTCATTGCCAGCCAGAAGGGAGCCAGAAGAGATATTGAGGACTTGACAGCCATTGCTCCTAGTTCATAGCACACACCAGTGACTCCTGTCACCCTCACTTCCAAACTGGGCCTCTCAACAGCCAGAAACATGCTCTCAGCATGATGTGGTGGTGGGATCTCAGTATCTCACAGGGAAGAGCTCACCTACTCAGACTCTGTTGGCCCTGTCCCAGGGTGCCACAGGACTACTGCAAGCTCTGGTGTCACCTAAGGCCACCTGCCTCAGCATCCACCAATGTCCTCCACTCAAAAATAGGTTTCACAAATGGTTTACCCTCAGGAAAGGCTCATCCTCCCCACCCCCAGAACTGATTCCATGCTGACCCAAATAGCTCCTAACCATAGAATCAGAGAATCATTTTGGTTGAAAGAGGCATTCGGGATCATCAAGTCCAACCATCAACCCAACACTGCCAGGTCACCACTAAACCATGTCCCTCAGCACCACATCTACACAGCTTTTCAAACCCTCAAGGGATGAAGACTCCAACACTTCCCTGATCGGCTTGTTGCAGGCCTCAACAGCTCTTTCAGGGAAGAAACTGTTCATGTCCAACTTTAACCTCTTGAGGAACACCTTGAGGCCACTTCTTCTTGTCCTATCACATATTATCTGTAAGAGACTGACTCCTACCTCACTCCAACCTCCTCTCAGGGAGCTGTAGAGAGCAAGGTCTCCCCTGAGCTTCCTTTTGTCCACACTAAACAACCCCAATTCCTTCAGCTGCTCCTCACACAAGACTTGTGTCCACAGGACCCTTCACCAGCCTCATTGCCCTTCTTTGGACACACTCCAGCACCTCAGTTCACAACTATCCTCCCACATTCATGACATTTGGAAGTTAATATACAGATTACTAAAAAGTACATCGTCAAAATAAGGAAGATTTCATTCAAAAACTCCTAAGGAATTTTAAAGCAATACCAAACCCATCTTTGCATCCAAACCTACACAGAAAGGATGTCACCTGCATCTGGGGAGACCTCAATGTGGCCTTTCAGTATTTAAGGCGGGGCTGAGATGAAAGCTGGGGACAGACTTTTTAGCAGGGCCTGTGGTGACAGGACAAGGGGTGATGTTTTAAACTAAAAGAGGATAGGTTTAGACAGCTATAAGGAAGACATTTTTCACACGGAGGGTGGTGAGACCCTGTCTCAGGTCACCCAGAGTGCTGGTAGATTCCCATCCCTGGAACCATTCCAAGTCATGTTGGATGAAGCTCTGAGCAACCTGCTCTGGTTGCAGATGTCCCTGCTCACTGCAGTGGGAATTTGATTAGATGACCTTTAAAGATCTCTTCTAACCTAATCAAATCTGTGATTTTCTGATTCTATGAGATTTCAACTAAATAGGAGTAAATTGCTTATGCTGAGGGTGTTGATGCATTGGCCTAGGTTGGCCAGAGATGTGATAAAAGCCCCATCTCTGGAACTGTTCCAGATCAGATTAGACAGGGCTCGAAGCAACCTGCTCTAAATATGTCCCTGCTCACTGCACAGGTGTTGGATTAGATGATCTTTAAAGATCCCTTCCTAGCCAAACCATTCTGTAACTCTATGATGGCATCCTGGCCTGCATCAGGAACAGTGTGGCCAACAGAAGCAGGGAATTCATCCTGCCCCTGTACTCAGCACTGGTTAGGCCACACCTTGAGTCCTGTGTCCAGTTCTGGGCCCCTCAGTTTAGGAAAGATGTTGAGTTGCTGGAAGGTGTCCAGAGAAGGGCAACAAAGCTGGGGAGGGGTTTGGAGCACAGCGCTGTGATGAGAGGCTGAGGGAGCTGGGGTTGCTTAGCCTGGAGAAGAGGAGGCTCAGGGGAGACCTTCTTGCTGTTTACAACTCCCTGAAGGGAGGTTGTAGCCAGGTGGGGGTTGGTCTCTTCTCCCAGACAACCAGCACCAGAACAAGAGAATACAGTCTCAAGCTGCACCAGGGGAGGTTTAGGCTGGATGTTAGGAAGTTCTTCCCAGAGAGATTGGCCATTGAAATGGGCTGCCCAGGGAGGTGGTGGAGTCACCATCGCTGGAGGTGTTTAGGAAGAGGCTGAATGAGGCACTTAGTGCCATGGTTTAGTTGACGAGATGGTGTTGGGTAATAGTTTGGACTTGATCTCAAAGGTCTTTTCCAACCTGGTTAATTCTATGCTTTGCTATATTCCCATCCCATTCTCAATCCTATAGGGCCCTAGCTGAACCAAGAAGAGGCAAAACATCTCCCTAAGAGCATGAAACACTGTTACATGGGACAGGAGATGCAACTCCCAATCGCTTTGCTCTACCTGCAGCTCTCTAGGGCCCAACTCCCCACACGGAAAGCAGGACGGTCTAGGAGCACGCAGGACGGGCAGGACGATACAGCGCCACATAGTGCGACTTCCTCGGAGATTCTCGGAAAAGGCACACGCTACTGAAAGCGGGAGCGGAGGGCAAGGTTGCGCCAGAGGCGAGCGGGATTCGAGTCTGGGTCCGTCCCCCCACCCAGGGAGCATAGGAAGTGCAGGCAGAGCAGGGTGAGCAGGCAGGGCAGCAAGGCAGTACCCGGGCCCGTCCCTGTCCCCTCGCTGCCGCTCCCACCAGACCAGCGCTCGCCAAATCTCGCGAGAACATCCAGGTGAGACGGGCGCGGCGGAATTCTCGCGCAACCGGAGACGCAGGGCGGTGAGGCGGCCCCAGGCCCCCCGCGCTCCTCTCCTTTTTTCTCTCCCTCTTGCCTTTCTTTCTTTCTTCCTCTCTTCCTTCCTTCCTTCCGCCGCCTCAACCGGGCCCTCCCCGGCCCACGCCGCCCCAGCCCCCGGTCCCTACCATCCCAGCTTGGCCCCCGCCACCCCGGCCCACAATGGAGACGAATCCGCTGAAGCGGAAGGAAACGCGCAAGTCGCTGCGGATTAAAGTAATCTCCATGGGCAACGCGGAGGTGGGCAAGGTGAGGCTTTATGATTGGCGGGCAGGTGGTGGCGGGCAAGCAAGTTAGCCAATAAGGAGCCAGGTCTGACCGTGTTGCTAGAGAGGCCGCGGACTGGGTGGTTTTGCCGGCGGGAGCCAATCAGGGACAGTGTGGTGCGAGGCGGGAGGCTGGGTCGAAAGTGACAGTTTTGGGGGCAGGGCCGCTCCTCCGCCAAGTTTCATTGGCTGCATGTCGTGGGAGGGGGTGGGGCCTTGTGGCGGCGTCCCGCTGGGTGCCGGTGTCGTGGTGCCGGCCGTGGTTTCTGTTGCGTGGGGGGCTTCCTGTGCCTCTTCTCGCCCCTGCGCCCCGGCACGAGTGGGCTGTGTGCAGCAGCCGGCTTGCGGTTCCGCTTGGAACCTGCCCTACGGGCTTGCCGGGCCGCAGAATGTTGCCTCTCTGCGGGGCGGGTTCCTTCGTGATCCGGCTGCTCGGGACCGCCTGGGTCTGGTGCCCACTTCCCTCATAGGAGCCTGCAGGACTATGCTTCAGCCACGGATGCTGCAGTGCAGTGCCGGAAGGCAGACAGTGTGGATCCAGCCGTTAGTGTACCTTCCTCCAGGACACTGCGAGGTTGCTGGGGGAATTCCACCCCTCCTCGGTTTTTCTTCTGTCAGGGATTCCTCAAGAGCCTTCCATCTTCCTGCTGTGCCGAGTGACCTAGCTCTCCTCTGAGGTGTTATTTCTTCTCCCAAGCATGTTCTGTTCTGAAGTGCTGCCTTTCTTTTAATAGAATCATTAAATGATTTGGTTAGGAAGGGACCTTTAAAGGTCATCTGGTCCAAACTCCCTGTAGTCAGCAAGGACATCTTCAACTAGAGCAGGGTACTCAGAGACATTGTCCAACCTGATCTGGAATGCTGCCAAGGATGGGGCATCTACTCCTCTGGGCAACCTGGGTGAGCATCACACTGACCTCACAGTGGAGAATCTCTTCCTTACATCTAATCTTTCACTTTAAAGACATCACCTCTTGTAAAAAGTCACTCTTCAGCTTTATTCTAGACCTCTTTTAAGTACTGAAAGTCTGCAAGAAGGTCTCCCCAGAGAATTCTCCAGGCAGAACAACCCCAACTCTCTCAGCCTGTCCTCATGGCAGAGGGGTTCCAGCCATTGCATCATGTTTGTGGCCTTGTCTGGACCTGCTCCAACAGGTTCATGTCTCTTCTGTGCTGAGGACTCCAGAACTGGGCACAGCACTGCAGGTGGGATCTCACCAGTGTGGAGTAGATGGGCAGAATCACCTCCCTTGGCCTGCTGCCCACACTACTGGGGATGCAGCCTAGGAAATGGCTGACATCTGGGCTACAAGCCAACAGTTATTTTTTTTCTTCTGAATAAATGTAGTCCTGTTAAACTGCTCCCTTGGGACAGACAAATGCCTCACTAATGGCAAGAAAATCCAGCAGGATCTTGTAGAACAGAGCAAGTGGGCAAAGTGGTGGCAGGTGGCATTTATTGTGGCCTTTCTCTCTCAACAGCTGATAGTCAACTCCTCTGCTCTCCTTAAACAGTTTGCCAATCAGAGGCAGAAATGGGGCTGGAAGGACCTGTGCTTCTCAGGCTGCCAAAATGTTCTTCATGGCTTTTGGGGAGCAGACTGCCCACAAACCCCTGAGCATGCAGCTCCTTCAGGCTGGATATTTTGTGTAGGGGAATAAGAGTATCTTGGCAGTCCTGCCTCCAAACAGATGAGGAATAACTGACACCTAGGGGCTGGGATGTGAGTGAATTAGTTTAGGGACTTGGAGCAGAGTTGGTGTCTCTGTAGCCATCTAGCTGGCTGAAGGTTTGTTATTGAGTTCCCTGTTAATGAGAATATGATGGTTTATGGTGTCATGCTCCTGAGATTCCCTTTTCCTTTCTCCCAGAGCTGCATTATAAAGCGTTACTGTGAGAAGAGGTTTGTGCCCAAGTACCTGGCCACCATTGGCATTGACTACGGCGTCACAAAGTAGGTACCTTGATTGAGAAGCTGCAAATACCAGGAGGGTGGGATGGGTGACATGGCTGCAGATATCAAGCCTGGATCTGCCAGGGCCTGGGCAAAGTGTCTGCTATCCTGGCCACTCATTTCTACAGGGAAAGAAGGAAGAGGTGCACTGGGGCTATCCCACTGCTCCTGAGTGACCACACTGAGCCAAGTGTGCGTGGCTCTGCTAAAGCTGCTCACTGTCCATGGCATAATGTGTGCTTTAGTGAGTTAATCTGCATAATTAATGGATGAGTCCCTGTCCCTGAAGGGGTTGAAAAGCTGTGTAGATGCAGTGCTGAGGGACATAGTTTAGCAGTGACCTGTTGTGGTGGTTTAGGCTGGGTGCTGGCCCAGATGCTACTGCACAGACCACACCTGGGAGATCCCAAGGGGTGGGCCCAGCCCAGGGAATGGTCAAAGGAAACCAGGTATTCCATTCCCATAATGCCCTGCTCCCCTATAAAATGTCCATGCATGTCTTCACTTTTTCTTCCCTCCCTCACTGGTGCCTAGGTAAAATGGTGTGAGCTGCCTCCCTTGGGCCTGCCTAGGCCCAAGGCTGGGTTGAGGGGGGAGAAAGAGCCCTGGGGGGTTTGGGTGTACCCCCAGGTGGGGATGGGATGTTCTTGGGTATGTTCTGGGATTTCTCTCTTTTGTCATTGTTGTTTTTTAATTATTTTTCTATTTAAACTTTCCATCACTTTTGCAATCTGTTTGTCTGAGTCGTTATTTCTGCCTGTGGTGGGGAGGGGATCTGCCCCAACCCATTATACCTGTCAGTGCTGAGTTGGCTTTGATGATCTTAAAGGTCTTCTCCAAATGAAGCAATTCTATGATAATTAGCCTATCATGTTACATCCAGAGCTGGTGGTATCTATCCTGCTTATCTTACTGGCTCCAGGGGCATTTTTCTGGCCATTAAACACTCACAGTTGGAATTCCCATCTGATTTTTCTGTCCCTTATCAGCCAGCTCCTCTGGAGAGTGTGGCAATGCCAGCGACGAGCAGTGTGAGCAATCTGGCAGTGCAGGCCTAGAGCCTGACATGATGGTAGGCCATGCTCAGCATAAATGCAGAGCCAGCTAGCAGTGGAGCAAAACAGTGCTGTGCCTGCAGCACATAACTAAAACAAGATACTGGTAGCTATAAACATGGACACTTATCTTGGGACAACAGGACATGCACCTGCATCAACAACCTTGTTGTGTCATTAGTAGTTGGACCAATAATCTGTAATAGTGCAATGTGTGGTCACTCAGAGGGAACCAATGGAGCTATGCCAACAGGGCACTCCGAGTTTATATAAGTTGTAGCAGTTGCCTTGCTACGCACTTCTGCCTTTCCTGTCTCCTGTTTCTTCTACACTTTACAGTGCTATACTTGCACTACAGGCCTGCTCCATAGGCCTGCACCTCAGGCCTGCACCATCGGCCTGCACCACTGGAACAATAAAGGAACAATACTCGATCACATTGGTCAGCCGTATTGATTCCTATCTCCGTCGTCTACAGGAGAGGAGGTACACAGCTAGTGTGAGGGGTGAGAAAGAGCCTTCTCAAGCACAGAATCAGAACCATAGAATACTTTATGCTGGAAGGGACCTTTCATGGTTATCTAGTCCAAACCCCTTGCAGTCAGGGGCATCTTCAGAGCTCCTGACCTGCAATGGTTCCAGGGATGGGGCTTCTACCACCTCTCTGGGAAATCTGTGCCAAGGTCTCACCACTCTCATTGTAAAAGAGTCTTCCTTGTATCTAGTCTAAATCTCTCCTCTTTTAGTTTGAAAAAATCACCCCCTGTCCTGTCACTACAAGCTAAAAAGATTGTCCCCATCAAGCATTTCCATCTTCTCTTTCAGAGTGCAGGTCAGAGACCGGGAGATCAAGGTGAACATTTTTGACATGGCAGGGCACCCATACTTCTATGAGGTAAGGCACACCACTTGCAGTGAGACCAGGTGATTGTTGTAGGTCCCTTCTAACTGAGATGTTCTGTTCTCTCCTAAAATGATTTGCTGTACAAATAATAAAGAGTACTCCTTACAAACAGGACAGGAGAGTGACACAGCAATGAGGAATGGAATGGTTTCTACTGGCCAGGTGGCTGCCTTGCTGTTGATTTGTAATTTATCTGGTTGCTCATAAGCCTCCCATCCCTCCTTTTTGTTCTCAGCAGTTCCTTGTGGCATGTTCTGAAGTTTTGGAGACAAGTATTTCAGTATTACTGGTCCCTGTGGGGAAAAACTACAAGTGTTGACTCAGGCTTTGCTTTGGAACGAATACCAGGTTGCAATGGGCCTCAAGGATCATTTGGTTTAACCTTTCTTGGCTAGCTGGCTTAAAAATGTGAAGCACTGAGGACTCCACCACTTCCCTGGGGCAATGTGGGACAAGTTCCCCTGTATGTCTTTTTCCCCTCTCGTCTTCTGTTTGTGTGGAGATAAGACTTTTATCACAAAATCTAATAGGTGCCAGCTAAATGATGATTTCCTCCCACCCCAAAACCTCCCAGGACTTGTGCTTTGGCTGTCACTGATGGCAGTGCCCTGCCTTTGTCCCCACAGGTGAGGAATGAATTCTACAAGGACACACAGGGGGTCATCCTGGTCTATGACGTTGGACAGAAGGAGTCTTTTGATGCACTGGATGTGTGGCTGGCTGAGATGAAGCAGGAGCTGGGCCCACATGGGAACATGGAGAACATTGTCTTCGTTGTCTGTGCAAACAAGGTGAGCTGTGAAGTGTTACACAAGAAGGGGTCGACATATACGATCAATGTGATCAGCGAAATCCAGCTTTATTGAGCATCAGACACATCTTATATACAGTTTACTATAATTATGCCTACTTGGTAACATACTATTGGTTACAGATTACATGTCAACCCCACCTCTTGCAGTTTTAACATTCTACTTCATCTAGCCACAAACATCTTGTTTGGATAAGCCCCCTACTTGTTTTACGACCCTCACGATTACAGGATTACAGTGCCCTTGCGACACTTCTTGATGATCCATCATGTTCTGTGGCATTCCTTATCTTATCAGAGGGCCAGACAGTCCTGCAGGCATTCCTTATCTTATCAGAGGGCCAAACAGTCCTGCAGGCATTCCTTTGCCCATTCTACTACAGTGAAGGAATCATGCCTCCAGCCCTCAGGGCTCATTGTGTTCCCAGCATGTGCCTGAGCTGTTGAGCTTTAGCTGCAGCAAGGCAAACTGTGGTGCTGGAACATGTCCAAAGTAGAGCAAGAAAGCTGGTGGAGGGTCTGAAGCACAAGACTTGTGAGGGGCAGCTGAGGGAATTGGGGTTGTTTAGCCTGGAGAAAAGGAGGCTAAGGGAGGCCTTTGCACTCTCAACAACTCCCTGAAAGGAGGCTGGAACAATGTGGGGGTTGGTCTCCCAAGGAGCAAGCAACAGGACAAGAGGAAATGGCCTCAGCTTGCATCAGTGGAGGTTTAGGCTGTTCAGGGCAGTGAGGGAGTCCCCATCCCTGGTGGGATTTAAAAGCTGTGTAGCTGTGGTGCTGAGGGACGTGGTTTAGCGGTGACCTGGCAGTGCTGGGTTATTAGTCGGACTTGATGATCTTAAAGGTCTTTTCCAACCAAAACTGTGGCAATGCCAACGAGGAGCAGTGTGAGCAATCTGGCAGTGCAGGCCTAGAGCCTGACATGGTGGTAGGCCATGCTCAGCATAAGTGCAGAGCCAGCTAGCAGTGGAGCAAAACAGTGCTGTGCCTGCAGCATGTAACTAAAACAGGGCACTGGTAGCTATAAACATAGAAAGTTATCTTGGGACAACAGGACATGCGCCTGCATCAACAAACCTCACGTGTCGTCAGTAGTTGGACCAATAATCTATAATAGTGCGATGTGTGGTCACTCATAGAGAACCAATGGAGCCATGCTAACAAGGCACTCCGAGTTTATATAAGTTGTAGCAGTTGCCTTGCTACGCACTTCTGCCTTTCCTTTCTCTTCTTCTTCTATGCTTTACTGTGCTATACTCACACCATAGGCTTGCAATACTGGAACAATAAAGGAACAATATTCGATCATATTGGTCAGCTGTATTGACTCCAATCTCTGTCATCTATACAAAACTCTGCAATGAATTGATGTTAGGTTGTAGGGAAGCCTTTCTAAGATGCAGAGGTGTGTCCTGGCTGGGCTCTGACCTCTGCCCTTTCTGCCTGTGCAGATTGACTGCAGCAAGCACCGCAGTGTGGATGAGAGCGAGGGGCGGCTCTGGGCGGAGGGCCGTGGCTTCCTGTACTTCGAGACGTCGGCACAGACGGGAGAGGGCATCAACGAGATGTTCCAGGTGAGCTGAAGGGGGGGCAGGCACAGACAGACAGCATTTGATGGTAGGACATCCCCTGAACTGCCTGCATCCCATAAAACCTGTTGGTCCTCTGCCCAGTGAGACCTTGCCCCAAGAAAGCTGTCAGTGTTTGGCTCAGGATCTGTATTGATCCCAGTCCCAAGCTGATGATCCCTCTTGCTGCACTAGGAATGTAAAACAAAGATGCCCCTGTCAGGGCATTGGAGCACCTCTGCTACAAGGACAGGCTGAGGGAGCTGGGGTTATTCAGCCTGGAAAAGAGGAGGCTCCAGGGAGACCTAATAGCAACCTTCCAGTACCTGAAGGGGACCTACAAGGATGGAGAGAGACTGTTTACAAAGGCCTGCAGTGACAGAGGGGCAATGGCTTCAAAGTAGAGAAGAGCAGATTTAGGTTGGATGTTAGGAACAAGCTCTTTACCATGAGGATGGTGGAACTCTGGAACAGGTTGTCTGGGGAAATGGTTGGGGCCCTATCCCTGGAGATATTCAAGGTGAAACTCAACAGGGCTCTGGGCAACCTGATCTAGTTGAGGATGCCCCTGCTGACTGCAGAGCGGGTTGGACTAGATGACCTTCAGAGGTCCATTCCAATCCAGACCATTCTATGATCTATGGAGGTGTAGCACTTAGATGAAGTAGTTTTGAGATAAATATGGGGCCTAACCTCCTCCTCAGTCTATCCCATGGTCTGGGGTATCTCAGCCCCCCACAGTCCTGGCAGGGGAAGGTGAATGTTTAGTTGTCCAAATGCTTCCCTGTGCTTTGGAGGATGAGCATGCCACCAGTGAGGGCAGTGTGGTGTCCTCTGCACTGCCACCTCCTTTGGGGACCATTCCTTCCTGCTAAGTCCTCCCTGTGTCCACAGACCTTCTACTCTGCCATCGTTGACCTGTGTGACAATGGTGGGAAGCGTCCTCCCTCCAGCATGGGCGTTGGCTTCACCAAGGAGCAGGCAGATGCCATCCGCAGGATCCGCAGCAGCAAGGACAGCTGGGACATGCTGGGGGTCAAACCCGGGGCCACGAGGTAAGGAAGGTTTCAGCACTTGCCTGACTGTTCCTGATCTTTCTGACCCAGCAGGCTGGTGGCATTTGTGATCTTTTAGTGACCTGCCTGCTGGTAAACTCACCTTGGTTTATACACCAGCTGGGCACCTTGGTTTATACATGAGCCAGAAAATGGAGGGAATGCAGAAGAAACCTTTGGTCCTGGGCACCAAATTTCCTCTTTCAACAGAGAAGCCAGGCTGGAGGCAAGGGGTGAATGATGGACAACAAATAGTGGAATAGTTTGGGTGGGAAGGAACCTTTAAAGGTCATCTAGCTGCAGTCAGCATGGACATCAACTAGAGCAGGGTGCTCAGAGCCCTATCCAACCTGACCTGGAATAGTTGCATGGATGGAGCATCTACCACCTCTCTGAGCAGCCTGGGCCAGAATCTCACCACTCTCAGCACTAAATCTCCCCTCTTTAAAATCATCACCCCTTGTTCTGTCACAACAGGGCCTGCTAAAAAGTCTATCCCTATCTTTCTTCTAGATCCCCTTGTTATAGATGACTCCAGGTAAAAGTTTTTGGTAACAGATTTATTAGCACTAAAAGATCGTAAAAAGGCAATAAAAGCAAGCAAAGCAACCGGTTGGGCATGTGAGGGTACAAAACTTCACCCCAAAAGCAACCTTACAATAGTTTTCTTCATCTTATACAGTTACATCATCTACATAAGCAAACTTATGCTAAATAGAAGGCAGGCATATGATAATTAGCCTTAGAATAGGTGGTCAAATCCCTTCTCCCTACATTCAGTGTGGTAAGGGTCAAAGCATCCACTTTCACGCATGCCCAATTGTGCAGGCTTCTTATCTGAAGAAAACAAATTCCTAGTTCTGAATGTTTATCTTTAAGACAGCTCCTTCTCAGCCGTGATGTCTCCAATTAACCAGACAGTATCCTTGCAAGTCTGCAAGATAGGTTTCTTTCCCTTTACCCTCTAAACAGGCCTCACAAGATCCTGACCCTTAATCCCAGTGCACTCTAAGTCTTATAATTTTAACACAAATCACCAGTATATTCATCACACCCTTAAATACTAAAAAGCCACAATAAGGTCTTTCTGGATATTATTCCTGTTCTTACTTCTCCAGGATGAATGACTCCAACTCTCTCAGCCTGTCTTCACAACAGAGGGGAGGGGTTTCAGCCCTCTAGACATTCATGAGGACTTCAGTCTTGCCCAGCCTTGCATCCTGCCTCCATGCTGATCCATTTCTCACTCACTTTGCCAGATGTGTTTGAAGCAGCTCCATCTTTGCTTTCCTTGCTCTTCATGCCTGGAGAAGCTTTTAGGCTGCTATATGGCTGCTGCCTGTGTTGCCAAAAAGGGATTGATGTTACAGTTCTTCCACCTGGAACCAGTGCTCCTACAAGACAAGCTTTCTCTTGTCTTCTTTAGAGGACCTCAAGCCAGGTGGAATTGCTCACTGCCCATCTAAGAGGTTGGTTATTGAATCACCCAGCTCTGCTGTGACATGGGCAGCTAAAACAAGCTCCCAGAGCTATGCCTTGCTTTCTTTGCTCCAAAACACAAGGACCACCCTTCTGTGCTACTCATGGAAGGGCTGGCGAGTAGATTTTTGGATAGCATATGTAATTTAGGACTCATAGCTCTTCCTTTTGGCTCTCTAAAGTGTAGGCATTGAGCTTAACCAATCCTCCAGCCCCCTCTCATCCACAGGGGAAAGATCTGAAGCACTGCCCTATGAGGAGAGGCTGAGGGCCCTGGGGCTTTTTTAGTCTGGAGAAAAGACGACTGAGAGGGGATTTAATAAATGTTTATAAATATCTGAGGGCTGGGGCTCAAGAGGGAGGGGACAGGCTCTGCTCACTTGCACCCTGTGATAGGACAAGGGGCAGTGGATAGAAACTACAGCACAGGAGGTTCCACCTCAACTTGAAGAGGACCTTCTTCACTGGGAGGGTCACAGAACACTGGAACAGGTTCCCCAAAGAGGTTGTGGAATCTCCTTTGCTGGAGACTTTCAAGACCCACCTAGATGCATTCTTGTGTGACCTGTGCTGGATTCTCTGGTCCTGCTCTGGCAGGGGGCTTGGGCTTGATCTCCAGAAGTCCCTTCCAACCCCTAACATCCTGTGATCAACAGCTCTGCAGGGCAGTTTGTGCTGTGATCATCAACGTGGACAGTGCCACCCTCTCTCCATGGCCTGCAGCAGGAGCCAGGATGTCTGTGCTGGACCAGACACCCAAGGCTTTAAGGGCTGCAGGAGCATGCAGTGCCTTCCCCGGGGGCGTGTGGGCGGCTTGATGCAAAGCTGAGTCAGGGTGCGTGTGCCCCCACACTGCCTGCCAGCTTTCTGCTCTCCTGGTGCCACAGACTCAGCACACCACAGCACATGGCACAGGCACATGGATAGCATGATGGGAGCAAACTGAAGATGAGCCAGCAGTGAGCCCAAGTGGCCAAGAAGTCCAATAGCATCCTGGCATGGATCAGCAATAGCGTGACCAGCAGGAGTAGGGCAGGGATTGTCCCCCTGTACTGGGCACTGGTGAGGCTGCGCTTTGATACTAGGCTCAGTTTGGGGCCCCTCACTCCAAGAAGGACATTGAGTTATTAAAGCATGTCCAAAGAAAAGCAACCAAGCTGGTGAAGGGTCTAGAGCACTAGTCTTGTGAGGAGTGGCTGAGAGAACTGGGATTGTTTAGCCTGGAGAAAATAAAACTCAGGGGAGATCTGGCTCTCTACAACTCCCTGAAAGGAGGTTGGAGCCAGGTGGAGGTTGGTCTCTTCTCCCAAGAAAGAAACAGTAGGACAACAGGAAATGGCCTCAAGTTGCACTAGGGAAGGTTTAAGTTGGACATGAGGAACCATTTCTTCACTGAAAAGGTTGTCAAGCCCTGGGACAGGTTACCCAGGGCAGTGATGAAATCACCATCCCTGGAGAGATTGCAAAGCCGTGTAGCTGTGGTGCTGAGGGACATGGTTTGGTGGTGGCCTGGCAGTGCTGGGTTAATGGTTGGACTTGAGTATCTTAAATGCCTTTTCCAGCCAAAACTCTTCATTGATTCTAAGGTTCTATGAATTGCCAGCACAGTACTGTGGTGAGGAGGTTCTGTCTGCCCCAGGAGAGGTTCTCCCCTCCTCTGCTCATGCTGCACCTCCCAGCATGGCAGAAGTTGGAAGTGACTTCTGGAGATGATCTAGTCCAAACCCTCTGCTAAAGCAGGGTCACCCAGGGCAGGTTCCCCAGGATCATGTCCAGGTGGGTTTGGAATCTCTCCAGAGAAGAAAACTCCACAGCCCTGCTGTGCAGCCTGGTCCAAGGCTCCAGCACCCTTACAGCGAAGTAGTTTCTCCTATGTGCTATTTCGCGGCTCTTCTTTCACAGCATCACCTCCAAAGCCTGGAGGTCCTTAGTGCTGGTCAGGGAAGAGTTCAAAAGTATCTACGTAGGACTGTGGACCACAGGGGGAGCTCTTGGTCCTGTTGTGCTGTGCCACTGGGCTGAGCCGGGCCGTAATGTCACCTGAGTCCCCTCCCTCTTGCTGTCTCCTAGGGACGAAGTGAACAAAGCCTATCGGAAGCTGGCCGTGCTGCTCCACCCGGATAAGTGCGTGGCGCCCGGCAGCGAGGACGCCTTCAAAGCTGTCGTGAATGCCCGGACTGCACTGCTCAAGAACATCAAGTAGGAACAGAGCCACTCGGAGCTGGAAACCTTCCCCTCTTCCCAGCTTGCTCCCTCTCCTCCTCACACTGGCATGGACACCACGGGAGCAGAACTGCATCTGACCTCCTGCACTTGGGATGTGCTGGAAAGAGGGCAAGAGTGCTCAGGAGGAGAGGGGGAACCTAGGACCCTCCCTGATCCTAGGTCAGTGGTTGGTGTAAGTTCTGAAAGCAGTGAGGTCCTCACCTGTCCTGGCTGTGTTACACCTCCTGGGAATTACCAGGGAGAAACTTGCTCCAGTGGTAACTGGAGTTACCACTGCAGGGAGAAACTGCTCCAAGAGTGTCTCCTCTTTGTCCCCAAGCTCTTGTGGTACCAGGAACAGTCTCTTTGGCAGGACTAGGGCTCTCTTCCAGCACCCTTGTTCTCAGCACAGTACAGTCTCCTACCACCACCTCCTAAAGCTGCAGTTCTTCAAGCCAGGTGCTCACTCCCTCCTATCCCTCTCCTCATGCTGCGCAGGTGAGCTCTGGGTAGATGTCACTGCATCACTCTCCTTGGGAGGAGGCAGGGGGAAGGTGCTTACCCCAGGAGAAGTCCATTCATGACTGTCTGTGAGCTCTGCCCTTCCTCTCCATGGCCAGCCGTATCTCCTGAGCTTCCCTTGCACCACAGAGTGGTGTGGATGCCCGCAATCACCATGCTCTTGGATGGCAGAGGAGGCACGTTCTCCAACCATCTCCTCTCACAGCAGCAACATGCCACTGCTGTTGCTGGTTGTCATGGGTTGCTCCCTCCTAGTCCTAGCTGCTCTTTTTGGTTTTTTTTTAATATTTTTGTTAATTTAGAGGGGAGCATTTCTGGTCACCCCCACTCTTGCAGAGGCTTCAGATCTGGGCATCATGTTGGTGAGGCAGAGCAGAGCTGTGATGGCTGCTCCTAAGAGGAGAGCAAACAGGAGGTTCCTTGGGTTCCATGGTTTGGCCAGGACTCAGTTTTCTTCCCTTGCTGCTGTGTGAGCTTGGCAGGGAAGATCAAGACTATGAAATGAAAAATGTGAATGATGTGTGCACTTACTCCACCCCACAGGTATCCTGTCCCAGACTTTTCTCCTGTGGTCAGTGTAATATGATTTTTTTTTTTTTTTCACTTCAGGGCAGATTTTCTATGTTTATCTTTCAAAATACAGGATAAATCACCAGTAGATCCCCCTCTGCCCTCCTTTTTGGCAGCAGGCATGAAGGGACTTTAAGGCCAGTTATCATTTTACTCTGGTTTCTGGTGCTGGGATGCCGGGAAGAAGACAAAAGCTGCTCTGCTCAGAAGCAGCTTTTTGTGCTCCTCCAGTGCAGAAATAACCAAGGGGAGATGCTGGTACAAGAGTTTGTTTAAAACAGCTCTGTTTTTCCTCTCCTGGGTGTATAAGACCCTGGGCTGGGGGAGGTCAGGCACTGAAGCTGTGGCAAGCTGTACAGATAGGGTCTTGTTCCACGTGCTCTGTAACACTGTGGAGTTCACTGGGACTTTCCCTACTTGTCTGGAGGAGGAAATCACTTCTGGCTTCAAACCTCTTTCTCTGTATTTTTTTTTTTTTTTCCATCGAGGAGGGTAAATGATCCTGCTGCTGAATGGTGCACTTCACTTTGAGGGCAAGATCTCAGTGCCTGGAGCGGTTGAAAAGCTTCCCTGGTTCCTGCTGCTCAGGGGCTCTCCAGGGCTGTTGCATCCCTCCTGTTTGCTGCTCAGGTTGACTCTGGCCGCTGGTCTTGGGGATTTCTCCCTGTCTGTTTGCAGAGCTGCCCAGATGCTTGGAGACATTCCCCATGCATGTCACGTGTAAAGGTGCTGGCGACCTTCTAAGTTGTGTTCTTTTTCTAAATGACCCCCCCCCCCCCCTTTGGAACAAAAGAGGCCCTGTGAGCTGTCCTCCCACCACAACTGCCTGCTGTTAATGTTTAATTGCCCTTTGACTCATTTCTCTCCTCCCAAGCTGGTTCTGGCCGAGGCTGGTGGTGAAGAGCTGCCCTCCAGTGTGATGATGGATGTAGTGAATCAGATCCTCAGGAATGAGCGCTGGGTAAGGGGTCAAGGGAACAGTGGAGACTTGATGTGGTCAGGGGACACAGAGAGGTAGCTCCAGCCTTACCCAGTGCACACATACCTCCACACCAACAGCCCCGCTCCTGTGCTGCCTCCATGCCATTGCCACCAGGCCCCCAAGCTCGATCCCTCCAGCAAGGCTGCCACTACCCAGGCTTTGCCTCTAGCAGGTGAGCCCCATATCCTCTTGCCTTGTTTGAAGTGAGTCCTGCTGCTGAAGGCACATTCCAAACAAAGGGACATGCCCTTCAGCAACCAGAAACGCAGCCAGGTGCCACCTCTGAAGATCTGTGGGAGGGGAAAGCCTCCCTTGATGTACCCTGAGGCACTGTCCTGCCTGCCAGCACTCGATGGAGCTGGTAGGTGGGGAGGACAGGAAGGTTTCTGGTCTGGCCCTGTGCCCGACAGCTGCTGTCTGCTAAAGGCTTGTACTACCTGTAACATGCCCAGGGAATGGACCTAAACCCTCCCCTGCTTCACAAACCAGTGCTAGCTCCTCTTGCTGGTCTCAGGCCTTCAGACCAGTTAACCTTACCAACAAGGGCCCATCCAGGGTCCCCTGTCCATAGAATCATTTAGGTTGCAAATGATCTTTAAGATCCTTAAGTCCAGCCATTAACCCAGCACTGCCAGCTTACCACTAAACCATGTCCCTCAGCACCACATCTATATGGCTTTGCAGTTTCTCCAGGCATGGTGACTCCACCACTTTTTTGGGCAGCCTAGGCCAGGGCATGACAACCCTTTCGGGGAAGAACTTCTTCCTCATGTCCAATCTAAACCTCCCCTAGCACAACTTGAAGCTCTTTTCTCTTGTCCTATCACTTGGGTTGACCTAAGCTCCCCATGCCAGGCCCAGACCCATGCTGTGGGTGACTAGGACTCATGTCCATTGTCCAAGGCATGGATAAGGATGGGCAGCCCAAGCCCCTGCCTGCACCCTGCTCACTCGTGCTTGCTTCATCTGCAGCAGGTCAAGAACAACCCTGAGCACAGCTAAAACCTCCAGGGAGTTGTGTCTTCGGCATTCTTGTGTTGATATTACTGCACAGAAGCAGCTACTTCCCTGAGCAAAGCAGCCAAGATGGTCTCTCTTTGGAGCTCCTGGGCTGAGGACATTCTGTAGTGTGGTGTTTCCAGCCATGCCTTGGATTCATAGGGCCAAGTGTGATTCTCCGAGCTATGAGGTAGGGCTCCTTGAGGCATGATCTCCATCAGCTCTCAACTGCATCAAGTTTTCCAGATCCAGAGGTGCAAGAGGGATGCAGGTGGTGGCTGAAACACAAGGAAAAGGAGGAGGAAGACCTGTCTGGAGAGATTTCAGTGGGGTGTTGGTTGTTTTGGGGGCTGATTTAGGCAGTGAAAGCAAAGGCCATGGGGTGAACAGAGTTGGGTGAAGGTTGGGCTGGCAGATTATGAGTGCATGGGATGTACAGATGGTGCCCTGCTCTTTCCCTTAGGGTCCCTGGTATCCAGTGAGGTCACAGGCACTTGGCTCAAGACTGGTTTGGGTGGGAAGGGACCTTTGAAGGTCATCTAGTGCAACTCTCTGCATTCAGCAAAGAACTTCAACTAGAGCAGGTTGCTCAAAGCCCAGTCCAACCTGACCTGCAATGGTTCCAGGGACCAGGCATCTACCACCTCTCTGGGCAACCTGGGCCAGGTCTCACCACTCTCAGTGTAAAAAGTTCCTTACATCCAGCCTAAATTTCCCTTCTTTTGGTTTAAAAATATCACCCAAGACATGGAGGTTCTCCTAGTGGGGTGCAGCGGTGGGCTCTGTGGGTTCTGCTCGCTGGGAAAGGGCTGAGGAGGAGGACTGAGTGAGAGCCAGGGAAGCAGCACTGGGATCGAGTTGGGACACACCGGGGATAGTCACTCGCCCGATTTCCCCATCCCCGCAGCCGGCACCGAGAGGGTTATGGAAGGCGGAGACGCACCGGGGCTCACCGGTACCCACCGGTACCGGCACAGCCGGCGGTGGGTACCCGCCCCCGGCCCCGGGGAAGCCCTACCCGCTTCCCCTCCCTCTTCATTACACACACCCACCCCCGGAGCTGCTACCATGGCCCCGCGGCCGGAGCCGCCGCCTCCTCGGCCCCGGCCCCGCGGAGACGGAGGGGGCGGCGGGACGGGGCGGCCCCGGGCGTAGGGAGCGGGCGAGGCCCGGAGGATGCTGGCGGCGATCGGGCGAGGACAAGCGCATCGCTTCGGGACTCGGGCTGCGGCAACCTAGTGGGCTCCTAGTGTGGCCCCTCCCGGCCTTTCTCCGTCCATCTTTCCATCCATCCCTGGGGGAACGAAGCATCTCGGCGAAGAGAGGAGGAACGGTGAGCATTGCCCCCAAAAGCGGCTGCCCTCGAAGGAGGAGCAGGGAGGCATCGCGACATCTTTCTGCTCCACGTCGCTTTGGTTGCAACCTGGCAGTGCGCAAGGGCTGGAGGAGAGCTGGGGAAGCAGGATCGCTCCGCTGCCGGTCTCCCCACCGCCCCGCCGGCCACTGCCCGTAATTGTCACCTTTCGGCTGCTCCGTGGCACGCAGCACAACTCGGGGTGACGGCCACGGGAGAAGGGGAAAGGCCTCGTGGCGAGGCAGGGATGCTGTGGGCAACACTGTGGTGAGCATCGGGGGCGCGGGGGCCCGCGGCGTTTCTGCGGGGTCGGAGCAGATAAAGGCATCACGATGCCCAGGAACAGGGCTTTCTCCGAGCCTGAGTACTCGGCGGAGTACTCGGCCGACTACTCGGTGAGCTTGCCGTCGGACCCCGAGCACGGTATGGGGCGGACCCATGAGGTGACGGTGCGCAGCTCGGGGCCCTGCCTCTGCCTCCCACGTTTCATGCGCCTCACCTTCACTCCCGAGTCCTTGGAGAACCTCTACCAGACTTATTTCCGTCGCCAACGCCACGAAACCCTCCTGGTGCTGGTGGTCTTCGCTGCTCTCTTTGACTGCTACGTCCTCATCATGTGCACCGTGGTCTACACTGCTGACAAGCTGGCCCCGGTGCTGGCGGCAGCGGCCGGGCTGGTGGCCCACGTCCTGCTCTTCATCCTTTGCAAGTACAAGCTGCTCCCTGAGCGGGTGGCCCGCAGGGTCCTGCCTTATGTTCTCTGGGTCCTCATCTTGGCCCAGATCTTCTGCTACCTTGGTCTGAATTTCTCTCACTCTCCCGAGGCCAGCGACACGGTGGGCTGGCAGGCTTTCTTCGTCTTCTCCTTCTTCATCACCCTGCCGCTGCGCTTGGCCCCCATCATGCTCATCACCGCCGTCTCCTGCGGCGTTCACACCCTGGTTCTCGGTGTCACCGTTGCCCAGCAGCGACAGGACGCCCTGGACGAGGGCATGCTGCTGAGACAGGTACGAGGGGCCGCGGGGTGGTGGGACATGACAGGCAAATCAGCCTCCTTTGGTGTTTCCATGAGTTGGGTTCCTCCCCATCCCTATGGCTGGGCTCGATCCAGGCTTTTGAAGCTAATCCTTGGTGTTTGCTGGGAGCTGGGGACTCCCCAAAACCTATCCAGGGATCAACCCGTGCTGGGTTCTGCAGTGTGCAGGAGCATATGTCCATGCTAGGGCAGATGTGGCCCTGCAAATGTGCTCCATGTTCTTCATCATGAGGGTGGTGAGACACTGGAACAGGTGGCCCAGGGAGGTGGTGGAAGCCTCATCCCTGCAAGTGTTTAAGGCCAGGCTGGATGTGGCTGTGAGCAACTTGAACTTGTGTGAAGTGTCCCTGCCCATGGCAGGGGGGGTTGGAACTGGATGATCCTTGAGGTCCCTTCCAACCTTGACAATTCTATGATTCTATAAACATGGGTCCATCCCCAAGAGCCATGTGGGCTGTGGTTGGGTAGATGGGGAGACTGAGGCACAGTGGGCTGTTGCCTCTTCCTCCTGGCAACCATTTCCCTTTGAATTACAAAAATGTCCCCAAATGGCCATTTTTAGCAGAACCATGGCAAGGGCCCAGCTTCTGGGCTCACAAACAGCCACTGGAGCTTTCCCAGAAGGAAGGAGCTGGGCAGCCACTTGGCCACAGCTTAGGTCCCCACCACCCAGCCCTGTGTCTGGGGCAGAGTCTGGGGATTCCTTAGGCTGATTTTCTGCCCCAGCAAAGCTGGAGAAACAACATCCCCATGCATGAATGTGACTCTGCAGCAGATGAAGGGGTAGAGGGGTCAGGTGAGGGGAGAGCAATCCCTGGCCCATCAGATTCTTAATATTTCCTGAATGGCCTGCCTGGAGCAGCTGGAGACTGTTTTTGTTCCCTGCATCAGTGGGTTTCATGTCATGGCAAGTCCTTTTCCTCCCACTGATGTCCCCATCAGCTGTCCCATCAATTTGAGGAGCCTTTCCGTGGCTGGGGTGGGGGAAAAAAAAACCCCAACAGATCTGGAAACTTGTGTGCTGGTGTCTGCTCACAGCAGTGGGGAAAATCACAGTATCACAGTATAACTAAGGTTGGAAGAGACCTCGAGGATCATCGAGTCCAACCTATAAACACAGACCCCATGACTAGACCATGGCACCAAGTGCCACGTCCAATCCCTAGAAGCATCTGCTTTGCCCCATTATGGTGTGAAAGGATGCTGTGGGAATTTAGGATGCTGTGAGTCAGGCCCTGGGAGACCTCCGGCTGCTCCCAGTCTAAGTAGGAAGAGACAGGGAGGATATTTATTTGCTTTTGGGGAGTGTTGAGCCTGTGGTCACACTGGAAGTTTGGAAAATGTAGCCTGTCCAAAAAAACCCAAAGATGCTGTTCCCCCCCCCCCCTCCGTCTCTGGAGTGTGTGGTTTGGGGCTGGGCCCCCAGTGTGGGGCATCTTAGTTTCATAGTTTCATAGTTTCATTCAGGGTTGGAAGGGACCACAAGGATCATCTAGTTCCAACCCCCATTGTGCAAAAACTTTTGGGGCCCCATTTCTGGAGCTGGGTGCTGGGAGAGCAGTGTGGGTCCCTCTCAGCTGTGCCTAGCCAGAAGCACCGTGCTGGCAGGAGAAACCCCGGTGCAGCAGCGGCTTTCCCAGCCTCTGCTCCTTCCTTCTCTGGGATGCAAATGCTGCACGTGGCCGATCCAAAGGCAAGGAAACCTCTCGCTGCCACCAGCCTCAGGATGGCTGCCGCCGCCGCCACCGCGTTAATCATTGCCGTGGCACGGAGAGGCTGGAGCCGGTAAAACCTTGGCAACGCAGCATGCCTGCTGCAAAGGGAGGAACATTATGTCCAGAAATAAACATTGTAGGCTTTATTCTTACAGCTGCTGGTGCAGTTCCCAGAGGGCACTGCTATTAATAGGAGGAACCAGAGAATGTCGCTTGAGCAGGGCCGTCAGGGCTCAAGGCGGGGGGGGGGGGAGGGGGGGGGGGGGGGAGGCACAACCGATGCTGGCAGCTTCTGCCTTGCTGCTGGCCTTGAGGAGGAGCCCAAAGGTTGAACCATGGCAGGGGGTCGAGATTTAGTGGTGTTTAAGGCTGTGTCTGCCATGGTTCTGTTCAGTTCTGGACCCCTCAATACAAGAGGGACAGGACATTGAGGTGCTGGAGCATGTCTGGAGAAAGGCAACAAGGCTCATGAAGGGCCTGGAGCATATGGCCTATGAGGAGCATCTGAGGGAGCTGGGGTTGTTCAGTCTGGAGAAGAGGAGGCTGGGGGGAGACCTCATGGCTCTCTACAACTACCTGAAGGGAGGTTGGAACGAGGAGGGGGCAGCCTCTTCTCCCTGGTGTCAAGTGACGGGACTAGAGGAAATGGTTCCAAACTGTGCTAGGGAAGGTTCAGGATGGATGTTAGGAAATACTTCTTCACAGAGAGGATTCTCAAACATTGGAATGGTCTGCTCAGGGCAGTGGTGGAGTCACTGTCCCTGGAGGTGTTTAAGCAAGGTGTGCCACTTGATGCCTTCCCCAGGGCTGCACCCAGCCCCTGCTGACCTGCTGCCTTTTCCCAAAACATCTCTGCGAGTTTTAATGAAGCCAAGTCAGCCCACAGGGACCACAGGAAGTCTCCTGGGATGCTCAGGGCGTGATCCCTTCCAGACCCATTTGACAGAGCCACAACAAGCCCCTCTGAGCAGTGAGCAGTGGTTGTGACCCATTTGAGAGCCCCCCTGAGCAGTGAGCAGTGGTTGTGACCCATTTGACAGAGCCACCCTGGACCCCCCTGAGCAGTGAGCAGTGGTTGTGAGGATGATTCCTCCCCAGGGTGTCTTTGATGTCCTCCTCCAGCACCTGAACACTTTTGTCCCTTCTCACCAGCCAGGATCAGCTGCCTAAACAGGGACTTGAGGTGACACTGGTGCTGTCGCTGTCCCTGGGGCTTCCCCTATGGCTCCACTCACCCTCATCTCCTTTTCTCTGTCCCCAAAGATCCTGTCCAATGTTGCCATCTACCTTTGTGCCATCACGGTGGGCACCATGTCCTACTACATGGCCGACCGCAAGCACCGCAAAGCCTTCCTCGAAGCGCGCCAGTCCCTCGAGGTCAAGCTTAACCTGGAGGAGCAGAGCCAGCAGCAGGTAGGACAAGGGGACAGGGTGGGGACACGGACAGAGGAGGGCAATGGGACACCAATGTGGCTTTGGGACATCCACAGTGTGGTGCCACCACAGCTGGTGGTGATGGGGACAGGAAGACCCAAGGCAGGAAATGCATTTGTGTTTGTGCACCCTGTGCTGGGTTTGGGCACTCTCTGCATGACCATCCTCTTCCAGGACCTCCCAGCTCCTGCCATGGCAATCACCAAGCTGTGCCCATGCCTGAGCACAGCCACGCAGCAGGTCCCTGGCCATGTGGCACATTCCCATCCCTATGCACAGCCATGTGGCAGGCTCCCAGATGCATCCACACAGCGGGTCCCTGGGCACAGCCACGTGGCAGGTCCCCATCGCCATGCAGAGCCACATTGCAGGTCCCTAAGCCTGGCCACGTGGCAGGTCCCAAGCCCTGCATGCAGCAGCAAGGCAGGTCCCCAGACACGGCCATGCAGCGTGTGCCTGGGCACAGCCACACCGCAGGTCCCCAGCCCAAAGCAGGGCCGTGCAGCACCTCCCTGTCCCCAGGCAGGGCCACAGAGCTTGTCCCTGTCCCCAGTCACAACGACATGGCAGATCTCCAACCCCATGTGTGGCCACACAGCAGGTTCCCATCAGCCCCCCTGACCATCTCATGGGCTGATCCTTCATTGGGGGGAAAGCTGGCTCTGCTCATCCAACTGGGGATGCCAGCTGTGACAGAGCCCCAGAACTGTGCTGTCACCATGCTGTAGTGACCCAGACAGAGGTCAGAAGGGACCAGGCATCATGGTAGAAAGCAGCTGTGTCAAGCCCTGTTGTCTCCAGCCATGGACCAGCTGGGCTAATTTTAGCACCTTCTCTGGGGCCTCTCTCCCCATCTCCCATCTTTTATCTGGCTGCGCTGCTGCCAGCAATTTGCTCCCAATGGCAACAAGAGACACGTGGTGGGGACAAGCCAGTGCCACCAGTGTCCTCTTTGCTGTGAGACTTGGGTGGACACTCTGATGTTTAATATGGGGTTAGGTCCAGGGAGGTGTTTGGATGATGAGGGCAAATCCTGGAGCTGGGGAATGCTCAGAGTGAGAGCATCTCTGAGGCCCCAGAGTTTCAGAGCAGAAGGGATCTGGGGATTATTGTCAGATAGGTTCTGTTCCTCAGGGAATTGAGCTAAAAATAGCCTGGGATCCTGTAGGAAAGGCTGGTAGCAAGAGGCCCAGCGGCTTGGGGCGGAGAGCTGGATCCATCCCTCCTCCCTCCAGGCCGTGTGTGGTGGCTGAACCCACAGCCCCAGAGGCAAAGCTGAGCCTGTGGGAGCTGAGAGGAGCTGGGGAGCTCCCCCATGCCTCCCCAGCAGCCCCCAGGGATGGGGATGAGGACATGGAGCCGTTCCTCTAGCAACGCCCTTGCCGTGGCTGCGCTGAGCCTCCTGCAGCCCAGGGGAAAACTTACTCCATCAGCTGAGTTACTTACAGTTAGTGCAAGTCCCCATGCACAGCAGGGCAGAGTTATCCCTTCTCCAGCTCTGGGGCTGCAGGAGAGAGGGGGGACAGCAACAGGTGTGATGGCCTCAAGTGAGCTTGAACCTCCTGGAGTGCCTTGGTTGAGTCCTACACATGGTTGTAGGGTCTCAGCATGCTTTTAGATTGCTCAGACTTTCCTGGTATGGTTTAACCCAGGTCCATACACCCAGCCCCAACCCACTGCCAGGGCAGGGCATGCTGGGACTTTGGGAAACATTGGTGGAGACCCTGAGGTGGCTTCCAGCACCATGGCCCAGGTTAATTGGAACCAATGAAAGCTTGGCCAACACAATTAATTTTAATTCTTAATCCTGCAGGAGGGATCTGGGGAGCACAAGCAAAGTTTGCATCTCAGCCAGTGTCCAAAGAAGTGTATAGGACTATCCCTCCTGCATGCCTCCAAGGAGAGGGAGACTCCTGGCAGCAGCACCCCAAAAATGCCACCTTCCCATTCTCCCCTAACTGGGGTTAATCCCCACATCCAAAAATCTTGAAGAGAACTTGTGAAAAAGGGAGGAAAATAGTAAGAGGAGTGGTTGACATCCCTGCTAGAGCATTGCCAGGGGAACTTGCCTCCCATGGGCACATCCCTTCTATCTGTGGGTGTGGGTTGGAGTTGGGGTGGTACTCCCCACTACCTGTGGGGTTCCTTGAGACACTCTGAAGGAAAAGCTTCAGTTTTACCTATGGCTTTATCTGCCTGTGGCCCTTTCTCCACACAGAGCTGAGAGGCTGGGCTAAAGAGGTGTCTGAGCCCTGAGACCCTTTGGGGACAGCCAGCTCCAGCAGTGAGGGTTCAGGAGCTTTGGCCCTGGGCAGCCTGATCTGGTAGGAGGTGTCCCTGCTCAATGCAGGGTGCTTGAACAAGATGACCTTTGAGAGTCAGTTCCAATCCAATGCAACCTGTAAACTTCTTTGAGGGTGGCAGAGCACTGGAACAGGCTGCCCAGAGAGGGGGTGGAGTCTCCTTCACCGGAGACTTTCAAGGCTCACCTGGATGTGTTTTATGTGATCTGCTTTAGGTGATGCTGCTCTGTCAGGGGGGTTGGACTTGGTGATCTTCAGAGGTCCCTTCCAACCCCTAGCATTGTGTGATTCTGTGACTTTACATTCAGACTGTGCATTTGCACCCTGTAGTGGATTTGCACCCTGTAGTGGATTTGCAGTGTGTGTTTGTGCTCTGCACTTGCACCAGGCCTTTGCACCATGCGTTTGGACTGTGCCTTTTGCACCACTCACTTGCAGCAGGCATTTAGCTCATGAGTTTGCACCATGGCTTTGCACCGTGGCTTCACACCCTGTGTTGCTGTGCTGGGCACAGCCTCAGCATTGTGTTATGGGGAACCCCCTTCCTTGCCCCTTGTCCCCAGGAGCAGCTGATGCTCTCCATCCTGCCCAAACACGTGGCTGATGAGATGCTGAAGGACATGAAGAAGGACCCCAGCCAGAAGGAGATGCAGCAGTTTAACACCATGTACATGTACCGCCACGAGAACGTCAGGTAGGACCAGCTCAGTACTTGCTGGCTGAAAGAACCACCAACTCTTTGGACAGAAATGTGTATTCTGCAGTCCTGGCTAGGGAAGAGGGGGGAGATTGGGGTGGCTTGCAGCTAAAGCTTTGGGTTGTCAGACAAGCCTTGGAACAGGCTGCCCAGGGAAGTGGTAGAGTCACCACCTCTGGAGGAATTTAGAAGACATGTTGATGGATGTGGTGAGACTCCACCTGGAGTACTGCAGCCAGTTCTGGAGCCCCTATTACAGGAAGGATCTGGATATGCTGGAGCGTGTCCAGAGAAGGGCCATGAGGATGAGTGGAGGGCTGGAGCTCCTCTCCTATGAGGACAGACTGAGGGAGTTGGGGCTGTTCAGTCTGGAGAAGAGAAGGCTCTGAGGAGACCTAATTACAGTATCACAGTATCACTAAGGTTGGAAGAGACCTCAAAGATCATCAAGTCCAACCTGTCACCACAGACCTCATGACTAGACCATGGCACCAAGTGCCACGTCCAATCCCCTCTTGAACACCTCCAGGGATGGCGACTCCACCACCTCCCCGAGCAGCCCATTCCAATGACGAATGACTCTCTTGGTGAAGAACTTTCTCCTCACCTCGAGCCTAAACTTCCCCTGGCACATCTTGAGACTGTGTCCCCTTGTTCTGGTGCTGGTCGTAATTGTGGCCTTCCAGTATCTGAAGGGGGCCTACAAGAAAGCTGGGGAAGAACTTTTTAAGGTGTCAGGTAGTGATAGGACATGGGGGGAATGGAACAAAACTAGAAATGGGTAGATTCAGATTGGATGTTAGGAAGAAATTCTTCCCCATGAGGGTGGTGAGACACTGGCACAGGTTGCCCAGGGAGGTGGTGGAAGCCTCATGCCTGGAGGTTTTTAAGGCCAGGCTGGGTATGGCTGTGAGCAACCTGATGTAGTGTGAGGTGTCCCTGCTCGTGGCAGAGGGGTTGGAACTAGATGATCCTTGAGGTCCCTTCCAGCCCTAGCAATTCTATGATTCTATGAATGGTCACCTGGCAGTGCTGGGTGGTTGGATTTGATGACCTGAAGGGTCTCTTCCAAGCCAAACGATTCTGTAACGCTCAAGCGAAGGGTGACAGGGGATGGCTCCCAGACAGCCCAAGGTATGAGGTGCCTTTGTGCTCCAGCCATGGTTTGCAAAGCCATGTCCCAAAGGAGAGATGGGGAGGAGCCAGGGTGCAGGGGCACAGTGGAGCTGAACTGCTGCCTGTCACTCCCTGCAGCATCCTTTTTGCTGACATCGTGGGCTTCACCCAGCTCTCCTCATCCTGCAGCGCCCAGGAGCTGGTGAAGCTCCTCAACGAGCTCTTTGCCCGCTTTGACAAGCTGGCAGCTGTAAGTAACACCCCCTTGCCTCCCCAGCACCCAGCCTGGCGTGTTGTGTGCGGGGCAGGCCTCAGCCACCACCCCACCCTAACCCCAAGCCAAAAGCTGCATCCTGGGATGGGATGAGGAGGTTAAAATAGGATTGCTCCAGGATGCTGGAGACGCCCTGAGATGCAAAAATAGATCTGGGAAGGAGGGGGGAGGCTACCCTAGAGCCAGGAGGGCCCTCTCCAGCCAGGATGCAGTCGGATTCCCAGACAAGCCCTCAAGGGAGGCAGGGTGGGAATGGAAAATCCGATCGCTTGTGTGTCTGCCAGGCGTGGGAGACTTCTGCATGGAAAAGGGCAGCCAGGGAGAGGGCTGGAGGGAACTGGGGGAAGTCCCAGTTGATGGATGGGGCTGATGCTTTGACCCCTCCCCACCCCCTGTCCCCAGAAATACCATCAGCTGCGCATCAAGATCTTGGGAGACTGCTACTACTGCATCTGTGGGCTCCCTGAGTACCGGGAGGACCACGCTGTCTGCTCCATCATGATGGGGTTGGCCATGGTGGAGGCCATTTTGTAAGGGCTTTGTCCTCAAGGAGGGGTATAAGGGTGGGCAGGGGGTCCTGGTGGGCTGGGGTGCAGCATGGGGGGTTCAGAGGTCCAGACTCTGCAAAATGTATTAAAGTATAGAAGGGTGGTAAAAAATAAGGGGGGGGAGGGTGGGAAGTCGGGATGGGAGTGTGCTGTTTGTGGAGTGGGGAATGGTTGGGAGTCACCTCCCAAGAAAATTGGGGACAATTGTTTTTTGTTGTGACAGGATGAGGGGTGATAATTTTAAACTAAAAAAAGGGGAGATTCAGGCTGGATAGAAGCAAGAAATTGTTTACAGAGGGTGGTGAGACACTGGCCCAAGTTGCCCAGAGAGGTGGTAGATGCCCCCATCCCTAGAACCATTCCAGGTCAGGTCGGATGGGCCCCTGAGCAACCTGCTCTAGCTGAAGATGTCCCTGCTGTCTGCAAGGGGATCGGACTAGATGACCTTGAATGTCCCTTCCTACCTGAGCCACTCTGTGATTCTATGGTACCATCCTTGTCTCCCCCCCCCCCCCCCCAGCTACGTGCGGGAAAAGACCAAGACGGCGGTGGACATGCGGGTGGGGGTGCACAGCGGGACGGTGCTGGGCGGGGTGCTGGGCCAGAAGCGCTGGCAGTACGACGTCTGGTCCACCGACGTCACCGTGGCCAACAAGATGGAGGCAGGTGGCATCCCTGGGTGAGTACCTCTGGTGAGGCCCCCACCTGCAGTGCTGGGCCCAGCTCTGGGGTCCTCAGCACAGGAGAGACATGGACCTGCCAGATAAAGTGAAGGCCACAAACATGATGCAAGGGTTGGAACCCCTCTGCTGTGAGGACAGGCTTGAGAGAGTTGGGGTTGTTCAGCCTGCGGAGGAGAAGGCTCCAGGAAGACCTTGTGACCTTCCAGTACTTAAAGGGGGCTGAGATGAAAGCTAGGGACAGACTTCTTAGCAGGGCCTGTGGTGAGAGGATGAGGGGTGATGGTTTTAAACTAAAAGAGGGGAGGTTTGGACTAAAATACCAGGAAGAAAATGTTCATGCTGAGGCTGGTGAGTCTCTGGCCTAGGTTACTCTGAGAGGTACTAGAAACCCCATCCCTGGAACCATTCCAGGTCAGATGAGGCTCTGGGCAACCAGCTGTAGTTGCAGCTGTCCCTGCTCAGTGCAGGGGAATTGGACTAGAAGACCTTTAAAGGTCTCTTCCTGTCCAAACCATTCTATGATTCTGTGATCTCCAGAGGGGAGGTGGCTGGGATGTGGTGTCCTGCATCCAAGGATAACTCTGGCACCTGGTGCTGGCAGGCGGGTGCACATCTCGCAGAGCACCATGGATTGCCTGAAGGGTGAGTTCGAGGTGGAGCCAGGTGAAGGTGGGTCCCGCTGTGAGTACCTGAAGGAGAAGGGCATCGTCACCTACCTCGTCGTGGTCCCCAAGCAGCCCCTGCGCAACGGCATCAACGGGGTGGTGAGTGATGGTGGGGATGCACGGCAAGGCCATGGGACACACCCTCCCCCCCGAACTATCACCTTCCACCTTGCAGAAGCTGTCACTGACCTCATCCCACGGCGGTTCCCCATCGCTGGTCAACACCAAAGAGTGCAATGGCAGCCTCAGCCTGGCCTGCACCAGCCTCAAGGAGCTTGAGGAGCCTGATGCCCGGGTGAGGAGCACTCTGGAGAGCGGGGAGGAGGATGGAGAGGTACAGCCCTCACGGAGCACCAGCAGCTCACCTGCCTTTGCTGGGGGGCCGCTGCCAGCCATGCCGGGGCGGTTGAACCTCCCAGCGGCACCGGCGTGGCCTGGCTGACGCCTTGGCTGTGCGGGCACAGGCGGTGAACCCCTCCTTCCCCAACCCCCGGCGGCGGCTGCGGCTGCGGGACCTGGCCGAGCGCATCATCGATGCCTCACAGAACGAGCAGGAGCTCAACAAGCTGCTCAACGAGGCCTTGCTGGAGCGCGAGTCCATCCAGGCGTGAGTCACCTCAGCTGGCGACGCGTGCCCCAGTGTGTGCCTGGTGCCGGCGGACGCTGAGGTGGGGTTGTTGCCAACAGGCTGAAGGGGAAGAGCACCTTCCGGCTTTCCATGCGCTTCATCGACCCCAAGATGGAGACTCGCTACTCAGTGGAGAAGGAGAAGCAGAGTGGGGCTGCCTTCAGCTGCTCCTGTGTGGTTCTCTTCTTCACCGCCTTGGTCGAGGTCTTCATCGACCCTTGGTACGGCAGGGAGGTGGTGGGAATGGGTGGCCTGAAGCCACAATGCTCAGCCACACTGGGATTCAAACCTGACCCCTCTTGACCTTCTTGGCAGGTTGGTGGCCAACTACGTGACCTTCGTGGTGGGGGAGATCCTGCTGCTCATTCTCACCCTCTGCTCATTGGCTGCTATCTTCCCCCAGGTGAGATGGGAGGTGCTCACTACTGGTGGTGGCAGGACACCCTGGTGTCTCATCACTGTTCTGCTGGAGCCACTGCCCTCCTCCCCTCCCACTTCCTCTCCCCACAGGTCTTCCCCAAAAAGCTTGTGTCCTTTTCCACCTGGATCGACAGGACCCGCTGGGCACGCAACACCTGGGCCATGGCCGCCATCATCATCGTCACCATGGCTGACATCATGGACATGGTGAGGCACCAGCCTGCATGCCAGTGGGGCTGAGCCTGCTCCATCCCCCGGCCAAGCAGCCCATAATTGTGCACAGCCCTGTGCATGACCCATTGTTATCATAATTAATGGGAAAAGCAGGTCGAGGGAGGCGATTCTCCCCCTCTACTCCGCTTTGGTGAGACCCCACCTGGAGTACTGTGTCCAGTTCTGCAGCCCCTAGTACAGGAAGGATCTGGAGGTGCAGGAACGTGTCCAGAGAAGGGCCACGAGGATGAGCAGAGGGCTGGAGCTCCTCTCCTATGAGGACAGACTGGGAGTTGTGGTTGTTCAGTCTGGAGAAGAGGAGACTGAGGAGACCTAATTGTGGCCTTCCAGTATCTGAAGGGGGCTACAAGAAAGCTGGGGAGGGACTTTTTAGCGTGTCAGGGAGTGATAGGACTAGGGGGAATGGAACAAAACTAGAAATGAGTAGATTCAGAGTGGATGATGGGAAGAAGTTCTTCCTCATGAGTGGTGAGACACTGGAACAGGTTGCCCAGGGAGGTGGTGGAAGCCTCATGCCTCAAGGTTTTTAAGGCCAGGCTGGATGTGGCTCTGAGCAACTCCATGTAGTGTGAGGTGTCCCTGCCCATGGCAGGGGGGTTGGAACTGGCTGATCCTTGAGGTCCCTTCCAGCCCTAACGATTCTATGATTCTAAAAGCCCTGTAGGGCTGGCATTTAGGTCCTCCTCCTGCTCTGCAAAGCCCCCTGGGCCTTTGGATGCTCATGGAGCCCATGCAGAGCTACACCTTGTCCCTGTGTCCCCCTCCTCACCCTGCCCTTCTGTCTCCAGCTCAGCTGCTGGCAGGACAACGGCAGGATGGGCAATGGGACTGTGGGGCCACTGCAGCTGGGGGGCTGCGGGGAGCAGCCCAAGTACTACAGCTACATCGCCTTGCTGGCCTTGGTGGCCACCATCATGCTGGTGCAGGTCAGCCACATGGTCAAGCTGACCCTTATGGTGCTGATCACCGGGGCCACTGGCGCCGTCAACATTCTCGCCTGGGAGCACATCTTTGACCAGTACGACCACCGTCGTGGCCAGCAAAGCACGTAAGGGGTGGCAGGGGGAGTGGGTATGGGTTGGAGGGCATGGCCATGCTCACCATCCACCCACACCTCGCCACCACTCTTGGCAGGTCCTCAATCGTCCCTTCCAAGTACTCCATGACAGTGATGATCTTCATTGTGATGCTCAGCTTCTACTACTTCTCTCGCCATGTGAGTGCCTTTCCCACCCGCCCCTCAGGCAGCTCCTCTCCCCTCTGTGTCTTCACCCTCAGCTCCTGCTCTTCTTTCTTACAAGCTTCAAGGCATCAGGATTTGTGAACAGCGCTTCTCTAAGGAAGTCCACTCAAGGGCTGTGTAGATTCAGTGCAGAAAACATCTCCCATCTTGTCCTCTTGGTTAGGGTTGGGCAATAGCATGGTGGTCCCAAGGCCCATGCCTGCCCTGCAAAGGTTCCATCTGCACCTTGGAGCAGATCTAATTCCCCAGTTAGGGCTTCACCTTGTCTCAGAGCCTTCTTCCAGGCTGTCCCCAAGCACAAGCTGGCCCCACAGTGGCTGGGATGCTCCCAGCACTGGAGGGGACTCAGTGGTGGGTTGGAATTGGGGTGCAGCCATATGCCCTCACCCTCAGGTGGAGAAGCTGGCCAGAACCCTTTTCCTGTGGAAGATTGACGTTCACGACCAGAAGGAACAAGTCTATGAGATGAGGCGCTGGAACGAAGCCCTCGTCACCAACATGCTGCCCGAGCACGTGGCCCGGCACTTCCTGGGCTCCAAGAAGCGGGATGAGGTGAGGGGTGCCTAGGAGAGAGGATTTGCCCCAGCTTGGGGGTGGGGGAGCAGCTCCAGGTCTGAAGGCTTTGCCATAGACTCTAGCTGAGCATCTTTGGTTGGATGATGTCTTGGCCGTGACAAGTTGAGGTTGCAGCAGATGGACATGAGGAGATGGCTTTGCAGGAGGGTTTGGGTTTGCTGGAGGTGTTGGTGTCACACGTGGCCGTGTCCCCGGATCTCAGCCACTGTCCCATCCCATCTCCAGGAGCTGTACAGCCAGTCCTATGATGAGATCGGGGTCATGTTCGCGTCTCTCCCCAACTTTGCTGACTTCTACACAGAGGAGAGCATCAACAACGGAGGCATCGAGTGCCTGCGCTTCCTCAACGAGATCATCTCCGACTTCGACGCGGTGAGTTGAGAGGGAGCCGGCCACAGGGATGCTGCAGGGCTTGGGCAGACCTTCCCCTCCTTCCCCAGCTTGGGGCAAAAGCCCCTGCCACAGCCTCAGGGTGTCTGAGGGTCTTGTCTCCATGGCTCAGCTCCTGGACGAACCCCAGTTCCAGTGCATCACCAAAATTAAAACCATCGGCAGCACCTACATGGCCGCCTCGGGAGTGACCCCCAATGCCAGTGCCAATGGCTACAGTGCCAAGGTGAGGGCTCTTCATGGGGTGTGAGCAGGTGTGACAGGAAAGCTGATCAGCAAAGAAGGCCCTGGGGGTGTTGGCTGACAGGAGACTGGAGATAAGCCAGCAGTGTGTCCAGGTGGCCAAGAAGGCAAACAACATCCTGGATTGGATCGGCAATAGTGTGGCCAGCAGGTCAGGGATTTTCCCCCTGCACTTGGCACTGGTGAGGCGACACCTCAAATTCTGGGTTCAGTTTTGGGGTCCTCACTTCAAGGAGGACCTTGAGGGGATGAAGCATACCCAAAGAAGGGTGACAAAGCAGTTGAAGGGTGTAGAGCGCAAGTCTTATGAGGATCAGCTGAGGGAACTGGGGTTGTTGAGCCTGGAGAAAAGGAGACTCGGGGAGACCTCGCTCTCTACAACTCCCTGAGAGAAGGTTGGAGCAAGGTGGGGGTCAGTCTCTTCTCCCAAGGAATAAGTGATAGGACAAGAGGAAATGATCTCTAATTGCCCCAGGGGAGGTTTATGTTGGACATGAGGAACACTTTCTTCCCCCAAAGGGTTGTCAAGCACTGGCCCAGGCTGCCCAGAGCAGGGGTGGAGTCCCCATCCTGAAGGGATTTAAAAGCTGTGTAGTTGTGATGCTGAGGGACATGGCTTAGTGGGGACCTGGCAGTGCTGGGTAAATGGTTGGGGCTGATGATCTCAAAGATCTTTTTCAAGCCAAATGATTTGATAAGGCCCTGCCCTGCCCTACTCTTGCAGAAGGAGACCCTCTCAGACAAGGAGCGCTGGCAGCACCTGGCCGACCTTGCTGACTTTGCCTTAGCCATGAAGGTGACACTGATGAACATCAACTACCAGTCCTTCAATAACTTCATGCTTCGTATAGGCAAGTCCAGGAGCGTGGGGACAGGGTCTGCCTCGCTGTCTGCTGTCCCTGCTTCCCCATGAGTGGTGCAACAACACTGGGAAGCAGCTGAAGGCAGCAGGGCTGAGGGGGGAGGGACCATTTTTGCCCTACCCTGTGGCCTGGGACAGACTCTCCGGCAGACCAGGACACCCTGTGTCGCCAAGCACAGAGGTGACATCTGGTCCCTGGTCTTGCACAGGCATGAACAAGGGAGCTGTGCTGGCTGGTGTCATCGGTGCCCGCAAGCCGCACTATGACATCTGGGGCAACACCGTGAACGTGGCCAGCAGGATGGAGTCCACCGGCGTGATGGGGAACATACAGGTGGGGTGAGGTGGGGGGGGAAATAAACTGGCCACCCATGGTGGGCTGCAGCCCTCAAAGCACCCCAGACTTGGAGTGGGAGGGGGGAAAAGTGCTGCTAGCAGGGCTGGGGCTGGTTGAGGGCCACCTTCAGGCTGAGAAGGGGGCAAAATGATGCTTAAAGAAGGGCACTGTGAGACTGGAGGGTGGAAGACAGGCTGCTGAGTAGAGCCATTATATATGAATGGCACAGGGACGTTCCCTGCTCCCCATATCACATACCAGGAAAGGCCTGTTCCTTATCCTCCCACCATGTTCCCTTGTCCTTGCAGGTGGTGGAGGAGACCCACCTCATCCTGAAGGAATATGGCTTCCGCTTCGTGCGCCGGGGAGCCATCTACGTCAAGGGCAAGGGGGAGCTGCTCACCTTCTTCCTCAAGGGCCGGGAAAAGCAAGGCTCCTTCATCAATGGCTCCTCTGTCACCCTTCCCCATCAGGTAGTGGACAGTTCATGAGGCTCTGGTGCCTGCCCACCACCACAGCCACCGCCTCCCAGCACTGAGCAGGCAGCTCAGGCTGGTCTGGAGCCAAAACCACACCTGGAGAAACCAACCCCTTCGCGCAACCTTTCTGAGCCCTGCTGGAAGTTCCTGGTGGAGAGGTTTGCTCCATTGTGCCTGTGGCTGAGCAAGAGGGAGGCATGAGGCCACCTGGGAGGGCTCCTATGGCTGTTCATGCTCGCCCAAGCACAGACAAGCCTGCCACACCAGCTGGGCACAAGGGACATGCATCACCCTTCCCTGGGCCTCCTGGGCTTCGCCAGCCACAGCAGGGGGACAGGGTGACCTTAAAGTAGCATCATGAGCCTTGGCATGAGGAGACCCAAACTCAGGGCTGGATGGGAAGACACCACAGCTCTCCTGGGTGCCAGGAGTGGGAGCTACAGCCCAGGAGCATCTGGGCTCTGCTGTTAGTTGGTACCAAGTTCATCCTGGTCACCAAGCACCACAGTTAGGGACCGGGGAGCTGGAGAGCGCAGTGCTGCCACCCTTGGCTGGGGGAAGCAGGAGAAGGTCCTGACCTTGTGCATTTCAGATATAGAAATACATAGAACATGAGAAAACAGCTGGACAGGTGCCTTTTAATGGTGCCCCTTCCCTCCCTGCACACTGCCATATGCTGCTGCCACTTTGCTGTTGCTTGATGGAACAGAGGGGCTGCATGGGCCCAGGAGGGGGGGGGTGGGTTGAGGCCAGGGAAGAAGGCAGGCACCTGCAGAGTGTAATTAAGCTACTAGATTCCTAAATAGAAGCAGTTGAGTTTCAAAGCCTGGTTCTGTGCCTGCTTTGTTCTGGGGGGGGTTGGATATGGTGAGAAGGGTTTGACCACCCTTGTGAAGGGATGTTGGCTTTGGAGGGGTCAGAGCTGAGCATCTCCCCCTGGAGGCATTCAGTCCTCTCCCAAGCTGGGGCTCAGCCCAGCCTCTGAGAACAGCCAGGCAGTACTTTTTTCCTGCTTTCCAAACATTTTTCACTGAAGGAAGCACAAGCACAGAATTAAAAGCAATGCAGGGCACTGAAAATTGTCTTTTAATGAGCCACATCTGAGTTTCTGTAGGCCACAACTGGCATCAGGAACAGACATTCAATAGACCAAGTCTCTCCCAACACCAGCAAGCAAGGGAAGGCCCACCCTCCAGAGCCTCATGAGCTGTCATCTCTTGTAGAGCACCATGAGCTGCAAGATGTCAGCCCCCTGAGCCTTCCTCTGTGAAAAACTCTGAATAGTAGGGGGAGGAATCACTACCTGGAGCTACAACTTGACAGCTGCAGGTTACCCTTAAAGAGGTTGGCCTGGAGGAGGAGGAGCTCCAATGATTACAGGAACAATTAAAACCATTATAAAGTGCTCTCCTTGCTGCCTTATCACAGTGGGACTGGCATAAAAGTGAGACAGGAGAAAATACTGTCATTGAAACCATGTTATACAGCTGGAAAATCAAAAGGAGGCTTTTTAAGCACCACCCTTTCAGTAACAAAGAACTTTTACCAATGGATTTTTAAAGGACTGGGAAGAAAACAGCTGCTTTAAGCATGATGGGACACCAGCAAAGCTGCCTCTGAAGGGAAGGAAATGGGAGGAGGTTGAAATTTTCTGGATAGTTCAGTGTTTGTGGCTGGAGGGGTTTAACACAGCCCAGAGGGGCTGCTGCTGGCAACAGCTAAACCTCCCTTCCGTCCCTCAACCCCTGCCAGCTAATGTGAAGTCTTTTCCTGGCTATAGGAAGCAGGCCATGGATTACTCAGCTTCCTTCCCTCTTTCTGAGGTGCACGGGGTGAGTGCATAGTGCTGATCTACAGGGCATTACCCTCAAAGCAATGGTCTTGAGCTCTTGAAACTCTAAGTTTCTAATTCCAAATGTGAGATGTTTCTGCAGCACCAACCCCGCCTGAAGCAGCAGCACAACACTGAGGAGAGTTCACCTGCAGAAACAGGCACCTGAAAGCCTCAAGGAAACACCTTTGTGGAGATCCAAAATAGGCTGGTCACTCCAAGGAAAACATCTGCATTTAGAGACCCAGCCCTGCAAGCAGGGCAGCTGGGAACAGCCAGGGTGCTCTAGGGTGCTCCATCCTCCCTTTCTTCAGCTCTGCTGAAGGAGCAGAAGGCTTTGTACAGGGCCATGTGGTGAAACAGCTCCAAGTGAGCTGCTGCTGTCTCTTCTAGAGACTCAGGAGCCTTCTCTGGTGGGAGAAGGGGTTGAATGAGGAAAGAAAAGTCATGCTGGCAGTAGGAAATTATTAGCTTCTGATTCCTCCCTTGTCCCCTGAGGGTTTTTCACTCTCCCTCACTGTAGTTCTACTTCTCATAACCCTTCTCCCTCCCTTCCTAACCCTTCAGGTCCCACAGCTCCCACATGGGATTTGATGGCTGCAGAGCACAAATGCCTCAAGAAGCATCCACCACTGAAGGGAGAGGACAGTAAAACCATGGGAGCCTCTGCCATCTGCTTGCTGTCTTAGCTCAAAAGGCACTGAAATTTGTGAGCAGAGGCAGAATTTCACCTCTGAGAGGATAGTTACTGCAGAGGGGAAATGTTGGTACAATTCATGACATCTTCTGCAGCCCAGCTGCAAGTCAAGGATCACAGAATGGTTTAGGTTGGAAGAGACCTTTAAAGACATCAAGTCCAGCCAGTAACCTAGCACTGCCAGGCAGCCACAAAACCATGTCACTCAGCACCACATCTACTTGGCTTTTAAGTCCCTCCAGGGATGGAAGCTCCCTTACTGGGCAGCCCATTTCAGGGCTTGACAACCCTTCTGGGGAAGAACTTGTTCCTCATGTCCAGCTGAGACCTCCCCTGGCACAACTTAAGGATAATTCCTCTTCTCCTATCACTTGTGGCTTGGGAAAAGGGACCAACCCCCACCTCATTCCAACCTCCTTTTAGGGAGTTCTGGAGAATGAGGTGGTCTCCCGGGCCTGAGGCCATGATTGACAGCAGACTTAATCCCAGCTCTGCTCAGAGCTCCCTCTAGCTGCACGATGGCACACAGACTCCACAGCCTGTCCAGCCCAGAGCAGAACAGCATGGCTGCCAACCTGAGAAGACAAATGGGAGCATCATTCCTCGGCCCAGCTTGGCATTTGCAGTAACCAGTTAGACAATAGTGTGGTCCAGGACTGAGTCATACCAGACTGTTAGAGCTGCAGCAGACACTCAGTGTCTGCTCCCTCTGATGTGTCAGGAGCAATACAGACACTGAGCTGGGGGAGCAGCTGGTGGCAGGGAAAGATTTCATTGTAAAATCACCCAATCACAAAATGGTTTGAGTGGGAAGAGACCTTTAAAGGCCACCTAGTCCAACCCCCCTGCAGTCAGCAGGGACATCTTCAACTGGAGCAGGTTACTCAGAGCCCTGTCCAATGTGGCCTGGAATGTTCCCAGGGATGGGGCATCTGCCACCTCTCTGGGCAACCTGGGCCAGTGTCTTACCATCCTCAGTGTAAAACATTTCTTCCTTTTATCTAGTCTGAATCCCTCCTCTTTCACCCCTTGTCCTGCTAAAAAGTCTGTCCCCAGCTGTCTTATCAGCCCCTTTTAAGTACTGAAAGGCCACAAGAAGGTCTCCTCAGAGCCTTCTCTTCCTAAGGCTGAACAACCCCAACTCTCAGCCTGTCCCTCACAGCAGAGGGGTTCCAGCACTCACATCATTCCTGTGACTTCCTCTGCACCCACTCCAACAGGTCCATGTCTCTCCTGTGCTGGGAACCCCAAAGCCAAACACAGCTCTGCAGGCGGGGGTCCCACCAGAGCAGAGTGCAGAATCCCCTCCCCTAGCCTGCTGGCCACACTGCTCTGGATGCAGCCCAGGAGCTGGTTGCCTTCTGGGCTGTCAATAAAAATAAAGGGCAGCTTGCTGCCTTCTGTCTCCAGACTCAACTGGAAGGACACCTCATCCATCTGCAGATCCACAGTAATGTTTGTCCACTGCACAACCCCAGACAGACCCCTGCTCTGCCCATCCCCTCTGCACATTGGCCACAGCAACCCCATGCAGTGCTACAGACTGGGGTCAGAGTGGCTGGAGAGCAGCCAGGTAGAGAGGGACCTGGGGGTACTGGTTGACAGTAGGCTGAACATGAGCCTGCAGTATGCCCAGGTGGCCAAGAAGGCCAATGGCATCCTGGCCTGGATCAGGAACTGTGTGGCCAGCAGGAGCAGGGAGGTCATTCTGCCCCTGGACTCAGCACTGGTTAGGCCACACCTTGAGTCCTGTGTCCAGTTCTGGGCCCCTCAGTTTAGGAAAGATGTTGAGCTGCTGGAAGGTCTCCAGAGAAGGGCAACAAAGCTGGGGAGGGGTTTGGAGCACAGCCCTATGAGAAGCTGAGGGAGCTGGGGTTGCTTAGCCTGGAGAAGGGGAGGCTCAGGGGAGACCTTCTTGCTGTCTACAACTACCTGAAGGGAGGTTGTAGCCAGGAAGGGGTTGGTCTCTTCTCCCAGGCAACCAGCACCAGAACAAGAGGACACAGTCTCAAGCTGTGCCAGGGGAGGTTTAGGCTGGATGTTAGGAAGAAATTCTACACAGAGAGAGTGATTGCCCATTGGAATGGGCTGCCCAGGGAGGTGTTCAAGAGGGGACTGGACGTGGCACTTGGTGCCATGGGTTAGTAGTCATGAGGTGTTGGGTGACAGGTTGGATTTGGTGATCTTTGAGGTATTTCCCAACCTTGTTGATTCTATGATTGATGGCAGAAGAGGCACAAATCTCGAGGCATTACCTGTGAGGTAAAAGACCTGTAGCATGCCCTGAAGTCGCCTTATCTTTCACTCCAGCACTGGGCTCTGTTGTATCTGACTCAATGAGTCCTTTTCTCCCAGCTTGCTACAAAAACCAGAAGAGAAGGAAATTCAGAAATCACTGACTCAAATGTGTCACCTGCAGGGAACACAGTCAGGGTGCAAAGAAATAACCTGGCTCTGAGAAGAGTGAGATGGTGTTTCAAGCAGAAGAGAGGGGAAATGAAGCAGGAAAGGGGAGAAATGATGCAGAAAAGGGGAGGGAAAGCTCAAGAAAAGACTTCAGAAATGACCATACAGCCTCCAAGCAAGGAGATGTAGCAGTTTTGGACCACACAGTATTGAAGAAAGGTGACAGCAGGACTGTATGTCCCTTAAGCAGAGAGAATCAAAAAGAGCTGAGTCTCTGTGAACACCCCCAGTACTTCTACCCTCTGAGAGCAAGATCTCTGCAGCAAGCCCCTTGCTCACTCCCTTTTGCTGCAGATCCACTTTAGCCTGCAGTTTATCCCTCTGGGTTCTCAGCTCCTCCACCCTCTCTTTCAGCCTGGCCAGCTTCTCTTCTTGCTGCTCCTTTTCCTCTTGCTTCCTGCCTGCCTCGTGAGCCTGCGCCTCCAGCATTTCCAGGTGAGTGAACACCCCTGTGAGGAAGCCTGTCCTGAGCCTGGTGTTTTGTGATTGGGAACAGTCAGCATGGCTTTGTCAAGGGCAAATCCTGCCTGACCAACCTGGTGGCCTTCTATGAGCAGGTGACAGAATTAATAGATGAGGGGCGAGCAACTGATGTCGTTTACCTGGACCTGAGCAAAGCCTTTGACACTGTCCCGCACCACATCCTGGTCTCCAAACTGGTGACACATGGGTTTGATGGGTGGACCACTAGATGGATAAGGAACTGGCTTGATGGCCGCACCCAAAGAGTGGCTGTGAATGGCTCCATGTCCCAGTGGAGGCCAGTGACAAGCAGAGTCCCTCAGGGATCAGTCCTGGGACCTGTCTTATTCAACATCTTTGTCAGTGACATGGACAGTGGCATTGAGTGCACCCTCAGCAAGTTTGCTGATGACACCAAGCTGTGTGGTGCAGCAGACACGCTGGAGGGAAGGGAGGCCATCCAGAGGGACCTTGACAGGCTGGAGAGGTGGGCACAAGCCAACCTCATGAAGTTCAATAAGAGCAAGTGCAGGGTCCTGCATCTGGGTCGAGGCAATCCCAGGCACAAATACAGGCTGGGCAGTGACTGGCTGGAAAGTAGCCCTGAAGAGAGAGACTTGGGGGTGCTGGTGGACAAAAAGCTCAACATGAGCTCTCAATGTGCACTTGCAGCCCGCAAAGCCAATCAGATCCTGGGCTGCATCAGGAGAAGTGTAGCTAGCAGGTCGAGGGAGGTGATCCTCCCCCTCTACTCAGCCCTGGTGAGACCCCACCTGGAGTACTGTGTCCAGTTCTGGAGCCCCTATTACAAGAGGGATGTGGAGGTGCTGGAACGTGTCCAGAGAAGGGCCACAAGGATGATCAGAGGGCTGGAGCACCTCTCCTATGAGGACAGACTGAAGGAGTTGGGGCTGTTCAGTCTGCAGAAGAGAAGGCTCCGAGGAGACCTAATTGTCGCCTTCCAGTATCTGAAGGGGGCCTACAGGAAGGCTGGGGAAGGACTTCTCAGGATCTCAGGTAGTGATAGGACTAGGGGGAATGGAATGAAGCTGGAGGTGGGGAGATTCAGGCTAGATGTGAGGAGGAGGTTCTTCACCATGAGAGTGGTGAAACCCTGGAATGTGTTGTCCAGGGAGGTGGTCGAGGCCCCGTCCCTGGGGGTGTTTAAGAGCAGGCTGGATGAGGCTCTGTCCAGCCTGATCTAGTGTGGGGTGTCCCTGCCCATGGCAGGGGGGTTGGAACTAGATGATCCTTGTGGTCTCTTCCAACCCTGAATGAAACTATGAAAGAAGCAGGACAGGTCAAAAGCCCAGGCTGTGATAATCAGAGGCCTACACTGTGGTACCAAAAACCAGGGTGGATACAGAAAGTGCTCACAGTAACTTTTCCAAGGGGCAGAGGACTGGCAAATCTGGGGAATGTTACCCTGTGGTGCCAGCAGGCTAAGCTCCTGAAAGGCAGAGTAACCCAGCAAACACACCAGTCCTGCTCCCAGGAGGTCTGCCACTCTCAGTTGTACCTCTAACCCAGCACACAGAGCAGTGAAGCAGCTTCTCTGATGCTTCTAAACTAGCTGAGAGTGGACAAGAAGCTTCCAATGAGCCAGCAATGTGCCCTTGAGGCCAAGAAGGCAAATGGTCTCCTGGAGTGCATCTAGAAGAGTGTGGCCAGCAGGTCGAAGAGGTTCTCTTCCCCCTCTACTCTGCCCTAAGGAGGTCACATCTGGAGTCCTGAGTCCAGTTGTGGGCTCCCCAGTTCAAGAGAGACAGGGAACTACTAGAGAGAGTCCAGCAGAGACTACAAAGATGCTGAGGAGACTGGAGCATCTCTGTGAGACCTGGGCGTGTTTAGCTTGGAGAAGAGCAGACAAAGAGGGGATCTTCTCAGTGATGATCAATAGCTATAGGGCAGTGGGCAAGAAAATGGGGCCAGACTATTTTCAGAGATGTCCAGCAACAGGGCAAAAGGCAACAGGCACAAACTGGAACAGAGGAAGTTCCATCTGAACATGAGGAAAAGTTTCTTTCCTATGAGCCCTGGACCAGGCTACCCAGAGAGGTTGTAGAGTCTCCTTCTCTGGAGAGATTCCAAACCTGCCTGGATGTGATCCTGGGCATCCTGCTCTAGGTGACCCTGCTTTAGCAGGGGGGTTGGACTAGATGCCCTCCAGAGGTCTTTTCCAACCTGTGTTCAAGATCTGTGAAAAATGTTCAAGGTACAGCCTAAAACTACCACACAACCCCTGCCATGCTGGGATTCTGTGAGTGACTCAAGATGTAGGCGAGCAAGCCAGGGAGTCACTCCTGGCCTCAAACAGTTTTTGGACTGACTCCCGCAGGAGGCCATGCTTTGCACTTGATGTGCCACACCCTGCACCTCAGCCAGCTTACCCTCCCATGTATATGCTCTGTCTTCCTCCATCTTCCCCAGGCACTCTCCTCTAAGCCAGAAGGCAGACATCAGCTCTCCTCAGTCAGGATTCCTCCCTCAGGCAGCAGTGATGTGGGGGCAATGAGAGCTCTTCCTCGGGGAACCTTCCTCTTCCTACTGCTGCTGAATCAGGACTCTGAGAGGCACCAGAGGGAGGTCTAGCACCTGTGCTAGCCCCGTGCAGGCACAGTCCAGATGACCTGAAAAGACACACGACATCCCATCACTTCCTACAAGCCACCATCTCACATCAGTTCCAGAGAGAGTCCCCTGCAAATGCAGGGGCGGACAGAATGTGTAGAACGTGGCGTGGCACTTGGTCATGAGGTGTTGGGTGACAGGTTGGACTTGATGATCCTTGAGGTCTTTTCCAACCTTATTGATTCTATGATTCTAAGCAAGGAATCGTTAAACGGGATGGGTTGAAAGGGGCCTTCAAAGATCACCCGAGGCCAGCAGGGACGTCTTCAACTACATCGGGTTGCTCCTAGCTCCGCTCAACCTTACCCGAGACGCTTCCAGCAAGAGGGCAGAGATGTTCACCAGTCTCTATCAGCAGGGCGAGCCCGAAGCGCCAGTGGAACCCCGGGGAGGACGGCGAGGAGGCGCCGAAATTCTCCGCACGCGGACAGGGTGGGGCGGGTCAGGAGCCGCGGGGACTACACTGAGAGGGACAGGCACCGAGCGGGAGCTGGGCGGACGGAGGCGTCCACACCAGATGTGAAGGGAAGCCAGCGGAGCCCTGAGGCCTCTTCGCCAACGGCTCTCGCACTCTCCATGGCGACCGGCGCTCAAACCGCGCGCTCCCGCCAGAAGAACGTCACCTCCTCTGACGCCGTTTCCTTCGCTTGTGCCGTACAACAAAATGGCAGCGGCGATGCCTTCCCGACATACGGCGCGGGCAGGCCGCGCCTCCCAGTAGGCTGTGCGGAGCCGTACAGAAGCATAGCGGCGGCGGCATCTCTGGTGCAGTACGTGGTCTTGCGGAGGGATCTAGTCCGGCCGCGGCTGTCGTGGCCGCTGGACGCCGTGGTGGCACAGGACTGTCATGCCGCCCTGGCCGCCGCGCATGCACACCGCCAGCACCCCGACACCCAAGCGTACCTGGAGTTGGGCAGCGCCATGCGCACCGTCATGCTGGAGGTGCGCGGGGCAGGCTGGGAGCCGCAGGGTAGGCCGGGAGCACCGCGCGTAGTGGGATGTGGGCGGCGGCCATTTTGAGGCGGGCCCGAGGGAAAGCTGGGGGGTGGGGGCTGCGGGGGCGGTAGTGACTGTGTGGCGGCACCCGGGCCCGTAGCAGTCTGATGAAGAAGTGGTCTGCGACTCATTTTCCGTCACGTCTCCGGGTGCCGCTCGTGTCCGCCTCACTAGTCGAGTGAAGCCTGAACCCCGCCCAGAGGGCCGCAGAGGTCCCTTGTGGTTGTGAGGCCTCCGGTCCCGGGGTTACAGTCAGCTTCTGTAACCCCCCCCCATGGCCGCAGCACAGCTGTCGTTCGCGGGGGGTCCCGTCCCACTGCACTCTTGTGGACGGAGCCTTAGCCCCCACGCCGGCATCACTGCTCCCTGAGGCTGTGGTGGCTCTCTGGACTCATCCTGCTGTCGGAGGCACCTCGCAGGTTCAGAGCAGGGATCAGGACAGCGTCTGTCAGGATGGGGGTTTGGGAAGAGCTGTCGCCTGATCCAGACAAGCTTTCCGGGGGGGGGGGGGGGGAACCAAACAAAACAAAACCAACCCTGCATTTTTGAAGGCTTAGAGCCTGTGTTGGCTCACAACCTTTTCCCCTGTTCCAGTGCTTGCAGGAGCTGGTGGTGCAGCTAGGGCCTGCTCAAACAAAATGCCTTTTGGGTAAGACAAAGTGTGGGGATTGGCCATCATAACACTTGTGTGGGCAGCTGTCTGGGCCACCACCAGCATGAGCTTCCTTGCTTTGACTCCTGTGGGTACCCAGCACTGCCCCCAGCCCTCAGAGCAGACTTTGTCTCTTCCCCAGGCTCCGGATGAAGCTTCCCTGACGGTGCTGGCAGAGACCCTGAAGCAGCACAGCATTGACCATGAGGTGTGGACTGAGCAGCCTGATAACATGGCCACTTGCCTGGCACTCAGGCCCTACCCGAAGGAACAAGTGCACCAGCATCTGAAGAAATTGAAGCTGCTCAAGTTACCAGGAACAGGCCTGGGCAACCTTCTGCCCCTGGGCAGAGCTGAACTCAGGCCTATGGTGGAAAGCTGCTGTGTGTCAGGCATGCTGTGCTAATGCTGAGAGCAGCAGATGGTTGTCTCCTAATGTGAAGCAGCTCTTTGGTGGGCAGGATTAAATGTTACTTTGTGCTGAGCCTGACTGCGTGTTACATTAACCTGCTGGCTGCCTGTAGTGGGCTCAGGGGTCACCCCTCTGCCACCACAAGCAGATGTGGAAATGTCTCTGCTGCTTTTTTAGGGATGGTTTTGAGTTTCCCTGTCTGTCTGTCCATCCTAAGGGCTGTTTTCCCCCATGCCTAAGATTTGCAAGCAGGACCAGGCATGGCCATCAGGTGGGCCTGGTCCTCCTCATGGGTTTGGTGCTGGTTCTGCTGCTGTGGCCATGCTGCCAGAGCCTCCCCCATCTCCTTGCTCTGTGGTGGTGCATCGGGGCCATTTTTCCTCCTGCACCAGTGAGGCCACTTTGTCCATGGTTTTATTCAAGCTGAGGCAGTTTGTCCATGGTTTCAGCCCACTGAACCACAGGATGAAACCCTGCCAGAGTCTGTGCCAACAGCAGATGGCAGCATCGCTGCGGACCTTGCGCCGCTGCCTCCTGCCTCGTTCACAGCAGAGTTGTACCAAATGAGCCACTTGGATCCAAAGAAAAAGTTTGGATTGTCAGCTATAGAAGCACGTGTGCCCCACCTCTCCCCACCCTGCTTGTGCTGCTAATGCTGCTGTCACCCCTTTGTCCCCCAACACTTTCCCATTTTCCAGAGCTGAAGGTGAGCACAGAGCAGCTCCTTGCCTTGAATTCAGGGCTCCAGGCAGGAGCTGTGCCCAGAAGCCCTGCCATGGTGCTTGGGGAACACAGTCCTCAAACCTAGCACCAGCCCCCTGCATAGCCTCCACCAGAGGAATCAGAAAACTGCCCCTGAGCTGTTTTCACAGCCCTTGTCCCCTCCCCTTGCCACTGAGCCCCTATGTTAACTGCTCCAGTGTCACCACAGGGTCAACTTCCCTCTTCCCAGTGCTGCCCTCCAGAGGTGAAGTCGGTGACCGATGACCACGCCAGACACACTGGTGAGGCTGCACCTCAAATTCTGGGTTCAGTTTTGGACCCCTCACTACAAGAAGGACATTGAGGGACTGGAGCACATCCAAAGAAGGGCAACGAGGGTGGTGAAGGGTTTAGAGGTCAAGTCTTGTGAGAAGCAGCTGAGGGTGCTGGGGCTGTTTAGCCTGGAGAAAAGGAGGCTCAGGGAGGCTTTGCTCTACAATTCCCTGAAAGGAGGCTGCAGCCAGGTGGAGGTCAGTCACTTCTCCCAAGGAACAAGCAATAGGACAAGAGGAAACAGCCTCCACTTGTGGCAGGGGAGGTTTAGGTTGGACATGAGGAACAATTTCTTTCCCAGAAGGCTTGTCAAGGCCTGGAGCAGGTTTGCCCAGAGCAGGGGTGGAGTCTCCATCCCTGGAGGGGTTTAAGAGCTGTGCAGATATGGTGCTGAGGGGCATGGTTTAGTGGTGACCTGGCAGTGCTGGGTTAGTGGTTGGACTTGATCTTAAACGTATTTTCCATCCTAAATCAATCCCTGGTTCTAATTTCCAGCTCCCTGCTATGATGAGTTGTGGTGACTTGGAGGGTTCTTGGTGTGAGGAGGGAGGGGGTGATCCGGGGGTGCAGAAACAGCATCACCTTAGCCAGGGAGCTCCACTCCTGTTTGTCTGGGGTGATTAACTCTTTCAAGTGTCAGTCATGGCAGCCACACATTTTTTTTCCACCAGCCACTAGTGTGACTTTTAGATTTTTCAGGCCACCATCAGCTGGCTTCCTCCCCGCCCTTCCTCCCCTCTAAAATTCAGCACAGAATCAACCCCCAGCTTCGAAGAGAAGAAACCAAATGCATCAAGAACTTGCAGCTATTTACAGTGAGAGGTTGGGGAACCACAAAAAAAAAAAGACCAAAAAGAAGAAAAAAAGAGTAATAAAAGCTATCTCCCAAGAGAGAATTCAATTGTTATCATTATTTTTATTATTTTTATTATTATTATTATAAATAGTTTAAGCTACCTCAGCTGTTAAACACAATCAAAACCGAAAAGAACCCGACTGCTGAATTGTATTTCATATTTAATCAGAAAATTTTATCTACAATGATTGACAGAGCCCTCCCCCCCCCCATCCTTCCCCCTAAAAATTATTGCAGGGTTGGTTTGTTTCCCCCCCCCAAAACTGTTCTTGTATCGTTGTCGTTGTTTGTTTGTTTGTTTAACCTTTTTTGTGTTTATTTTTTCTTCCTCCTCCTGTTGTATTATACATGTATTATACATGGGTCAAAATTTTTTTTTTCTTATTTTTTTTCCTCTTTTTTTTTTTTTTTCCCTCTTTTTTTTCCCCCTCTTTTTTTTTTTTTTGTTTGTTTGTTTGTTTTTCTTTAAAACCGACAAACTCACGAGTGCTAGAAAAAGCTGATTGTACGCACAAGCGGGCTGGGGGCGGAGGGAGGGTGTGTGTTTTAAGCGTCAATAAAAAATAAACCACAACCACCGGCGGTTTCCCACCCGACTCCAGCGCTGCTCCCCTTCCGTGCCCCGCACCGAGACGTGATCAGTGACAGATCCAGCTGAAACTGAGCTTGCTCTTCCTCCTCCTTTCTCCTCCTCCTCCTCCTGCCGCCGATGCAGTCCTCCAGCTGCTTTCTCCCCCTTCCCATCTTCCCCTTTCCCTCCCTCTCTCCTCTCCCCTTCCCCCCCCCCCCCCCCGGCCCCGGAAACCTTCCTCCGGATTGAAGAAGCCAGCAAAATTATTACAAAAATAAGAAATCCTCTGTAATTTTAGCTCGACAAACCAACTTGTCCTGCCTCAGCGCCTCGCTGACATCCAGTGCTTGTAGAAAAGAAAACACCAAAGGGGAAGGAAAAACGGGGGGGAGGAGGTGAAAAGTAAAAATAATTAAAGAAGGGGAGGGTGAAAGGAGGAGAAAAGGAGGAGTGAGGGGAAAAAGAAAGGAGAGAAAGGGAGGAAAAAAGAAAAGGCGGGGGGGGAAGGAGAGAGGAAAAAATTAGAAAAGGGAGAAAAGGGAGGAAAAAAAGAAGAGGGAAATGGAGGGGAAAAGGAGAAAAGGGGGGGAAGGAAGGCAAGGGAGGAAAAGAGGAGAAAAGGAGGAAAGAAGGGAAAAAGGAAAGGAGAAGGGGGGGGGAAAGGAGGGAAAAGGAGGAAAGGAGAAGGGGGGGAAGGAAGGAAAAGGAGGAAAGGAGAAAAGGTGGGGGAAAGGAGGGAAAAAGGAGGAAAGGAGAAAAAGGGGGAAAGGAGGGAGAAAAGGGGGGAAAGGAGGGAGAAAAGGGGGGAAAGGAGGGAGAAAAGGGGGGAAAGGAGGGAGAAAAGGGGGGAAAGGAGGGAGAAAAGGGGGGAAAGGAGGGAGAAAAGGGGGGAAAGGAGGGAGAAAAGGGGGGAAAGGAGGGGAAAAGGGGAAAAGAGAAAAGGGAGGAAGAAGAGGAGAAAAGGATGGACAAAGGGGGAGGGAGGAAAAAAGGAGAAAAGTGGGAAAGGGGGAAAAAGGAAAAAAGGAGGGGGAAAAAAGAAAGGGAGAAAAAGAGGAGGAATGGGGGGAAGGGGAATAGGGAGGGAAGGAAGTAAGAGAAAAAAGGTAACAATAAGGAGGGAGAAGGAGGAGAAAAGAGAGTAAACGAGGGAGAGGAAAAACGTTGAAAAATGAAAAAGGGGAAAAAAGGAGAAAAGGGAGGGAAAAAGAGAAAAGAAAGAGGGAAAAGGGAGAAAAATAAAAAGGAGAGAAAACTGGAATAAAAAAGGAAAACCAAGAGGGATGCAAGAACCTATACAAGGAGGGGAACAAAACCAAAAGGGATAAAGAAATAAAAAGGAAGGGGAGGAAAAATACAACCCCAAACCCAGCACCCTCCCCCCCCAGTAAAACACCCCCCCCCCCCCGCCCTGTTTTGCTCCAAACACTACGAGCTGAAGAATGGCTGCGGGTTTGAGATATCAAAAATCTCAGAAAAATATATAATATATATATATTTATATATCTCTGTACGTCTTCTTATTTAAATTTCACATTCCTCGCAAAGCGATTATTCAGTCAGTAGCTGCTGAAGAAGGCTCTTCTGCTGGCCCTGCGGCGGCCCGGCGGCGTTCTTCGGCGTGCCCAAGGGAGCTGGCGGGTTGAGGTAGGGGTCTCCTACCAGATTCACTGTACACTGTACGTCGGCAAAGACCTGAACCTGTTGTACCTGCTGGGACACAAAAGAGAAGAGGGCACTTAGCGGGGCCGGGGCAGGGGCCGCCGGCGGCGGCGGAGCTGGGTACTACGTGAAGTGGAAACTCACTAGAGACTTCCTCTAGTCTGGAGCCACCCCAGAGAAGAACTCTTCTGTCTTCTTGTCCTACAAAAAGAAAACCGCTGCAACTCATTCGGCTCTGCGAGGTTCAGAACGTTGCTCATCCAAAAAAAAAAGAAAAAAAAAAAAAAAGAAAAAAAAAGAAAAAAAAAAAAACCAGGAAAAAAGAAAAGCGGATTTGGGGGTGGGGGTGGGAAAAAAACCCAGCCTGGCTTTCCCCTGCGTGAAGGGGAGCCGTGGTGTACTGCTCGTGGGGTCGGATTGGTGGTGAGTGAGGTCCAGCGCGGCTGGTGTGTCTTGGAAGTGTTGCCGACGTGTCCCTAGGGAACCAAGGGATGAAGCGAGGCTGCGGGGGAGGGGGAGGCAAGGCCGTGACGCTGGGCGGGTGTTGGATGAGGTGGGGATCAACTGGGTCGTCCCCGGGAGCCGGAGGCATCGGCGCCGGCGGGCGGCTGGGCACGTTTGGGTGGTGCTCAGTGCTGCGCAGAGGGACAGGCAGCATTCGGCAGTGCTGGTGCTGCCCTCGCAGCCTCCCTCAGCCAGATCTCCTCCAAATTAACGTTGGTGGCACAGGAGCCATCGGCTTCTCCGGTGTCGGCCTTGCCTAGGAAAGAAACCCTCCCGCTGGCTGTCAGCCCGGAGCCGGGCCGAGAGGCTCCCGTTAGTGTTTCCAGCCCAGCCGCAGCCTCGCTGCTCTTCCGCGGCAGCAAGGGGGCCGACGATGCCCCCGGCGGCAGGACAAGCTTTGATGCAAAGAGGGTTGGTGAGCAGTGCCGGCGGCCCCGAGGGCTGGCCATCACCCAGTGAAGGTGGGACCACAGTGGCTTCAACCCAACCCTGCAAACCAGGGCTGGCCCCAGTGGAACCCAGTGTTCTGAGCCGGTCTGGCCAGAGATGTTCAGCCTTTTTGTTTTGGGGGTGGGGGTGGAACCGTCAAACTCCTCCAGGTACCTGAGATGTGCTTAGCAGTTTCTTACTGACCTGCGCCCCATCTGCTTCTGTTTTCAAAAGGTCAGTGGAGGAAAGCTGGTTGCAGTAAAGGCCCGCGGGTCTCAGTGCCGGGTCATTTACCTGTCAAAAGCAAGAGCCGGGTTCAGCTGGGGCTCCTGGGTGCCAGGGGTGGCACTCACCACCCTCTCAAGCTGAGCTTTGGGAGGGTTTGGGGAGGGGATGCTCATGGATGGGTGACTGTGCTGCCAGCATCCTCCCTGCGCTATGAGCTGCAGTTTTAGGGCATCGGAGGGGAAACCCAATGGGCAGCTGGGACCTATGATTTCACCCTTCTTCCCACCTCCTGCACCTTTGCCTGGAGCTGCTCTGGTGGTATCTCACTTCCAGGCAGTATGAAATGCCACCCAACTGCCCCTAAGAGGGGAAAATGCCACCAGCTCAGCTCACAGGAGGGACCATACTCCTTTCTCGCAGAGCCCAACGGCTTCTCTGCAGGGAGACTGCAAGCCCCAACCCACAATGTCTCATGCAATGAGCCAAGAGTTCAATGGTGCAGAGACAAATGCCAAAAACACTGGGGGCATCTCTGTCTGGCCCAAGAAGGTTCTCACCAAAGGGCTAGAACCGTGGAAAGCTCCCACATCCAACCATCCCCAGGTTTCACAGCTCCCTGGGGATGCTCAGCTACAAACAGACCCACCATCAGCCCACCACAAGGGCTGCAGGTGCTCAGTATGTCCCTGCACCCCACTGAGGACACACAGGACACTCTAAGGTGCTGGTGCCCCTGGGCTCAAGCACAGTGGCAATGCCAGCAGAGGCAGCCAGACTGACTTTGGACACTGGTACCCCCGCCTAGGGCCAGAGAAGCAAATGTTGAACCCTGGGGTGCTGGCTGATGATGCTGGGAGCAGGGATGGTGTGGCACTGACCTGCTCTGAGCACATGGAATTCATCCCAGGCATCTGCAGTGAGTTCATCTGCATCTGTCCAGCTATGGGGTTCATGTTCTGGACATTGGTGTTTCCTCCCGCCATGGAGACGGTGATGCTCATGTTGTTGTACATGCCCTGCTGAGCAGGGGCCACCTGGCTCTGCCCTGCTTGGCTGAATACACTGAAAAAGAGAAGAAAGGCATCACCAGGGTGTCCCTGGTGGTGGGAGGCATGTGCTGAGCCCCTTTGGGTGGCCTGAGGTGTGATGGCAGCCAGCCTGGCTCTTGTTGACCACCAAGACCACTGATGGAAGGAGTGGAGGCCTACCCTGGGGACAGCAGGAGGGACAAGGAAGCATTCGAAGGGCTGCCTGCATCAAGGCTTAACCAATGTGTATGGTGGCTGCTGTGGGGTGTGATGGGGTAGGGACACCAGCACCAAGAGAGGAATCATTACAGGCCTTTGGGCTGGTTAAGGGTCACTTAGATGCAAAGTCCTGGCTTATGTGACACCAAGTCCACTCTTTTGTGCTCTTTCCAGTGCCCTCAACACCCAGCCCCCCCCACTTCTTCTGCAGGCAGGAGGACAGTTCTCCATGGCAATGTGAGGTGAAGCATCCCACCTCCAACAGCTCCCATCTCACCCCACACAGCCCAGGTAACCTCCTGCTTGACTAGCACAGGTTAGTTGAGCTACCTGGACAGAACCAAGACACAAAGCATGGCATCCTCTAGGTGAGCTTTTGGTTGGGTTTTGTTCTCCCTAATTCTGGAGACCCGAGGCTCCAACCTGACTTGTGAAAAAGGTAACAAGTCTGGTGACTCTTTCCATTGGCTTCCCTAGGTCACAGTTGAACACATCTTAAGAGGGTCACACAGTGACCTAGGACTGCCGGTTTTGACTCTTTGTTGTGCTTCCTAATCCTGCTTCCAGCAGTCATTTAATTATGAGCCAAAGAACTGCTTCACATCCTCCTGTTTCACATCCTCCTCAACATGTGCTCATTCATATAAACACTGTGGGCTTCTGGCTGCTTCTGAGCTGACATGAAGATGAGGACATGGGTTGATGGTGACCTCTGGAGGACATCGGGGTAGGAGAACACAGCCTGAGCTCAGCTCATGTCCTCAGCCTGGTGTCAACTATGGGCCTGCCAGCACCCTTCCAGCGGGACTGTCACCTCGGGGTCCCCTTCTCTGCCTGTGTGTGTCACCTTGTATGCTCCAGGTTCTCCCCATCAGGATCTTACTTGCTGTTGCCCATGGCTCCTTGCTGCCAGGTCTTCATGTCTGGGGACTGGTAGCCGGCAGTGGGCGGGGCTGGCTGCAGCATGGGGCTCTGTGATGGTGGGAGCTGGGGGGACATCAAAGGGCTGCTGGGGCTGAGTGACGGGGCGAAGGCTGGCTCGCTCTGCTGGCCCATGCCTGGGGAAGGACAGACGGTGTCAGCGCTGGGCAGACCCCCACCGGCAGTCCCCATCCCCTCCTTCTCCCCTGCTGGCATCAAATCAGAAGCATCAGCCCTGACTTTCGCTTTCAAGGTCTCTGTTTTTCGTGTCAAGCAGCTGCACTGTATTTTAGGGATGAAGGAGCAGAGACCCCCTCCTGCCCAGGTGGCTTCTATCATAACATTGTTTTGGTTGGAAGAGACCTTTAAGACCAAACCCAACCATTAACACAGGCTTTTCAATCCCTCCAGGGATGGGGACTACACCACTGTCCTGGGCAGTCTGGTCCAGGTCTCAACAACCCTTTCAGGAAAGAAATTGTTCTTCAGGTCCACCCTAAACCTTCCATGGTGCAACTTAAGGCCCTTTCCTCTTGTTCCTTGGGAGAAGAGACCAACCCCCACCTCACTCCAACCCCCATTTAAGGAGTTGTGGTGAGCCAGGTCTCCTCTCAGCCTCCTTTTCTCCAGGCTAAACAATCCCAGTTCCTTCAGCTGCTTCTCTCAAGACTTGTGCTCTGGTGTCTTCACCAGCTTTGTTGTCCTTCTCTGCACATGCCCCAGCACCTCAATGTTCTTGGAGAGAGGGGCCCATGACTGAACCCAGTATTATCTATTACTATTACTATAATCTAAAATGATCTTAGCATCCCACCTGCCTGGGAAACAGCCAAGGTTATGATGAGATGATGCCACAGGAGGTCCCTATGGGCCTACCGCAGCCACACTGTAGTTCTCTCTGTTCATCAGTAATGTCCACTTTGCTGTGTCTCTGCACTGATGCTTGAACATGAAGACCTTCTAGATGCTGCCTGTCTGCATGCAACTCTGCACTGACTCCCCCATCTGAACAAGTCTGGTGCCCACCCAAGAGGCAGAAGCTGTCTGCAGCTCATTCCACCCATTTTGTTCTTTTTGAGAGCATATACACACAGTTAAGGAAGCACAATTTAGAGGGCTGCCTTGCAGTTTGATTTTTAAGGACAGAGTTGTGGAATTATTTTCCCCAATGATACCAATTTTGGGGGGAGATTCAACCAGAAAAGGTCTCCCTGGGAGGTGGAGACCAGAGACACAGCTTGGATGAGATGGTTGGGGCTGAAGCCTCAGGTGATGGGTAATCAGGGCAGGGCTGCAGTATCCTTGCAGGTCTCAGCTCTGCCATCCACCTCACTTTCCCTACCACTGGATGGTATTCCAAGTGCTCCACCTACCTGATCCCGAGTACTGAAAGATGTTCTGCTGCATCTGTGGGGCCATGCTGGCACCGAACTGCCCCACGACGCCCCCCATCATACTCCTGTTCACCATGCTGCTGCGGTTGCCCAGCGCTGCCTCGGGGTTGGATGCCAGGGGCGAGAAGGGGCTGGTGGAGGTGGGAGGGTTTCCTGGGCTTGTACCGTAGTTTGGAGGATAGGGGAACTGCTGCGGGGGCGCCTGGGGCAAGCGAGCGGCTCCAATCTGTACCGGGAGCCCCGTGGAGGGAGGGAGGTTGCTGCCGAAGCTCTGCTGCCGCATCAGGAGGGCTCTCTGCTGCATCAGCTGCCGCTGCCGGTGCTGCTGGCTGTACAGCTCCCGCTGCCGCTGCGCCAGCATCTGGGCATTGAGGGGAGGCTGCGAGGAAGGAAGGGGATGCTCCGGTTACTAACGTTGCTCTCCGGTCCTGGCAAACGGCTCTGCAACTCCCCAGCACAGGAGCCGTGGGTGCCCCTCTGCTGCGGGTTCACAGGATGTTAGGGGTTGGAAGGGACCTTTGAAGATCATCAAGTCCAACCCCCCTGCCAGAGCAGGACCATAGGATCTAGCACAGGTACACATCCAGATAGGGCTTGAAAGTCTCTAGAGAAGGAGACTCCACAACCTCTCTGGGCAGCCTGTTCCAGTGCTCTGTGACCCTCACAGTGAAGAAGTTCCTCCTCATGTGGAGGTGGATCCTCCTGTGCTGTAATTTCTATCTATTGCCCCTTGTCCTATCACAGGGTGCAACTGAGCAGAGCCTGTCCCCTCCCTCTTAACCCCCAGTCCTCAGATATATATAAACATTTATTAAATGCCCTCTCACTCTTCTCTTCTCCAGACTAAAAAGCTGCAGGGTTGGGGTGCCTTGGTTAGCAAGGAAAGTTGGAAAGCTCCTGGAATGCTGCTGCAGGGCAGAGGAGTTTGGAGGTATTAAAGATCAGCCTCTGCACGCACCAAATGGCAAAGCTCCAGGCGCCAGACCATTCCCCAGGGTGGGAAAACAGGCTCTCGAGTCACCTGGCTGCTGCCACCAACTACCCTTCTTCCCTGCAGGACCCACTTCTTGTGCCCTCCCTGGGATGCTCCTACACTTTGGACTCCTTTAGGTTGTGAGATGTTGAAAAAACCCCACCCATCCCACCAGCTTCTCCATCACCAGGGGCTCGTTCCCCATATGGTTGAGCCAGATGCGTTGGAATGAATCACCTTTAAAAGCCTGACAAAGCCATCAGCAGCTGAAAGCAGAGCTACAGTAGGAAGGGTTTCATCTCCTACCACTAATGATCTCCAGGGCACCTTAGGGATGTCACCACTTGACAAAAAGGCTAAAGGCTTCTCTGAGAAGTGGAATCAAGTCAACAGAACTCAGCTACGCTTTCCAAGCTCTCCTTGTACCCAGGAGATGTTTTATCCACTTTATTAGAAGCCAAATGAGAACTTTAGGAACGGAGGATTTGCAGGATCATTAAGGAGATTCACTGGAGCTTCTGGTATCTATTTCCTAAAGATCCTCCTCAATTAAATGCGTTTGCACGCTCTCCTCACAGCAATCACCAAGTATTTAGACTTTAAGCAGGTGGAGGAGCTGCAACAGGAGTGAAACAAAAAAACCCCAACCCATGGCAGCCTGTCTTGTGGCCACCTCTCTGCAAGTGTGAGGATTTTTTTCTCTCCCATTAAGTATAGAGAGGAGTGAGCCAGGCTGCACTGACAGGGAAGACGTGGGGATGAACCCTGTGTTTTTCCCAGCTGGAAAGTCACATTGCATCCACCTTACCTAAGATCAGAGAATTGTTTGGGTTGGAAAAAACCATCAAGTCCAACCATTAATCCAGCACTGCCAGGTCACTACTAAACCATGCCCCCCAGCACCACATCTAGACAGCTTCTCACTCCCTCCAGGGATGGGGACTCCACCGCTGCCCCAGGCAGCCTGTTCCAGGGCTTGGCAACCCTTTTGGAGAAGAAATTGTTCCTCATGTCCAACCTAAACCTTCCAACTCGAGGTTGTTTTCCCTTGTCCTATTGCTTTTTCCCTGGAGAAAAGACCAACCCCCACCTTGCTCCAACCTCCACTCAGGGAGTTGTAGAGAGTGAAAATGTGTCCCCTGAGCTTCTAGGCTTGACAACCCCAGTTCTGAGATGCTCCTCACAAGGCTTGTCCTCTAGACCCTTCACCAGCTTCGTTGCCCTTCTTTGGACGCCCTCTAGCACCTCAAAGTCCTTCTTGTGGTGAGGGCCCCGAAACCAATCCAGGACTCAGGGTGCAGCCTCACACAGTGCTGGGTACCTGTGACGTGATCTGTTGCTGCATCCCTGCCCGCATGTTGATGCCCACTGGAGAACTGGCTGCAAACTGGTTGAGGATGGCCTGCCGGTTCTGGTGGATCAGCTGGAGAGGAAACAAAACAAAGCCAAGGAGGCCTTCAAAACTCCGGTGCAGCAGCTTCCCGGCCAGCCCACGCTGTCTGGCTGGGACGCGTGGGCTGCGGGCTGCACAGAGGAACTGCCCCTGGCCCCCTTGCCCACGGCCCTGGGGTGCAGATGGGGAAGCGTTACCTGTTGCTGGCCCTGCAGCCGCTGCTGCAGCTGAAGTCGCAGATGGTTGGGGGCTGTCGTGGGTCTGTTGAGCGTCTGCCGGGGCTGCATGGCCATGTTGGTGGGGAAGGTGCTGCGGGGCGGTGGGACCTGCACCGGCATGGGTCCAAAGGACGGCTTCTGCCTGACCATGCTGGGGAAAGCACCGGGGAGGTTGGTGGTGGGAGAGGCGGAGGAGTAAGGCTGGGGGTACATGCCGGGTTTCTGCTCCATCATGAGCGGCGGGGTGGCTTGCTGGGGCTGGAACCGCTCTGTCAGGGCTTCCAGCCCACCGCCCTGGGGAAGCCAAAGTGGGAGGAGAAGGTCACTTTGGAGATCCATCAGCACCTCACCTCTACCCGGACAGCTGAGAGAGGATGAGATGCTTGTAAGGATGCTGCTGCCTGTTTATCCTCATCCCTTGCCCAGAGAGGTGATGGGGTCAGTGTCCCTGGAGGTGTTTAAGAAGAGACCGGATGAGGCACTTAGTGCTATAGTTTAGTTGATTAGTTAGTGTTGGGTGATTGGTTGGACTTGATGATCTTGGAGGTCTCTTCCAACTTGGTTGATTCTGTGATTCCGTGTGAGATCTACAACTGCACTGAGGAGGGCATTAAATGCCTCCTCCCTAGGGCTTAACAAACCTTGGAGGGACAGAGATCATTGAATCACAGAATGGTTTGGGTAGGAAGGGACCTTTAAAAGTCATCTAGTCCAAACCTCCTGCAGGGCTATCTTTAAATACAGCAGGTTACTCAGAAACCAACCTCATCTGGAACGGTTCCAGGGATGGGGCTTCTATCACCTCTCTGGGCAACCTAGCCCTGTGTCTCACCACCCTCAGTGTAAACAGTTTCTTCCTTCTATCCAGTCTGAAATCTCTCCTCTTTTAGTTTAAAAACCATCACCCCTTGTCCCGTCACAGCAGACCCTACTAAAAAGTCTGTCCCCAGCTTTCTTACAGGCCCTTTTAAGTACTGAGAGGCTGTAGGAAGGTCTCCCCAAAGCCTTCTATTCTCCAGGCTGAACAACCCCAACTCTCTGATCCTGTGTCCATAGCAGAGGGGTTCCACCTCTCCAAGCATTTTTGTGGCCTCCTCTGGGCATGCTTCAACAGGTCCATGTCTCTCTTTCCCGTGCTAGGGACTCCATCTTTTAGCTTGCTTGGGAGCAAAGACCAAGGCTTTTCCTGTCTCAGGGCTTAACTCCCTGGGCTGGTGGGGTATTGCAGGGTAGATGCTGCTGCTTTCCTCTGCAGTTGTCTGCCCTCTGCAGCATCTGCTAGCACTGAGCTTCTCATCTGGGCTTCAAACAGCTGCATGCTTGGTTGAGCAGACCCTAATGGCCAGAGGATCAACCTGCACATGGGAAACAGTTTGTGTTCTCTCTGCTTTCCTGTTTTTTGCAGCCTCAGAAGCTCAGCTGAAGGTGTTTTGGGTCCCCAAGAGCACCTTGGACACAGGCCATGCCAAAGGGTGGGAGCCATGGACTCCCAGGACTGAGAGGGACCTTGTGGTCTATAGGAGAGCTGTTCCTACACAAATGAGCCATAGTACAACAGGGAGATGATTTCCACGCCAGCAAATCATGAGAAGAAGATATTCTGTGCTGCTCTAGCCTGGCTCAGGCAGAGAAATTTGATGTTTGAGCTATGAACCCACAGAGAAGTGACACCTGAGAGCCAGAAGCCTTAATGTGAGTCCCGTGGGTTAAAAGGAAGCTGTGTTAAGACAAACCACACACACACTGCTTTTGGGATTTGGTGAAATGGTGCCCATCAAAGGACTGAGGCTTGAAGGCAGGGATGAGGATATGGGAACAGTGCTGAGGAGAAGATATCACTTAGGATCAGTTAAAATTGTAGTGGGAAAAAAAATAAATGGCTTAAGATAAATTAAGATGGATTTTATCTGTTTCAAGGACTGGATAGCAGGACATAAAGCAGCAGCCTGAGATGGCCAGAAACCACAGACCTGCTGAACTGAAGCTCTGTCCCCAAACCACCCAGTTTCCAGCTGCACCTTGATGAAACTGGGGGCAGCTATCTCCAGCACTCCACCTCACAGTGTCTGTGGCAGCATGGAGGAGGTGGTGGATTTGGTGGATGCGAGCCCCTAAACGGCAAGAACACGTCCTGGAGGGGAACCAGAGACACGTTTTCTTCCCTCACAGGCCTCTCTGCTGACTTGGTTGTTTCACTAAAGAAGGATTTCCAGCAAGTATTTCATGGAACTATTCGAAGTATTTCTGAGGTTCAGCCGAAGCCATGGAAAAAACCCAAGATTCCCATTAACAAAATGATTCCCTGGATGTGAGCAAAGCTGGGTTGGAGTCCAAACATGAGATAATCACCCCTGAGCCAGGTGCTCTGTGGCAGGGGAAGCACTGGATTGGTGTGGGGATGCTTGGAACCATCAGGGACTGTCTCAGGGCATCTCAGACCAGTGGCCCAGTGCTTTTGAAGCCTGTCTGGTGAGGAAAGGGTTGCTGGGGAGCGCTGCCAGCTGAGTCTGCAAAACCCTTGTGAAAACACTGAGCTGTTGCAGCTGCATCTTTGGCAAGAGCATTTCTCATCCTTGTACCAGAGAGGCTGAACTCCCTACCCCTAATCTGAAAAAAAAACTGCAGGCAGGTGATGATTTTGAAGGCACAGCCTTGAGAAAAGGGACATGGCAAATAGTTAAGTCAGGAATTGATTCACTGGCAGATTCCCCAAACTGCTGATGAAAAGAGAAACTCTTCCAGTAGCTCAGTGCAAGGCATCCTAGTGGGGCTGCAGAAGATGTGTCACCTCCAGGCTTAAATGATGCAGGATCAGGCCCAGAGCTGTCAGAGGGATTTGCTCTGAGGAGCTTGTTTCTAAGGAAATCCCATTTAAGAGAAACATGGAATCATTCTGGTTGAAAAAGACCTTTAAGATCATCAGTTCAAACCATTAACCCAGCACTGCCAGGTCAGCATTAAACCATGTCCCTCAGCACTACATCTACACCTCTTTCAAGACACTTCAAGGGATGGTGACTCCACCACTTCCCTGGGCAGTCTGTTCCAGGACTTGACAATCCTTCTGGGGGAAGAAATGGTTCCTCATGTCTAACCTAAACCTTCCCTGACTCAACTTCAGGCCATTTCCTCTTGTCCTAATGCTTGTTCCTTGCTCTAGCCTCCTTTTAGGAGACATTAGCAGGCTTTTGATTCTCTTCCTTGTTTTGGAAAAAGCATGTGTGAGTGCTATGGGATACAGAGAAAGAAACCACTCAAAGACAAATCCCAAGGAATCCATCTCATTTTCCATGTCACTTACAGCCAGCTTTCTGCCCCCTGCTGTGTCCCAATATTTAGGAAACCCTGGACCCTTCAGAAGCATCTGCCCCCACTGATATCTGCAAACAGGGAGGCTCCAAGCAGGGTTCAGCTGCAGAAAGCAGGGCGCCAGCACTATCTGGGGAAGCACTGCTAAAAGCAAACCTCATTTATTTTTCTCCCTGTGGTTCAACCCGAGACAGAAGGGCAGCTGCACTGTAAGCCAATCTTGATAGTCAGGGTTTCATACCAGCGAGGCCATTAGATATATTATTAGGCAGCACAACCCAGGCTCAGGAATCCTAGGCTGTGGGATTCCAGCTGGAAGGTTCCTCCGTGCCCTAGTTCCCCTGCCTAGTAAGGTGGAGAAGGGGGACACAGCCTTCCAGCTCTCCCCATTACATGAGCTGCTTGGGGCTGAAACTGCTCAGCTGCCTCTTTGCCAGGCTGCTGGTTCTCATGGGGGATTGTGTTTGAAAAGAGGAGAAGTGAGGTATTGTGTTTCACAGGGCTGTTCTCCAGCTGGTTTTGTGGAGGGAGAGGGAACGGCATGGTGTTAAGTATCATCTCTGAATCTGAAGTGCTCATGTGTTCCCACTCACATCTGGCCTCCTGTTACCAGATGTTGGAAATCCTCCTCCATGCTCATGTCAAGCCACAGCATCTGGCCCTGTGTGTGACCTCCAATGAGTCCCACGAGTGGTTCTCTCTTTACCTGGACCAATTTGTCGATCCCCAGAGCTCGATCCAGCTCAGCCAGCTCCGTCTCATCTTTGCCACTGAGGAAGGAGACGAGCTGCTCGAGCAGGGCCTTCTCGTCATTCCGACCCTCCGGCGTGGTGGGAGGACACAGGAGCACATCCAGCTGCGAGGTGATGCACTGGCTGCAGAAAGGAGAAGCCAAGAGGAGGCATGTTAAGGTTTAGGGGGGAGGCTGAGCTGGGAGACACTCGAGTGATACAGCCCCTACAGTCAAGGGCACTTGCTCCCACCCTGCTGCATCAATGCCCCGTGGCTCAAACACCGGCCAAGCTCGCTCAAGCTCAATCCTTGTACCAAAACCCCCTTGTATGGATTAACCTCTCCATGAAATAATGCCAGTGCAGCATTTTGGGGAGGTGTGGGAAGAAAAGTTTGGTGCTTGTGCAGGCTTTGCTCCTGCAGGACTTTTGGACAGGACAGAGAGAGGCAGAGCAAAACTTCTGCTGGCACGAAAGCAGGAAGGCTTGGATGGAGCCGGAGCAGCTGGAAGAAGAAAAGGAGAACCTTTGAGCTGCAAAAATCAGATTTCTGCAAAGCTCTCTGAGTATTCTTTGGGAATAAGATTAATATGTAATGAGAGACATTCCAATGACGTGACTAATTGGAGTCAATCGGATTTGCCGGCTCCAACACGATGAAGAGAGCCGTGGCACATCACGCTCGCAGAGAGGTACAAAGGAGAGGGCTCAAACATGCCAGCGGTTCCCAAGCAGCAATGTTTATCCTTTTAGCTCCAGATGAGGACCAGATGTACAGTAAGGAACTGAAGCTAATCTGACCCAGGCCGCTGCAGCCAACACACGCAGCCCAAGCTAGGGAACAGAGATGCTCGGCACTGGGGCTTCTTAAATTGCAGAGCGGGACTGGAGAGGGAAGTGAGGAGACAAGAGGTGAAGAGCAGGGCTGCTTTCCCTCTCCAGCCAAGGTTCCTGCAACTTGCTGCTTGTATCAAACCTGTTGTTTCAGTGCCAAGGCCAAAGTTTGCTGCACAGACAAGGGGAAGACATGCTTCTTTTCCACATTAACAGGCAGCTAGAGGAGAAATTCAGATTGGCATTGTCTCTTCAGCCCATGCTGGACTTCTGCACAGATGGCAAAAGTTGGTTTAGAGATTGTGGGGACAACTCACTTTTTATGTAGTAAAGAAACTTCTGTCCAGTCCTGCCTTGCAGCCCAATCCAGTTTTCAGAGCCTTCCCCACTCTTCCTCTCCTCCTCCACCATGCTAAGGTGGGAGTCAGATGAGTCTCCAGGCAGGTGATGAGTGGGCAGAGAAGACCCTGGACCTTATGCATCACGTCCCTATGTTGAAGGTTTTCTATCTACCAGGACCCTTCAGGGTTTTTTGAGATGAAAGCTTCTGCATGTGGTGAGAAGAAATTCAGCTATGGGCAGAGATGGCATCAAATGGTGCTTGAGGTCCTGTAAAACATCTCCCTGGCATGGCCTTCAAGCACTGCTCCAAAAGGCTGCAGGCCTCCAGCACAGATGTCCTTGGAACCTCAGGCATCTCAGATGGCACTGGGTGCCAGTACTGAGGCAACTGAATCAAGCCCTGGGAGGCATGTTTGACCTTGAGGGATTAGAGGAACATGTGTGAGAATGGAGACCTGACTTGATTCAAGGAGCCTTGAACCTGGCCCATGGCCTCCCTCTGCTGTGGAAGACACAAGAGCACTTATGCTTAGGACATGAAAGAGGGGATATTGGCATCATCTCACTTTAGCAGGAGACCATGGGCATCTTCCCAGCTGGAGCACATCTTGGAGCAGGTCTTGAGGACCAAAGTCCAGAGGCTTCTCCCCAGCAGGATCTCTTCTCTTAGCCACAGTGGAAGTGGAGTTGATCACAACACCACAACTCCACCAGGATGCTGCCAAGGCAGGTATCACCCATGATGCTCCATCAGACCTATGGTCACTGAAGATTCAAGAGGGAACTGAACTGGGAACCAGCTGCTTCCAGTGTTGCTTCTGCCCACCACCTCTGGTAGGAACCAGCTGTGCTTGGAGTCTCTAACTCAGGAGGAGCAGAGACTCACCAGGACAAGTAAGCCTCCACCCCTCCTCTTGCTGTCATCTTGTAGCTTTGGTCCATATGTTGGCTCTGCTGGTGGCTCTACCATGTGGGAAGCCCAACCCTGCTGTAGAGAGCTGATGGAGCCATGTGAAGTCCCACCATGTAGCATGGTTTTCCTTACTTTCTCCCTGCTCAATGCCAAGAAAAATCAAAGATGACCTTCTGAAACCCTAATAAGGCTGCAGTGTTAAAGTGTGCTTGAAACCATCACTTTCCAAAGGCAGGGACTGTGTGAGATTTGTTACCTCCACATCTCACCAGGCTTTGGGTAGATGCCACTGCTCCCCTGGTCTAACTTTGTCTCCTGAAAACCACCCGGGGTGTTTTTCCCACCTGAGGACTCAAGAGATGCTGCTGCCAAACACTTCTGTTCTTGATACCCGTGCAGGTCCCCAGTGTTCCATGCCAACCTGCATCCTCACTCGATCATCCTGCTGAGGAGGGTGAGACGGAAGCAAATCCACTTCCTTCTTCCCAGCTGCGCTGGCTGGGGACACAAAGACAGCCAGACCCACTCAGTGCTGGCAGCACAAGGCTGATGAGTAAGATAAGGTCATTTTGACCCCAGAAGCAGCATTTTAAGGAACATTCATCCTTTCAAACACAGACTGATTTTTGAGCAGCAATGCCCTTCGCCAGAGGTGCCCCACAGATTTTTATCTCCACAAATTGTTGACACTGGCAAGTGGCTTCCTTGTAGCTAGGCCTTGGGCTGATTAAATCCCAGTTAAGCAGGCATTTGTTTTATCTCCCATCTCTTCCAAGCAGCAAGAGGCTAAGTCTTGACAGCAGAAGGCCCAAGATCCAGTTGCAGTAACTCTCTTCTTGTGCTGAGCTAAGAGCTTTCAGAAATTAATTGACATTTAGCCTCTACAGAAAGATGTTTGGCTTCCAGCTTGCTCAAATCCAACTCTCAGATGTGTCTTCTTCAGGACTGCAGAACAGAGACTCTGCTCATCTGCTAAAGACTTTAATTAATAGAGGAAACTCTGCCTCTCCACAAAGCAGAGTAGGGCTTTGGCAAGAATATCACAGAATCATAGAATGATTTGGGCTAGAAGGGACCTCTGGAGATCATCTGCTCCAACTCCTCTGCTAAAGCAGGGTCACCTAGAGCAGGTTGCCCAGGACGGCATCCAGGTGGGTTTTGAATGACTCCAGAGATGGAGACTTCCCCACATCTCTCAGCAGCCTCTTCCAGTGTTCTGCCACCCTCAAAGTTAAAAAGTTCCTCCTCATGTTTGGATGGAACTTCCTACGCTCAAGTTTGCAGCTGTTACCTCTTGTCCTGTTGCTGGGCACTGCTGATGCAAGACAGGCCCCATCCTCCTGACACCCACCCTTTAAGTATTCATAAGCATTGAGAAGATCCCCCCTCAGTCTTCTCCTCTCCAGGCTAAAATGCATCAAGTCCCTCAGCCTTTCTTTGTACGTTCCCATATCACCTCCACAGCCCATTGCTGTGCCTTCTCAAGTAGTTCCCTGTCCTTCTCACACTGGGGTGGCCCAGGACTCCAGATGAGGCCTCACAAGGGTAGAGGGGGAGAAGAACCTCCTGCTCAACCTGCTGTCCACACTCTTCTTGATGACCCCAGGATGCCATCAGCCTTCTTGGCCACAAAGGCACATTGCTGGCTCATGGTCATTCTGTTGTCCACCAGCACTTCCAGGTCTCTTCTCACAGAGCTGCTTTCTGGCAGGTCAGGCCCTAACTTGTACTGATACTTAGGTACAGGACCCTACAGCTGCCCTTCTTGAACTTCCTGAGTTCACTCTCTGCCCAACTCTCCAACCTGTCCAGGTCATGCTGGATGGCAGCACAGCCTGATTGTGTATCAGGCACCTGCTCCCATTTGGTGTCACCAGCTAACTTGCTGAGGGTACACTCTGTCCCTTCATCCAGGTCAGTGATGAATACTCAACAGGACTGCACCCAGTCCTGACCCCTGGGGTACACCAATTGTTATGGACCTCCAACTAGACTCTGTGCCACTGACCATAACCCTCTGAGCTCTCTCTCTCATCTAGTCCTCAATCCACCCCACTGTCCATCCATCCAACCCACACTTCCTAAGCTTGCCTATGAGGTAAGTCTATGCCTATGAGATCAGAGATGCAGTAGTTTTATCTGAAGCCAAGCACATGGGCACTGCAAAGAGCTGCAATGACATCAAAAGACAAAATTGTCCTGTGGTTCTCCAGATCTTGCCACTGCTCACAGCAAGATGTGATGCAAGGGTCAGTGGGGACTTCCATCAACCTTGGCTCTGCCATGGATATAGAATGATAGAATTAAAGAATTGTTCTAATTGGAAGAGACCTTCCACTGCAAGGTCACCACTGAACCATGTTCCTCAGCACCACACCTACACAGCTTTTCAATCCTTTTAGGGATGAGGACTCCACCATTTCCCTGGGCAACCTGTTCCAGGACTTGACAACTCTCTTGGGGAAGAAATTGTGCCTCATGTCCATCCCAAACCTCCCCTGGAACAACTTGAGGCCATTTCTTCTTGTCCCATCACTTGTTCCTTGGGAGAAGAGACTGACCCCCACCTTACTACAACCTCCTTTCAGGGAGCTGTAAAGAGCAAGAAGGTCTCTCCTCAGCCTCCTTTTCTCCAGTCTAAACAATCCCAGTTCCTTCAGCTGCTCCTCAAAAGACTTGTGCTCTAGACCTTTCACCAGCTTCTTTGGACACCCTCTAGCACCTCAATGTCCTTGGAGCGAGAGGCCTCCAAAACTAAACACAGTACTCGAGGTGTGGCCTCAGCAGTGCTGAGTACAGGGGAATAATCCCTGCCCTAGTCCTGCTGGTCACACTTTTGCTGATTCAGGTCAGGATGCTGCTGCCTTTCTTGGCCACCCAGGCACACACCAGCTCCTCTTCAGCAAGCTGTTGACCAGTGACCCAGGTCCTTTCCACCAAGCAGTTTCCAGCCATTCTTCCCTAAGCCTGGAGCATTCACAAGGTTGCTGTGACCCAGGTGCAGGCCCTGGCACTTGGCTTTGTCCAACCTCATACCAGTGGCCTTGGCCCATGGATCCAGCCTGTCCAGGTCCCTTTGTAGAGCCACTCTACCCTCAAGCAGATCAACACGCCCCCACAGCTTGGTGTCATCTGCAAAACATATGGGATTATTCAGGTTCAGATGTACCCTGGATGCCTTCCCCCCATCCTACCTTCCTTGTCTATTCACAGGCTTGTCCCTAGAGAAGTAACAGATGTCATTACTTGCATCACACCACCCTACACACCTCGAGTACTGTGTCCAGTTCTGGGCCCCTCAGTTTAGGAAGGATGTTGACTTGCTGGAACGAGTCCAGAGAAGAGCAACAAAGTTGGTGAGGGGTTTGGAACACAAGCCCTATGAGGAAAGACTGAGGGAGCTGGGGTTGCTCAGCCTGGATAAGAGGAGACTCAGGGGTGACCTTATCACTCTCTACAACTACCTGAAGGGAGGTTGTAGACAGGCGGATGATGGTCTCTTCTCCCAGGCAGCCAGTACCAGAACAAGAGGACACAGTCTCAGGCTGCACCAGGGGAGGTTCAGGTTGGATGTTAGGAAGAAGTTCTATACAGAAAGAGTGATTGCACTATGGAATGGGTTGCCCGGGGAGGTGGTGGAGTCGCCGTCATTGAAGGTGTTCAGGAGGAGACTTGATGGGGTGCTTGGTGCCATGGGTTAGCTGTTTGGGTGGGTTGGATTGGTTGATGGGTTGGACACGATGATCTTGAAGGTCTCTTCCAACCTGGTTTGGTTTATTCTAATTTTATTTTTTTTTTACACAACCCAGGGTTCAGCAGCAAGCATAGCTGCTGTATGGTGATGGGCTGTCATACATACCCCTCTCAGCCTGCACTTGCAAGGTTTCCAGATGGGCAAGGACGCATCTCTGACATTCCAATGTTCTCCTGGGAGAGGTGGGGAAGATACCCAGCCCCATAGAACTTACTCTTCAGGTTTATTCAGCATGCCTCGATTCATGGCTGCCATGCTGTTATCTGTCCAGGGTATCTGCTCCCCCATTCCTGGCTGTCCAAACTGGTGCTCTGGTACCCCCATCTCCAGCTCAGGCATTCCTAGGGGGAGAAGCAGGATGGGGAGAGGAAATGTTAGTGTGTGAGAAGGACAAGGGATGCTGCTGGCAGGAAACAGGCAAGCTGAGAGCACAAGATATCGACTGTGGCCTAAACTATCTGTGAAACAGAAGCCAAGATTCACCAGTTAGGGCCCTTTGCAACCCAAAGTTACAGATTTCAGGTGGAGTTTCCTAAGCAGGAAATTCTGTGTGAACATCTAGGCAGATCCTGCATGCACAGAAGATAGAGGTGACCCTCTGTGCTCCATGTATGCAAATGCCATTAGAAGGTTTCCCTTTCAGCACATTTCTAGCAAGATTTTCCAAATCTCATCAAGTTAGAAGGTTCCTCTTGAAGAAAAATAGTTACTACCAGAGATTTCATGTGCACTTGCAGCCCAGAAGCTGTCTCCTGGGCCGCATCCAAAGCAGCATGGCCAGCAGGTCAAGGGGGGAGATTTTGCCCCTCTGCTCTGCTCTGGTGAGACCTCACCTGCAGTGCTGCATCCTGCTCTGGGGTCCTCAGCACAGGAGAGACATGGACCTGTTGGAGTGGGTCCAGAGGAGGCCACAGAAATGATAAAAGGGTTGGAACCCCCCTGCTGTAAGGACAGGCTGAGAGAGTTGGGTTGTTTGGCCTAGAAAAATCAAGTCCCTGGGGAGACCTTCTTGTGGCCTTTCAGTACTTAAAGGGGACAAACAGAAAGAGGGGGACAGCCCTTTTCACAGGGCCTGTTGTGACAGGACAAGGGCTCATGGTTTTAAACTGAAAGAGGGGAGATTCAGACTAGAGAAAAGGAGGAAACTGGTCATACACTGAGGGTGGTGAGACCCTGGCCCAGGTTGCCCAGAGAGGTAGAAGAGGCATCTCTGGAAATATTCCAGGTCAGGGCTCTAAGCAGCCTGCTCCAGGTAAAGATGTCCCTGCTGGGTGGTTGGACTAGATGGCCTTTAAAGGTCCCTTCCAGCCTAAACCATTCTGTGATTCTGTGACTTTAGCTCCAAAAAGAGGCCACACCCATTAACATTTTCTGCCTCTCTTCTGGAGAAAAGTTCATTTGCAGAGAGAAAGAAGCCAATGCAATTACATTAGATTGTAGAAGAACTTGGAGATTTATGAGGTTAGAGCCTTTACATCATCCCCATTTGAAAGAGGAATGGGGACTGCAGTTCAAACAGCACCTCAGCTAAACCAGCCCATGGAGAACCTGGGAGGTGGGAACTGGAGGGGTAAGCACATTTCTGGCTGAGGTGGCACCTCTGCCACGTTGGGATGTGCTTTCAGCAGTCACTCCTATGCCAAAACCTCAAGTTTCTAACAGAAGTGGTGATGAAGGCAGCTGCTAAAGATAAAAATCTCTCATGGATCCTGATGGTGCCAGCAGCAGCTATGGCAGCTCCAGCCAGGGCAAATAGGCACAGTCTGAGTGCAGCCCATCCCCAGTCCTTCCTCAACTCACCCCAAAAAGGTCCTCAGGCTTGTTGAGGCTGAAGATCATGAATTATCTTGAGTATCATTTACCAGGGCGTAGGTGACCCTCCTCATAGAACCATGGAATCATTAAAGTTGGAAAAGGCCTCTAAGATTATCAAGTCCAAATGCCAACCCAAAATCATCATGCCCACTAAACAATGTCCTGAAGTGCCATGTCTACACTTTTTCTTGACAATTCCATGTTGGTTTTTTTTGCTCCACCTAGGCAGCCTGTTCCCATGCTTGAATACTCTTTCAGTAAAGAAATTTTTTTCTAATATCCAATCTAAACCTCCCTGGTGCAGCTTCAGGCCATTTCCTCTTGTCCTATCACAGTTACCTGGGAGAAGAGACCAACATCCACCTTGCTTCAACTTCCTTTCAGGGAGTTGCAGAGAGTGAGAAGGTCTCCCCTCAGTCTCTTTCTCTTCAGGCTAAATAATCCCATTTCCCTCAGCTGTTCCTCACAACACTTGTGCTCTAGACCCTTCACCAGTTTTGTTGCCCTTCTCTGGTCAGGCTCCAGGATCTCAATGTCCTTCTTGGAGTGAGGGGCCCAAAACTAAACCCAGGATTCAAGGTATTGCCTCACCAGTACTGAGTACAGGAGGACAATCCCTGTCCTAGTCCTACTGGTCACACTATTCCTGATCCAAGCCAGGAAGCTGTTGGCCTTCTTGGCCACCTGGGCACACTGCTGGTTCATCTTCAGCTGGTTGATGACAAACAACCCAAGGTCCTTTTCTGTCAGGTGGTTTCCAGCCACTCTGCCCTAAGCCCAAAGCATTCACAGGGTTGTTGTGACCCAGTGCAGGACCCAGCACTGTTCTTGATGAACCTCATCCCACTGGCCTCAGCCCACTGATCTGGTCTGTCCAGGTCCCTCTGTAGATCACACAGAATCAACCAGTTTGGAAGAGACCTCCAAGATCATCAAGTCCAACCACTCACCCAACACCATCTAATCAACTAGACCATGGCACTAAGTGCCTCATCCAGGCTTTTCTTAAACACCTCCAGGGATGCTGACCCCACCACCTCCCTAGGCAGCCCATACCAATGGGCATTCTCTCTTTCTGTGAAGAACTTCTTTCTAAGATCAAGCCTAAACTTCCCCCTACACAGCTTGAGACTGTGTCCTCTTGTTCTGGTGCTGGTTGCCTGGGAGAAGACACCAACCCCCACCTGGCTACAACCTCCCTTCAGGTAGTTGTAGATAGCAGTAAGGTCTCCCCTGAACTTCCTCTTCTCCAGGCTAAACAATCCCAGCTCCTTCAGCAGCTCCTCATAGTGCTTGTGCTCCAGACCCCTCAACAGCTTTGTTGCCTCTGGACATGTTTGAGCAATTCAACATCTTTCTTGAATCGAAGGGTACAGAACTGGACACAGTATTCAAGATCTCTCCAACCCTCCAGCAGATCACCACCTCCCACCCGACCTGGTGTCGTCTGCACTCTTACCGGGGGTGCCCTGGTTCCCCCTGTCCTGATCACTGAGCAGGGAAGCCTTAGTGCAGCCTGGAGAAGGGTGAGAGGGACAGCTGCCCATGGCTGTACGTACCTGTGTCGGGTGGGAAGGGGTTTGGCGCAGTCACTGTGCCCCTGCCCTGCTGGGACTGGCCGCGGGCGTGGGGGCTGCTGCCGTTGCTGGCCAGGCAAGGGACCTGCCTCAGCTGTGCTGGCTCCAGCGTATCACAGAACTCGAAGGGGGTCCGGCCAGCCTGCACGCCCTGCCCGCTGCTCATGGCTGCAGGTTCAGGAAGCCACAAAAGAACAACAACAACAACAAACAAACCACAGGTCAGATCTCTGCCCAGGGCTCCCTGCTCCACCAGCACTCAGTAGGTTCCCTGCCCTGCCATAAAGGGAGCCAGCACTGGGAAAGTTTGGAGGGTGAGAAGGGGTGGGATGTCACCTGGCCTAAAGCTGAAGGCTCAGTTCCATGGGTGGCTTCGTCACCCGCAACCACTCTGGGGAAGCAGCCCCAGGATTACATAAAATAGGGGATGGTGACAACAGTACCCAGGCAGCAGCACCACAGCTCCTGCATGTTGTGTGAGGGCAAGGGAGCCAGGCTGGCACCCAAAACCCAGCAGCTGCAGGGCAGCTGGGCATCAAAATGAATCAGTTGGACATAAGAAAAACAGGAGGGATGGGGTCTGCATACACCTAATGCACAGAGGGTTTGAACACAGCTAAGGCAAGGGTATCAGTGCATTATGTAATCACAGAATCCCAGCACAGTGGGGTTGGAGGGAACCTCTGGAGATCATCTAGTCCAACCCCTCTGCTAAAGCACAGTCACCCAAAGCAGGTTGCATCCAGGTGGGTTTGGAATCTCTCCCAAGAAGGAGGCTCCACAACCTCTAAGTTCAGTGTAGCCACATTGACCAGGCTCTGCTCCCTTCTGAGTGACCCTGGCACAGAAGCCAGGTCCTGCTACCTATGGCAGCAAGAGGGGAGCCCTCAGCAGAGATGATGTCTTTCCTCTGCAGCTCTCACCTGGCTGGCTTTAAATCACTTAAAATCGTGTCATTAGGCCTCACATTGCTGTCGAGTCGTGGCTCAGTTGGTAGTGCATCAGACCCTTAATGGGAAGGTTGTGAGTTCAAGCCTGCAGTGGGCAGTGGTGTCCTCCCTACTCTAGTCATGAGGTCTGTGCTGACAGGTTGGACTTGATGATCTTTGAGGTCTCTTCCAACGTTAGTGATACTGAATATTATTCTCCTTTTTATTTAGCTAAGTTTATGCAAGTTCAGCTGCAGTCTGCCATCACAGACCAGGTCTCAAATGCTCACACTGAACAGAAAAATGTATGTCAGAGGCAGCCTTGCAAGTGGTGGCCACCAGCCATGGCTATTAGCAACCCCTCTCCCAGTCAGCAACACCTCTCAATCCTGGGTGACCAGCTTAGGGGTGCACTGCTGCGGTGTCTGCTCTGGTCTTGCTGACCACATTATTTCTGATCCAAGCCAGGGTGCTGGTGGCCTTCTTGGCCACCTGGGCACACTGCTGGCTCATCTTCAGCCAGCTGTCAATCAGCACCCACAGGTCCTTTTCCTCTGGGTAGTCCCCAACCACTCTTCCCCAAGCCTGGAGTGTTCATGGGGTTGTTGTGACCCAAGTGCAGGACCCAGCACTTGGCCTTGTTGAACCTCAGCCCACTGGCCAATGCACACATCTCAGAGGGGCAGCATCCCAACCTCTTACCCACTGTTTGGAGGGGAACCACAGGGCTCACTGCCATCAGCCCTCCACTAGCCAGCAAAGACCAGGTCCTTCAGAACACCACTACAGCCAGATGCAGGGTGGTGGTCCCCCATTATAGGCAGTGCTGGAGGACAGCCTCCATTCCCACCATGTAAGAACCTTGTCTGAGGGATGGACACGTACGGTTGAGTCCCATGGGGGCTCTGGCAGCAGTGCTGGGTTGCAGGGGGGCTGCCAGCATCTCTGGTTTGACAGCCACTCCAGCCACACCACTCTCATTTCTCTCTGGGCCACACAAGCCAGGCAGTTGAGCTGCCTTCTCCAGTGAGGGCAGGAGCTGGTCCAGCTGCTCCAGTTCCGCAGCAAACTAGGGGAGGAGAAAACCAAAATCACAGTTAAGTGATTCAGCCCAAACACAGCATGAGCAAGACCATAGCCCCCCACAGAATCCCAGCGTGGTCATGTTGGAAAGGACCTTTAGGGATCATCTAGTACCACCCTCCTGCTAAAGCAGGGTCACCCAGAGCAGGTTGTCCAGGTCTGTGTCCAGGGGAGACTCCACAACCTCTCTGGGCAGCCTGATCCAGAGCTCCAGCACCCTCACAGCAAAGAAGTTTTTCCTCAACTTCAGATGGAGCTTCCTGGCTTCCAGTTTGTGCCTGCTGCCCCTTTGTCTTGTTGCTGGGCGTCAAGGAAAAGAGTCTACCCTGCCCTTTAGATATTGATGAGTATTGAGAAGATCCACTCTTAGTCTTCTCCAGGCTATAAAGCCCCATGTCTCTCAACCTCTCCCCATCAAAGAGATGCCCTTTGTAGCTTCCACTGGACTTTCTCCAGTAGTCTCTTGTCTCCCTTGAACTGGGGAGCACAGAACTGGACACAATACTGTAGATGTAGCCTCACTAGGGCAGACCAGAGTGTGACCGTTTGAGGCGGTGCCTTTAACAATGGGACATCATGGCTAAATGTTTTATAAACAAAAGACAGGTCTAAACTAATTTCATTGGTGGAGAGGCAAAGCACTGCCTTAAGTTTTGATTCCCAGTGAGACTAGTCTCAGTCTTGCACTCCTTTCCCCTCCTTCTGCATGCTTGCAGCTTCTGGGCTTTCGGCCAGACAGACCTTGGAACTGATAAAGCGTGAGGCCTCTACTAACATATTCTGCTTTAATTAACAATTGCTCTTTTTCTCTCTTTCTAACCCTCTCTGGGGAAAAAGGGGAGAAAAGGGGGGTACAGGGAGGGGACGGACCCTCCTCAGCAGAGGAGGGAATCCCATTCCTGTGTTACTTTGTTAGATATTCCTGTGTATATATTGTAAATACTGTAAATTGTGTATATATTCCCCTGCATTTCCTAAACTGCTTTGTAAATACAGCACATTTCCCTTTGCTAATCCGGCTGTAGTTTTCCTTTCAATTTTCTTCCTTTCACTTACGGGGGGGGGAAAGAAGGCTTGAGGCCTTCCCCTCAACCCTCGACACAGAGGGAGAGGAGAACCTCCCTCAATCTGTTGGCCACGCCCCCAAAATCACAGAATCTTTTCATCTGGAAAAGACCTTTAAGACCATCGAGTCAACCATTATCTAACCTCCAAGTCTGCTGCTAAACCATGCCCCTCAGCACCACATTTCTGAATTCTTAATGTGCCCCAGTGTCGTAGGGTTGGAAGGGTAAGGCCAAAAAGCCTCCTCCCTCCCCCCTGTAAAGTAAAGGGAAGGAAAAATGGAAGGGAAAGGAAAAAAAACTCACAGCTGAATTAGCAAAGCAATCGGTGCTGTATATTTACAAAGCAATGTAGGATATGCAGGGGACTATATACAAATTTACAATATTTACAATATATACAAAGATATACAACAGAGTAGCACAAAAATGAGAATTCCCCCCTCTGCTGAGGGGTTCCCCACCCCCGCTCCCCCCTCTCTCCCGCTTTCCCCAGAAGCGGGTTAGAAAGAGAGAGAAAGAGGAAAAAAGTTAGAAGCAGTTATGCGTTAATTGGAAAGCAGTTAATACAGGCCTTGCAGTTTTATCAATTTTCAAGGTCAAAGCCTTGGCCGAAAGCCCAGCACAGTGAGAGATGCTGCTCGGCGGAGGAGCGGAAGAAAGACTGAAGATAAAAGTACTGGAATGCCCAGGATACCCTCCTGCACTCCCAGTTCAGAAGGTGCTTCCTCTCACTCTACCAATGAAATTAGTTTAGATCCTTCTTTTCGTTTACCAACTTCCGTCCACCATATTCCCTTTCTTAAGGGGACAGTCTCAAATGGTCACAGTCCACCCCTTCTAAACAATTTCATTGGCCGTTCATACTGTCCATCCAATCCAAAACGATATTTACAGTTCGTAAGTAAAGTTCATAGTCCATTCCGGCTATGCTCAGATGTAGATGATTCAAAAGTCCAAGAAAATCAGAAAATGAGAAAAAATGGAAAACAGTTAATTTCTTCGCCGACGAAGCAAAGGAAAGGGAAGCAGGGAATCTCAGGGTCTCTTAGTTGACTCAGGGCTCTCAGGGATCTCAGGGTTCGTGCACCGTAGATTTTCCTCATTGACTCTTCCTTTGGATGCGATGTAGCTGTACAACAGTTTGAAATTAACATCTTTCAGCTAAAGTTAAATTTCTTTGTGGAATACACTGAATTTCACCATTCTCTTCCATTACCCAATAAGTGTGACCCGGACCTTCAGCTGAAACCACCCCTCGGACAGGTTTAACCTCTCCTGAGGGAGAAAATACCCAAATAGTTTTACCTAACAGATTCTTTTCTCTAACCACAGGAACTCTATCACCTTCTACTTTCCGTAGCAAATCTGAATGTGCAGGTCCAGCTCGGTTCACTGAACCTCTACTATTTACCAGGTTGCTTGTGCTAAATGTTTTAACCAGTTTTTCAAAGATCCACCCCCCATGGCTTTAAGAGTGGTCTTCAACAAACCGTTGTAGCGTTCAATCTTCCCTGAAGCTGGTGCATAGTAGGGAATATGGAATATTCACTCAATACCATGCTCTTTTGCACAGTTCTTTACAAGGTTGTTCTTGAAATGAGTTCCATTGTCTGACTCAATCCTCTCTGGAGTTCCGTGTCTCCACAGGACTTGTCTCTCCAGACTGAGAACGGTGTTGCGTGCAGTTGCATGTGGAACTGGATAAGTTTCCAACCATCCAGTGTTTGCCTCTACCATAGTAAGCACGTACTGCTTACCCGAACGAGAACGTGGTAGAGTGATGTAGTCAATCTGCCAAGCTTCACCATACTTGTATTTGGACCATCTGTTACCATACCACAAGGGCTTAAGTCGTTTTGCCTGCTTAATAGCAGCATAAATGTCACAGTCATGGATGACTTGTGTGATAGCATCCATGGAAATGTCTATGGATCTGTCACGAGCCCATTGGTATGTTGCATCTCTGCCTTGATGTCCTGACGAATCATGAGCCCACCGAGCTCAGAATATCTCACCTCGGTGTTTCCAGTCGAGATCAAGATTAGAGTCCATGTCTACTTGAGAAACTCTTGCAGCTAGATCTGCCTGATGGTTGTGTTGCTGTTCCTCAGTAGCTTTGCTCTTAGGAATGTGAGCATCGATGTGTCTCACTTTCACTGGAATTCTCTCGATTCGATCAGCAATGTCCTGCCATAGGTTGGCTGCCCAAATGGGTTTTCCTTTGCTCTGCCAACCACTCTTCTTCTAGTTCTTTAGCCAACCCCATAGAGCATTGGCTACCATCCATGAGTCGGTGTAGAGATAAAGCTTTGGCCATCTCTCACGTTCAGCTACGTCTTGAGCTAGCTGGACAGCTTTTACCTCTGCGAAATGGCTGGATTCTCCTTCTCTATCCTTTGCCTCTGCAACTCGGCGTGTTGGACTCCACACTGCAGACTTCCACCTTCGCTTGTTTCCAACAAGACGACAGGAACCATCTGTGAACAAAGTATATTTCTTTTCATCATCAGAAAGGTCATTGTAAGGAGGAGCTTCCTCAGCACGAGTTACTTTGTCCTCTGGAGATTTAGCACAGTTGGTACCTTCCGGCCAACTTGAGATCACCTCCACTAGACCAGGTCTTTCAAGATTTCCCATTCGAGCTCTCTGTGTTATCAGAGCCATCCACTTAGACCATGTTGAGTCTGTGGCATGATGTGGTGTGGAGCCTTTGCCTTTGAACATCCAATTCAAAACTGGTAATCTGGGAGCTAAGAGAAGTTGTGATTCAGTACCAATCACTTCAGAAGATGCTTTTACTCCTTCATAGGCAGCTAAAATTTCTTTCTCTGTTGGAGTATAATTAGCCTCTGAACCTCTGTAACCTCGACTCCAGAAACCAAGAGGTCGTCCACGTGTCTCACCTGGAGCTTTTTGCCACAAGCACCAGGTTGGACCATTGTCACTTGCAGCAGTGTACAAAGTGTTCTTAATGTCTGGACCATCTCGGACAGGTCCCAGACCCATTGCTTGAACTACCCCTTGCTTTATCTGGTCAAAGGCTGCTTGTTGTTCAGGTCCCCAGTGGAAATGGTTTCTCTTTCGAGTCACATCATACAGAGGTTTCACAATCTGACTGTATCCAGGAATGTGCAGTCTCCAAAATCCCACTATCCCCAAGAAACGTAGGGTCTCTTGCTTGTTGGTGGGATTTGCCATGGTGGAGACTCTATTTACCACATCCACTGGAATGTGTCGGCGTCCATCCTGCCACCACACTCCCAGAAACTGAATCTCTGTGGTAGGTCCTTTCACCTTGTCTCGCTTGATGGCAAAACCTGCATTCAGAAGAATGTCAATGATTTTGTTACCTTTCTCGAAGACTCCCTAAGCAGTTTTACCCCAGACGATGATATCATCGATGAACTGGATGTGTTCTGGAGCACCGCCTTTCTCCAGAGCATCGTGGATCACTGCATGGCAGATGTTTGAGCTGTGGATCCAGCCCATTGGCAATCTGTTGAAAGTGTACTGGATTCCTCTCCAGGTGAAAGCAAACTGAGGCCTGCATTCCTCTGCTATGGGAATAGAGAAAAATGCATTAGCAATGTCTATGGTAGCGTACTATTTGGCCTCTTTGGATTCCAGCTCATACTGTAGCTCCATCATGTCTGGTACTGCTGCACTCATAGGTGGTGTCACTTCATTTAGGGCTCGGTAGTCTACCGTCAGACGCCAGTCTCCATTCTGCTTCCGCGCAGGCCACAGTGGACTGTTGAAAGGTGAATGAGTTTTGCTGACGACTTTCTGACTCTCCAACTGACGAATCAGATTCTGAATGGGCAACAAAGAGTCACGGTTGGTTCTGTACTGTCTGTGATGCACAGTCTGAGAAGCAACCGGCAATTTAATGTCCTGTATCTTGTGTTGTCCCACAACTGCAGATTCATCAGAAAGCTCAGGTCTGGCAGACAGCTTCAATTTTTGTCCATCAATTTCTATTGAAGCTACTCCAAAAGCCCATTTGTAACCTCTAGGGTCCTTGAAATGCCCTTCTCTCAGAAAATCAATTCCCAAAATACAAGTTGCGTCAGGTCCGGTCACAACTGTATGCTTCCTCCATTGTTTACCAGTTAAACTTATATTAACCTCTACCTTACTTAACTCTTGAGATCCACCAGTGACTCCCAGAATAGTTATAGACTCTGATCCCTGATAATTTGATGGTATTATGGTGCACTGAGCTCCTGTGTCAACCAAGGCCCTGTACATCCGAAGTTGTGAAGTGCCAGGCCACTGGATGTACATATCCCAATAGATTCTATTATCTCTGTTATCCCTCTCCTCCCCCTGGTGGGAGGCAGGGCACCTCTAGTTATGGGGAACATGCGCACATGTGCATTACACATAGTTTGCAGGGTTATAACTTTGCATGTTATAACTGGAGCCACTGTTGGAGCTACTAGAGTTGTTCTGGGGAACTGTGGAAGTAACAGCTACCCTTCTGGTATTGCTACCTTGGGTTCTGCCTCTTTGCAATTCCCTCAGTCTCCTGAAAAGGTTAGAAGTTGGTTGGCCATCCCAGCGGTTCATGTTCTCTCCAAACTGATCACGCAGAGTTATCCAAATAGTTCTACGTGATTGCCTTGGTGGTCTGTTTTGATTTGATCTGTTTTGGAATGACCTCCTTGGAGGACGTGTATTCCTCACAGATGAAACTTGCATCCACCTGGAGGAAGAACTGAAATTATCCTTCTGTGCCAATTTGTATATGAAATCTTTCAGATCCTTCATGCAACTCTCAATTTTTCCAGACAGAGTTTCAATGGCTGAAACCAAAGAAACACGTGTCATGCTATCCTCCAATTGTCTCATTTGATCACTGAATTGGCCAACCGTAGGAGAAGCTCCGCCATAATTTCTTGACACAATTCTGCTTGCCAGAATGTTTGCATAATTGGAAGGAGCAAGTTTGATGATCTTTTTAGCAAGACCAATACCCACAGGAATGTCATCAGGATTCAGAGTTTCATGTTCACCATAGAGTATCTCTCTAACAGCAAATTCTCTCAAGCGTTTAATTCCCTCATCTATGGTAGTCCAGGGTTTAGGATTCCATGGAAGATCATCTCGGGAAGGGTATCTCATGGCAACCGCCATTAAAAGGCGTATCCACAGATTAACCTTACCGAGAGCTCTGCCTAGATGTTTATTTATTCCATTATCCCTCGAGAGAGTTCCTAACTGAGCTGCTGACTTGTCTCCAACTGTTAGGGCTGGAGCACCTGTACTAAGCACCTGTACACCTACTAAGCCAAGCTCGAACTGGCTCCTTATCTGCCCTGGTGAAATCTTTACGGACATTTCGCAATTCCTCACGCGGTGAGGAACATTCCAAAATATCATCTTCTTCTTCCTCTCCCTGAACTTTTTGTCCTAATAATCCTGCTGTCATTTTCTCAAGGATCTCTTTAAGCTGAGAACCACCTTTGCCAGCTCCTTTCCTAGCTTCATCTCTATCCTGCTTTGATCTCACTAGGTTAGCTAGATCTTTAAAACAAATCTTCTCTTCCTCCTCAGCAGGATTTCTTAGAGTAGAGGGCCCCTCACCAGGATCAGTCTCCTGCTCTTCTTCTCCATCAGCTTTGGTCTTTGCACTTCTAGTCTTTAAAACAGCCACCTTAACTGGAGCTGTGTTTGAATTTACAGCCACCTTAATAGAAGCTGACAGGTCCTGAGATAAATCAGCTGCTGGGGCAGTGACTTCCGGTCCCACTGAGGGAGTGGGTGGAAATGATGTTGCTCCGTTAATGGCCGACGGAGAAGAAGGAGGAGGAGAAGGAGTAGGCGCCATGTTGATACCAGCTGACGCCCTTGGCAGCTTGCCAGAATCAGCAGCAAAGTCATTTAGAGCTGCTTTACCAATTAAGTTTTTAGCCCTCTTTTTAACTGGCAGAGATTCTGCACACTCCTCATCACTAGATGACTCTGGGACTGATCCAGAGCCACGGCGTTTTCTTTTTGATCTAGTTTTAATAACAAAACACGCCCTGGACACCTTTCTCTCTCGCCGCAAAGAAATACAGGGAATACACATTAGTTATCACCAGCAGTAGAATTATACACATGAAATAAATCACCTTTGGATCCCAGGCATCACCTAAAGTTACTCTCTCCTCCGGTGGAATCCTAAAACCCTTTATCTCAATTGGGAGAGTGGTGGAGGTAACATTCCTGTATCTCGCTGGCCATAAGAAATCCACACATTTTCCATACCATAATCTAACTCTGTACATAACCCACAGATAAATTGTCCGAACCAAATATTTACCCAGGTAATCCAAAATCAAACCCAAACAATATCTGTAAACCAGAGCCCCAAAAATTGAAAAGAATAATCGCTCTACAAACCACAATACCTTCATGTTTGCTAATTCAGATAGAAAACACTAAATCAATCAAGTAATAGATTAAACTAATTATGTGCCGCACGTTGGGTAAGCCAAGAAAAAAAAAATGTTGTAGGGTTGGAAGGGTAAGGCCAAAAAGCCTCCTCCCTCCCCCCTGTAAAGTAAAGGGAAGGAAAAATTGAAGGGAAAGGAAAAAAAACTCACAGCTGAATTAGCAAAGCAATGGGTGCTGTATATTTACAAAGCAATGTAGAATATGCAGGGGAATGTATACAAATTTACAATATTTACAATATATACAAAGATATACAACAGAGTAGCACAAAAATGAGAATTCCCCCCTCTGCTGAGGGGGTTCCCCACCTCCGCTCCCCCCTCTCTCCCGCTTTCCCCAGAAGCGGGTTAGAAAGAGAGAGAAAGAGGAAAAAAGTTAGAAGCAGTTATGCGTTAATTGGAAAGCAGTTAATACAGGCCTTGCAGTTTTATCAATTTTCAAGGTCAAAGCCTTGGCCGAAAGCCCAGCACAGTGAGAGATGCTGCTCGGCAGAGGAGCGGAAGAAAGACTGAAGATAAAAGTACTGGAATGCCCAGGATACCCTCCTGCACTCCCAGTTCAGAAGGTGCTTCCTCTCACTCTACCAATGAAATTAGTTTAGATCCTTCTTTTCATTTACCAACTTCTGTCCGCCATATTCCCTTTCTTAAGGGGACAGTCTCAAACGGTCACACCCAGGAGATCACTGGCCTGCTTTCCAGCAGGTCAACCCCTGACCTGTACTACTGCAACCCCCCAACACTGCTCACTCCATCTCTTCACTTGCCAAAACACCCAAGCATCTCACATGGATGGAGAACCAGCCCCACATCCCTCTGCCTGGCTAGACACAGACCTTTGGGGACAAGGTCTACCCTCACAGAATCACAGAATCATTCAGGTTGGAAAAGACCTCCAAGATCATCAAGTCCAACTGATCACCTAACCCTAACTAATCAACCAGACCATGGCACGAAGCACCCCATCCAGACTCTTCCTAAACACCTCCAGGGACGTCGACCCCACCACCTCCCTGGGCAGCATATTCCAATGGGCAATCTCTCTTTCTGTGAAGAACTTCTTTCTAAGATCAAGCCTAAACTTCCCTGGAGAAGAAAAGGCTCAAAGGAGGCCTTATTGCTCTCTACAACTACCTGAAGGGAGGTTGTAGCCAGGTGGGGGTTGGTCTCTTCTCCCAGGCGGCCAGCACCAAAACAAGAGGACACCGTCTCAAGCTGCACCAGGGGAGGTTTAGGCTGGATGTTAGGAAGAAGTTCTTCATAGAAAGAGAGATTGGCCATTGGAATGTGCTGCCCAGGGAGATGGTGGAGTCACCATCACTGGAGGTGTTTAGGAGGAGACTGGATGGGGTGATTGGTGCCATGGTTTAGTTGATTAGGTGGTGTTGGGTGATAGGTTGATGATCTCAAAGGTCTTTTCCAACCTGGTTAATTCTCCCCTCCCCTCCCCTCCCCTCCCCTCCCCTCCCCTCCCCTCCCCTCCCCTCTCCTCTCCTCTCCTCTCCTCTCCTCTCCTCTCCTCTCCTCTCCTCTCCTCTCCTCTCCTCTCCTCTCCTCTCCTCTCCTCTCCTCTCCTCTCCTCTCCTCTCCTCTCCTCTCCTCTCCTCTCCTCTCCTCTCCTCTCCTCTCCTCTCCTCTCCTCTCCTCCTGGTGCTGGTTGCCTGGGAGAAGAGACCAACCCCCACCCACCTGGCTACAATTTCCCTTCAGGTAGTTGTAGAAAGCAATAAGGTCTCCCCTGAGCCTCCTTGTGACCGTTTGAGGCTGTACCCTTAAGAAAGGGAATATGGTGGACGGAAGTTGGTAAACGGAAAGAATAATCTAAACTATTTCATTGGTGAAGTGGGAGGAAGCACCTTCTGAACTGGGAGTGAACTGAGCATTTCCAGGACTTTTCTATCAGTCTTGCTTCCGCCTCTCCACGGTGCAGCAGCTCTCTGTCTCTGTGCTGGGCTTTCTGCCAAGGCCTCGGCCTTGAAGTCCAGATACAGGCCGGTATTAACTCCCTTCCAATTAACATGAACTGCTTCTAACATTTTTTTTTTCTCTCTTTTCTTTCTCTTTCTATCCCATTCTGGGGAAAGGGGGGGGAGAGAGGGGAGAGCGGAGGTGGGGAACCCCCTCTGCCTTGAGGGGGGTCACTCTCATTTCTGCATTACTCTGTTGTATATCTTTGTATATATTGTAGATATTGTAAATTTGTAAATATTCCCCTGCATACCCTACATTGCTTTGTAAATATAGCTCCACTGCCTTGCTAATTCAGCTTGTGAGTTTTTTTTCCTTTCCCTTCAAGTTTCTTTCCCTTTACTTTACAAGGGGGAAGGTAGCAGGCTTCTTGGCCTTACCCCTTCCACCCCACGACATTTTTTTTATTGGCGCCCAATGTGGGGCAGATAATTAGTTTAATTTATTACTTGATTGATTTAGTGTTTTCCAGCTGAATTAGCAAACATGAAGGTGTTGTGGTTTGTGGAGCGATTATTCTTTTCAATTTTTGGGGCTCTGGTTTACAGGTATTGTTTGGGTTTGATTTTGGATTACCTGGGTAAATATTTGGTGCGGACAATTTATATGTGGGTTATGTATAGAGTTAAATTATGGTATGGAAAATGTATTAGTTTCCTATGGCCAGTGAGATACAGGAATGTTACCTCCACCACTCTCCCAATTGAGATAAAGGGTTTTAAGATTCCGCCTGAGGAGAGAGTAACTTTAGGTGATGCCTGGGATCCAAAGGTGATTTATATGATGTGTATAATTCTGCTGATGGTGATAATTAACGTGTATCTCCTGATTTCTTTACGGCGAGAGAGAAAGATATCTAGAGCTTGTTTTGTTATTAAAAATAGATCAAAAAGAAAACGCCATGGCTCTCGATCAGTCCCAGAGTCATCTAGTGATGAGGAAGGTGGAGAACCCGTGTCAGTTGAAAAGAAGGCTAAAAAGTTAATTGGTAAGGCAGCTCTAAATGACTTTGCTGATTCTGGCAAGCAGCCAAGGGCATCGGCTGGTATCAATATGGTGCCTATTCCTTCTCCTACTCCTTCTCCTCCTTCTTCTTCTCCATCAGCCAGAAATGGAGCAACGTCACTTCTGCCCACTCCCTCGGTGGGACCGGAAGTCACTGCCCCAGCAGCTGATTTATCTCAGGACTTGTCAGCTTCTATTAAGGTGGCTGTAAATTCAAACACAGCTCGAGTTAAGGTGGCTCCTTTAAAGACTAGAGGTGGAAAGGCCAAAGATGGAGAAGAAGAGGAGGAGACTGATCCTGGTGAGGGGCCCTCTGCTCTAAAAGATCCTGCTGAGGAGGAAGAGAAGGTTTGTTTTAAAGATCTAGCTAACCTAGTGAGATCAAAGCAGGATAGAGATGAAGTTAGGAAGGCAGCTGGCAAAGGTGGTTCTCAGCTTAAAGAGATCCTTAGGAGAATGACAGCAGGATTATATGGGCAAAGAATTCAGGGAGATGAAGATGAAGATGATATTTGGAGCGTTCTTCTCCACGGGAGGAATTGCGAAATGTCCGTAAAGATTTCACCAGGGCAGATAAGGAGCCAGTTCGAGCTTGGCTTAGTAGGTGTTATGATACAGGCGCTTCAGCTCTAACAGTTGGAGACAAGTCAGCAGCTCAGTTAGGAACTCTCTCAAGGGACAATGGAATAGATAGACATCTAGGCGAAGCTCTCGGTAAGGTTAATCTGTGGATACGCCTTTTAATGGTGGTTGCCCTGAGATACCCTTCCCGAGATGACCTTCCATGGAATCCTAAACCCTGGACTACCATAGATGAGGGAATTAAGCGCTTGAGAGAATTTGCTGTTAGAGAGCTACTCTATGGTGAACATGAAACTCTGAATCCTGATGACGTTCCTGTGGGTATTGGTCTTGCTAAAAAGATCATCAAACTTGCTCCTTCTAATTATGCAAACATTCTGGCAAGCAGAATTGTGTCAAGAAGTTATGGTGGAGCTTCTCCTACGGTTGGCCAATTCAGTGATCAAATGAGACAATTGGAGGATAGCATGACACGTGGTTCTTTGGTTTCAGCCATTAAAACTATGTCTGGTGATATACAGAATTGCATAAGAGAGTTAAAAGATGAATTTAGAAATTCCATATCCCAATTGGCACAAAGGGATAATTTCAATTCTTCCTCCAGGTGGGTACAAGTCTCATCTGTGAGGAATACACGTCCTCCAAGGAGGTCATTCCAAAACAGGTCATTCCAAAACAGGTCATTCCAAAACAGACCACAAAGGCAATCACGTAGAACTATTTGGATAACTCTGCGTGATCAGTTTGGAGAGAACATGAACCGCTGGGATGGCCAACCAACTTCTAACCTTTTCAGGAGACTGAGGGAATTGCAAAGAGGCAGAACCCAAGGTAGCAATACCAGAAGGGTAGCTGTTACTTCCACAGTTCCCCAGAACAACTCTAGTAGCTCCAACAGTGGCTCCAGTTATAACATGCAAAGTTATAACCCTGCAAACTATGTGCAATGCACATGTGCGCATGTTCCGCATAACTAGGGGTGCCCTGCCTCCCGCCAGGGGGAGGAGAGGGATAACAGAGATAACAGAATCTATTGGGATGTGTACATCCAGTGGCCTGGCACTTCACAATTTCGGAAGTACAGGGCCTTGGCTGACACAGGAGCTCAGTGCACCATAATACCATCAAATTATCAGGGATCAGAGTCTATAACTATTCTGCGAGTCACTGGTGGATCTCAAGAGTTAAGTAAGGTAGAGTTTAATATAAGTTTAACTGGAAAACAATGGAGGAAGCATACAGTTGTGACCGGACCTGACGCACCTTGTATTTTGGGAATTGATTTTCTGAGAGAAGGGCATTTCAAGGACCCTAGAGGTTACAAATGGGCTTTTGGAGTAGCTTCAATAGAAATTGATGGACAAAAATTGAAGCTGTCTGCCAGACCTGAGCTTTCTGATGAATCTGCAGTTGTGGGACAACACAAGATACAGGACATTAAATTGCCGGTTGCTTCTCAGACTGTGCATCACAGACAGTACAGAACCAACCGTGACTCTTTGTTGCCCATTCAGAATCTGATTTGTCAGTTGGAGAGTCAGAAAGTCGTCACCAAAACTCATTCACCTTTCAACAGTCCAGTGTGGCCTGTGCGGAAGCAGAATGGAGACTGGCGTCTGACGGTAGACTACCGAGCCCTAAATGAAGTGACACCACCTATGAGTGCAGCAGTACCAGACATGATGGAGCTACAGTATGAGCTGGAATCCAAAGAGGCCAAATGGTATGCCACCATAGACATTGCTAATGCATTTTTCTCTATTCCCATAGCAGAGGAATGCAGGCCTCAGTTTGCTTTCACCTGGAGAGGAATCCAGTACACTTTCAACAGATTGCCAATGGGCTGGATCCACAGCTCAAGCATCTGTCATGCAGTGATCCACGATGCTCTGGAGAAAGGTGGTGCTCCAGAACACATCCAGTTCATCGATGATATCATCGTCTGGGGTAAAACTGCTGAGGAAGTCTTCGAGAAAGGTAACAAAATCATTGACATTCTTCTGAATGCAGGTTTTGCCATCAAGCGAGACAAGGTGAAAGGACCTACCACAGAGATTCAGTTTCTGGGAGTGCGCTGGCAGGATGGACGCCGACACATTCCAGTGGATGTGGTAAATAGAGTCTCTACCATGGCAAATCCCACAAACAAGCAAGAGACTCTACGTTTCTTGGGGATAGTGGGATTTTGGAGACTAGACATTCCTGGATACAGTCAGATTGTGAAACCTCTGTATGATGTAACTCGAAAGAGAAACCATTTCCACTGGGGACCTGAACAACAAGCAGCCTTTGACCAGATAAAGCAAGAAGTAATTCAAGCAATGGGTCTGGGACCTGTCCGAGATGGTCCAGACATTAAGAACATTTTGTACACGGCTGCAAGTGACAATGGTCCAACCTGGTGCTTGTGGCAAAGAGCTCCAGGTGAGACACGTGGACGACCTCTTGGTTTCTGGAGTCGAGGTTACAGAGGTTCAGAGGCTAATTATACTCCAACAGAGAAAGAAATTTTAGCTGCCTATGAAGGAGTAAAAGCATCTTCTGAAGTGATTGGAACTGAATCACAACTTCTCTTAGCTCCCAGATTACCAGTTTTGAATTGGATGTTCAAAGGCAAAGGCTCCACACCACATCATGCCACAGACTCAACCTGGTCTAAGTGGATGGCTCTGATAACACAGAGAGCTCGAATGGGAAATCTTGAAAGACCTGGTCTAGTGGAGGTGATCTCAAGTTGGCCTGAAGGCATCAACTGTGCTAAACCTCCAGAGGAGAAAGTAACTCGTGCTGAGGAAGCTCCTCCTTACAATGACCTTTCTGATGATGAAAAGCAATATGCTTTGTTCACAGACGGTTCCTGTCGTCTTGTTGGAAACAAGCTGTCGTAGTTTGGGCTGGCTGCCCTCTGCTACAGGGGTGTTTCCTGTGTCCAGAAGTCCAGCCCAGTGGGTGGACACAGGAAATTAGGTTATTTCCTACCATGATCCCTTGCACCACTATAAGTTTCGCGGCGGGGTCTGGCACTTCCTCTTTTCTTCCTCCTCCGTCAGCCAGTAACATGGAGGAGAGATCTCCTGGCTTTGGGCCTGGCTAGGCCCAAGGCCACGGGGGGATGAGCAGTCTCAGATCTGGCCTGCTGAGACTAGCCTATCAATGGGAGGGGGAAGAAGGAGCCCTGGGGGTCTCGGGTGTACCCTCAGGTAGGGATGGGATTTCTCTGGGTCTGTTTTGGGTTCTTTTCTCTCGTCACTGTATTTCTAGTTTTTTTTTCCTGCACGCACTCACCGTTCTATTTAAACTTTCCATCACCTTTGCAATCCGTTTGTTTGAGTCATTATTTCTGCGCGTGGTGGGGAGGAGGTCTGCCCCAACACATTACATTTTTGGCGCACCAACGTGGGGCTGGCTGTTGTGCCCCCTCTGCAGATCGATTGCAAAGGATGGAGAGTTTAAATTCAGTTCTGGGCGTCGGTTTGGGTTTGGCAGTTGGGGGCTCAAGTGATGTTGCCGAGGCGACCGTGTGAGTTCTTGTGGACTGTGGGGGGAATAACTGGTGCGCTGCCAGTGGCGCGGACCCTCTCCTGCTATTTCAGGCAGGGGTGGTTCTCAACCATCGGCATCGGGGTACCGCTTGAGAACGTGGAACCTGCCCCTCCTCCGCGGCGGGCAGTGAAGTGGGGGAGGGGCAGCGGCGAGCAGATCAGAGTCAGGTCCGTTCTCGCTGCGGGGATAGAGCCAGCCGCTGCGAGCGGGCGAGCCAGCTCCCGAAGCCCCGGGGGGCCAATGGGGACTCCAGCTGGAAAGCCGTTTTCAAGGGCTCTGAGAACGCGCGTATGGCTTTCGCTGGAGAAGCCGTTTGAGTGTCCGAGGGGTGGAGGTGATTTTGATTCTGCGCCGCGGCGGCAGAGGTGGGTGGAGCCCTGCTGCGTGGCGAGCGGCGGCGGCGGACCCGGCCGTACGCTCGGGCTGCGGTGGGGCCGGCCCTAGTCTCTTCCCCGACTTTTTCGGACGAGTTCCGAAAATGGCGCCGAGCACCTGGCTCCACCTCCCTTCTTCTCAGTGAGCTGTGGTGCAGCCCCTCCCTTTCCGGGGGGGGTGTGCAGCCGGATGCTGTCTTGCTTTGGTACGGGTACGCCTAGTGGGGGGGCGGAGTATCTCGGACAAGCATCCGTGTAGTTGGACCGCAGTTGGAAGCGGTTGGTTGCGGCACCCTGGATGGATTGAAAAAGGCAGTCGTGGGTTGGATGGTTTCGACTGGCCTGCCCCAGGGGTGGAGAATATGCCGCCGAGTGATTATCTGTGAAAAGTAGAGGCTTGGCTGAGAAGTCGTGAGGCTGTTCCAGGTGACCAGGATGCCCAACGGATCCATGGAGAACTTGCACCGCAGGAGAATGAGTTCTGCATCGCCGGGAGGTTCCATTGGATGAAGGAAGAACTGGAATGGACAGACACTAGAGCCTGACTGAGATACTGTTTGAGTGGACGCCCAGATGAAGACACGGACTTCGCCGGACATGTCATCAGTTTTCTGATTTGATGATGTGTTTGGGTGCAGGCATCATGGTTTGAAATAAGGGGTGGCCCCTGTCGTAGTTTGGGCTGGCTGCCCTCTGCTACAGGGGTGTTTCCTGTGTCCAGAAGTCCAGCCCAGTGGGTGGACACAGGAAATTAGGTTATTTCCTACCATGATCCCTTGCACCACTATAAGTTTCGCGGCGGGGTCTGGCACTTCCTCTTTTCTTCCTCCTCCATCAGCCGGTAACATGGGGGAGAGATCTCCTGGCTTTGGGCCTGGCTAGGCCCAAGGCCACGGGGGGATGGGCAGTCTCAGATCTGGCCAGCTGGGACTAGCCTAGCAATGGGAGGGGGAAGAAGGAGCCCTGGGGGTTTGGGTGTACCCTCAGGTAGGGATGGGATTTCTCTGGGTCTGTTTTGGGTTCTTTTCTCTCGTCACTGTATTTCTAGTTTTTCTTTCCTGCACGCACTCACCGTTGTATTTAAACTTTCCATCACCTTTGCAATCCGTTTGTTTGAGTCATTATTTCTGCGCGTGGTGGGGAGGAGGTCTGCCCCAACCCATTACACAAGCGAAGGTGGAAGTCTGCAGTGTGGAGTCCAACATGCCGAGTTGCAGAAGCGAAAGATGGAGAAGGAGAATCCAGTCAGTTCGCAGAGGTAAAAGCTGTCCTGCTAGCTCTCGACGTGGCTGAACGTGAGAGATGGCCAAAGCTTTATCTCTACACCGACTCATGGATGGTAGCCAATGCTCTATGGGGTTGGCTAAAGAACTGGAAGAAGAGTGGTTGGCAAAGAAAAGGAAAACCCATTTGGGCAGCCAACCTATGGCAGGACATTGCTGACCGAATCGAGAGAATTCCAGTGAAAGCGAGACACATCGATGCTCACATTCCTGAGAGCAAAGCTATTGAGGAACAGCAACACAATCATCAGGCAGATCTAGCTGCAAGAGTTTCTCAAGTAGACATGGACTCTAATCTTGATCTCGACTGGAAACACCGAGGTGAGATATTCTGAGCTCGGTGGGCTCATGATTCGTCAGGACATCAAGGCAGAGATGCAACATACCAATGGGCTCGTGACAGATCCATAGACATTTCCATGGATGCTATCACACAAGTCATCCATGATTGTGACATTTGTGCTGCTATTAAGCAGGCAAAACGACTTAAGCCCTTGTGGTATGGTGACAGATGGTCCAAGTACAAGTATGGTGAAGCTTGGCAGATTGACTACATCACTCTACCACGTTCTCGTTCTGGTAAGCAATACGTGCTTACTATGGTAGAGGCAAACACTGGATGGTTGGAAACTTATCCAGTTCCACATGCAACTGCACACAACACCATTCTCGGTCTGGAGAGACAAATCCTGTGGAGACACGGAACTCCAGAGAAGATTGAGTCAGACAACGGAACTCATTTCAAGAACAACCTTGTAAAGAGCTGGGCAAAAGAGCACGGTATTGAGTGGATATTCCACATTCCCTACTATGCACCAGCTTCAGGGAAGATTGAACGCTACAACGGTTTGTTGAAGGCCACTCTTAAAGCCATGGGGGGTGGATCTTTGAAAAACTGGGAAAAACATTTAGCACAAGCAACCTGGCTGGTAAATAGTAGAGGTTCAGTGAACCGAGCTGGACCTGCACATTCAGATTTGATACGGAAAGTAGAAGGTGATAGAGTTCCTGTTGTTAGAGAAAAGAATCTGTTAGGTAAAACTGTTTGGGTATTTTCACCCTCAGGAGAGGCTAAACCTGTCCGAGGGGTGGTTTCAGCTGAAGGTCCGGGTCACACTTATTGGGTAATGGAAGAGAATGGTGAAATTCAGTGTATTCCACAAAGAAATTTAACTTTAGCTGAAAGAGGTTAATTTCGAACTGTTGTACAGCTACATCACATCCAAAGGAAGAATCAACGAGACATCTGCGGTGCACGAACCCTGAGATCCCTGAGAGCCCTGAGTCAACTAAGAGACCCTGAGAATCCCTGTTTCCCTTTTCTTTGCTTCGCCGGTGAAGAAATGAACTGTTTTCCATTTTTCTCATTTTCTGAGTTTCTTGGACTTTTGAATCATCTACATCTGAGCATAGCCGGAATGGACTATGAACTTTACTCACGAACTGTAAATATCGTTTTGGATTAGATGGACAGTATGAACAGCCAATGAAATTGTTTAGAAGGGGTGGACTGTGACCGTTTGAGGCTGTACCCTCAAGAAAGGGAATATGGTGGACGGAAGTTGGTAAACGGAAAGAATAATCTAAACTATTTCATTGGTGAAGTGGGAGGAAGCACCTTCTGAACTGGGAGTGAACTGAGCATTTCCAGGACTTTTCTATCAGTCTTGCTTCCGCCTCTCCACGGTGCAGCAGCTCTCTGTCTCTGTGCTGGGCTTTCTGCCAAGGCCTCGGCCTTGAAGTCCAGATACAGGCCGGTATTAACTCCCTTCCAATTAACACGAACTGCTTCTAACATTTTTTTTTCCTCTCTTTTCTTTCTCTTTCTATCCCATTCTGGGGAAAGGGGGGGGAGAGAGGGGAGAGCAGAGGTGGGGAACCCCCTCTGCCTTGAGGGGGGTCACTCTCATTTCTGCGTTACTCTGTTGTATATCTTTGTATATATTGTAGATATTGTAAATTTGTAAATATTCCCCTGCATACCCTACATCGCTTTGTAAATATAGCTCCACTGCCTTGCTAATTCAGCTTGTGAGTTTTTTTTCCTTTCCCTTCAAGTTTCTTTCCCTTTACTTTACAAGGGGGAAGGGAGGAGGCTTCTTGGCCTTACCCCTTCCACCCCACGACACTCCTCTTCTCCAGGCTAAGCAACCCATGCTTGGGTCCCCACTCTGGTCCTCAGCAGCAGCTTGGAGATGGTTGCACTCTGCAATTAGCATAATTATTAATGAGATGTAACCTCCAGCTATTTAAATGGAAGGCAATTTCCTTTGTTGCTGTACATATGCTTCTGCTGAAAGGGTAATGATTAAAAAATGGGCTTTTCTAAGAAACAGAAATTTTTTTTGGCAACAAGTGTCCAAAACTGACACTGGCCTCGGGCATTTTATTCTCCTCAATGGGGTAGTAAAATATCATCCATCTTTTCCAGCCTTTATCACTGTTAAGAGGATGAAGGATGGATATTTAACCCAGGAAGTCAAATAAGCAGGGAAGTTAGTGGGAAAGGGATTTGCAGCTCTGGCTGTAACAGTGATGCTGTAAAGCAGCACATTGGGATTAAAGGGACTGAGATCAATGAGCTTTGGTTAAAAAGAAAATAAAAAATATCTGAAGGGAAGCTAAATGCTTTAAAATCTAAGGAGGCCCTTCCAGAAGAACCCCACCTCTGCTTTAGGGATAGCCTGGCCATTAAACCAGAGTAATTAACAGACAACTTGATAGCAGTAGGGAAAATCATGGCATCTGGGGGGAGGGAACGATGCTCCAGTCTGGGGAACGTGGAGGAATTGGGATCCTGGCTTTGACGAGAGGCTTTTCCATCAGCTGAGACACAAGGCTGCAGCCACCAGCCCCTGCCCATGATAAAGAGAATCACAGAATCACAGAATCATTTTGGTTGAAAGAGACCTTTAAGATCATTGAGTCCAACCATTAACCCAGCATTGCCAGGTCACCACTAAACCACGTCCCTCAGCACCACATCTACACAGCTTTTTAATCCTTCCAGGAATGGGGACTCCACCACTTTCCTGGGCATTTTTTTCCAGGGCATGACAACCCTTTTTGGGAAGAACCCTTTCAGTGAAGAATAGCTGAGAGGCTGCTCACTTTGGGCACCCCTGAGATGCTTCTGCTCTTCCCTGGCTGACCAAGTAGTGTTACAAGAAAGTGCACTGCGAGCAGCAGGCCTCAGTATTACAATTTATGATGGACTAACCAGGCTTTTTCTTTTCCCCTGTATCCTTTCCATCAAATTCTAGCCCTAGAGGCCTGAGGAGCAGAGCATCCTTCTAAACAGGGGCTCACAGAGAGAATCAAACACAGCAAATTCAACTCCTGCAGGAGAAACATGTGTGTCTTAACCCTTTCAAATAACGTAATTTCTCCACCAGAGAGTTAAAGCTCAAGTTTGCTAAAGAAAGAGAACTGAAGCAAATGGGAAGCATCAGCAACAGGGCAGAAATACATCTTAACTTCATCTTCTCCTAGAGGGATGTCAGTTAGGAGGCAGAGGGAAAAGAAGGACACAGAGGCAGCTCTGGGCATCCAAAACTTAAGTGGAAAGAAAACAGAAGGAGTGAAGTTCTTGTGCTGCTCATTGGTTACATGGAGAGATTGGAGGATGGAGAGGTGGGAATGGAGGACACGTGACAGCAGGCAAGTCTAACAAGTGCTAGGTTTTATTGGCAATGGCAGCCCCAAATCAGCCTGTAACAGAAAACACGTGGATAAGAAACTGTCCTTAGCTGCCCAGCAGCAAAGGGTTGTTCACTCCTCAGAAAAAGCATTTTAAGACTCCACAAACACCCTCCAGGCTCTTTTATTAACTCTGACAGCACTTGGTATGGTCCAACATGGAATCCTGATGCTCTCCAGCTGCTTTGGGAGGGATATTTGGAACAGAAAAGCCAAGAAGGAGCCTAAAAAATGTTCGTCTGCTTCCAGCAGTGCAGGAAAGGGGCTTATAAACACATCCAGGCTTGAGTCCTCCCAGCTCTGTGCTCCTCTTTGTGAGCAGAGCACAAATAACCAGCACAACCTCATTTAATTAGCAGGGCTTTTTGCCCTCTCTGAACGCCAGAGTACCTGGAACCATCACTGATGGCCAGCAGAGAATCAAAAAATCATAGAATGGCTTTGGCTGGAAGGGACTTTTAAAGGTCATCTAGTCCAACTTCCCTGCTGACTGCAGGGACATCTTCAACTAGGTCAGGATGCTCAGAGTTCCATCCAACCTGGCCTGGAATAGTTCTAGGGATGGGGCATCTACCACCTCTCTGGGCAACTTGGGCCAGTGTTTCATCTCCTGGGAGGATTCTGTGCCTTCCACTGGAGCAGCATGGTGGGTAACTGGTTCTAGAGTAGGTTCACTACCCACCTGCAAGCTCCCATGTGCCTCCCAAAACAAGCAGATCTTGCCTTGGCTCTTCCTGCCTTGGGAGGCACATTAATTACATCACAGAATCATAGAATTGTTTTGGTTGAAAAAGACCTTTAAGATCATCAAGTCCAACTGTTAACCACTGCCAAGTCCACCTCTAAACCATGTCTGTCATCATCACATCTCCATGCCTTTTCATTCCCTCCAGGGATGAGGACTCTACCACTGTCCTAGGCAGCCTGCTCCAGGCCTTGACAACCCTTTTGTGGAAGAAAGTGTTCCTCATGTCTAACCTAAACCTCCTCTGGTGCAATTTGAGGCTATTTCCTCTCATCCTATCTCTTGTTCCTTGAGAGAAGAGACTAACACTCCCACATTGCTCCAGCCTCCTTTGAGGCTGATGATGGAACTCAAATGGGAGATGATGGGGGAGGACACACTGCCCATTGAGGCGATGATACCAAGCCAGTACATGATGGAAAGGGCTAAGGAGCTGGATTCCCACTCGCCTGGAGGATAACCCACCGTGCCTCCCAAGCCAGCTGAGCCCTTAACCTTATTAAGGGACTTACTGTGCATTTGGTGTCCAGAACTCTCTGAGGGCTCTGTCCTTCACCCTGTATCTCCCAGCACTGGGTGATCAGTCCTGCTCTTCATGTCAGCCACTCTCTTCTCTTTGCTTAAAAAGGATTAAGCTGCCTTATCCCTGTTGCCATCTACCCTGGCTTTCAGCAAGAGGAGATTCTTCTATTCATAGCTGCATGTAATGAATATTTATACGCCCAAATCTCCACTGCAGAGATCTGTCACTGGATTATTCGATTTAATAACACTTTCAGGATGACTCAAAGGCCTGTATAATTGCTAATCTCAGCCAACAAGAGGGCAAAAGATTGAAAATTCCCTGGGACACCACCCCTGAATGTGCCCAGAGATGTAGAATTAAGAACCTTTTCACATGACAACATGCACGTGCTCTTCTTCTCACTCGAGCCCACCACACGCAGACATGTGCCAGATTTCTTTCTTATTTTTATGCATTTCAGTGGAGTTTCTCCCCTTCCCTTCCCTTCCCTTCCCTTCCCTTCCCTTCCCTTCCCTTCCCTTCCCTTCCCTTCCCTTCCCTTCCCTTCCCTTCCCTTCCCTTCCCTTCCCTTCCCTTCCCTTCCCTTCCCTTCCCTTCCCTTCCCTTCCCTTCCCTTCCCTTCCCTTCCCTTCCCTTCCCTTCCCTTCATTGCCTTGAAGATCTGAACTGTCAAAATGGGAAGCATCTGGACAGAAAGGAACAGCACTGGTGCTGGAGCAGGTGGCACCAGAACTGGAGAATGTGGCTCCAGCACTGCAGGAGGTGGCACCAGCGCTGGAGGAGGAGGCGTCAGCACTGGAGAAGGTGGCAGCAGCCACCAGACATCTCCCCACACATCTCCCAGCCCCACCACCTTACTGTGAAGGGAGCACACCAGCAGGTTTTGGGGAAGCTGCCCTCAAAACACAACTTGTCAAGAACATCCCACCAGCACAGGTGCAAACAGGTCCACTCACCTGGCCCTGTGTCTCCAACTTAACCTCCTCTGTGGCAGGAGGTTTGGCGAGCGGCACCGGGGCTGTGTTGCAAGGCTCCATCTGCTCCGTCTTCTCCACCTTCACCTTGACATCATCCAGGGTCAGAGCCGGGGCTGCAGCCAGCTCCTTTTCATCCTTGTCCAGCAGATAGCGCAGGAGGTGGTGATCCTTGGCATCTTTCTTCTTCAGCGCCTCTGGCTCCAGTTTGATGTCTGGGGTGCCCGGCAGCTGGCTTGGAGTCATGGGGGTGGGATTTGGGGCACTCTCCTTCTTCTCGTGCTCCATGCCCAGGGTGGTGATGTCGGATGGGCTGCCCTCCTGAAGGAGTCTGTGCAAAATCTTGTGCCGCTCGGTCAGCGAGCTGTGGGAGGAAGGGCAGGAGCTGCTGGGAGGGTTGCTGGAGCCCAAGGTGCTGGCGGTGCTGGTGCAGGCTAAGGAATCTTTGCAGCTGGTGTCCACGTCAGTGTGTCGAAGCTGCTGCTCTGCCGTGGTGGCCAGAAGCTGCACCAGCTTATGGCTGGTGGTCTGGGGGCACTTGGTGGTGTCCCCCTCTGCCAGCCTGTCGCTGGTGTGCAGCATGCCAGGGTCGAGCGGTTTGCTGTCCCCCGAGTTGCCGTCCGACTGGATCATCTCACTCAGGATGGAGGCGATCTCTTTGCTGTCGTTTGACTCTGCTTTCATGGGCTGCATAGCCAGGCGGCCCGGCGAGCTCTGAGAGCTGAGCTGTCTCAGCACGGGGGGTGGTGTCGAGTAGCCCACTGGCGTGCTAGGGCCCTCGGGCAGCCCCTGAATAGAGTTCATGGGGGCATTGGGAAAGGGTCTGGTGCCGCCGGTGCCACAGCTGCCCCCGCTGCTGCTATTGGTCATGCCCACGGGGGAATGCATAGTAGGCATGGTGGGTGAGAAGGGATTGCTGGGCACTCTGGGTCTCGGCACCAGCCCTGGGCTGACACGATGCCTCGGAGACATGAACTGTGGTGGGGTAATCCCTGGACTATTCATAGGGGAGCTATTGAGGTTCAAAGTGTGGTTACTGTTCTGGGGACCGGCTTGTCCCTGGCTTAAGGCAACATTGGCTCCTATCTGGTTCCCAGGTGAACATCCAAAGCTGTTTTGGCTGGTGCTGGAGTTGCTGTTGTGGAGGCTGGCACCTGGCTGCTGGTTCACATTGGTGGCCAACATGCTGCCGTTGGAGGGAGGGATGGAGGGTGGCAGGGCCATGCCTTGCCCTGGGGAGATGCTGGGGTTCAGCGAGGGGCTGACCCGGGGAAGGGACATTGTGGAGTTAGTGTTCTCCTGGGGTGAGAGCATGCCATGATCCCTGGGGGAGAAGAAAGGGAGAGGAAAATCAGAGAATCACAGAATTGTTTGTGTTGGAAAAGACCTTTTAAATAATTGGGTCCAACCATTAACCCAGCACTGCCAGGTCACCACTAAACCATGTCCCTTAGCACCACAGCTACACAGCTTTTCAATCCCTCCAGGGATGGAGCCTTGTGACCGGTTGACGCAGTCCCCTTAAGAAAGGGAATATGGTGGTCCACCCATCAAACCCATGTGTCACCAGTTTGGACACCAGGATGTGGTGCGGGACAGTGTCGAAGGCTTTGCTCAGGTCCAGGTAAACGACATCAGTTGCTCGCCCCTCATCTATTAATTTTGTCACCTGCTCATAGAAGGCCACCAGGTTGGTCAGGCAGGATTTGCCCTTGGCAAAGCCATGCTGACTGTTCCCAATCACCTCTTCACTATTCTTTTGAGCGAGTAGTGACTCCAGGAGGATCTGCTCCATGATCTTTCCAGGCACAGAGGTGAGACTGACTGGCCTGTAGTTCCCTGGTTCCTCCTTCTTGACATCATCGTCTGGGGTAAAACTGCTGAGGAAGTCTTCAAGAAAGGTAACAAAATCATTGACATTCTTCTGAATGCAGGTTTTGCCATCAAGTGAGACAAGGTGAAAGGACCTACCACAGAGATTCAGTTTCTGGGAGTGCAGTGGCAGGATGGACGCCGACACATTCCAGTGGATGTGGTAAATAGAGTCTCCACCATGGCAAATCCCACCAACAAGCAAGAGACCCTACGTTTCTTGGGGATAGTGGGATTTTGGAGACTAGACATTCCTGGATACAGTCAGATTGTGAAACCTCTGTATGATGTGACTCGAAAGAGAAACCATTTCCACTGGGGACCTGAGCAACAAGCAGCCTTTGACCAGATAAAGCAAAAGGTGATTCAAGCAATGGGTCTGGGACCTGTCCGAGATGGTCCAGACATTAAGAACATTTTGTACACGGCTGCAAGCGACAATGGTCCAACCTGGTGCTTGTGGCAAAGAGCTCCAGGTGAGACACGTGGACGACCTCTTGGTTTCTGGAGTCGAGGTTACAGAGGTTCAGAGGCTAATTATACTCCAACAGAGAAAGAAATTTTAGCTGCCTATGAAGGAGTAAAAGCATCTTCTGAAGTGATTGGAACTGAATCACAACTTCTCTTAGCTCCCAGATTACCAGTTTTGAATTGGATGTTCAAAGGCAAAGGCTCCACACCACATCATGCCACAGACTCAACCTGGTCTAAGTGGATGGCTCTGATAACACAGAGAGCTCGAATGGGAAATCTTGAAAGGCCTGGTCTAGTGGAGGTGATCTCAAGTTGGCCTGAAGGCATCAACTGTGCTAAACCTCCAGAGGAGAAAGTAACTCATGCTGAGGAAGCGCCTCCTTACAATGACCTTTCTGATGATGAAAAGAAATATGCTTTGTTCACAGACGGTTCCTGTCGTCTTGTTGGAAACAAGCGAAGGTGGAAGTCTGCAGTGTGGAGTCCAACACGCCGAGTTGCAGAGGCAAAAGATGGAGAAGGAGAATCCAGTCAGTTTGCAGAGTTAAAAGCTGTCGAGCTAGCTCTCAACGTGGCTGAACGTGAGAGATGGCCAAAGCTTTATCTCTACACCGACTCATGGATGGTAGCCAATGCTCTATGGGGTTGGCTAAAGAACTGGAAGAAGAGTGGTTGGCAGAGGAAAGGAAAACCCATTTGGGCAGCCAACCTATGGCAGGACATTGCTGATCGAATCGAGAGAATTCCAGTGAAAGTGAGACACATCGATGCTCACATTCCTAAGAGCAAAGCTACTGAGGAACAACAACACAACCATCAGGCAGATCTAGCTGCAAGAGTTTCTCAAGTAGACATGGACTCTAATCTTGATCTCGACTGGAAACACCGAGGTGAGATATTCTGAGCTCGGTGGGCTCATGATTCGTCAGGACATCAAGGCAGAGATGCAACATACCAATGGGCTCATGACAGATCCATAAACATTTCCATGGATGCTATCACACAAGTCATCCATGACTGTGACATTTGTGCTGCTATTAAGCAGGCAAAACGACTTAAGCCCTTGTGGTATGGTGACAGATGGTCCAAGTACAAGTATGGTGAAGCTTGGCAGATTGACTACATCACTCTACCACATTCTCGTTCTGGTAAGCAATACGTGCTTACTATGGTAGAGGCAAACACTGGATGGTTGGAAACTTATCCAGTTCCACATGCAACTGCACGCAACACCATTCTCGGTCTGGAGAGACAAATCCTGTGGAGACACGGAACTCCAGAGAGGATTGAGTCAGACAACGGAACTCATTTCAAGAACAACCTTGTAAAGAACTGGGCAAAAGAGCACGGTATTGAGTGGATATTCCACATTCCCTACTATGCACCAGCTTCAGGGAAGATTGAACGCTACAACGGTTTGTTGAAGACCACTCTTAAAGCCATGGGGGGTGGATCTTTGAAAAACTGGGAAAAACATTTAGCACAAGCAACCTGGCTGGTAAATAGTAGAGGTTCAGTGAATCGAGCTGGACCTGCACATTCAGATTTGCTACGGAAAGTAGAAGGTGATAGAGTTCCTGTTATTAGAGAAAAGAATCTGTTAGGTAAAACTGTTTGGGTGTTTTCACCCTCAGGAGAGGCTAAGCCTGTCCGAGGGGTGGTTTCAGCTGAAGGTCCGGGTCACACTTATTGGGTAATGCAAGAGAATGGTGAAATTCAGTGTATTCCACAAAGAAATTTAGCTGAAAGAGGTTAATCTCAAACTGTTGTACAGCTACATCGTGTCCAGAGGAAGAATCAACGAGGAATCTACGGTGCATGAACCCTGAGATCCCTGAGAGCCCTGAGTCAACTAAGAGACCCTGAGATTCCCTGTTTCCTTTTTCTTTGCTTCGTCGGCGAAGAAATGACCTGTTTTCCATTTTTCTCACTTTCTGATTTTCTTGGACTTTTGAATCATCTACATCTGAGCATAGCCGGAATGGACTATGAACTTTACTCACAAACTGTAAATATCATTTTGGATTGGATGGACAGTATGAACAGCCAATGAAATTGTTTAGAAGGGGTGGACTGTGACCGGTTGACGCTGTCCCCTTAAGAAAGGGAATATGGTGGACGGAAGTTGGTAAACGGAAAGAATAATCTAAACTAATTTCATTGGTGAAGTGGGAGGAAGCACCTTCTGAACTGGGAGTGAACTGGGCATTCCAGCACTTTTCTATCAGTCTTGCTTCCGTCTCTCCACAGTGCAGCAGCTCTTTCTGTGCTGGGCTTTCTGCCAAGGCTTCGGCCTTGAAAACCGATAAGCTACCAGGCCTGTATTAACTCCTTTCCAATTAACACAAGTGCTTCTAATTTTTTTTTCCTCTCTTTTCTTTCTCTTTCTATCCCACTCTGGGGAAAGGGGGAAAGAGGGGAGAGCGGAGGTGGGAAAACCCCCTCAGCAGAGGGGGGAACCCTCATTTTTGTGTTACTCTATTGTATATCTTTGTATATATTGTACATATTGTAAATTTGTATATATTCCCCTGCATATCCTACATTGCTTTGTAAATATACAGCTCCACTGCTTTGCTAATTCAGCTTGTGAGTTTTTTTTTCCTTTCCCTTCAATTTTTCTTTCCCTTTACTTTACAGGGGGGAGGGAAGAGGCTTCTTGGCCTTACCCTTCCACCCCACAACAGGCCTCCACCATTTTCTTGGGTAGCCTGGTCCAGGCCTTGACAATCCATTCATGGAAGAAGTTATTCTTCATGTCCAACCTAAGCCTCCCCTGGCACAACTTAAAGACATTTCCTTTTGTCCTATTGCTTGTTCCTTGGGAGAAGAGACTGACCCTCATCTGGTTCTAACCTCCTTTAAGGAGTTGTAGAGAATGAGAAGGTCTCCACTCAGCCTCCTTCTCTCCAGTCTAAACAACCCCAGTTCCCTCAGCTGATTCTCACAAGGGCTGTGCTCTAGAACCTTCACCAGCTTTGTCTGCCCAAACCTTTAATGTTGCTCAGGCAGCTCTTGCCCTTCCATGCTGCAGAGCTCTTGAAGCCCTGAGAGCAGCAGCTCGCAAGCTCTGATGGTCTCAGCCTTCCCCTCTCCACCAGCGCTTCTGGGTCCATTTCAGTAGCATGGAGGGAATGCAGCAGCTTTAGCATTTCTCCAGAAATGGGGGGCTGCTTGGGACTGTAGCTGCTCACCAGCTAAATCCTGAAGGCATCATCCTCTCTGGGTCTTACATTCCAACATGGCCAGAGAAGGACCATGCTCCAACAGCATTCCCCTCCATCCCAGGCCTATCACGTTTCCCCAGGTCCACAGGCTCACCTCTCCCTGTCTTACGAGTTTGTCATAGCCTCACCCTACACAAATATTTTAAGTTCTCCAGGGCAAGGCAGAAATGTGAAGCATGTCCATAAACCTCCACCTGATCCCCCTGAGCCACCTCTTTGCAAAACAAGAATTATGAAGAGCATCCATCATGATGGTTTTCAGTCTCAGCTTCACCACAGGGATCGTATCTCCAAACCAGCACCACAGAACACAAGTGGATCCTCCTTCCACTGTAGGGAAAGGGCCACTTTGATTGTTGGATGGCTCACCCAGGCACTGGCACAGCTGGGTAGCAGCAAGGTGGGGACGTACCTGTCGATGACATGGATGCCCATGATGAAGGGCTGCATCTCTGGGCCGGAGGGGTAGCAGAGCTTACACTTGGTGTGGGCACTAAGAACTGTGCCGTCGCTCAGGGTGAATCGGTACGAGGGGCTGAAGGCTGTGCCACGTGTCATCACTGAAGGAGACAACCAGAAGCACAGAGAATTGATTTCTTTAGAAGAGACTTTTAAGACCATCAAGTCCAACCACTAACCCAGCACTGCCAGGTCACCACTAAACCATGTCCCTCAGCACCACATCTACACAGCTTTTCAATCCCTCTAGGGATGGGGACTCCAACAGTGCTCTGGGCAGCCTGTTCCAGGGCTGGACAACCCTTTAGGGGAAGCAATTGTTCCTAGTGTCCAACCTAAACCTTCCCTGGTGCAACTTGAGGGCATTTCTTCTTGTCCTGTCACCTGTTACTTGAGAGAAGCAACCAACCCCCACCTCATTCCAACCTCCTTTCAGGAAGCGGCAAAGAGTAGGAAGTCCTCCTGTAAAATAATCATAATTAAATCCTATTTGTCTCAATTCCATATTTCCTGAAAGGTGAGAAGGTATCTCCCACTTGGAGGAGTTCCTCCAGTGCTACTCGACCCTTTCCCCTCTCCCTTTGGCACTTGGGAGATCACTGTTGCAGCATTTATTGTTGCAGAAAGCGTTTATCCATCAAGGAGGACCATGCTCTGGCTTCTCCTTGCAGCTCCAGCTGCTTGTCAAGAGCGTGTGCCAGTGAGGAAGAGGAGCCCCTTACCTTCTTGAAAGAGCTGTTTGGCATAAGAAGGCTCCCTGCCCTGTGGCTGGAAGAAAGCATAGATGCATTTCCGCACCAGATCTTCCCAGCCCGTCCTGCCAGCGGCTCTCAGGGAACTGGTGTCAATGGAGATGATTTTACCTGAGCAGAGAGAGGGAGAAGTCACTTACTCAAGCACAGAGTGAGAAATCTCTGAGCACAAATAGGACCAGAAATATGGAAAAATAAACCAAGTCATATTGGAAGCAGTGGCAGGAGCACACAAGGAGGTCCTCCAGAAGGAGCTGGAGTTTCAAAAAGTTTCCTCTGAGGCACACAATGACCTCTGCACACTCCTTGGCCAGCCAGAGCAGACACAAAAAACAATAAGAAGCATCTTTGTGTGAAGTGATCCTCACTGCTCCAGTGCTTGGGTCCTCAGATTCACACCCTCACCCAGTGGGACACCTTGTGAGCCACCCTCCAAAGGTCCTTCAAGAAGGACCTGCCACCTACTTTCTTCCTTGACAGAGAATCATAGAAGTGTTTTTGTTTTAAAAGATCTTTAAGATCATTGATGCCAACTGTTAACCCAGCACTGGCAAGTCACCACTAAACCATGTCCCTCAGCACTACATCTACACCTCTTTTAAGTCACTCCAAAGGATGGTGACTCCACCACTTCCCGGGGCAACCTGGTCCAGAGCTTGACAACCCTTTGGGGGAAAAAACTGTTCTTCATGTTGTGAGAGACTAAAAGTTTGTCTCTCTTGGTGTGACTCAACAAAGATAAAATCACTTGCAGCTTGCCCAGCTGCTTGCTGATATGTGTTGGGCAGAGCCACTGGAAGGAAGGTGCAAAGACCAATCCTGGATGCAAATCACCTTGCGATTGCATCATGATAACACTGGACTACAACAATGGACCCAAGGACCCAGACATCACGCCTTTAGGGCAAGATAATCTCCACCCATCAGTAGTATCATAGTATCATAGTATCATTCAGGGTTGGAAGGGACCACAAGGATCATCTAGTTCTAACCCCCCTGCCATGGGCAGGGACACCCCACACTAGATCAGGCTGGCCAGAGCCTCATCCAGCCTGGTCTTAAACACCCCCAGGGACGGGGCCTCGACCACCTCCCTGGACAACACATTCCAGGGTTTCACCACTCTCATGGTGAAGAACCTCCTCCTCACATCTAGCCTGAATCTCCCCACCTCCAGCTTCATTCCATTCCCCCTAGTCCTATCACTACCTGAGATCCTGAGAAGTCCTTCCCCAGCCTTCCTGTAGGCCCCCTTCAGATACTGGAAGGCCACAATTAGGTCACCTTGGAGCCTTCTCTTCTGCAGACTGAACAGCCCCAACTCCTTCAGTCTGTCCTCATAGGAGAGGTGCTCCAGCCCTCTGATCATCCTTGTGGCCCTTCTCTGGACACGTTCCAGCACCTCCACATCCCTCTTGTAATAGGGGCTCCAGAACTGGACACAGTACTCCAGGTGGGGTCTCACCAGGGCTGAGTAGAGGGGGAGGATCACCTCCCTCGACCTGCTGGCCACACTTCTCCTGATGCAGCCCAGGATCTGATTGGCTTTGCGGGCTGCAAGTGCACATTGAGAGCTCATGTTGAGCTTTTTGTCCACCAGCACCCCCAAGTCTCTCTCCTCAGGGCTACTTTCCAGCCAGTCACTGCCCAGCCTGTATTTGTGCCTGGGATTGCCTCGACCCAGATGCAGGACCCTGCACTTGCTCTTATTGAACTTCATGAGGTTGGCTTGTGCCCACCTCTCCAGCCTGTCAAGGTCCCTCTGGATGGCCTCCCTTCCCTCCAGCGTGTCTGCTGCACCACACAGCTTGGTGTCATCAGCAAACTTGCTGAGGGTGCACTCAATGCCACTGTCCATGGCACCCACAAAGATGTTGAACAAGACAGGTCCCAGGACTGATCCCTGAGGGACTCCGCTTGTCACTGGCCTCCACTGGGACATGGACCCATTGACAGCCACTCTTTGGGTGCGGCCATCAAGCCAGTTCCTTATCCATCTAGTGGTCCACCCATCAAACCCATGTGTCACCAGTTTGGAGACCAGGATGTGGTGCGGGACAGTGTCGAAGGCTTTGCTCAGGTCCAGGTAAACGACATCAGTTACTCGTCCCTCATCTGTTAATTTTGTCACCTGCTCATAGAAGGCCACCAGGTTGGTCAGGCAGGATTTGCCCTTGGCAAAGCCATGCTGACTGTTCCCAATCACCTCTTCACTATTCTTTTGAGCGAGTAGTGACTCCAGGAGGATCTGCTCCATGATCTTCACAGGCACAGAGGTGAGACTGACTGGCCTGTAGTTCCCTGGTTCCTCCTTCTTACCGTTTTTGAAGATGGGGGCAATGTTTCCCCTTTTCCAGTCTGTGGGGACTTCACCAGATTGCCATGACTTTTGAAATATAATAGAGAGGGGTTTAGCAACCTCATCTGCCAGTTCTCTCAGTACCCGTGGGTGTATCCCGTCGGGTCCCATGGACTTGAACACTTTCAGGTTCTTCAGGTGATCACGAACCTGATCTTCACTTACAATGGGCAGTTCTTCCTCCCCGTCCCTGGCATTGCCTTCCATAACATCAGGAGTGTGGCTAGAGGCCCTTGCAGTGAAGACTGCAAGTACCCTGGGAAGGGTAGACAATGGGTTCACCACCTGTTTCCTGATGTGTAATGAGTGTGGGGGCTTGTCTGCATGGAGACCGAGGAGGCAGAGGGCCCCCCCTCCAGCCCCCATCTAGACCTCTTGCCCAAACACACAGAAATGCACAGAAAGATTTCCGGGGGAACGATACCTGGACATTTACCTAAGGATGTTTTCCTGGCCCTGGAATTCCTGAGGGACAATACTTGGATACATACCTAAGGACTAAAAATTGTATAAAAGACTGGAGCCACTACTGGCTACTTTGGAGAAAAACGGGGAGAAAAAAGGAGATGAAGGAAAACACAGGAGACGGACCATGATGCTGAGAAGGGAAAGCCTGGGACAATGCTGCTCCGGAGAAAAGAGGCTGCCCAGAGGACCACATCTCTTCTCCAGCCAAAGCCTCAGCACCCTTTCTCTACAGACCCAGGCTGCCCAGAGGACAACAGCTCTTCTCCGGCCAGAGCCTCAGCACCGTTCCTGTACCAACCCAACATCTCCCCAGAGGACCACAGCTCTTCTCCAACAAAAGCCTCAGCACCGTTTCTCTACAGACCCAACATCTCCTGCAGCACCTTTCCTCCACAGACTCAAACTGTCTTGGGGGGGATGAGGGGTGTGGTAATATAATTCCTTTCCTCTTCTCTCTCTCTTCTCTCTCTCTCTCCCTCTCTATTTTCTCCCTCTCCCTCTCTATTTTCTCCCTCTCCCCTTCTTATGTCCATTTTATTTATGTAATAAATAGTCTAGCTGTTGATATTTTGACCTTGTTTGTGCCTCTAATTTCACAACACGGGAATATTTAAAAGAACTGTGTCTCCGGACCAAGACATTAATTGGCGTAGTCGGCAGGATTCCCGTGCAGTGAAAGTATCACAGCAAGATTATTGCATTTCTGAGAACCCCAAAATGTGTGTGTGTGTCTGAGACATACTCTGAGTACGAAGTGAGTGCGGAGTCCAGATTCACGTTTTCACTCGCCCAAGAGGGACATGGCCGGAGAAGGACGAAGCGAAATTTTCAGAGAGACTCTGTGGGAGTTCTCAAAAGCTTTAAATGTGTGTGCTTTCTCGGGGAAGATTATCTGGGGTACAACTGTTGATTTTATAGCATGACCTCCTCAAGAATCCTCTGTACCCTGCTTTAAATGTGTGTGCGTTCCCGGGGAAGATTATCTGGGGTACAACTGTTGACTTTATAGTGTGACTTCCCTGAGAATTCTCAGTACCCTCTTTTAGGAAACCCAGTTTTGGTGATATTTGTAAAGTGTGTATCCTCTCGGGGAAAGTGTGGCTTTCCCGAGAAGCCCAGTATTGAAGCAAAAGTTGAGAAACTTCTGCCGGTGCGTGTTCTCTCAGGGAAGCAGAGTGACTCTTCCCTAAGAAACAGTTTTTTTTTCTTGTCCTAGTGTAACAGAAAATTTGAGGTACAAAAGCTGAGAAGCTTTTGCAAGTGTGGGTTCTCTCAGGGAAATAGGACTTCCTTGAGAAGCCCAGGTTGTTGTTGTTTTTTCTTGTTTGTGACCTCTCCTGAGAAATCTATTGTGCATTTTTCCTGGAGAAGATTATTTTGGAGTAAGCCTTTTAAAAGTGTACGTTTTTCCAGGGAAGATTTTGTTGGTACAAACAGTGTCTTGATCTGAATTCCCGGTGAGACTTATTGCCCTATTAAGAAATGCTTTGTGAAACAAAAGAGATGGCCCGGAGTGAGAGGCTTTTTAACCTTTTAGAACTTCACGGTGCCCGCCCATCTATACAAGGTCTTGATTGGGCTTATGAAAACTGGAATAATTTCCAGAGTGTGGCTGATCGTATTTTGGCTCTGCAAAAAGAAGCCAAGGCAAAAACCGGAAAAGGGAAAGCTTTTATTTGTGCAGTGTTAGGCGCCTGTTTAGCAGCTGCAGTGAGAAAGAGGAATGGTACAAGCAAGAGAATAAAACTATTTCCTCTTTGCAGGGCTTAGTAGACGCACTACAAAGCCATGTGGCCACTTCAAAAAACGTAGTAGCAGATCTTAAACTTCAGTTAGAAGCAAAACAGGAGGGGAATTACCTGGATCCTGCCCCCATATATCCTCGGGCAGAATTGACAGCGGCTAAGGAAGCTGCTGCACATATCAGACCTCTCATTAAAACTGAAGTTTTATATGAGGATGGGGAAACTACCCCCACTATCACAACTAAAGAAATGCCTTTCTCCTCAACTGAACTGGCCAAAATTCGTAAAGAATTTGCACGCTCTGCTGGGGAATCTGAGGTGGAATATGTCTGGCGAGTTTCAAAAACTGGAGGTGATCAGATTATGTTAACAGAAGCTGAAGCCATGGGCTATTGGGGTGATAATGTTTTTCTAACTACAAAAAACAGAAGTGGACCCTGGAGTCTTACTCAGAGGGCTGCCTGTTGGGCAGGGGGGTTTGATCCGAAGGAGAGAGGGGAACCTGTAGTCCTGCGGGGAGGGATGAATCAGATAATGAAGAATGTGCAAAGGGCTGCATGCCTGCAAATGATATATGACAGAGAACTAAAACATCATTTTGAATCCCCCCTTTCTCTCCTGGTGGATGCAAACAGAATGACTCCTCTGGTCAGGGGTCTCCCTGACTCGCTTAAAATAAGAAGCATCCAGCTCCAAAAAGAAATAGCTGATACCCCAATTTCCTCCAGGATGCAGGCTGCTCTAAGAGACAATTTAACACACGGAGGCAGCCAGCCTGACTTGAAGCCATGGACGTGGGAGGAGGTCGGAAAGGAGTTATTAGACTATGCCAGGCAATATAGTATCCCTGAAGAAATTAAAAAACCTGACACTAGAGGCTTGAGGCATGTAAAAATGAACCACCTACCCTCAAGTCCTCAGGGGTTTAACCGTGCCCCCAAGCCAGCTTGGAACAGGGGGCAGGGAACACACAAACACCCGGCAATATTGGTGGGGCGTAGGCCTAAAGAAAAATATCCCCAAAGAAGTGGTAGATGGGCTAAACACAAAGCAATTAGAAATTACTGTGAAGAACTGGCCTGAGCCCAATCAGAAAATTGAGCCCACCGCGCCCCCCTTAATAGACTTGTCTGATGAGAATAAAGGCGTGCCTTCTTTTCAGCCTCAGGGAAACTGAAGTCTTCGCTCCCTAATGGTGAGCGGAGGGGTGAGGGGTGGATGTATATTCGTCAGCTCACCGAAAATGGCCAGGGCGATTTACTAATCACTGGCATTGTAGGACCAAAACAAATTCCTATTACATTTTTAGTAGACACCGGGGCTCAGATTTCAGCTACTAAAACAAAGGATGCTACTGATTGTGGAGTGGTGCTCTCCAAACAGAAATTGCTGGTAGCAGATGCTCTGGGTCAAACCCATGCACAGGCATTAGCAACCATCCCGTTACGCTTGCCAGGGGAAGATAAGGACACTGAGGTGTCAATGGTCGTAGGGGAGTTTCCAACTAACCTCCTAAGGCTTGATGTTTTAAAAGGGAAGACCTGGACAGACAACAAAGGGCGAAAATGGTCTTTTGGGTCTCCCATAATGAGCATTCGGCTGTTGAAAGCAGTACCTCTCCTGCCTCACTCAAAGCTTACAAATGTCAAACCTTATCCTATACCTCTGGGGGCTAAAGAAGGAATAGTGCCTGTACTGGAGGACTTAAAGAAACAGGGTATTGTGGTTCCCACCCACTCTGCTTTCAATTCCCCAGTTTGGCCTGTACGAAAGCCTAATGGGACATGGAGGCTGACCATTGATTACCGCAGGCTTAATGCCAATACTGAACCACTAACAGCTGCAGTGCCAAATATTGCTGAACTCATAGCTCCAATCCAGGAGAAAGCGCACTCGATTATGGGTACAGTGGATGTGAAAGATATGTTTTTTATGGTCCTGCTGCAACCTGAGGACCAAGACCGCTTTGCTTTTACATGGGGTGGTCAACAATTCACATTCACACGTCTCCCACAGGGATTTAAGCACTCACCCACTTTTGCCCACCATGCCCTGGCACAGGAACTGGAAAAGGTCCAACTAGAGCCAGGGGTCAGTGTTTACCAATATATTGATGACATTCTGGTAGCAGGAGAAAATATTGAAGGGGTACGAATAACCCAAGATAATATAATTTCACATCTAGAAAATTTGGGGCTAAGAATACCATCTGAGAAAATACAGACGCCCTCAAGTGAAGTGAAGTTTTTGGGAATCTGGTGGAAGGGGGGAATGATCTGTATTCCACCAGACACCCTTTCCTCCCTGGACCAGATCAAAATGCCAGAGTCCAAAAAGGATTTGCAACATGCACTAGGATTACTTGTGTTTTGGAGGAAACATATTCCTGATTTTTCAATTATTGCAAGACCCCTATATGATTTGTTATGCAAAGGGGCTCAGTGGCAGTGGGAAGAGCCCCACGAAGAAGCATTACAGCTGCTAATATTTGAAGCCACTGTCCACCAAGCTCTTGGTCCTATTCACCCTACTGACCCTGTGCACATTGAATGGGTATTTGCTAAATCTGGCTTATCAGTACACTTATGGCAAAAGGGTCCAGAAGCCCCTGTCAGGCCAATTTCATTTTACAGTCATAGTTTTAAGGATGCAGAAAAAAGGTATAAGGTGTGGGAAAAGGGTTTGTTTGTGGTTAGTTTAGCCCTGCGGGAAGCTGAGAAGACCATTAAACAACAACAAATAGTGCTTAGAGGCCCATTCAAAGTAATTAAGACAATTCTGGCAGGAACACCACCACCTGAGGGGGTGGCCCAGAGGGCCTCTGTGAGGAAATGGTATGCCCAGATAGAGCACTACTGTGACATCTTTTCAGTATCTGAGAGAACCACCAAAATGTTGACCTTCCAGGAGGAAATGGGTCCAGACTGGGAGGCTAACAAACCCTCCTCTGTAATACAAGTAGCCCCTACATTCTTTGGACAGATACTGAATGCATGGTTCACAGATGCTTCCTCTAAGCGGGAAGGGAAGACCTGGAAGTACAGATCTGTGGCACTCAGTGTGGATACTGATGAACAGATAATTACTGAAGGGGAAGGTAGTGCTCAAGTGGGGGAGTTGATTGCAGTCTGGAGTGTTTTTCAGCATGAGGCTGAATCTACTTCTCCTGTCCACATCTATACTGACTCCTATGCTGTATTTAAGGGCTGTACTGAATGGATACTCTTCTGGGAGGAGAATGACTGGGAAGTTAATAGAATACCTGTATGGCAGAAGAAGAAATGGCAAGATATTCTGGCCATTGCTAAAAAAGGAAAATTCGCAGTGGGATGGGTGGCCTCCCACCAAGAGGATGGTTCCTCTGCTAGCCAATGGAATGGCAGAGCAGATGAACTAGCCCGATTAGCTCCCCTGCAAAACACCCAAATAACAGAAAATTGGGAACGGTTGCTAGAATGGCTGCATGTGAAAAGAAAACACTCTGGAATAAAAGATCTGTATTGTGAGGCCCAAGCAAGGGGTTGGCCAGTTAGCAGAGAAGAGTGCAAGACTTGTGTCTCTGCTTGTGACCAATGCCGCACCCGTTTGGAAAGACACCCTGCACCTAAGAGAGGGGAAAGGGCTGTGGGAAGCTTGGCAAGTGGACTATATTGGCCCCTTCCGAAAATCAGAAGGGAAGCAATATGTGTTGGTTGGGGTAGAAATAGTGTCAGGATTGGTCTCAGCTGAGGCATTTGCCAGAGCAACAGGAGAAAACACAGTAAAGGCACTGAAGGGATGGTTTGGTACATTCCCTAAACCACAGTCCATCCAATCAGATAATGGTTCCCACTTCACTGCCAAAACAGTTCAAGAGTGGGCAACCCAGGAAGGAATTACTTGGGTATATCATACCCCCTATTACCCACAGGCAAATGGAATCGTGGAACGAACCAACGGTCTGTTAAAACGCTTCCTTAAACCCCATATGCCAGGATGGGCTGAGCGGCTAAGGGAAGCATTGACCAGTGTTAATAGCCGTTGGGGGGGTAAACGGATGCCCAAAAATTACAGCCTTTTGCCCCAAAGCCCCAGAAATCATGCCAACCATACTTGAGCATCCCAAATCTCCCTCATACTCTCCAGGCCAACCAGTTTTGGTTGAACTCCCCACTGTGGGAACAATACCCCTGGTACTCAAAACTCCAATTAATAAATATACCTGGAGGGCAAAAGATGCTCATGGAAAAGAATTCAAGATTAATACAAGGTGGATTATTCCACCTTTCTAATAATAACTAATCTACTGGTTCCCTAAAATGGACCAAGTCAGCTTTTAGAGAACCTGTGGAGCTGTTGATCATCTGCATTGATCGCCTGCATGACCTTCTGGGAAACCGCCTTGTTATAATTATCTATGTGATATTCCCTATAATATGAACAAGATGTTTGTCTCTCTATTTTGGTGTACCCTTGGAGCATTAACCCTTGATATTTCTGCATCTGCCTCCTCAGATCCTAATGAGGGGTTTCTTGTAACCAATCTATTCATGCAGCTAGCAGAAGAAGTGTCCTCTGTGTACAACCTTATGAACTGTTGGGTGTGTGGAGGGCCGCAGGGATTCGAAGCCTGGCCTTGGGTTTCGACTCCAGTAGCTCCCAAATGGCTTGTGAGCTCCCTTAGTGAAGTGGACAAAAACACCTTTTGGACTGAAGAAGATACAGCCCCATGGCCAGTCCAGTATCCAGGCCAAGGAATCTATTGTCTAAACCGCACACAACCTGGTGGTGTTTTTGTAGGTATAAGTACATGTCAATGGACATTTACATATCGCAATCTGAGATTACAAAACCAAAAGAAAAGACCCAGTTTTAGACACACATCTGGGTGGATGTGGGTTAACAAAACTGGGGGAGTTAAGGACTTTGAGGGGTTTTGGTCAAGAGAAAATGTGTCTCGTATATATGATTTCAGAGAAAGATATGGTCCACTCCTCTACCAATCGTGTGAGTGGAAAAACGATTCGAGTGCTTGATATTGTACAATGGTTGGTCATGCTCACCCTGAGGGGAGATGGAACCATGTCCTTTTCCCTAATCCATATTTCCAGATGCCTACAACCCCCACAGGCCTGTTTGAAAATGGAACTACTGCATTGAAAGGTCATTATTGGATATACGAGCACCGGGCCTATAAAAAATTACCACTGAATTGGACCGGGATATGCTATATTGGACTAATCCACCCATTATTTTTCTTACTCCCAGGTGGAGAAGGAAATGCCCTGGGGATCAAAGTATATGATAACCTGGGAAAAAGGAAGAGGTCCATCTCCACTCACTTTACCAGGGGTAGTGGTCAACAATGGGGAAAGGGTGAATGGACTCCCAAAAGGATTATTGAATATTATGGTCCTGCCACCTGGAACCCCCATGAATGGATTAGTGGTGCTCGAGAACCAATCTGTAACTTAAACCGTATCATAAGGCTGCAAGCCCTCTTAGAAGTAATCAGCAATGAGACAGCTCGTGCCCTAGATTTATTAGCAGATCAAGCTACACAGATGCAAACAGCCATTCTACAACACAGGATGGTTCTCGATTATTTGTTAGCAGAAGAAGAAGGGGTCTGTGGGAAATTAAATGATACTAACTGTTGTCTACAAATTGATGACAATGGAAAAGTAGTAAAAAAAAATATCTGGACTTAAGAAGCTAACACATGTTCCTGTCCAAACCTGGGACGGATGGGATATGAGCTGGCTCTCCTGGCTCCCAGGAGGACCATGGATGAAACAATTTTTGTATTATTTGTTATGTGTTTTGGCCTTGTTACTCCTTTTACCCTGTATTATTCCCTGTTTTATACATTTGATTCAACATGTAGTGTCTAATATGCAATTTGTAACTAATGACGATGTAAAACAGATTCGTGCCATTAGGCAATCAAAATCTATTGTAAAAATTGTTTAAAAATTCTTTTCTTTCCTTACCTTTCTTTTCTTTCTTTCTTGCTTTTATCTTTGATTGACGGGATGGTGTGAGAGACTAAAAGTTGGCTCTCCTGGTGTGACTCAACAAAGATAAAATCACTTGCTGCTTCCCTGAGAGAATAGCTGATATGTGTTGGGCAGAGCCACTGGAAGGAAGGTGCAAAGAATCCTGTCTACCAATCCTGGATGCAAATCAGCTTGTGATTGCATTGTGATAACACTGGACTACAACAATAGACCCAAGGACCCAGCCATCACGCCTTTAGGGCAAGATAATCTCCACCCATCAAGTACCCTGGGAAGGGTGACACAATGGTTTTTACCACCTGTTTCCTGATGTGTAAGGAGTGTGGGGGGCTTGTCTGGATGGAGACAGAGGAGGCGGAGGCCCCCCCCCCCCCCATCCAGAACCTTGCCCAAACACACAGAAATACACAGAAAGATTTCCGGGGGAACGATACCTGGACATTTACCTAAGGATTATTTCCTTGCCCCTGGAGTTCCTGAGGGACAATACTTGGATACATACCTAAGGACTAAAACCTGTATAAAAAGACCTGAGTGACACTGTCAAAGCAGAAGAAAGAAGATGGCACCACACGCTGGAACATCACGGGGCAACACAACGCATCTTGGACTCTCTCCACCCCTGACCGTTGGTAATATAATGTCTTTCCGACTTTCTCCTTTTATCTCTCTCTCTCCCTCACTCTAATTCCTTCCCTCTTCTCCCTCTCTCTCTCCCTCTCCATTTTCTCCCTCTCCCCTTCTTATTTCCACTTTGTTTATGTAATAAATAGTCTAGCTGTTGATATTTTGGCCTCGTTTGTGCCTCTAATTTCACAACACGGGAATATTTAAAAGAACTGTGTCTCCGGACTGAGACACATGTCAAACCTAAACCTTCCCTGGCACAACTTGAAGCCATTTCCTCTTGTCCTTTTGGGTGTTCCTTGGGAGAAGACACTGACCCCCATCTCAGTACAACCTCCTTTCAGGTAGTTGTAGAAAGCCTCCTCTTCTCCAGGCTAAACAACTCCAGTTCCCTCAGCCTCTCCTCACAAGGCTTGTGCTCTAGACCCTTCATCAGATTCCTTGCCATTTTCTCAACATGGTCCAGCACCTCAATGTCATTCTTGGATTGAAGGGCCCAAAACTGCAACCAGTATTTGAGCTGCAACCTCACCAGTGCCCAGTACAAGTTGATAATCCTTGCCCTAGCCCTTGCTGATCCAAGCCAGAATGCTGTTGGCCTTCTTGGCCACCTGGGCACACTGCCAGCTCATCTTCAGCTGGCTGTTGACCAACACCTCCAGCTCCTTTCCTGCTGGGCATTTTCCAGCCACTCTTTCCCCAGCCTGGAGCATTGTGTGGGGTCATAATTTCAGCTGCAGGAAGTCAGATGAGGAGTAAACTCTGCTGAGATGTCTCCAGCAGAGGTGTCAACCACATTGCTCCTACCAGGCAACACCGCCATTTGTAAAGGACAGGACCATTCTCATGATATGAGGTCCTGCACCACATCAGTGTCCTCTGAACCCTGGGGACAACAGCTCCTCTGGAGCTAGGACTCCCCAGCAATGCTGGGTCATTACCTGTGGTGTCTTGCTTGGTCACAAAGGATTCAGAAGGGGTGACGGCCGCCGGCCGAGGTAATCGTCTTGCAATGCATATCAGACATGACTGGAAATCTGCCCAAGCAGGAGGAGAAGACAGGGCCAGGAAGATGAGAATCAGACATTACAATCACCATTCAACAGTTTCATTAAAATACTACCACCAGGCTTGATGGTCATGTCCTACCCTGGCGGTGTTCACCTCAAGCAACCCTCTGGCCCTTCAAAGCAAATAGGCTCTGTCTAAACTCTCATAAAATATGCTGGAATAGAAGTTTCCAGGGCTTGGAGAAATTAATTGTAAAGGCTCCTCAGATCTGCCAGCACGGTGCAATAAAAGTCAGCACTGAAACCCAGCAACTCTCAGCTTCAGGCAAAGTCTTTGGTCATAAAATACCATAATTTATTCCTTCCAGTCATGATCTCCTGTGCAAACTGCAGTGGATTAATCCAGCTAATGCACAGGGAAAGAATGGCTGGGACACAGCAAGGAGAGTTAGGGCAGGAGAGCAGCAGCTCCCACAGTGCTGATGGAACCCTGTCCTGAGATCTGCCTGCAGGGAGCTGGTTCAGTCCCAAAAAGTGCAGGCAGCACCGTGGTCTGGCAGCAGTGAAGGCACAAGCTGGGGTGGCAGGCACCCACATCACTTCTCTGGAAGGTCCTGCAGCCGCTGGGCTTTGGTGGGTAATAAAATATTGCTTCTCCCTTAAGGAATACCAACTGTGAGTAGCCCCAGAGGGCCAGGGACCTGGGCTGGCTGGAGAGCATCAGCTCAGAAAGTAAGAGGGAGTGAGAAGCTGCAGGGAACTTCAGGTATCTCCCCTGTGCTGGGCATTGTCTGTACCAGGCCAGGAATAACCCATCCCACCAGACAGCCCTGTGAGCTGGTGGATGGTCATCCTCCTGCCCACACTGCCCTTACCACTCTAGTCCTCCTCCTGCCTGCACTGCTATCCCCCACCCTAGTCTTCCTCCTGTTTGCCCTGACCACCTTGGTCCTTCTCCTCCCTGCACTGCCACCCCCACCCTGTTCCTTCTCCTGCTTGCACTGCTGTCCCCACCCCAGTTCTCCTCCTGCCTGCTCTACTATCCCCACCCCAGTCCTTCTCCTACTCGCACTGCTATCCCTACCCCAGTCCTCCTCCTGCCAGCTCTACTATCCCCACTCCAGTCCTTTTCCTGCCTGCACTGCTGTTCTCCTCTTGCTTGCCCTGACCACCTTGGTCCTCCTCCTCCCTGCACTGCCATCCCCATCCTATTCCTTCTCCTGCCTGCACTGCTGTTAGCCTATCCCATTCCTCCTGCCTGCACTTCCATCTCCATCTCAGTCCTCCTCCTCCCTGCACTGCTATCCCTGCACTGGTCCTCCTGCCTGCATTGCAGCCCCCACCCCACTCCTCCTGCCTGCCTTATCCTTCCCACTCTGAATGCAGGAGCAGAAGCTGAGGATGCTGTCCCCTACCTTCTCCTTCCTCCTTGAAGGACTTGGGCTGGGAGACAGTGAAGCACTGCATGACCTCATAGCGTTGCTGAGCCTCCTGGTTCTCAGCGCCAGGCTCATCTGGTGGCCGGATCAGCATCCTGCAGCTGAAGGTGTGACTGTTGCGCCTGGTTGCTTCTTGAGGCCAAGGAACTCCATTTACTGTGGATGGAGGAAGGAGCAGAAGACTTGGTAAGAGCTGCACCATGCACATATCCCACTTGACTTCATAGAATCACACAGTATTCTGAGCAAGAAGGGACCTTTAAAGGTCATCAGGTCCAATCCCCCTGCAGCCAGCAGAGACATCTTCAACTAGAGCAGGATGCTCAGAGCCCTGTTCCAACCTGGGATGAGGTGCATCTAACACCTCTCTGGGCCACCTGGGACAATGTTTCACCACCCCCAGCATAAACAATTTCTTCCTTATCTCTGATCTAAATCTCCCCTCTTATAGTTTAACACCATCACTCCTTGTCCTGTCACAACAGGTCCTGATAAAAAGTCTGTCCCCAGCTTTCCTCTAGCCCCTGGAAGGCTTCAAGATGGACTCTGTGGATCCTTCTTTTCTCTAGGCTGAACAACCCCAACTCTCTCAGGCTGTCCTCACAGGCTGTGGCCTCTCCTGGACCTGCTCCAACAGGTACATGTCTCACCTGTGATGAGGACCCCAATACCACAGATGGGATCTCACCAGAGCAGAGCAGAGGAGTAGAATTCCCTCCCTCGACCTGCTGGCCACACTGCTTTGGGTGCAGCCCAGGATGCAGGTAGCTTCTGTGCTGTGAGTGCACATTGCCAGTTCCTGTCCAGGTTTCCACCCATCAGCAGCCCCAAGTCCTTCTCCACAGGGCTGCTCTCCATCCCTTCATCCCACAGCCTGGGCTGATACTGGGGCTGCCTCGACTCAGGTGCAGACCTTGCACTTGGTTGTGTTGGACTTCCCAAGGACCTCTAGGACAAGGGGACAGAAGGAAAAGCAATGGCCTGGGAGAAGGAAGCAGCTCTCTGATGAGGCCAGGCATGAGCCAAGAGCACAGCCAGGGTCAGAGCTGTCTTTGCCAGCCCCCTGGGCCTCCTTTGGACCTGCTGAAGTCCCTGAGCCCTGGTGCACACTCCTACCCAGGCCCTAGGAGCAGCTGAGACCAGCACATTGACATGAGAGAACTCTCATTGACACTAATGAACTACTCCTTACATCGCTGGTAGGTGCTATCATCTCCATCTTACGAGCAGGGAAACTGAGGCATGAGGTTTCTAAGACACTTCCAGAGCCTGGGAGGGCTCCTGCCTCTTGCTGTTGTGCTTGAATTCCCAGCAAAAGTGATGCTCATGGGACTGTTCCAACAAGTCCAGCTCAGCATCTCCATAGAACTGTGGGGTGTTTTACCTTTGCTTCCTCCCCATTTCCAGGGTAAGTGAGCAGTGACACCTGGGACTGCAGCAGCAAAACCCTTCCCCTTTGATGTATTTTCTCTAACCAGGCTTTTCCAAAAGCCTCTGGGCACCAGTAGGCTGATATTTTTTATCTTTGTGGATATTTATATTCAACCCAAGTGATTTTGCCACCAGCAGATGATGAAGCTTTCATGTAACTTGATCTCCAAGAAGAGCTGAGGGGCTTGTAAGACTCAAGGAAAGAGAAAATATCCAGCCTTAAAATGGGTAACCACAGGGAAAAGATGATGCCTGAAGCTCTGTAGGTGTGTGCTCATAGACTTAGGTGGTTAAGACATCATTGTATTTATCCAGAAGGAAGACAAGTGTGAATTTCAACAAAACACATCATTTGAAGTCAAGCTACTTGGAAAAGGCTCATCTGCCCCTGTGTTTCTCCAAAGGTGTGACTAGATGAAGGATCAGTGATGCCTCACCCACCTCATCCACCCAGAGTATGTTCATTTCCAGTCAATGAATAAAACCTCCTTCTTCAGTTGCTTCAAATACTCCACAAGTGCCTTCACCACGCAATGCTTGATGTCTCCAGAGGTCCCTTCCAACCCCTACCACTCTGTGATTCTGTGATGCTTCCTCCCACCCTCACAACGACTCATTTTCCTGGCACGGGGAACAACCACCAGCTCATTGCTTGCACCGTGATCTCTTTTCACATGCCAAGATGTGGCACATATCCATGCCAGACACTTGGGCTCTGAAATCAGTTGGGGACAACCCTTCTCTAGCTAGGAGGACAACCTAAATGAGCTGGGATAGGCCCAGTCTCTCTAAACAAAACATCTCAAAGTTCTCCTCCTTGTTTTCCTAAAGCTGCTATGTGTCCCCCTCACTTTAGGCAGATGAGTCAGGTCTGCCACCCACAAGCCAAAGGCAAAGGAGAAAATTGTCTTAGAAGATAAAGACGTAGGGAAGGTGACCTGAATGCTTTTATCCACCATCTGCTTACTAAAAAATAAAATACTGGTATCTCACCAAATCCAGGCGTGATGGGGGCTGGAAGGAACCTCTGGAGATCACAGAGTCCAAAACCCCCCTGCTAAAGCAGGGTCACCCAGAGCAGGTTTCCCAGGATCATGCCTTGGCAGGTTTGGAATCTCTGCAGAGAAGGAGACTCCACAACCTGTCTGGGCAGCCTCTTCCAAGGCTCTGGCATCCTTACAGGAAAGTTTTCCCTCCTGTTCAGATGGAACCTCCTGCATTCCAGTTTGTGGCTACTGTCCCTTGCCCTGTTGCTGGGCACCGCTGAAAAGAGTCTGGGCCCATGGTGTTGCCTCCTGCCCTTTAGATCTTGATGAGCATTAAGCACACCCTCTCTCTGTTCTTCTCCAGGCTAAACATCTGTAATGGGTTGGGGCAGACCCCCTCCCCACCACGCGCAGAAATAATGACTCAAACAAACGGATTGCAAAGGTGATGGAAAGTTTAAATAGAACGGTGAGTGCGTGCAGGAAAAAAAAACTAGAAATACAGTGACAAGAGAGAGAGAGACCCAAAAACAGACCCAGAGAAATCCCATCCCCACCTGGGGGTGCACCCAAACCCCCAGGGCTCCTCCTTCCCCCCCCCCCCCCCCTGCTAGGCTAGTCTCAGCTGGCCAGATCTGAGACTGCCCATCCCCCCGTGGCCTTGGGCCTAACCAGGCCCATGGCCGGGAGATCTCCCCCCCCAATTACCAGGTGGCGAGGAGGAAGGAAAGAGGAAGTGCCAGACCCCGCCGTGAGACTTATAGTGGTGCAAGGGATCATGGTAGGAAATAACCTAATTTCCTGTGTCCACCCACTGGGCTGGACTTCTGGACACAGGAAACACCCCTGTAGCAGAGGGCAGCCAGCCCAAACTACGACAACATCCCAGGTCTCTCAGCCTTTCCTCCTTAGAGAAATTCTCCAGTCCCTTCAGCATCTCTGTAGCCTCTCTTGGACTCTCTCCAGTAGTTCCTTGTTTCTTTTGAACTGGGCAGGCTAGAACTGGACCCAGGACCCCAGATATGGCCTCACTATGGCAGTGTAGCAGGGCAGGCAAACCTCCCTCAACCTGATGGCCCCAAGGATCTTCATGCACCCCAGGAGACCATTGGCCTTCTTGGCCATAGTGGCACATTGTTGCCTCTTGGTGAACTCATCCACCAGCACTCCCAGGTCCTTCTCTGTGAAGCTGCTTTCCATCAGGTCAACCCCTAACCTGTACTGGTGCATGAGGTTATTCCTGCTGAGACTCAGGACCCTACACTCACCCTTATTGAACTTCATGAAGTTCCTCTTTGGCCAACTCAGCCTGTCCAGGTCTCACTGAATGGCAACACAGCCTGATGGGGTGTCAGCCACCCCTCCCAGCAAAATTTTACTGGGCAAAGGTTTATGGATTGTTACCTGGCTTGAGTCTCTCTCTCAGTTTGCCAGTAAACAACAATAGAAACAACGAGAGCCACAACATCCAGCCTGAGCCCAGCTAGACTGAATAATGCAGAGCAGCTCTTCTGACAGCCCTGTCCAACCAGCAGCTGATAGAAAACTGACTTCAAGGGTTTCTTACCTAGAGATTTTGGCAACAAGTTCTTGACAAACTCAGCGTGATCCCCCACGTGCAGGATGCTGTAGACACTGGTGTTCATCAGCTCCTCCTGGTTGTAACCCAGGTAGCTGGTCACGTTCTCGGAGACGAAGACGATCCTCCCTTCGCGGTTCACAACGAAGAAGAAGCCATCCAGGGCCTGGAAGGGGAAAAAACCAGGGCAGTGTGTAGTGATGTGTCCCAGAGCAAGGCAGGGTGCAATGTTTGACTGCCTCTTGCACCTTGGCTTCATCCTCACTCTGTATTATAGCAGTGATCAAATGACTCCACGTTTGCTTAAACATAGAATCTCAGAATGGTTTGGATGGGAAGAACCCTTGAAGGTCATCTAACCCAATTCCCCCTGCAGTCAGCATCTTCAACCAGATCAGGATGCTCAGAGTCCCATACAGCCTGGGATGGGGCTTCTACCACCTCTCTGGGAAACCTGGGCCAGGGTCTCACCACCATCACCAAAATAATATTCTCTTTCTCTCTAGTCTGAATCTCCTACCTGTTAGTTTAAAACCATCACCCCTTGTCCTGTCACAACTGGTCCTGCTAAAAAGTCTGTCCCCAGCTTTCTTACAGGCTTCTTTAAATACTGGAAGGCTTCAAGAAGGCCTCTTTGAAGTCGCCTTTTCTCCAGGCTGAACAACCCCAACTCTTTCATCCTGTCCTCAAGGCAGAGGGGTTCCAGCCTTTGTATTATTTTTGTGGCCTCCTCTGGGCCTGTTCCAACAGGTCCATGTCTCTTCTGTGATGAGGACCCCAGAGTTGAACCCAACACTGAAGGTGGGGTCTCACCAGAACAGAGGGGCAGAATCCCTTCCCTCAACCTGCTGGCCACACTGCTTTGGATGCAGCCCAGGATGCAGTTGGCACACTTCCAGGTCATGTCCAGCTTTTCCCCCACCAGTCCATCTCTCCAGGGCTGCTCTCCATCTCTTCATCACCCTGCCTGGGGCAATACTGGAGGTTGTCCTGACCCAGGCACAGGTCCTTACACCTGGCCTTGATGAACCTCAGGAGATTCACATGGACCCACTACTCAAAGCAGTACAGATCCCTCTGGAGGGATCCCATCCCTTGGGTGTGTCAGCTGCACCACTCAGCTTGTTGTCCTCTATAAACTTGCTGAGGGTGCACTCAATCCCACTCTGTCATTGATGAAGATACTAAACAGCACTATCCCAGTACTGAACCCTGACTTGTGACTGGTCTCCATCTGGAAATCAAGCTATTGACCACTGCCCTCTGGATGTCACCCATCCATCCCATCCCTCATCCACCAAACAGTCTATCTATGGAATTGTAGTGGTGTGATGCTTTAGCCCACACGCACCACAGGAATCTATATCTCTAGTCTGCAACCTCCTCTACTGAGGACATCCCTGACACTAAGAACCGTGCCAGGGGAGGAGAAACAATCCTTTCCCAAGGGTCAGAGCAGTCAGGAAGCCTCTAATTTGGCCAACTGCTGAAATTAAGAATCTGCCTGATTTGCTTAATTACAGCCCAGGAACGACAGAGCCTTTTTGGCGTGCAGAGGGCAGGGGTTTGTCATGCAAGTGGCACATCAGCCCTGCCATCAAATGCAGGACAACAGGCGTGACTCAGACCCACCCATACAACATGGGGAAAGCTGCTTATTTTAATGAGGACATCACCAAGGTTTTTAATTCACTGCCATGGTGTGGAGAGGAGAATGCTTTCTGGTGCTGCAAAGAGCTCAGAGCTGCAGAGTCCTTCTGAGGAGCCCTTGAGCAGGCAAATCGCCACTTTACGCACTCCCAAGCGTGGGTCACCTAAAATGTTTCATCTAGGTGGTATCTCCTTTTTCTGGAGTCTCATTCCTACTTATCCTTCTCATCAACAGCAAGCTCTAGGGGACCATGATCCTGCAACTAGACAGGCTCACAGTATCATAGAATTGTTGTGGTGAGAAGAGACCTTTAAGATCATTGAGTCCAACTATTAACCCAGCACTGCCAAGTTGACCACTAAACCATGTCCCTCAGCACCACATCCCCTTGTCTTTTCAATCCCTCCAGGGATGGTGACTCCACCACTTCCCTAGGCAGCCTGTTCCAGGGCTTGACAACCCTTTAGGGTAGGAAATTCTTCCTCATGTCCAACCTAAACCAACTCTGGAACAGTTGTCGGTCAGTCTTGCAGGGGAGGGGGATAGGGAGGGATTGGAACTGTTGTGGGGATCAGTGAGTTTTGAGAAGGGGGGCAGAGGGAGGGATTACATCTGTTCTAGGGATCAGATGGTTATGGGAACTGTTTTGTTCTCCATTTTCTCATTAGAATTCCTTTAACCAGAAACTCTCCCTGCCTGCATGGCATGGGGAAGGAGTGCAGGAGCTACCAGGAACTGGCACCACAGAGATGTAAAAGCACAACAGACACCCAAATCAGATCCAACAAGCCCTGAAGGGCACCAAGCCATCCTCAGGCTTTAGGCACCCTGAGCTGTGAGGGCATTCATAGAGGATGACTCCCCTGGGGAACAGGGGAAACAGCCCCTTGGCAAGGGGAGGCAGGAGAGATGGATCTATGCAAGACTCACAGTCACAGCCCCACACATAAAGCAGCACTGACCCCTGCAACTCTGGGAACCTTCCACCCTGGGGCTTTACCTGATCCCAACCCCACCATGTTCCCATGCATACCACTGCAGCCCCACAGAGGGCTCCTCCAGGACACAGGGTCTGACAGCAGGGTGTCCCTCTGCACAGGGTCTCCCAGTCTTAAGCAGAGGTAAGAATGCTGTGGGGCATTGCCTAAAAGGTCTCACAGAAATCCAGGTAGATGACATCCACAGATCTTCCCTTGACCACTGATCACAGAATCACAGAATGATTGATTTGTTTAGATTAGAATAAACACTTGAAGATCATCAAGTCCTACTTAAACTCATGAGAGCAGAGCAGAGGGGCAGAATCCCCTCCCTTGACCTGATACACTTGCTGCTTCAGGTGCAGTCTAGGAGACAGTTGGCTCCTGGGCTGCAAGTGCACATTGCTGGGTCCTGTCCAGCTTTTCATCCACCAGCACCCCCAGGTCCTTCTCTGAAGGGCTGCTCTCAATCCCATCATCCCCCAGACTATACTGACAGTGAGAGGTGCCCCAACCCAGGTGAAGGACTTTGCATTGACCACAACCCTCTGAGCTCTCCCCTCAGCCAGTTCTCAATCCACCTCACTGTCCACTCATCTAACCCACACTTCCTAAGCCTGCCTATGAGGATGCTGTGGGAGATGGTGTTGAAAGCCTTGCTGAAGTCAAGGTAGACAACATCCACTGCTCTCCTCTCATCTATCCATTTGGGTTCTTTGAGCACTGTGGTACTTAAAAAGGGAAAAGAAACAAAAAAAAACTGTAGCAGTAAGAAATCTCTTGTCAAAATTGTTCTGGCAGATTTGCTGTAATTTTCCTTCTTCCCAGCTGTTGCCAAGACAACCAGCCTTCCCACTCTGGGCACCCAAAAAAAAAGGCCCAGCCTGGATAGTAAACCCCACCTAGACCTTTCTCCCCAGGTGATGATGATTTTGGGGTGCAGGGCAGCAGAGAAGGGGCAGAGGAGCTTTGAGGCAGCAGCCAATGGGGGGACAGCTTGCATACCTCCCTGACACCCTTCATTCCTCCAGCAGCAACATTGAGCATTTATCCATGGTTTTAATTGTTTCCATGGAGGGTGCAGAGATACTGGCCAAGGTTGCCCAGAAAAGTGGTAGATGCCCCATCCCTGGAACCACTCCAGGCCAGGCTGGGGGTCTGAGCAACCTGACTTAGTTGAAGATGTCCCTGCTGGGGGTTTAGACTAGATGACTTTTAAAGGTTACTTCCAACTCAAAAGATTCTATGAGTCTGTGGAGGTCTTGTTTGTGTGCACCCACATCTACATGGCTTTGAAACCACTTCAGGGATGGGCACTCCACCACTGCCCTGGGCAGCCTGGTCCAGGCCTTGGCAAAGCTCTCAGGGAAGAAACTCTTTGCCATGTCCAAGTTAAACCTTCCATGTTTGCAACTTGAGGCTGTTTCCTCTTGTCCTTTCTCTTGTTCCTCAGGAGAAGAGACCAACCCCCACTTTGGCCCAACCTCTGAACTCAGGGAGTTGTAGAGAGTGAGAAGGTCTCCCCCAAGCCGCCTTTTCTCCAGGCTCAACAACCCCAGATCCCTCAGCTGCCCCTCACAAGCCTTGTGCTTCACCTGCAGTGCCCTGGCATTGTTCAGTGTGTGTACACAGAAACTGGGAGCCTCTTCCTCTTCCCGCCTTATTTTCCAGAGGACAGGAGGGTTCAAACCTATTCAAAACCACCCACCACATCCTCTAACTCACCTTCAAATAGGGCTGGGGCTTTGGTTTGCTCCCTATTTAGAGGCAGCTCAATATTTAATGCTGCTATTATGAAGATGCCCAGAACAGCTTCAACTTAAGGAAGTCCAAGCTTCATCAGGCTTGGGTAAGACTCATGTTCCAAATCATTTACTGAAGCAAAGGACTAAAATTAGCCTACAGTATCACAGTATCACCAAGGTTGGAAGAGACCTCAAAGATCATTGAGTCCAACTTGTCACCACAGACCTCTTGACTAGACCATGGCACCAAGTGCCACGTCCAATCCCCTCTTGAACACCTCCAGGGATGGTGACTCCATCACCTCCCCGGGCAGCCCATTCCAATGACTAATGACTCTCTCGGTGAAGAACTTTCTCCTCACCTCGAGCCTAAACTTCCCCTGGCACAGATTGAGACTGTGTCCTCTTGTTCTGGTGCTGGTTGCTAGAAAGAAGAGACCAACCCCTTCCCGGCTACAACCACCCTTCAGGTAGCTGTAGAGAGCAATGAGGTCTCCCCTGAGCCTCCTCCTTTCCAGGCTAAACAATTCCAGCTCCCTCAGCCTCTCCCTGTAGGGCTTGTGCTCAAGGCCGCTCATGACTTCCAATGCAGGCCAGGGACACCATCAGGCTTAGAGCATCCCAACTGCTTCCTCCTCTTTATTTCATGTTCTTGGTGCACTGCTTTGCTTTGGGCAGTAACAGGAACCTGGCAACATCATCAACAGTATTTTAGCACCTACCTCCAGAAGCAGAGGTCCCAGAGACTCCTTCTCAATCACCCCTTGGCTGCTGGATGAGATGTCAGACTTCTGGACTTCATCATCAGCTGTTTTCTCTGTAAAAAAGGAAAAGGGATATTTCAGGCAAGAAAAAAAAAAAAAGTAATTTTACTACTGAATTATTAGCAACAATAAACAAAACACTTAGCAGACAGGCAATGGGTGATGCACATGAAAAGACTTCCAGGATTTTAATTTCCTTCCTCAGTCTCGTGAAGACAGAATGTAATTTCTAATTATTTATTAATTATTATAAAAGAAAGGCACTAATTAGATAACAATCTACCACAAACAGGAAGGAAAGCCCCATCATAGGCAGAAGGCTGCAGAAAGAGGCATCCAAAGTCAACATTTTGAAAAGGAAATGGGATATCCAGTGTGACACAAGCTGCAGTATTCCATCTGGAACTTCTCGGACAACGCTTTAAGGAATAACTGCTGGGAGGAATTCACAGAGGATAGGCTGTGCCAGAGGAAACCTGCCAGAGAAAAGAAGAGCAGCTCCTGCCACTGATCACAGAATCCCAGCATGAAGGGGTCTGGAAGGAACCTCTGGGGATCATCTAGACCAACACACCTGCTAAAGCAGTCACTGAGATGTTGGTTGACAGCTGGCTGAAGATGAGCCAGCAGTGTGCTCAGGTGGCCAAGAAGGTGACAGCATCCTGGCTTGGATCAGCAACAGAGTGGCCAGCAGGACTAGGGCTGGGATTGCCCCCTATGCTGAACACTGATGAGGCTGCACCTTGAAAAGGGGATCAGTTTTGGGCCCCTCACTCCAAGAAGCACACTGAGGCGCTGCAGCATGTCCAAAGCTGGGCAATGAAGTGCCCTTCTAGATGACCTTTAAAGGTCCTTCCCACCCAAACCATTTCATGCTTCAATGCTTTCTCAGGATAAATATCCATTAAGCTTGAACAGCATTGTGCATCTTGAAGGTGCAAGCCAAGAGCTTTGTAGGATTGCTGGAGGTTTCTAGGACTGCTGGAGGTTTAGTGCTCATCTGTCTTGATACTGCTCTCCATTTCTGATCATCCCAACACCAAGGGAGATAGTTCCCCACCTCATCTGTCAGCAAAAGCTAGATTGCATTTGCTGTTTTGCAGCTCGTCGGACACAAGGTTTATTACTCAGCATCAAATCGTGTTTGCACAACATACAGATGTGTCACTTGAAACTCCTCACCTCTGTGTCCTCCCAGGACTCCTCTGTCTTCCATCTCACTTTGGATGTTTCTCTTTCCTGACTTTGTCCTTCATCCCATGCACTGCTCCTAAAGCAGCTCTGAGAGGAGTGAGACTGGAAGACCATTCGCTTAACGCACGCTCTTGCAGAGGTGGCTGCCGGCTTGCCCCACTGCTTTATGGGGCAACCTCTGCCTACGCTTCCCTCTCACCCAGCAGTTCTTTGCTCTTCAAAAAGTCAATCAACCAAAAATGGCAGTCTCTTCACCTCTGCATGAACAGCCACAAACCAAAAGGCAACACAAACCCCATTTCAAGCAAGTGTGCACAGGTTTTGGATGCTCAAGCAATGGGCTGGCTTCAACTCCATGGTCTCACCTCTGTGCCTGGAAAGATCATGGAGCAGATCCTCCTGGAGTCACTACTGGCTCAGAAGAATAGTGAAGAGGTGATTGGGAACAGTCAGCGTGGCTTTGCCAAGGGCAAATCCTGCCTGACCAACCTGGTTGCCTTCTATGAGCAGGTGACAAAATTAATAGATGAGGGAAGAGCAACTGATGTTGCCTACCTGGACCTGAGCAAAGCCTTCGACACTGTCCCGCACCACATCCTGGTCTCCAAACTGGTGACACATGGGTTTGATGGGTGGACCACTAGATGGATAAGGAACTGGCTTGATGGTCGCACCCAAAGAGAGCAGCCAGGCAGAGAGGGACCTGGGGGTGCTGGTTGATAGTAGGCTTAACATGAGCCTGCAGTGTGCCCAGGCAGCCAGGAGGGCCAATGGCATCCTGGCCTGCATCAAGAACACTGTGGCCAGCAGGAGCAGGGAGGTCATTCTGCCCCTGTACACTGCACTGGTTAGGCCACACCTCGAGTCCTGTGTCCAGTTCTGGGCCCCTCAGTTTAGGAAGGATGTTGACTTGCTGGAACGAGTCCAGAGAAGGGCAACAAAGTTGGTGAGGGGTTTGGAACACAAGCCCTATGAGGAGAGGCTGAGGGAGCTGGGGCTGCTCAGCCTGGAGAAGAGGAGACTCAGGGGTGACCTTATCACTCTCTACAACTACCTGAAGGGAGGTTGTAGACAGGCTGATGATGGTCTCTTCTCCCAGGCACCCAGTACCAGAACAAGAGGACACAGTCTCAGGCTGCGCCAGGGGAGGTTCAGGTTGGATGTTAGGAAGAAGTTCTATACAGAAAGAGTGATTGCGCTATGGAATGGGTTGTCCGGGGAGGTGGTGGAGTCGCCGTCATTGAAGGTGTTCAGAAGGAGACTTGATGGGGTGCTTGGTGCCATGGGTTAGCTGTTTGGGTGGGTTGGATTGGTTGATGGGTTGGACATGATGATCTTGAAGGTCTCTTCCAACCTGGTTTGGTTTATTCTATTCTAAATAAAGGTTTATTCAAAGAGTGGCTGTCAATGGGTCCATGTCCCAGTGGAGGCCAGTGACAAGCGGAGTCCCTCAGGGATCAGTCCTGGGACCTGTCTTATTCAACATCTTTGTGGGTGCCATGGACAGTGGCATTGAGTGCACCCTCAGCAAGTTTGCTGATGACACCAAGCTGTGTGGTGCAGCAGACATGCTGGAGGGAAGGGAGGCCATCCAGAGGGACCTTGACAGGCTGGAGAGGTGGGCACAAGCCAACCTCATGAAGTTCAATAAGAGCAAGTGCAGGGTCCTGTGGCAATGCCAGCGACGAGCAGTGTGAGCAATCTGGCAGTGCAGGCCTAGAGCCTGACATGGTGGTAGGCCATAAATGCAGAATCAGCTAGCAGTGTAGCAAAACAGTGCTGTGCCTGCAGCATGTAACTAAAACAAGACACTGGTAGCTATAAACATGGACAGTTATCTTGGGACAACAGGACATGCACCTGCATCAACAACCTCGTTGTGTTATTAGTAGTTGGACCAATAATCTGTAATAGTGCAATGTGTGGTCACTCATAGGGAACCAATGGAGCTATGCCAATGAGGCACTCCGAGCTTATATAAGTTGTAGCAGTTGCCTTGCTACGCACTTCTTCTTCTGCCTTTCCTGTCTCCTGTTTCTTCTACACTTTACAGTGCTATACTTGCACTACAGGCCTGCTCCATAGGCCTGCACCTCAGGCCTGCACCATCAGCCTGCAACACTGGAACAATAAAGGAACAATACTCAATCACATTGGTCAGCCGTATTGATTCCTATCTCCGTCGTCTACATCTGGCGCCCGAACAGGGACACTTGGTTTCTTTGTCAATACCATCCCTTACATACGGCATTCAATACTAGTTCAGACCTGACTCACAATATGAAGGTAGAAATGTGGATATTTTGGCATTTGACAATGCTAATGAAGAAACTAAACAGGTTCTCAGCATTTTATCAACAGGTGCTACTGCCTCATGACTGCAGGACTACAACGAATGAAGGCATCGACAAGCAGCAATGTATCTAGCCATGGCCATAGAAGCAGTCCTGAAATCATCGTGCCTCTGAGAAACCTAGGTACCTTAAAGTGTCTGACTGTTGGACAGACTCGAAAGGGTCACAAATCTAATAATTTTACTCGAGATCGTCTCAGAAGCTGCTCCTGCAGCGTGAATATACCCCACACGACGACACCAAACCAGGGTCCTTGGACCGCGCCCCCCACCTTCCCCTCCCCCTTCCCCCCCCCCCCCCCCAGCCCCCTCTGGCAGCGCACAGCGGACCTGACAACAGCCGCATATCTCCTTTTGAATCCACAAAGCGTTGTCGAGTTTAACTGGCATGGTCCTTTGGGTCACAGACCCTCTGCTCTGTTAATTGGCAGACGACAGTCTATCTTTAGACAGGGCATTCTTGTAATTCCTGGTTCAATACATTCTGATTATGACTGGGCTATGAAAATTATGCTCTATACCATTGCCTCTCCTGTTAGCACTCTTGTTGGGACAGAAATTGCTCAGCCAATACCATCTCAGTCCCGAGTGCCTAAAACTTCTAACAGAATTCAAGGGCAAGAAGGCTCAGGTTCCACTGATATGCCTAATACCTTATTAGCCCTAAAAATCCAAAAGGGAAAACTGGAACAGATTATATCTGTCAGACACCCTTGTGGACAAATTATACAATTTTCAATTATTATGGATACTGGAGACGATGTCATCATTATACCTAGTCATGTTCTGGAGCCCCTATTACAAGAGGGATGTGGAGGTGCTGGAACGTGTCCAGAGAAGGGCCACAAGGATGATCAGAGGGCTGGAGCACCTCTCCTATGAGGACAGACTGAAGGAGTTGGGGCTGTTCAGTCTGCAGAAGAGAAGGCTCCGAGGTGACCTAATTGTCGCCTTCCAGTATCTGAAAGGGGCCTACAGGAAGGCTGGGGAAGGACTTCTCAGGATCTCAGGTAGTGATAGGACTAGGGGGAATGGAATGAAGCTGGAGGTGGGGAGATTCAGGCTAGATGTGAGGAGGAGGTTCTTCACCATGAGAGTGGTGAAACCCTGGAATGGGTTGTCCAGGGAGGTGGTCGAGGCCCCGTCCCTGGGGGTGTTTAAGAGCAGGCTGGATGAGGCTCTGTCCAGCCTGATCTAGTGTGGGGTGTCCCTGCCCATGGCAGGGGGGTTGGAACTAGATGATCCTTGTGGTCCCTTCCAACCCTGAATGAAACTATGAAACTATGAAACTATAAATGGAATGGTCACTAGTCATTGCTCATGGCAAATGTTGAAGTCGTGTTTAAAAGGTATCCAAACAACCTGGGTTAGCAAAGAGCCAGTGCAATTAGCTTTTAACTACTGCAAATCAATCACTGTAAGACCGTACATGTTAACCCTTCCAGTTGCTCTATTGGGCTGATATGCCTTAAGTCAACTAGGAGCAAAACTTGTTACTGTTCCTTCTTTATAGTGGCTACTAGTCAGCAACCCACCCTCAAATTAAAATGGAAAACACATAATCCAGTATGGGTGGAACAATGGTCGTTCAGACACGATAGGCTTCAAGTCGTTAAGACCCTAATACAGAAACAATAGCAACTAGGTCACACCTTGCTAGCCACCCACCCCTACCCCCACCCCCAGAAAAGGGAGGATTTTCTAGTACTACTCTTGCCAACCAAAGCTCTGCTCTGATTTAAAGTTACAGTGATAATTTCTTCATTTCTGATTGCAATGTCCTTAAGAGATTTGTTATTTAGAGTTTTGCTAAGTTTTCCTGGTAAGCATAATGAATGGTAAGCATTTGGTTTTTACAGATACCTAGTACATAGTAATTGTAGTAAGGTGTAAGTACTTAGTAATGAGTTCACATTGTAAGATTTCTTTTGGTTCGAACCTTCTTAGTTGTGTGCCATGGCATTTCAAAGGAGCTCCATGTAATATAGTTAAGACTTGTAGTAAATAGGTATTCATTTAAAAAAAAAAAGTATTCCTTAGCTAAGGTAATGTCTTTATATTTCCTTCTTAGACATAGACTAGAAAAAAATACAAAAAAATAAAAAAAAAGCAAAAACAAAAAGTTAAACAAAAAAAAAACCCATAGAAATATATAACAAAAGCACAAAAACTCTGGATACAAAACATAGAGTACTAAATAACAGAATAGTAATAAAAAAGAAGAGCAACAATAAAAACAAAATATTAAAAACAAATATTACACAGTGAAAAATCATAAAGATTACTAACACAGAATATCTATTAACAAAAAAAGACATAAGAATTGTTAGCAAAAAAATGAAAATAAGGATTATCAAGACTACTAGATTAAAACAACCAAAAAATTATACAAAGAAAAAGTTGAGAAAATTAAAATGAAAAATGATAATAAAAAAGAATTAATAGAAAAGGTTAAAAAATATAATAAAAAAAAATTAAAATTAAAATAGAAAATAGATTAAATAAAACAAACATGCAAAATAAAAAAGAATTACAATAAAGAATATAAGATAAAAAATAAAATATTAAACACTAGATAAAAAGAAAAAATAGAAATTACAAAAATAAAAGAAATTGAAAAAGAAAAAATTGATTAGAATAACAAATTAAAATACAGATTAAAAAATTACAATAACAAAAGAAAAATTATAATAAAGAAGGTAAAAAAGAAATAAATTAAAAATTACAAAAAGTAAGTTAAAAATAATAATAAAAATTTAAAGAACAAAGAAAAATTAAAATACAAAATAACAAAAATTAATTGAATAAAATTATATCAAAATTAGATTAAAATTAACAAACAAAAAAGTTAACAAAAATAATTAAAAAGTGCAGACAAAAAATATATATATATAATAAAATGCAATGAAGAAAAAAACACATTAAAACAGTATAGAAATAAGTTTAAAAACAAAAATTGAAATTAATTAAAGATTAAACAAAATAACTAGATTAAAAGTCAAAATATTAAACACATCAAAATAATAAATTCACAATAGAAAATAATTAAAAATTAAATAAAATAACAAAAAGAAACAAAATAAATAATAAAAGAAATACATTCAACAGAAAGCGTGAAACAACTCAAGTTAGAATTAAAAAGAGAAAAAAACTATAAAAATAATTTACAAAATCAAAATTGAAATGAAAATAAATTAAAAAATTAAATAAAAACAATTGCAAACGTAAAAAATAACAAAAAACCCCATAAATCCATATAATGAAATCAAACAAAAATGAAATAGATTTATTGAAAGTAGATTTCAAAATATTAAAGAAATGAAGCAAAAAATTAATTACAAATTTAAAAATAGCTCACATTAAAAGCAAACAAAAAACACTCAAAATTAGTTAGAAAATCTGTGGAATCATAGACTCGTGGAATGAGTCAAGGTTGCAAAGGACCACAAGGATCATTTAGTTCCAACCACTGCCATGGGCAGGGACATCTCACACTGGATCAGGCAGGCTAGAGCCTCATCCAGCTTGGTCTTAAATACCTCCAGGCATGGGGCCTCGGCCATCTCCCTGGGCAACCCATTCCAGGGCTTCACCACTTTCACAGTGAAGAATTTCTTCTTCACATCCAGCCTGAATCTTCCCATCCCCAGCCTTTATTAGAATAAACCTTTATTAGAATAAACCAAACCAGGTTGGAAGAGACCTTCAAGATCATCGTGTCCAACCCATCAACCAATCCAACCCACCCAAACAGCTAACCCATGGCACCAAGCACCCCATCAAGTCTCCTTCTGAACACCCTCAATGACGGCGACTCCACCACCTCCCCGGGCAACCCGTTCCATAGCGCAATCACTCTTTCTGTATAGAACTTCTTCCTAACATCCAACCTGAACCTCCCCTGGCGCAGCTTGAGACTGTGTCCTCTTGTTCTGGTACTGGGTGCCTGGGAGAAGAGACCATCATCAGCCTGTCTACAACCTCCCTTCAGGTAGTTGTAGAGAGTGATAAGGTCACCCCTAAGTCTCCTCTTCTCCAGGCTAAGCAGCCCCAGCTCCCTCAGCCTCTCCTCATAGGGCTTGTGTTCCAAACCCCTCACCAACTTTGTTGCTCTTCTCTGGACTCGTTCCAGCAAGTCAACATCCTTCCTAAACTGAGGGGCCCAGAACTGGACACAGTACTCGAGGTGTGGCCTAACCAGTGCAGTGTACAGGGGCAGAATGACCTCCCTGCTCCTGCTGGCCACACTGTTCTTGATGCAGGCCAGGATGCCATTGGCCCTCTTGGCTGCCTGGGCACACTGCAGGCTCATGTTAAGCCTACCATCAACCAGCACCCCCAGATCCCTCTCTGCCTGGCTGCTCTCTAGCCACTCTGACCCCAGCCTGTAGCACTGCATGGGGTTGTTGTGGCCAATGTGCAGAACCCGGCATTTGGATGTGTTAAATCTCATGCCGTTGGATTCTGCCCATCTGTCCAGCCTGTCCAGGTCTCTCTGCAGAGCCTCTCTACCCTCCAGCAGATCAACTCTTGCCCCCAGCTTGGTGTCGTCAGCAAATTTACTGATGATGGACTCAATGCCCTCATCCAGATCATCAATAAAGATGTTAAAGAGCACAGGGCCCAGCACTGATCCTTGGGGCACACCACTAGTGACTGGTTGCCAGCTGGATGTGGCACCATTCACCACCACTCTCTGGGCTCGGCCCTCCAGCCAGTTCCTAACCCATCGCAGTGTGCTCCCGTCCAAGCCATGGGCTGACAGCTTGGCCAGCAGTTTGCTATGGGGGACGGTGTCAAAGGCCTTGCTGAGGTCCAGGTAGACTACATCAACAGGCCTCCCCACATCCACCAGGCGGGTCACCTGATCATAGAAGGAGATCAGGTTGGTCAGGCAGGACCTGCCCTTCCTAAATCCATGCTGGCTAGGCCTGATCCCTTGGCCATCCTGTAAGTGTTGTGTTATTGAACTCAGGATGACCTGTTCCATGATCTTGCCTGGCACTGAGGTCAGGCTGACAGGCCTGTAATTCCCTGGCTCATCCAACCGGCCCTTCTTATGGATGGGCACCACGTTGGCCAGCTTCCAGTCCTCTGGGACCTCGCCAGTGAGCCAGGACTGCTGGAAAATTATGGAGAGTGGCTTGGCCAGCTCATCTGCCAGCTCTCTCAGCACCCTAGGATGAATCCCATCTGGTCCCATGGACTTGTGGGGATCCAAGCTGCTAAGGAGAGTTCCAACTACCGCCTCATGGAACATAGGGAAACTGTGCAGCTCCCTGGCTCCTTCTGCTAGCTCTGCAGACCAGCTGTCAGGAAGACGTTCTGCCCTTCTAGTAAAAATTGAGGCAAAGAAGGTGTTAAGTATCTCTGCCTTTTCCTTATCCTTGGTTACAATGTTCCCCTCCGTATCCACCAAGGAGTGGAGGTTTTCCTTCCCCTTCCTCTTACTATTAATGTATTTATAGAAGGACTTTTTGTTGTCCTTCACAGTAGAGGCCAGTTTAAGTTCCAAGTGTGCTTTTGCCTCCCTAATTCTCTTCCTACAAGACCTAGCAACATCCTTAAACATTCTGTGGGTTGCCTCCCCTCGCTTCCAAAGGTGATACACCCTCTTTTTTTCCCTCAGTTCCATTAAAAGTTCATGAACCATCCAGGCTGGCCGTCTGCCCCGGCGGCTCATCTTCTGGCACATTGGCACAGCCTGTCCCTGAGCCTTCAACAATTCTTCATTGAAGTAGGTCCAGCTCTCCTGGACCCCTTTGTTTTTAAGGACTTTATCCCAAGGAACCCTCTGAATTAGTTCCTTGAGTAACCCAAAGTCTGCCCTCCGGAAGTCCAGAGTGGAGGTCTTCTTGCCGCCCCTCTTGGCTTGACCAAAAACCGAGAATTCAATTATCTCGTGGTCACTGGACCCCAAACACCCTCCAACCACCACATCACCCACCAGTCCTTCCCTGTTGGTGAAGAGGAGGTCAAGCATAGCCTTGCCCCTGGTAGGCTCTCGCAGCACCTGGGATAAGAAGCTGTCCTCCATGCATTCTAAAAACCTTCTAGACTGTCTCCTCTCTGCCGTGTTGAGTTCCCAGCAGATGTCAGGCAGGTTGAAGTCACCCATGAGAACAAGGTCCGGAGATCTTGAGACAGCCCTAAGCTGCCTATAGAATGCTTCGTCAACATCTTCCTCCTGGTTGGGTGGTCTATAACAGACTCCAACCAGGGTGTCTGCCCTGCTGGTCTTCCCTCTAATTCTTATCCACAAGCATTCAACCCGATCATCCCTAATCTCCATCTCAATGGCATCTAGTGTCTTTCTGATGTACAGGGCCACCCCTCCACCCCTTCTTCCTCGCCTGTCTCTCCTGAAGAGCTTGTAACCGTCAATTGCAGCGCTCCAGTCATGTGAGTCGTCCCACCACGTCTCTGTGATGGCAACTATATCATAATTTTCCTGCTGCATCAAGGCTTCCAGCTCCTCCTGTTTGTTACCCATGCTTCGTGCATTAGTGTACATGCACTTCAGCTGGGCTGCTGGTTTCACCTCCAACTCTAGCTTGTCGCCCCCAGACTCTTGTCTGAGAGGACTCTCTTCAGCCCCTTCCCCCTTCGAAACTAGTTTAAAGCCCTGTCTATGAGACCCGCCAATTCCCTACCCAGGATTTTTTTATCTTTGGGGGACAGTCCGTTCTCATATACAGTGATCTTTCCCCTTCTCTGGGACAGATGTACTCTATCTGTTGTCAGCTGGCCTGGTGCAGTGGAAAGTTTCCCAATATCAAAAAACCCAAAATTCTTTTGACTGCATTCCTTGTTCCATTCTCTCTAGTCCTGTAATTTCCTGACATGCTAGGATGTCCCTCCCCAGCATTCCTGTAGGCTCTCTTCAGATACTGGATGGCCACGATCAGGTCACCTCGAGCCTTCTTTTCTGCTAACTGCAATCATCGCAACAAACAACGGCGGAAGAATCAAGACCACGAGGACACAGCATTTCCCATGCAGTCGAATATCGATCACAACAACTGCTATGATCATCTGGGATCAAACAGCATCACTCAGAAGCATGTACCACAGCATCATGTGAATTAGGAGTGAATATTGTGGTTGCTTGATAACTTTGTATTCTCTCTTGTTAACTAAGTGTGCCTCTGAATGTAGACATCCTAGAGGATGCAGTTTCATCTTTACATTTTGCTTAGTAGAGATTATTAAAAAAAAAAAAAAAAAAAAAAAAAAAAAGGGGAAAAGAGAGAATACCCCATAGCAAAAATTAGCTCATGGCAACCCTAGAAATGCTGTAACCCTAGAAAATGTTGTAACCCTAGAAAGTGTTGTAACCCTAGAGACATCAACTTTGCAATGTGCTGTAACCCTCTCACCACAAGACAGCACGAACACGGCACAAATGTCATGAAAATGACAATCAGCAAACCTGCTTAGCACTGACCAGAACGACGGTCACGATAATCCAAGATGTCAATAGAAAACATCTAACTTATAACTGAGTGTCGTGACTGCTTTACTGTTGTGTGAACATTAAGAGATCAGAATTACTAGGATGAGCAAAACCACATTATTCTGTGTAATTTTATATTGGGCAATGCAATGAAGCTCTTTTTGCTCTTGCTGCTTGCCTGCAAGTTTTCTGTCTGTGAAGCTAGAGCCTGGCCAGATCTACCTTTACAGATTAAAGAAATCTTGCTACCATTAAACAATTCATGATTTTTGACCATCCTAGAGAAAATAAAGATGCAACATAATCCTAAAGCAGATCGCAAAAGACAGTGCTAAGGATTGCATTTGTGCCTCAATCTCTGTGTGCAATGCATTCAGGCATAATCAAGTCTTCTCTGTCAATAAGAGGAGTGAAATGTAAAGATTGGAACTGTTAAGATCTAAGTTCTTCTTTACAATGTTTGTTATCTTTGACCATGTATTATGCCATCTCTGTAGAGCATTGTAACTAGTTCAACTTAAGCTTTGTGCCTTGTATGGGTTACATCAGTCTGTTAGACATGCTGCACTACAGAACTCTCGCTTTTGCTGCACAGCTTAGCTTTACCTTGCTTGCTTCTGTGTTTGCAGTAGCATCTTGTATGGGATGAGAACAACTCCCATGACCAGATTGCTCACAAAAACAAAAGGGGGATTTGTGGCAATGCCAGCGAAGAGCAGTGTGAGCAATCTGGCAGTGCAGGCCTAGAGCCTGACATGGTGGTAGGCCATAAATGCAGAATCAGCTAGCAGTGTAGTAAAACAGTGCTGTGCCTGCAGCATGTAACCAAAACAAGACACTGGTAGCTATAAACATGGACAGTTATCTTGGGACAACAGGATATGCACCTGCATCAACAACCTCGTTGTGTTATTAGTAGTTGGACCAATAATCTGTAATAGTGCAATGTGTGGTCACTCATAGGGAACCAATGGAGCTATGCCAATGAGGCACTCCGAGCTTATATAAGTTGTAGCAGTTGCCTTGCTACGCACTTCTTCTTCTGCCTTTCCTGTCTCCTGTTTCTTCTACACTTTACAGTGCTATACTTGCACTACAGGCCTGCTCCATAGGCCTGCACCTCAGGCCTGCACCATCGGCCTGCAACACTGGAACAATAAAGGAACAATACTCAATCACATTGGTCAGCCGTATTGATTCCTATCTCCGTCGTCTACAGGGTCCTGCATCTGGGTCAAGGCAATCCCAGGCACAAATACAGGCTGGGCAGTAACTGGCTGGAAAGCAGCCCTGAGGAGAGAGACTTGGGGGTGCTGGTGGACAAAAAGCTCAACATGAGCTCTCAATGTGCACTTGCAGCCCGCAAAGCCAATCAGATCCTGGGCTGCATCAGGAGAAGTGTGGCCAGCAGGTCGAGGGAGGTGATCCTCCCCCTCTACTCAGCCCTGGTGAGACCCCACCTGGAGTACTGTGTCCAGTTCTGGAGCCCCTATTACAAGAGGGATGTGGAGGTGCTGGAACGTGTCCAGAGAAGGGCCACAAGGATGATCAGAGGGCTGGAGCACCTCTCCTATGAGGACAGACTGAAGGAGTTGGGGCTGTTCAGTCTGCAGAAGAGAAGGCTCCGAGGTGACCTAATTGTGGCCTTCCAGTATCTGAAGGGGGCCTACAGGAAGGCTGGGGAGGGACTTCTCAGGATCTCAGGTAATGATATGACTAGGGGAAATGGAATGAAGCTGGAGGTGGGGAGATTCAGGCTAGATGTGAGGAGTAGGTTCTTCACCATGAGAGTGGTGAAACCCTGGAATGGGTTGTCCAGGGAGGTGGTCGAGGCCCCGTCCCTGGGGGTGTTTAAGACCAGGCTGGATGAGGCTCTGTCCAGCCTGATCTAGTGTGGGGTGTCCCTGCCCATGGCAGGGGGGTTGGAACTAGATGATCCTTGTGGTCCCTTCCAACCCTGAATGATACTATGATACTATGAACTCTGCCCCCTGCATCCAGCTTTGGACCCCCTTGGGCAGCTCACCTCATCTCCACGGATCTCAGTTTCCCCTGTTTCAAGCAGAAACCAGAGTTCATCCCACCCAATTTCCTCCAACCCAGCAGCACTGCATGGTTAAATGCTGGGGATGCTGTTACACGCCATATGAATGCTCACAATCCCAAAGTCACCACAGACCCATAAAACAGAATCATACAATTGTTCTGGGTTTGGTTGGAAGAGACCTTTAAGATCATTGTGTCCAACTGTTAACCCAGCACTCACTGCAAGGTCACCACTAAACCATATCTCTCAGCATTACTTCTCCATGGCTTTTTAATCCCTTCAGGGATGGTGACTCCACCACTTCCCTGGGCAGCCTTGTCTAGGGCTCGACAACCCTTTCCACAAAGAAATTGTTCCTCGTGTCCAACCTAAAACTCCTCTGGTGCAACTTGAGGCTATTTCCTCTTATCCTATCATTTGTTCCTTGGACTGACCCCCACCTCACTTCAGCCTCCTTTCAGGGAGTTGTAAGAGAGTGAGGCAGTCTCTCCTGAGCCTCCTTTTCTCCAGGCTAAACAATTCCAGATCCCTCATCTGCTCCTCACAAGACCTGTGTTCTGGACCCTTCACCAGCTTTGTTGCCCTTCTCTAGACACGCTCTAGCACCTCAGTGTGCTTCATGGAGTTAGTGGTCCCAAACTGAACCCAGTATTTGAGGTGTGGCCTCACCAGTGCTGAGTACAGGGTGACAATCACAACCCTGGTGTTTCCTCAGCTCACCAGGGTTAGCTTCAACCTATATTGCTTTCACACCCCATAATGATTCACTAGCTGGTAGTTTTCTCTTGCAGGACTCCTGATGGACCTCCAAAACTACATCTGTCCAAGCCTCTAGAGAAAGGGCATCGTGCACCATTAGTGTATGACAGCATCAGGAGTAAAGATGAAGATCTAAGTCACCTGCCCCTGCTCTGACCAGCAAACATAATTTTCTTTGCCAAACTCTGTTTTTCTGCTTCTGATGACAGCCTTGAGCAGTGGTGAGGAGCGCAGAGCAAAGAGTGCTGCCGCTGAAGCAGAAGGAAAGGGGTGTACTGCTTTGTGTCTTCACACCTTTTGAGTTAAACATTCATGGTGTCAAGATGTCTTCAGTGAAAAAGGCTGCTTGTCTGAACAATGGCAGGCGAAATTATATGGTGCTGAGTGATGCAAAATTAATGAGCACCGAAGGCTGACAGGAAAGAACAGGCACAAGGAGCCAGGACTTCTCTAGAGTCAACGTTGAGATCAAGCAGGTGTAACATCTCCATCTTGCTGGGGGGAAAGAAGAAAGGGGGTGTGACTGTTTGAGGCTGTGCCATTAAGAAAGGGACAGTGCTGGGACGCTCTGGCTGAATATTTTGTAAACAAAGACAGGTCTAAACAAATTTCATTGGTAGATTGGTAGAATGCAGTTTTAAGTTTTAGTGCAGGTGGAATTTTTTCTCAGTTCGTTCCTTCCCCTCTCCCTTCCAGCTTGCCTGCTTCTGGGCTCCTAGCCAGAGCAACCTTGGATAAGATAAGCACTAATCCTGCAATTAATTCACATGAGGCCTACTAAAATTCATTTCTCCTTAATAACTGCCTTTTCTCTATCTAGCCCTTTTTGGGAAAAAAGGGAATAAAAAAAACCATTCTGTTTTGGCTTAAACCTTTATTAGAATAAACCAAACCAGGTTGGAAGAGACCTTCAAGATCATTGTGTCCAACCCATCAACCAATCCAACCCACCCAAACAGCTAACCCATGGCACCAAGCACCCCGTCAAGTCTCCTTCTGAACACCTTCAATGACGGCGACTCCACCACCTCCCTGGGCAACCCATTCCATAGCGCAATCACTCTTTCTGTATAGAACTTCTTCCTAACATCCAACCTGAACCTCCCCTGGCACAGCCTGAGACTGTGTCCTCTTGTTCTGGTACTGGGTGCCTGGGAGAAGAGACCATCATCAGCCTGTCTACAACCTCCCTTCAGGTAGTTGTAGAGAGTGATAAGGTCACCCCTGAGTCTCCTCTTCTCCAGGCTAAGCAGCCCCAGCTCCCTCAGCCTCTCCTCATAGGGCTTGTGTTCCAAACCCCTCACCAACTTTGTTGCTCTTCTCTGGACTCGTTCCAGCAAGTCAACATCCTTCCTAAACTGAGGGGCCCAGAACTGGACACAGGACTCGAGGTGTGGCCTAACCAGTGCAGTGTACAGGGGCAGAATGACCTCCCTGCTCCTGCTGGCCACAGTGTTCTTGATGCAGGCCAGGATGCCATTGGCCCTCTTGGCTGCCTGGGCACACTGCAGGCTCATGTTAAGCCTACTATCAACCAGCACCCCCAGGTCCCTCTCTGCCTGGCTGCTCTCTAGCCACTCTGACCCCAGCCTGTAGCACTGCATGGGGTTGTTGTGGCCAATGTGCAGAACACGGCATTTGGATGTGTTAAATCTCATGCCGTTGGATTCTGCCCATCTGTCCAGCCTGTCGAGGTCTCTCTGCAGAGCCTCTCTACCCTCCAGCAGATCAACTCTTGCCCCCAGCTTGGTGTCGTCAGCAAATTTACTGATGATGGACTCAATGCCCTCATCCAGATCATCAATAAAGATGTTAAAGAGCACAGGGCCCAGCACTGATCCTTGGGGCACACCACTAGTGACTGGCTGCCAGCTGGATGTGGCACCATTCACTACCACTCTCTGGGCTCGGCCCTCCAGCCAGTTCCTAACCCATCGCAGTGTGCTCCCGTCCAAGCCATGGGCTGACAGCTTGGCCAGCAGTTTGCTATGGGGGACGGTGTCAAAGGCCTTGCTGAGGTCCAGGTAAACTACATCCACAGGCCTCCCCACATCCACCAGGCGGGTCACCTGATCATAGAAGGAGATCAGGTTGGTCAGGCAGGACCTGCCCTTCCTAAATCCATGCTGGCTAGGCCTGATCCCTTGGCCATCCTGTAAGTGTTGTGTTATTGAACTCAGGATGACCTGTTCCATGATCTTGCCTGGCACTGAGGTCAGGCTGACAGGCCTGTAATTCCCTGGCTCATCCAACCGGCCCTTCTTATGGATGGGCACCACATTGGCCAGCTTCCAGTCCTCTGGGACCTTGCCAGTGAGCCAGGACTGCTGGAAAATTATGGAGAGTGGCTTGGCCAGCTCATCTGCCAGCTCTCTCAGCACCCTAGGATGAATCCCATCTGGTTCCATGGACTTGTGGGGATCCAAGCCTCTAAGGAGAGTTCCAACCACCTCCTCATGGAACATAGGGAAACTGTGCAGCTCCCTGGCTCCTTCTGCCAGCTCTGCAGGCCAGCTGTCAGGAAGACGTTCTGCCCTTCTAGTAAAAATTGAGGCAAAGAAGGTGTTAAGTATCTCTGCCTTTTCCTCATCCTTTGTTACAATGTTCCCCTCCGTATCCACCAAGGAGTGGAGGTTGTCCTTTCCCTTCCTCTTACTATTAATGTATTTATAGAAGGACTTTTTGTTGTCCTTCACAGTAGAGGCCAGTTTAAGCTCCAAGTGTGCTTTTGCCTCCCTAATTTTCTTCCTACAAGACCTAGCAACATCCTTAAACATTCTGTGGGTTGCCTCCCCTCTCTTCCAAAGGTGATACACCCTCTTTTTTTCCCTCAGTTCCATTAAAAGTTCATGAACCATCCAGGCTGGCCGTCTGCCCCGGCGGCTCATCTTCCGGCACATTGGCACAGCCTGTCCCTGAGCCTTCAACAATTCTTCATTGAAGTAGGTCCAGCTCTCCTGGACCCCTTTGTTTTTAAGGGCTTTATCCCAAGGAACCCTCTGAATTAGTTCCTTGAGTAACCCGAAGTCTGCCCTCCGGAAGTCCAGAGTGGAGGTCTTCTTGCTGCCCCTCTTGGCTTGACCAAAAACCGAGAATTCAATTATCTTGTGGTCACTGGACCCCAAACACCCTCCAACCACCACATCACCCACCAGTCCTTCCCTGTTGGTGAAGAGGAGGTCAAGCATAGCCTTGCCGCTGGTAGGCTCTCACAGCACCTGGGATAAGAAGCTGTCCTCCATGCATTCTAAGAACCTTCTAGACTGTCTCCTCTCTGCCGTGTTGAGATCCCAGCAGGTGTCAGGCAGGTTGAAGTCGCCCATGAGAACAATGTCCGGAGATCTTGAGACAGCCCTAAGCTGCCTATAGAATGCTTCGTCAACATCTTCCTCCTGGTTGGGTGGTCTATAACAGACTCCAACCAGGGTGTCTGCCCTGCTGGTCTTCCCTCTAATTCTTATCCACAAGCATTCAACCCGATCATCCCTAATCTCCATCTCAATGGCATCTAGTGCCTTCCTGATGTACAGGGCCACCCCTCCACCCCTTCTTCCTTGCCTGTCTCTCCTGAAGAGCTTGTAACCGTCAATTGCGGCGCTCCAGTCATGTGAGTCGTCCCACCACGTCTCTGTGATGGCAACTACATCATAATTTTCCTGCTGCATCAAGGCTTCCAGCTCCTCCTGTTTGTTACCCATGCTTCGTGCATTAGTGTACATGCACTTCAGCTGGGCTGCTGGTTTCACCTCCGACTCTAGCTTGTCGCCCCCAGACTCTTGTCTGAGAGGAAGAGCGGGATACGGGGGGGGGGGGGAACCCTCCTCTGTCCGGAGGAGGGAATTTTGTTCCTGTATTCTTTTTTTTTCCTTGCTGTATATTTTTGTACATATATTGTAAATACTGTATATATTGTATATCTAACCTGCCTTTCCACATTGCTTGTAAATATAGCATTCCTTCTGCTTCTCCGACTGAGTTAGCTGTGTTTTTTTTTTCCTCTTTGTGGGGGAGAGAAAGCTAGGCCTTCTCTCTCAACGCACTACAGGGGGGAAAAGACTTCTACCACAAATGTGGAGAATTTAATTTGTTCCAAACCTCTGCCAACTCTGCAGAGCCAAAGCTGCAGAGATAAGAAAGGGCTACATGAATTTCCTCTCCAGATTTAATTCAGCCCTGGCATGGCCTTCGTCCTCCTGCATGCATTGCAGCACCATTGTAATTATGTGACTTAATTCTGCCACTCTACTCTGCTCTGGTGAGACATCACCTGGAGAACTGTGTCCAGCTTTGAAGCCCTCAGAACAGGAGGGACACTGACCTGTTGGAGTGGATCCAGAGGAGACCACAGAAATACTCAGAGGGCTGGAACCACTCTGTTGCGAGGACAGGCTGAGAGAGCTGGGAGAGAAGACTCCAAGAAAACCCTTCTGCAGTCTTTCAGTACTTAAGGGGGCCAATAAGAAAGCTGGGGACAGGCTGTTTGGCAGGGCCTGTTGTGACAGGATAAGGGGTGATGGTTTCAAACTGAAAGGGGAAATTCAGTCTAGACTGAAGGAAGAAATTGTTTAACCTGAAAGTGCTGATGGACAGCCCAGACTGCTCGGAGAAGGGGTAGATGCCTCATCCCTGAAGACACTCAGTTTCAGGTTGGACAGGGCTCTGAGCTACCTGCTCTAGCTGAAGATGTCTCTGCTGACTGCAGGAGTGTTGCACTGGATGACCTTTTAAGGTCCTTCCCCACCCAAATGATTGCATGGGTGTAATTTTGCAAAGAATTATTAGACTCATTTCTCAAGATGTAGAATCCTGAAGCCTTGGTAGGCTGCACACTAAAGTCCATGAGAAGTTACTTTAAAAAAATCCACCTGTGGATCCTGTTAAACCAGCTCACATGGTGCAGGCATGCCAAAGATGTGAGCTGCACCAGCAAGGAGACATCTGCCACAGCGTGCAGACAATGAACAGCCTGAGCACAGCGAGGAGGAAACTGATGCTTCCCATGCAAGGAGTTGAATATCCCCCATGGCCTGGTTCCTCCAAACCTGACTTTCTCACACCTCCCATCTGTCTCTCCTCACCTGAGCTGTCAATATGCAGCTCTTGAGAGGATGGCTTTGCTTTCTCTGCTACACCAAAGGGATCTGTCACAGGTAAAGGCAAACTTCATGTGCACTGTAAATCACAGAACCATGGAGTTATTTAGGTTCAAAGAGACATTTAAGATTGTCAAGTCCAACCATTAACTGCCAGGTCACCACTAAACCATGTGCCTCAGCAACACATCTACACAGCTTTCCAATCCTTTCAGGGATGGGGACTCTACCACTGCCCTGGGCAGCCTGTTACAGGGCTGGACAACCCTTTAGGGGAAGAAGTTGATCTTCATGTCCAACCTAAACCTCCCCTGCTGCAACCTGAGACTGTTTTCTCCTGTCCTGCCACTTGTCCCTTGGAAGAAGAGAGAAACCCCTATCTGGCTCAAACCTCCTTTCAGGGAGGCATAAAGAGCCAGAAGGTCTCCCCTGAGCCTCCTTTTCTCCAGGCTAAACAACCCCAGGTCCCTCAGCTGCTCCTCACAAGACTTGTGCTCTAGACCCTTCAACAGCTTCATTGCCTTTCTTTGGACACTCCAACACCTCAATGTCCTTCTTGGAGTGAGGGGCCCAAAATGAACCCAGTGTACAGGGGGATGATCCCTGCCCTACTCCTGCTGGCCACACTATTGCTGATCCAAGCCAGGATGCTGTTTGCCCTCTTGGCCACCTGGGCACACTGCTGGCTGAAATGAACAAAGGGGTGACTGTAACACATATGTTTGGAGGTACAAGTTCCACCTGCAGGTTTTCTACGCTTCCCTATGAGGATGCTGTGGAAGGTAGTGTCAAAAGCCTTGCTGAAGACAAGCTTAGTGGAGGCAAACCCTACTGAGATTCCATCCCAAGATTATAGTTTCATAGTTTCATAGTTTCATTCAGGGTTGGAAGAGACCACAAGGATCATCTAGTTCCAACACCCCTGCCATGGGCAGGGACACCCCACACTAGATCAGGCTGGACAGAGCCTCATCCAGCCTGCTCTTAAACACCCCCAGGGACGGGGCCTCGACCACCTCCCTGGACAACCCATCCCAGGGTTTCACCACTCTCATGGTGAAGAACCTCCTCCTCACCTCCAGCCTGAATCTCCCCACCTCCAGCTTCATTCCATTCCCCCTAGTCCTATCACTACCTGAGATCCTGAGAAGTCCTTCCCCAGCCTTCCTGTAGGCCCCCTTCAGATACTGGAAGGCGACAATTAGGTCTCCTCGGAGCCTTCTCTTCTGCAGACTGAACAGCCCCAACTCCTTCAGTCTGTCCTCATAGGAGAGGTGCTCCAGCCCTCTGATCATCCTCGTGGCCCTTCTCTGGACACGCTCCAGCACCTCCACATCCCTCTTGTAATAGGGGCTCCAGAACTGGACACAGTACTCCAGGTGGGGTCTCACCAGGGCTGAGTAGAGGGGGAGGATCACCTCCCTCGACCTGCTAGCTACACTTCTCCTGATGCAGCCCAGGATCTGATTGGCTTTGCGGGCTGCAAGTGCACACTGAGAGCTCATGTTGAGCTTTTTGTCCACCAGCACCCCCAAGTCTCTCTTCTCAGGGCTACCCTCCAGCCAGTCACTGCCCAGCCTGTATTTGTGCCTGGGATTGCCTCGACCCAGATGCAGGACCCTGCACTTGCTCTTATTGAACTTCATGAGGTTGGCCTGTGCCCACATCTCCAGCCTGTCAAGGTCCCGCTGGATGGCCTCCCTTCCCTCCAGCGTGTCTGCTGCACCACACAGCTTGGTGTCATCAGCAAACTTGCTGAGGGTGCACTCAATGCCACTGTCCATGTCCCCCACAAAGATGTTGAATAAGACAGGTCCCAGGACTGATCCCTGAGGGACTCCACTTGTCACTGGCCTCCACTGGGACATGGAGCCATTGACAGCCACTCTTTGGGTGCGACCATCAAGCCAGTTCCTTATCCATCTAGTGGTCCACCCATCAAACCCATGTGTCACCAGTTTGGAGACCAGGATGTGGTGTGGGACAGTGTCGAAGGCTTTGCTCAGGTCCAGGTAAACGACATCAGTTGCTCGCCCCTCATCTATTAATTTTGTCACCTGCTCATAGAAGGCCACCAGGTTGGTCAGGCAGGATTTGCCCTTGGCAAAGCCATGCTGACTGTTCCCAATCACCTCTTCACTATTCTTTTGAGTGAGTAGTGACTCCAGGAGGATCTGTTCCATGATCTTTCCAGGCACAGAGGTGAGACTGACTGGCCTGTAGTTCCCTGGTTCCTCCTTCTTGCCGTTTTTGAAGATGGGGGCAATGTTTCCCCTTTTCCAGTCTGTGGGGACTTCACCAGACTGCCAGGACTTTTGAAATATAATAGAGAGGGGTTTAGCAACCTCATCTGCCAGTTCTCTCAGTACCCGTGGGTGTAACCCGTCGGGTCCCATGGACTTGAACACTTTCAGGTTCTTCAGATGATCACGAACCTGATCTGCACTTACAATGGGCAGTTCTTCCTCCCCGTCCCTGGCTTTGACTTCCATAACATCAGGAGTGTGGCTAGAGGCCCTTGCAGTGAAGACTGAGGTAAAGAAGTTATTAAGTACCTCAGCCTTTTCCTCATCACATGTGACCATGTCACCATTTTCCTTTCTGAGGGGCCCCACACCTTCCCTAGTCTTCTTCTTCCCATTAATATACCTGTAGAAGTTCTTAGTATTCCCTTTAATCTCCCTGGCTAGATTCAACTCAAACTCTGCTTTGGCTTTCCTAACCAGGACTCTTGCTGCTCGGGCAGCTTCCTTGTATTCCCCCTGTTCTACCTGTCCTTCCCTCCACTTCCTGTAGAGTTTCCTTTTAAGTAATAGTGTGTCCAGTAGCTCCTTGCCCATCCAGGCAGGCCTCCTAGCATTCTTACCTGCTTTTCTCTTTGTTGGTACACAGAGCTCCTGGACACAGAGGAGGTGGTCCTTGAATACTGACCAGCTGTCCTGGGTCCCTCTTCCCTCCAGGGCTTTGTCCCACGACACTTTGGCTAGCAGATCCCTGAAGCGATCAGAATCTGCAGGCCTAAAGTCTAGGGTCGTGAGCTTGGAATACTTCCTCCTGATTGCCCTGAGGATGTTAAATTCAACTGCTTCATGGTCACTGCAGCCAAGGCCGTCTATGAGCCTCACATTGCTTACCAGCCCTTCCCTGTTGGTGAGAACAAGGTCCAGCATAGCACCATTTCTTGTTGGTTCCTCCACCATTTGGAGGAGGAAGTTGTCTTCTATGCAGTCCAGGAACATCCTGGATTGCTGGTGCCTTGCTGTGTTGTCCCTCCAGCAGATATCCGGGTGGTTGAAATCACCCATGAGGACCAGGGCTTGTGACCTGGAAGCTGCTTCTATTTGCCTATGGAGGGCCTCATCTGCTTGGATCTGCTGGTCAGGTGGCCTGTAGGAGACCCCCACAGTAATATCTTCTTCCCCTGTCCTGCCTTTAATTTTGACCCATACACTCTCAACTAGCTTATCATCCCTCCCCAGTTGGAGCTCCACTGATTCCAACTGGCTATTGACATAGAGGGCAACACCTCCTCCTCTCCTTCCCTGCCTATCCTTCCTAAAGAGTTTATACCCATCTATGCCTACATCCCAGTCATGGGATTCATCCCACCAAGTTTCAGTAACAGCCACTATGTTGTGGCATCCCAGCAGCACAGTGGCCCTTAACTCATCCTGTTTGTTGCCCAAGCTGCGCGCATTCGCATAGAAGCACTTCAGCTGGGCTGGCCCTGTCCTCCTCTTGTGCCAAATCCCCTCGGTTTCCACAGAATGTCCTGATGGATCATTCGTGGCTTGCCTCAGGGTAGCAAGTTGAGAGCCCTTACCAGCTCTCCTTCTCTCTACTGCTGGTGAGCTGCCCCTCTGTTTGTCACCAGCCAGCAGGAGACTATTAACCCCTTCCCCCTTCAAATCTAGTTTAAAGCCCTATCAATGAGCCCTGCCAATTCCTGCCCCAGGATTCTTATCCCACTCTGGGACAAGTGTGTCCCATGAGTTGTTTTCAGCTCAGGTGCCTTGAAAACCAATCCATGATTGTGGAACCCAAAGCCCTGTCGATGGCACCAGCCCCTGAGCCATGAATTGATCTGTTGGCCCTTCCTCAGTGTGTCGTCATCCATTGCTGACGTTAGAGGGATGGCAGAGAACACGACTTGAGCCCCTGATCCCTTTAGCATTTGCCCTAAGGTTCTGAAGTCTTTTTTAATAGATTAGAAGAATATCAAAACATGCTTTGCCCATTTCTGAGAAGGGTAAGAAGGAAAAGGGCTGTAATGAAAGGGGTGAGTTGTTCCTCCTACTTTCCTGCTTCTCTTAAAAATGAGACTGAATCATGGAGATAAAAAGAAAGAAAAAGAGGAACAAAAAAAATCTAATCCAGCAGAGCAGAAGGCAAGAGGAGTGGTGATTTCTACAGGTGGTTTATGACTCTCCACATGATCCACATGCCTGTTCCATCCTATCAGATCCTCTCCTTACAGCGAGGTGCTAAAGGATTTATTAGTTCTTGACAGTGTGAGATGTTTAAAAGCTTGAGGATGCAAGAACCAAATGTTCACTTGTTAAAGCGAAGGCGCTGCTCGGAGAGGTCTCAGCAGCTCTTTGCAGGCTCCCCTTCCCATAGGTCTATTTTTAAGCTGCCAGATACATTAAAACTGTCAGAGCAGGGATGAGAATTTTATTGACGTGCTTTGTAGGTGGTAGGGCTCTATAAAATAAACATACAGAGAGGATGCTCCCTGGTGCTGCTGCACAGGCCGAGATTTTTATAGCCCTGAACTGGGGGAGTTGGTATCTGAAATCAATCTCCGATATAAAACAGGTTCCGGAGGATATGGAGAGGGAGACTCCTCGCAGCCATCTGCAGGGACGCGATCCATTTAACGCTGCACGATGAAACCGGACCACGGGGGACGGGAGGGTATGAAATTCCCCCACTCCCTGCCAACAAACCTGTCAGCCCTCATGCATGAGGTGCAATTAATTACCCTGCTAATGAGGAGGTCTTAATTAGGGGCAGTGCACGGGATGCAACATGGGGCAGGAGACCCATGTGGATGAAGGGGAAACAAAGTAAGGACTCGGCATTGAATCGTGCTTGACCAATCTGATGGTCTCCTGTGGTGGTGTGAATGGCTGGGTAGATGGGGCAGAGCAGTGGATGTTGTCTACCCCAACTAAAGCGAGGCTTTTGACGCCATCTCCTATAACATTCTCATGGGAAAGCTTAGGAAGTGTGGGTTGGATGAGTTGACAGTGAGGCAGGTTGAGAACTAGCTGAACTACAGTTCTGGGCCCCTCAGTTTAAGAAGGACATTGAGACACTTGAACGTGTCTAGAGAAGGGCAACAAGGCTGGTGAGAGGCCTTGAACACAAGCCCTATGAGGAGAGGCTAAGGGAGCTGGGATTGTTTAGCCTGGAGAAGAGAAGGCTCAGGAGTGACCTCATTGCCCTCTACAACTACCTGAAAGGTGGTTGTAGCCAGGAAGGGGTTGGTCTTTTCCCCAGGCAAGCAGCACCAGAACAAGGGGACACAGTCTCAAGCTGCGCCAGGGGAAGTTTAGGCTTGAGGTGAGGAGAAAGTTCTTCACCGAGAGAGTCATTCGTCATTGAAATGGACTGCCCAGGGAGGTGGTGGAGTCACCATCCCTCGAGGTGTTCAAGAGGAGATTGGACGTGGCAGTTGGTACCATGGTCTAGTCATGAGGTCTGTGGTGACAGGTTGGACTCAATGATCCTCAAGGTCTCTTCCAACCTTAGCGATACTGTGATACTGTGAACAGAGCTTGGAGGGTAGTGATCAGCATTACAGGGTCTAGTTAAAGCTTGTCGTGCTCCCCAGGGGTAAGGACTGGGTCCAGTCTTGTTCAGCATCTTCATCAAAGACCTGGATGAAGCAGTGGAGTGGATCCTCTGCAAGTTTGCGGATGATGATAAGTTGTGAGAAGTGGCTGACACCCAGTCAGGCTGTGCTGCCATTCAGCGAGACCTGGACAGGATGGAGAGTTGGCCAAAGAGAAGCCTCATGAAGTTCCACAATAGCAAGGGTAAGGTCCTGCACCTAGGGAGGAATGACCCCATGTATCAGTACAAGTTGGGGGCTGACCTTCTGGAAAGCAGCTTTGTGGAAAAAGACCTGGGAATCCTGGTGGACAACAAAATGACCATGAGCCAGAAATGTGCCCTTATGTCCAAGGCCAATGATCTCCTGGAGCACACAATGAAGAGTGTGGCCAGCTGGTGGAGAGGATTGTTCTTCCCCCTGTGCTCTGCTCCATTGGGTCCACATCTAGAGTATTGTGTCCTCAAGCAAAGAGAGACAAGGAACTACTGGAGAGAGCCCATCAGAGGCTACTATGGAGCTGAGAGACCTGGGGCTATTTAGCCTGGAGCAGAGCAGCCTGAGAGGGGATGTTCTCGATGCAGATCAATCTCTAAAGGGCAATGGGCAAGAGCAATCAGGCCAGACTCTTCATTGGCGTCCAGCAACAGGACAAGGGGCAACAGGAACAAACTGGAACCAGGAGATTCCACCTGAATGAGGAAAAACTTCTTTCCTGTAAGGGCATTGAGCCCCAGACCAGGCTGCCCAGAAAGGCTGGGGAGTCTCCTCTGGGTAGATTCTGGACCTGCCTGTACATGATCCTGGGCAACTTGCTGTGGGTGATCCTGCTGTATCAGGGAGGTTGAACGAGATGATCCCAAGAGGTGCCTTCCAACTCCCAGCATGCTGGGATTCAGTGAGTGTGGCTAATAATAATAATAATAATAATAATAATAATAATGATAAAAAAAAAAAACAGGTTGGAAGAGACCTTCAAGATCATCGCGTCCAACCCATCAACCAATCCAACCCACCTAAACAACTAACCCATGGCACCAAGCACCCCATCAAGTCTCCTCCAGAACACCTCCAATGATGGTGACTCCACCACCTCCCCAGGCAGCCCATTCCAACGGGCAATCACTCTCTCTGTATAGAACTTCTTCCTAACATCCAACCTAAACCTCCCCTGGCGCAGCCTGAGACTGTATCCTCTTGTTCTGGTACTGGCTGCCTGGGAGAAGAGACCATCATCCGCCTGTCTACAACCTCCCTTCAGGTAGTTGTAGAGAGCAATAAGGTCACCCCTGAGTCTCCTCCTCTCCAGGCTAAGCAACCCCAGCTCCCTCAGCCTCTCCTCATAGGGCTTGTGTTCCAAACCCCTCACCAACTTTGTTGCCCTTCTCTGGACTTGTTCCAGCAAGTCAACATCCTTCCTAAACTGAGGGGCCCAGAACTGGACACAGTACTCGAGGTGTGGCCTAACCAGTGCAGTGTACAGGGGCAGAATGACCTCCCTGCTCCTGCTGGCCACACTGTTCTTAATGCAGGCCAGGATGCCATTGGCCCTCTTGGCTGCCTGGGCACACTGCAGGCTCATGTTAAGCCTACCATCGACCAGTACCCCCAGGTCCCTCTCTGCCTGGCTGCTCTCCAGCCACTCTGACCCCAGCCTGTAGCTCTGCATGGGGTTGTTGTGACCGATGTGCAGAACCCGGCACTTGGATGTGTTAAATCTCATGCCGTTGGACTCTGCCCATCTGTCCAGCCTGTCGAGGTCCCTCTGCAGAGCCTCTCTACCCTCCAGCAGACCAACTCTTGTCCCCAGCTTGGTGTCGTCAGCAAATTTACTGATGATGGACTCAATGCCCTCATCCAGATCATCAATAAAGATGTTAAAGAGCATGAGGCCCAGCACTGATCCTTGGGGCACACCACTAGTGACTGGCCGCCAGCTGGATGTGGCACCATTCACCACCACTCTCTGGGCTCGGCCCTCCAGCCAGTTCCTAACCCAATGCAGTGTGGTCCCGTCCAAGCCATGGGCTGACAGCTTGGCCAGGAGTTTGCTATGGGGGACGGTGTCAAGGGCCTTGCTGAGGTCCAGGTAGACTACATCCACAGGCCTCCCCACATCCACCAGGCGGGTCACCTGATCATAGAAGGAGATCAGGTTGGTCATGCAGGACCTGCCCTTCCTAAATCCATGCTGGCTGAGCCTGATCCCTTGGCCACATGGCTGAAGAGAGGAGGCAGCTTGAGGAGCACAGCTCAGCCTTCTTACTGACAGGGAAAAAAAAAAAAAAAAAAAAAAGAAAAAGCCAGGTGGAGAGGGTGGTTACTCAAAGGCTAACAGAACAACAGTAGGCACCCAAACAGAGAGCACTCACAAGCATGCAGATGTTCAGGCAGGTGGCTGCAGTGATTGCTGGAACCTGGCACTTGATATGGAGGATGGAAGGAACAACTCCTGTGGTAGGTTTGAGCAGATCAGTGATCTGATGAGCATGGTGGCCAAACTAAAAGAAGAGGTGGAAAGGCTAAGAGCTATAAGAGACAGTGAAAGGAAAATTGACTATTCCCATAATCTAACCTCTTCAAAACCAGAACAGGGGGTAACTCTTAGTGGAACAGGGAGTTTGATACCTTCCCAGCAGCAAGCCTCTCAACTTCCCTATAGTAACCCACATGAGCAGGGCCAATGGGAACGGGTCTCTGCCCGACGGAAGAAATGCAAACAGAGAAAGTCTGCTACTTTGAGTAGCACGCTGCCTCCAGTGCAATTACAGAACAGGTATGAGGCTCTGCAGGAGGAACAGGTCATTGGTAAGGTCGAGGACTCAAGAAGGTCAGAAGCTGCAACAATGACAGGTTTGCCTCAGGCCAGCCATCAAAACTTACCCAGAAAAGAAACCCCGTAGGGTCATCGTTATAGGAGACTCCCTACTGAAGGGAAGAGAGGGCCCAATATGCAGACCAGACCCATTTCATAGAGAGGTCAGCTGCCTCCCTGGTGCCCAAGTAAAAGACATTGTAGATAAAATTCCCAACCTCGTGAGTCCTTCAGACTACTACCCACTTCTGGTCTTTCAGGTGGGCAGTGACGATGTAACAACGAGAGGCTCACAATCAATTAAAAGAGATTACACCCACGGGTGCTGAGAGAACTGGCAGATGAGGTTGCTAAACCCCTCTCTATTATATTTCAAAAGTCCTGGCAGTCTGGTGAAGTCCCCACAGACTGGAAAAGGGGAAACATTGCCCCCATCTTCAAAAAGGGCAAGAAGGAGGAACCAGGGAACTACAGGCCAGTCAGTCTCACCTCTGTGCCTGGAAAGATCATGGAACAGATCCTCCTGGAGTCACTACTCACTCAAAAGAATAGTGAAGAGGTGATTGGGAACAGTCAGCATGGCTTTGCCAAGGGCAAATCCTGCCTGACCAACCTGGTGGCCTTCTATGAGCAGGTGACAAAATTAATAGATGAGGGGCGAGCAACTGATGTCGTTTACCTGGACCTGAGCAAAGCCTTCGACACTGTCCCACACCACATCCTGGTCTCCAAACTGGTGACACATGGGTTTGATGGGTGGACCACTAGATGGATAAGGAACTGGCTTGATGGCCGCACCCAAAGAGTGGCTGTCAATGGCTCCATGTCCCAGTGGAGGCCAGTGACAAGTGGAGTCCCTCAGGGATCAGTCCTGGGACCTGTCTTATTCAACATCTTTGTGGGTGCCATGGACAGTGGCATTGAGTGCACCCTCAGCAAGTTTGCTGATGACACCAAGCTGTGTGGTGCAGCAGACACGCTGGAGGGAAGGGAGGCCATCCAGAGGGACCTTGACAGGCTGGAGATGTGGGCACAGGCCAATCTCATGAAGTTCAATAAGAGCAAGTGCAGGGTCCTGCATCTGGGTCGAGGCAATCCCAGGCACAAATACAGGCTGGGCAGTGACTGGCTGGAGGGTAGCCCTGAGGAGAGAGACTTGGGGGTGCTGGTGGACAAAAAGCTCAACATGAGCTCTCAGTGTGCACTTGCAGCCCGCAAAGCCAATCAGATCCTGGGCTGCATCAGGAGAAGTGTGGCTAGCAGGTCGAGGGAGGTGATCCTCCCCCTCTACTCAGCCCTGGTGAGACCCCACCTGGAGTACTGTGTCCAGTTCTGGAGCCTCTATTACAAGAGGGATGTGGAGGTGCTGGAGCGTGTCCAGAGAAGGGCCACGAGGACGATCAGAGGGCTGGAGCACCTCTCCTATGAGGACGGACTGAAGGAGTTGGGGCTGTTCAGTCTGCAGAAGAGAAGGCTCCGAGGAGACCTAATTGTCGCCTTCCAGTATCTGAAGGGGGCCTACAGGAAGGCTGGGGAAGGACTTCTCAGGATCTCAGGTAGTGATAGGACTAGGGGGAATGGAATGAAGCTGGAGGTGGGGAGATTCAGGCTGGATGTGAGGAGGAGGTTCTTCACCATGAGAGTGGTGAAACCCTGGAATGGGTTGTCCAGGGAGGTGGTCGAGGCCCCGTCCCTGGGGGTGTTTAAGAGCAGGCTGGATGAGGCTCTGTCCAGCCTGATCTAGTGTGGGGTGTCCCTGCCCATGGCAGGGGGGTTGGAACTAGATGATCCTTGTGGTCCCTTCCAACCCTGAATGAAACTATGAAACTATGAAACTATTTCAGAACCTTAGGGCAACTGCTAAAGGGATCAGGAGCTCAAGTTGTGTTCTCTGCTATCCCTCTAATGTCAGCAATGGATGAGGAAACACTGAGGAAGGGCCGACAGGTCAATTCATGGCTCAGGGGCTGGTGCCATCGACAGGGCGTTGGGTTCCACAATCATGGATTGGTTTTCAAGGCACCAGAGCTGAAAACAACTTATGGGACACACTTGTCCCAGAGGGGGAAAAGAATCCTGGGGCAGGAATTGGCAGGGCTCATTGACAGGGCTTTAAACTAGATTTGAAGGGGGAAGGGGTTAATAGTCTCCTGCTGGCCAGTGACAAACAGAGGGGCAGCTCACCAGCAGCAGAGAGAAGGAGAGCTGGTAAGGGCTCTCAACTTGCTGCCCTGAGGCAAGCCACGAATGATCCACCAGGACATTCTGTGGAAACCGAGGGGAATTGGCACAAGAGGAGGACAGGGCCAGCCCAGCTGAAGTGCTTCTATGCGAATGCGCGCAGCTTGGGCAACAAACAGGATGAGTTAAGGGCCACTGTGCTGCTGGGATGCCATGACATAGTGGCTATTACTGAAACTTGGTGGGATTATTCCCATGACTGGAATGTAGGGATAGATGGGTATAAACTCTTTAGGAAGGATAGGCAGGGAAGGAGAGGAGGAGGTGTTGCCCTCTATGTCAATAGCCAGTTGGAATCAGTGGAGCTCCACCTGGGGAGGGAGGATGAGCTGGTTGAGAGTGTATGGGTTAAAATTAAAGGCAAGACAAGGGAAGGAGATATTACTGTGGGGGTCTCCTACAGGCCACCTGACCAGCAGATCCAAGCAGATGAGGCCCTCCACAGGCAAATAGAAGTGGCTTCCAGGTCACAAGCCCTGGTCCTCATGGGTGATTTCAACCACCTGGACATCTGCTGGAGGGACAACACAGCAAGGCACCAGCAATCCAGGATGTTCCTGGACTGCATAGAAGACAACTTCCTCCTCCAAATGGTAGAGGAACCAACAAGAAATGGTGCTATGCTGGACCTTGTTCTCACCAACAGGGAAGGGCTGGTAAGCAATGTGAGGCTCAGAGACGGCCTTGGCTGCAGTGACCATGAAGCAGTTGAATTTAATATCCTCAGGGCAATCAGGAGGAAGTATTCCAAGCTTACGACCCTAGACTTTAGGTGTGCAGATTTTGATCGCTTCAGGGATCTGCTAGCCAAAGTGTCGTGGGACAAAGCCCTGGAGGGAAGAGGGACCCAGGACAGCTGGTCAGTATTCAAGGACCACCTCCTCTGTGTCCAGGAGCTCTGTGTACCAACAAAGAGAAAAGCGGGTAAGAATGCTAGGAGGCCTGCCTGGATGGGCAAGGAGCTACTGGACACACTATTACTTAAAAGGAAACTCTACAGGAAGTGGAGAGAAGGACAGCTAGAACAGGGGGTATATAAGGAAGCTGCCCGAGCAGCAAGAGTCCTGATTAGGAAAGCCAAAGCAGAGTTTGAGTTGAATATAGCCAGGGAGATTAAAGGGAACACTAAGAACTTCTACAGGTATATTAATGGGAAGAAGAAGACTAGGGAAGGTGTGGGCCCCCTCAGAAAGGAAAATGGTGACATGGTCACAAGTGATGAGGAAAAGGCTGAGGTACTCAATAACTTCTTTACCTCAGTCTTCACTGCAAGGGCCTCTAGCCACACTCCTGATGTTATGGAAGACAATGCCAGGGACGGGGAGGAAGAACTGCCCATGGCAAGTGAAGATCAGGTTCGTGATCACCTGAAGAACCTGAAAGTGTTCAAGTCCATGGGACCCGACGGGATACACCCACGGGTACTGAGAGAACTGGCAGATGAGGTTGCTAAACCCTTCTCTATTATATTTCAAAAGTCATGGCAATCTGGGGCAGTCCCCACAGACTAGAAAAGGGGAAACATTGCCCCCATCTTCAAAAAAAGGGTAAGAAGGAGTGTGACCGTTTGAGGCTGTGCCTTTAAGAAAGGGAATATGGTGGACGGAAGTTGGTAAATGAAAAGAACTATCTAAACTAATTTCATTGGTGAAGTGGGAGGAAGCACCTTCTGAACTGGGAGTGCAGGAAGGTATACTGGGCTTTCCAGCACTTTTCTATCAGTCTTGCTTCCGCTCCTCCACAGTGCAGCAGCTCTCTCTGTGCTGGGCTTTCTGCCAAGGCTTTGGCCTTGAAACTGATAAGATATAAGGCCTGTATTAACTGCTTTCCAATTAACACAAAACTGCTTTTAACTTCTTTCTTTCTCTTTCTCTCTCTCTTCTAACCTACTCTGGGGAAAAAGGGGAGAGAGGGGGAGAGCGGAGGTGGGGAACCCCCTCAGCGGAAGGGGGGAACTCTCATTTCTGTGCTACTTTATTGTATATCTTTGTATATATTGTAAATATTGTAAATTTGTATATATTCCCCTGCATATCCTACATTGCTTTGTAAATATACAGCTCCACTGCTTTGCTAATTCAGCTGTGAGTTTTTTTTTCCCTTTCCCTTCAATTTTCTTTCCCTTTACTTTACAAGGGGGAAGGGAGGAGGCTTCTTGGCCTTACCCTTCCAACCCTACCACATTTTTTTTTTCTTGGCGCCCATCGTGGGGAAGATAATTAGTTTAATTTATTACTTGATTGATTTAGTGTTTTCTAGCTGAATTAGCAAACGTGAAGGTATTGTGGTTTGTGGAGCGATTATTCTTTTCAATTTTTGGGGCTCTGGTTTACAGATATTGTTTGGGTTTGATTTTGGATTACCTGGGTAAATATTTGGTGTGGACAATTTATATGTGGGTTATGTATAGAGTTAGATTATGGTATGGAAAATGCATGGATTTCTTATGGCCAGTGAGATACAGGAATGTTACCTCCACCACTCTCCCAATTGAGATAAAGGGTTTTAGGATTCCACCGGAGGAGAGAGTAACTTTAGGTGATGCCTGGGATCCAAAGGTGATTTATTTGGTGTGTATAATCTTGCTCTCGGTGATAATTAACGTGTATCTGCTGGTCTCTTTGCAGCGAGAGAGAAAGGTGTCCAGAGCTTGTTTTGTTATAAAAACTAGATCAAAAAAAAACGCCGTGGCTCTGGATCAGTCCCAGAGTCATCTAGTGATGAGGAAGGTGGAGACTCTCTGTCAGTTAAAAAGAGGGCTAAAAAGGTAATTGGTAAAGCAGCTCTAAATGACTTTGCTGATTCTGGCAAGTTGCCAAGGGCGTCGGCTGGTATCAACATGGCGCCTACTCCTTCTCCTCCTTCTTCTTCTCTGTCGGCCATTAACGGAGCAACGTCACTTCCGCCCACTCCCTCAGTGGGACCGGAAGTCACTGCCCCAGCAGCTGATTTATCTCAGGACCTGTCAGCTTCCATTAAGGTGGATGTAAATTCAAACACAGCTCCAGTTAAGGTGGCTGTTTTAAAGACTAGAGGTGGAAAGGGCAAAGATGGAGAAGAGGAGCTGGAGACTGATCCTGGTGAGGGGCCCTCTACTCTAAAAGATCCTGCTCAGGAGGAAGAGAAGGTTTGTTTTAAAGATCTAGCTAACCTAGTGAGATCAAAGCAGGATGGAGATGAAGTTAGGAAGGCAGCTGGCAAAGGTGGTTCTCAGCTTAAAGAGATCCTTAAGAGAATGACAGCAGGATTATATGGACAAAAAATTCAGGGAGACGAAGATGGCAATCTGGGGCAGTCCCCAAAGACTAGAAAAGGGGAAACATTGCCCCCATCTTCAAAAAGGGTAAGAAGGAGGAACCAGGGAACTACAGGCCAGTCAGTCTCACCTCTGTGCCTGGAAAGATCATGGAGCAGATCCTCCTGGAGTCACTATTGGCTCAGAAGAATAGTGAAGAGGTGATTGGGAACAGTCAGCATGGCTTTGCCAAGGGCAAACCCTGCCTGACCAACCTGGTTGCCTTCTATGAGCAGGTGACAAAATTAATAGATGAGGGGCGAGCAACTGATGTCATTTACCTGGACCTGAGCAAAGCCTTCGACACTGTCCCGCACCACATCCTGGTCTCCAAACTGGTGACACATGGGTTTGATGGGTGGACCACTAGATGGATAAGGAACTGGCTTGATGGCACCACCCAAAGAGTGGCTGTCAATGGGTCCATGTCCCAGTAGAGGCCAGTGACAAGCAGAGTCCCTCAGGGATTAGTCCTGGGACCTGTCTTGTTCAACATCTTTGTGGGTGCCATGGACAGTGGCATTGAGTGCACCCTCAGCAAGTTTGCTGATGACACCAAGCTGTGTGGTGCAGCAGACACGCTGGAGGGAAGGGAGGCCATCCAGAGGGACCTTGACAGGCTGGAGAGGTGGGCACAAGCCAACCTCATGAAGTTCAATAAGAGCAAGTGCAGGGTCCTGCATCTGGGTCGAGGCAATCCCAGGCACAAATACAGGCTGGGCAGTGACTGGCTGGAAAGCAGCCCTGAGGAGAGAGACTTGGGGGTGCTGGTGGACAAAAAGCTCAACATGAGCTCTCAGTGTGCACTTGCAGCCCGCAAAGCCAATCAGATCCTGGGCTGCATCAGGAGAAGTGTGGCCAGCAGGTCGAGGGAGGTGATCCTCCCCCTCTACTCAGCCCTGGTGAGACCCCACCTGGAGTACTGTGTCCAGTTCTGGAGCCCCTATTACAAGAGGGATGTGGAGGTGCTGGAACGTGTCCAGAGAAGGGCCACAAGGATGATCAGAGGGCTAGAGCACCTCTCCTATGAGGACAGACTGAAGGAGTTGGGGCTGTTCAGTCTGGAGAAGAGAAGGCTCTGAGGTGACCTAATTGTGGCCTTCCAGTATCTGAAGGGGGCCTACAGGAAGGCTGGGGAGGGACTTCTCAGGATCTCAGGTAGTGACAGGACTAGGGGAAATGGAATGAAGCTGGAGGTGGGGAGATTCAGGCTGGATGTGAGGCGGAGGTTCTTCACCATGAGAGTGGTGAAACCCTGGAATGTGTTGTCCAGGGAGGTGGTCGAGGCCCTGTCCCTGGAGGTGTTTAAGACCAGGCTGGATGAGGCTCTGTCCAGCCTGATCTAGTGTGGGGTGTCCCTGCCTATGGCAGGGGGGTTGGAACTAGATGATCCTTGTGGTCCCTTCCAACCCTGACTGATACTATGATACTATGATACCCTCCCAGTTGTCACTCTGGGCTTGAGTCCTAATTTCTTTTTGTCTGGCTTCAGCTTTGAGTCATTGTCTGTTATGCTGGATTAAAAACCCTCTCCAGTAGCCAGCATTTTCTGTTCTTGTTAGTGTTTATGGTGTCATCACCATGTCCCCACTCCTGTTTTTTTCCCCCAGATACACTCAGCAGAGCTCTTCAATCTACCAAGCTGCAAGACATTTTCTCCAGCCCCTGGATCATTTCCATGGCCCTCCGCTCTGCCTCCTCTGGGTTTTATAACCTCCTTTCAGTGTGGATATCATGCCTGAACTCCAGTTTTGTCCCACCAGCATCACCCAGGAGAGCACCACCTTGCTTTTCATCACATCTCAAGTTCACATTGACTGCCTTCAGTGCCAGGATCTCCAGACCTAGCACCATTTCCCAGGATAAGACCCACTCAACACTCCAGTATTTCCACCCTTTACTGGTCTAGCAATGATTTGTTCTGTTCTTCCACATCCAGGAAGATGATGAACAGCACCAAGATTTAGCAGAGATTCCCATGAAGCTCCATGAAACTCAATTTTGAGAATAAAGATGTTTCATCAGGATGAGGAGAGGTCATTAGTGGTGTTCCTATGGCACCTGTGATAAGGTATTCATGTGGAGAGAAAATACACACCAACTTGAGGGTGGGCTGACTCCTTCAAATGAAAGGGGACCAAATGGCAGAGAAACTAAGGAACTGCACTGTGCAGATTTCTCCCTCATCCTACAGCTTGCAGGTCATGCACTCATCAACCAGGAACATGAGCTTTGGCTGCAAGTTGTGGATGATTTAATGGAGGTGGCAAGAGGAGACAACTGTTACCTCCATCGTATCAGGAGCGGTACCACCAACAATCTGGTAAGATCTGGTTGTCTGGAAGCAACTCACTCAAGAGAAGTGAAGTTCACTTAGAGGAAGTCCAGAAAAGAGCTGTTGGCTTGATTAAAGGCAAAGGTGTAGCTACCTGATAGCAGGATTCTAGGGAGAGCTTGGTTTGTTGGACAAGTTGAGTGAGGGTAGAGAACAAGAGACATGACTTCATAAAAAGAAATAGGGAAGGGCAGCAATTGCTAAACAGAAGGAAGAATAAACCAGATTAAAGGGCAGGACTGGCACAGAAATTATCTGAAACTCATTTCTACCACCACCAAGCAGGTGTTTTTGTTTTCTTTAGGATCTCAGAAGCATTCCTGGAAGGATGAAGTTAAACAGTTAAAAGGATTGGGTCTGTTTGAACTCTGTTTATCTTGGATCAGCCTCACACTTGAAGACTTTCAGTGAGCACCCACTGAAGCCAAGGAGAAATTCCCCCTCCTTTTTGATGTCTAATCTGGCCTCCAGGGTTTGGGTGGTTCTCTTTCTCTGTAGCCCTCAAAGATACGGTGGAAAATTGGCTGCTGAGACAGGATGAAAGCTGTGTGCATCCCTCCCTCTACCAGCAGAAGCAGCTCCATCGGGGTTAATCCAACCGCCAGATCTGGGATGAAGAAAGCTTTCATCTCCAGCACCAGCCAATGCTCAGTGACAAGGCTGCTGGCCAAGGAGGTACTTCCTGAGCTCAGGGATGAAAGGTGGAGGAACCCAGAGTCTGCAAAACACGGCTCTGAGGTAAAAGCAAAGCTCCCCTTTCCTGACCTTTCTTGAAGCAACCCAAACTAGGATAACTTCAATGCATTTAAAGAGGAAACAACAGCACCAGGCTGACAGTTGTAGCCTGAAGAGATTCCCATCTAATTTTAGATTTGACACAAACCTTAATGTGGTTTTCATTAATTAATTTATAAAAATAATAACAACAAAAAAATCCTTTAATTAACGTAAACCCCTTAAAGCACTTTTCATTTACTCCACTTCCAGGAGACATTTCCACTGAGATTGCTCCTCAGATGCCACTCTGCTGCTTGCTCTTGTTCTTCAGTCAAACCTGAACTGTTAGACCCAAACTTCTTGCTTGCAATACGCTGCTGGCCTTGAAATCGAGGCTGGCTTCTTGCTTCTTGAGCCTTCACTTGAATGATTTTCCAACCAGTGAGGTTTTCACCTCTTGGACTATGTGAACTCTACACTTTGCTCTTCTGTTGCATGAAAAGTCCACTGAAGGACGTCTGTGTTGATTCAACACATAAAAGCTATCCAAAATGATGCCTGAATTCTCTGAATCTAATAGTTTCAGTTTATCTCAATCTCTGCATGCAAGGCAGAAAGGCAGCATGATGCCACCCTGCCCTCCTGGCAGCAATACCCACATTGGGAAGCTCTCCAGGCCACCAAGGAAGGAGCTCAGATGTGACATGGCAATGCAGGGTCCAGACCACCTGAGACCTTTCCCCTTTGACTCTCCTGATGTCAATCTGTACTTGGTAGAGCAGCCACTGGCTCCCATCCTTAACCTGATCCACCTGCATGGCCAGCACAGCATCACATCTAGGTGACCACTACATACTGTGCCCAGCTCTGGGACACCAGTATAACACAAACAAGTGTGCTCAGGGCTGGAGCACTGACCATGAAACCAGAGACCAAGGGAAGGGGTTTGCTTAGCTTAGAGAAGAGATGGCCTTGGAGCACCTGATAGCAGTCTATCCATGCCTACAAGAAGTATGGAGGGAATGGAGCCAGGCTCTTCACTGAGACGTATGGTGAGAAGATGAGAAGCAATGGGTGCAAGTGAAGCAAGAGACATCCAGGTGGGATAGGAGGAAATTTTTGTTCATCATGAGGCTAGCAAAACATTGTAGAAGCTTACCCACAGCACTCATGCTTCTCCCTGCATGGGGACTTCCAAAGGGTAGCCCAGCAACCCAGGCTGATCCTAGACCCCACTCTGCTTGTCAAACTGTATCCAAACAGAAAAAGAAATGCCTGAAGGTGTTAACTACATTATCCTGGCAAAACAAAGCCAAGTGAGGGAGAAGTTCTCAAAGGCTCCTTCCATTCCTGCACTGGAGATGTCCAGCTCCTTTAACAGACTCAGCAATATGGACTTGGGCTAGATACTTCCTCAAAGCTAATGAAAACCTATGTAGAGCTCTATCTCTAGGGGCTGCAGACACAAAACCCTGTTGACTGAGGCTAACATGGGAGCCTGGATCTGGGCAGAAGAAACCAGCTGAAAGCCTTTAATTACTCTGCACTGGGCTCCTCTGCTTTGGGGTAAACCCTGCCAAGGGGCCTCAGCTCTGTGCCTTGCTTCCACACACTGCACGCAATGACTCACTTTGTGGCTTTATGGCAGTAATTTGATGCTCTTTAATAACGTCCCACATCACTCAGCTGCTGGGACTAGAAGGGGGTCTTAGCTCAGTACAGTGTGTGGTCACTCGTGAGGGGCCAATGAAGCCACGCCAGCAATGTCCCCCAAGCTTATATAAGTTGTAAAGTTTTTCTTAATACGCACTTCTTCGCACTTCTTGCTAGCCTGTCAGCTCTACTGTCTGCTCTGTACTATGCTTGCTTTATAACGGAACAATGCTGAAGCAATAAAGGGACAATACTAGATCATATTGATCAGCCATATTGATTCCCGTCTCCATCGTCCACAAAGCTGTACAAATCCAAGCAGATACAGAATAAATCCTTCATTTTGAGAACTACAGAGGAAATCTGCTGGGGCTTTTGGACCTCATAGGAGTAGGAACTCATGAGCATTACCCCATGTGTCCTGGCAGGGCCGGGAGCCGTGCTGTGGCTGGATCCTGGACTGGGGAGCTGCCGGTTCTGTTCACCAGTTCCTGCAGAAGCCAAGCTTATGGTGGCACAGCAGGAGCAAGTGGTGATGAGCAAATGCAGGAAGGACGGGGGAATTAAGTCCCTTGGATGCAGGTGGTGGAAGAATCACTTTGGAGGTGTTTCAAGGGCAGCCTTCTGTGGCGGTTAGAGTTTGGAGGCGGCTTAATGAAAAGCTCAATAGTTTGATCTAGTCTATTAAGGTGCTGCATTTATAGTCCAGCTCTGGAAGGAAATTAAGGAGAGAGGGCTTTTGGGAAAAGACTTGGTGGCTTCACCTTAAAAAGAACATTGCTGAGGTTGGGAGCTCTACATGGGAGCTGAGCTGAGCTGACCCTTCTGCCAGCTCCCATCTCCATCAGAGAGCCTTTGCACACTGCTCATCACCTTATCCATAAACCAAAGGTTATGACTCCCCAAAAGTGGAGTGTATAATTAAAAGAGAGAGGGTTAAAAGGCAACACATTTCTCAAGCTCATCTGACACTGCAGAGCCTGGGATCACAGAGGTATTTGATCAGAGAATCAAACAGAGTGGTGGGGATTGTAAGGCACTTGTGGAGATCATCTAGTCCAATCCACCTGATAAAGCAGGGTTACCCAGAGCAGGTTGCCCAGCAACATGTCCAGGCAAGTTTTGAATATATCTAGAGGAGACTTCACAACCTGTCCTGGCAGCCTGGCCCATTGCTCCAGCACAGCACCCTCACTGGAAAGAAGTTTTTTCCTTTTGTGTAGAATAAAGAAGCTTCCTTATGGATGAAAAGGCTCTACCTCTGCTTCTGCTGAGGGAAGGCATCAAGTATCACATCATCTTACAGAAAAGGAACAAAATAAGTGGTAGTCCACACATCAGTGCAGCTTTCCCGACATCTCTGCTCATTTTTTACTCTCCTGTATGACCAAGATGACCAAGATTTTAACATTTGCAGCCACCCACTGTCTGCCTTCCCAGAAGCAGCTGAGCCTCCTCCCTCCCATACAGCCCCTTGAGTCAATCACAGCTCCATCATGCTGCCCTCATGGTTTCTGCTAACAGCCTTCACATCACCTTTGCTAACCCTACAAGCAACAAATGTTGAGCAGCAAAGCTGTCCAGCTTGATTTATCCATCTGGTTTTGACCACAGAAGTGCTGCGCTGAATTAAAACAACCTTCACAGAACCATCATTGAATCACAGAGCAGTTTGGGTGGGAAGGGAGCTTTAAAGGTCCCTGCAGTGAGCAGGGACATCCTCAACTAGAACAGCTTGTTCAGAGGCCTTTCCAGCCTGACCTTGAATGTTGCCAGGGATGGGGTGTCTACCCAGGACAGTGTCTCGCTACCCTCATTGTCCACAATTTCCTCCTTCTATCTAGTCTGAATCTCCTCTCTTTTAGTTTTAAAGCCTTGTCCTGCCACAACAGGCCATGCTAGAAAATCTGTCCCCAGCGTTCTTACAGGCCCCTTTAAGTAATGAAAAGCCACAAGGAGGTCTCCCCACAGCCTTCTCTTCTCCAGGATGAAACCCCCCAACTCTCTCAGCCTGTCCCTATAGCAGGGGGGTTCCAGCCCCTTGCATCATGCTCATGGCCCCCTCTGGACCTGCTCCAACAGGTCCATGTCTCTCCTGTAATGACCACTCCAGATGTGGGCACAACACAGCAGGTGGTGTCTCACCAGAGTGGAGCAGAGAAGCAGAATTCCCTTCTTTGACCTGCTTCCCACAACCTTAAGCTAGCTCACCTCTACGTGATGGAGGGACATGTGTCAAGGCATGGCTCTGCGGCAGAGGATCTACCCCAGGAGAAGATCTCTGGCATCAATGTGCTGGGCATGATGCCAACCTCAAGGCAAAGAGGAAGGAGGTACACAAAGACTGGCCACTGCTCTGCAAAGCCCAGGCAGCATGCTCAGAGAGATCTTCTCCTTGCCGACCTCCACGTTGCCCAAGAGACACTGGTGGCCTTTTCTCCCCTTTCCCTGGTGAGTGACAGTGCTCAAGCAGAGTTCAGGGCTCCAACACTCAAACCACCAGACTGAAAAAAGTCTAAAGAACTTTTGCAGGATGGACAAAGGCTGAAAAATTAACTGCCTGGCCTCTTCCTCTGCTGCATTTATTGCTGTCTTGGCAGATGAATTTCAGGTTGCTGCCACAGCAAACTGCTTGTTCTGCCAACTGTACATTACTAATGTTGGAAGGTGGCCAGACCTAGGAATCTTTTCTAAAAGCATTTGCTTCATACTTTAAATAGCAGCCCAGCAGGCAGGGGGATGGGAGGGAGGGCTCAGCCCCTGTGTGTGATCCATCTGCAAGCTTCTGCTGGCTCCTCCACCCCTTTGCAGGTTAAAGCCAAGGACGATTCGTGGTGGAGGTGCAGGGTGGGCAGTTGCTTGGATGTGTCCTCAAAACCTTCCTGTGCTGGTAGAGGCAAGGATGCCCCCACTCTCTTGACACTGCCACCTGCCCCTTCCCAAGCATGTCATTAATTAAGTTAATGACAGGAAGTTGTTTTGTTTTTATTGATAGCTGCTCTGCTACAAGGTTTAACATCATTTTCCCCAGTGCTTAAGAGTTTTGCTTGTTACTGGGCTGAAGAGCACCATTTGCTGTGATGTACAGATCTGAAGCACTGGATACAGTTCTGGTCTCCCCAGTTCAAGAGAGACAGGGAACTACTGGGGAGAGTCCAGTGGAGGCTACACAACTGCTGAGGGGACCGGAGAATCTCTGTGATGAGAAGAGGATGAAAGACTTGGGGCTGTTTAGCCTGGAATAGAGCAGACTGAAAAGGGAATCTCATCAATGCTGATCAATATCTAAAGGGCAGGGGCAAGAGGATGGGGCCAGACTCTTTTCAGCAGTGCCCAGTGACAGGACAAAAGGCAATGGACACAAACTGGAACCCAGGAGGTTCCAGTTAAACAGGAGGAAAAACTTCTTTCCTGTGAGGGTGCCAAAGCACTGGAACAGGCTGTCCAGAGAAGTTGTGGAGTTTCCTTCTCTAGAGAGATTCCAAACTTGACTGGATGCAATTCTGGACAGCCTGCTCTGGGTGACCCAGCTTTATCAGGGAGGTTGGACTAGATGATCCCCGGAGGTCTCTTCCAACTCCCACCATGATGTGGTTCTGGGATTCTGTCCTGAGCCTGCTGTAACATATCACTGCAAAGTCCAAACTCTGTTACATGAATCATGTCTCCAGGTGGATTTTCTAACAGCACTAGAAAGCACAGCCACACTCTGCAGCATACCATTCACAACACTTCAGCAACAAACCCACAGCCAGTCAGCCTGACCTCAGTGCCAGGGAAAGTGATGGAGCAGATTATCCTGGCAGCAATAACTGCGCACCTGAAGGATGGCCAAGGGCTCAGGTCCAGCCAACATGGATTCAGGAAGGGCAGATCCTGCCTCTCCAACCTGATCTCTTTCTATGATCAGGTGACCCGCCTGGTGGATGTGGGGAGGCCTGTGGATGTGGTCTACCTAGACTTCAGCAAGGCCTTTGACACCGTCCCCCACAGCAAACTGCTGACTAAGCTGTCAGCCTGTGGATTGGACCACTACACTCTGTGCTGGGTTAGCAACTGGCTGGAGGGCCGGGCCCAGAGAGTGGTCGTGAACGGTGCCGCATCCAGCTGGAGGCCAGTCACCAGTGGTGTCCCCCAGGGATCAGTGCTGGGCCCTGTCCTCTTCAACATATTCGTTGATGATCTGGATGAAGGGGTAGAGTCAGTCATCAGCAAGTTTGCAGATGACACAAAGTTAGGGGCAGATGTTAGTCAATTAGAGGGTAGAAAGGCTCTGCAGAGGGACCTCGACCGACTGGAAAGATGGGCAGAGTCCAATGGGATGGCTTTCAACAAGTCCAAGTGCCGAGTGCTGCACTTTGGCTATGGCAATCCCATGCAGAGCTATAGGCTGGGGTCGGAGTGGCTGGAGAGCTCCCAGACAGAGAGGGACCTGGGTGTGCTGATCGACAGCCACCTGAATATGAGCCAGCAGTGTGCTCAGGTGGCCAGGAGGGCCAATAGCATTCTGGCCTGCATTAGGAATAGTGTGGCCAGCAGGAGCAGGGAGGTCATAGTGCCCCTGTACTCTGCTCTGGTTAGGCCGCACCTTGAGTACTGTGTCCAGTTCTGGGCTCCTCAGTTTAAGAAGGACATTGAGACACTTGAGAGTGTCCAGAGAAGGGCAACAAGGCTGGTGAGAGGCCTTGAACACAAGCCCTATGAGGAGAGGCTGAGGGAGCTGGGATTGTTTAGCCTGGAGAAGAGGAGGCTCAGGGGTGACCTTATTGCCCTCTACAACTACCTGAAGGGTGGTTGTAGCCAGGAGGGAGTTGGCCTCTTCTCCCAGGCAACCAGCACCAGAACAAGGGGACACAGTCTCAAGCTGCGCCAGGGGAGGTTCAGACTCGAGGTGAGGAGGAAGTTCTTCACCGAGCGAGTCATTCGGCATTGGAATGGGTTGCCCAGGGAGGTGGTTGAGTCATCGACCCTGGAGGCGTTCAAGGGGAGATTGGACGTGGCACTTGGTGCCATGGTCTAGTCATGGGGTCTGCGGTGTCAGGTTGGACTCGATGATCCTCGAGGTCCTTTCCAACCTAAGTGATACTGTGATACTGTGATCCTCAGTAGTTATCAAATGTTAATCTGCTTTACAGCTGAGAAACAGAGAGGAGGAGAAGGAGAAGGAGGAAGGATGTAGGCGGGGAGACAATATTTAAACTACAAGGAGAGAAAATTGTCTCTGGCCACAAATATTCTGACTATTTGCCAATTTTTCCTACTTCCTCATGTGAAATGCTCCCACAAGCAAGTTTGCTAAGAACAAATATAGGTGAAGTTTCTTTCCTTTGGTCACTTGGTGCTGCACTAGATAAGCTGGTGACACCGAGCAAAGCTCGAGGCATAATATTTTTAAGTAGTGCTTGTCCTAGTTAATGTTCAGCCCTGCTGTGCAATGTCAAGAAAACTAATGAACAGTGAAGTGACAGCAAGCAGGAACCTGGGTGTACTCACCCGCTACCAAAGCCCTTTCAGAGCCTGGACACAACGTGAATGAAATCTAAAAGCATTTGTCCTGCTTCATCGGGAGGCCCAGGCAGTGTGAGCTGAACGGTTTGTCACTGAGCTTGCCCTGGACCTAGCACTTAGGGACAAGGTTTAGTGTTGACCCTTCAGTGCTGGGTCGAGGCTTGGACTGGGTGATCTTTGAGGTCTCCTCCAACCAGATGTATTCTGTGATTCTGTGTTTTGGTTGGACAAGTTCTCACAGTCCTGGGGCTCATCAGACTGAGCTATGAGCAAGCAGGGGATGAAATCTAGCTGCTGAGGTTCTCTTGATGAGAAGCCCCTTAGATCATTTCCGAGATTTGGGCCAGGTTACCCAGAGAGGTGGTAGATGCCCCATCCCTGGAAACATTCCAGGTCATGTTGGATAGGGTTCTAAGCAACCTGATCTAGTTGAAGACATCCCTGATCACTGCAAGGTGGTTAGACTAGATGACCTTTAAAGGTCCCTTCCAACTCAGAAGATTCAGTGAGTCTATGAAGTGCCTGTTTGTGTGTACCCACACCTGAGACATGGCGTTTGAGGAAAATTCAACATCTGTTACCGGGCAACATGGCTCCACTCAGAGCGTGTGACGGGAGCTTTGGCAAAGGCAGTGCTTGACTGATGATGTGCTCTCAGCACTAACAGGGAGTGGGGCTCACCTTGTGCACAAAGTGCTTGCACTAAGGACAAAGCATTTACACAAAGGACAAAGTATTTAAGCGCATGAAATGGGCAGCCCTTAAGCAGGTGCAATGCAGAGCAAGCTGGAGCCCACCTGCAGCAGCTCCAGGAGGGATGCTGAGGGTGCTGGGAGCTGAACATGTCCCACTCCCTCCTTACTAAACCTCATCCATTCTTCTGTGCGTTGCTCAAGCCCTTTAGACTTCTGCAGTCCAGCCTGTGAGTTGACTCTGGGGGTGAATTTTAACCTTGATTATGGTTTCTCCAGCATCTCTTCTCTGTTCACCAGTTGCAGAGCCTGTACTCACCAGCGGGAGGTGGATTAATACCCTTCTAATCTGCTTGGTTGCCTGGAGAACAGATCTGACAAGGCTACGTGGTTCTTCACCAAGCCTATCACAGCATGTGGCAGAGTTATCTGTCCTTCACCTTACCCAGCCACAAAATGGGGTTTCTGCACACAGTTAATTGCTGATAAGCCCTTAATGGGCCTGATCCTGAAAGTTTAACACGCACTTCTGTTTAATCTAAGGCATAATTTCAGGATGAATCATTTGGACTCTGTCCAAGGAAGCTGGTGAAGAGTCTAGAGAACAAGTCCTGTGAGGAGTGGCTGAGGGACATGGGATTGTTTAACCTAAAGAAAAGAAGGCTGTAGGGAGACCTCGCTCTCTACTACTCCCTGAAAGGAGGTTGGAGCCAGGTCAGGGTTGGCCTCTTCTCTCAAGGAGCAAGCCATAGGACAAAAGGAAATGACCTCAAGTTGTGCCAGGGGAGATTTAGCTTGGACATGAGGAACAATTTCTTCCAAGCCCTGGAACAGGCTGCCCAGGGTGGTGGTAGAGTCTCCATCCCTGGAGGGATCTAAAAGATGTGGAGATATGACACTGAGTGGCATGGTTTAGTGGTGGCTTGGCACTGCTGGGTTACCTGTTGGACTCGACAATCTTAAAGGTATTTTTCAATCCAAACAATTTTATGATGACAGAGTAAAGTGCCACCTTAAACCAGAAAACAAAGGTGGCACCCCAAAGAAGCCATGCAATGGAGGCAAAGCTTCCCCTTCCATATTACTGCTTCCACAAATGCAGGAGAAGGAAAACCATTGCAAATGGAATGGTTATGTCACGATTTTGCATTAATTGTGTGATTTAGTGTCTAAAGCGAACACTCTTACTCTGAAACTTCCCAAAGACACCAGGGCAGGAAGCTGTTGCCTTACCTTGCTCCAACCTCTTCATCTGCTGGATCTGATCCACTGTCTTTTTCAGGATCTTGCATTTGTCAGGTTTGACACTCAGAGTGTCGATGTCCCCAATGTTTGCAGACAGCAGCTCCGCCAGCTCCTCTAAATATTTGTTCTCCTGCTCCCGTCGCCGCTTTTCATTGCTGTTAGACAAGGGGGAAAGAATTAAAAGTCACATTAATAACTCTTTCCAACTGCAGAGTTTAGTATCACCTGGGCACTGGACAAGAACCCAAACATGCAAGTATTGTCTGGAGTGATGACCATGCTATAATCAAAAGATCTCAGAAACACTGGGGAATTCATTCAGGCTCTTTTCTGCTTTTATGCATATAATCAGAATACACATATTGAGGGCTCTAGAGCACAAGTCTGCTGAAAAGCACCTGAAGGAGATGGGGGGGGGGGGGGTTAGCCTGGAGAAAAGAAGGTTGAGGTGAGACCATCTTGCTCTCCACACCTCCCCAAAAGGAAGCTGGAGTAAGGTAGAAGTCTTTTCTCCCAAGGAACAAGTGACAGTACCAGAGGAAATGGCCTCAAGTTGTGCTAGGGGAGATTTATATTGGACATGAGGAACAGTTTCCTCCCCAATGAGTTGTCAAGACCTGGAACAGACTGCCCAGAGCAGTGGTGGAGTCCATGTAGATGTGATGCTGAGGGACATGGTTTAGTGATGATCTGGCAGTGCTGAATTAAGATTTGAAGATGATGATCTCAAAGGTCTCTTCCAACCAAAACAATTCTGTGATTCCAAAACTAATGCCAAGGAAGATAAATGGGTCTATCCAAACACTCCCAACAAAACCAGACTCTAACATTCAAGACTCCACCTTCCTCTCAAGAAATAGTTATAAATGAGTTACAGCAAAACTGTTCTGTGTAGTAAAACAAGCTCTGCTAATAGCTGAAGGCTTAAAGAAGATGTTTGGGTTGTCATGTCTGCTGAGAGTGCAAGTCAACCAGAGCATGAATATACCTTGCCAGCTCTGTAGAGACCCTTTAGAAACCATAGCTGTCCAAAAGAGGATGAGGCACCACCAGCTCTCCCTTCTAAGGAGCACCTCAGGCAGGCTGTATGGATTCTTCTTTATTTTTCCCTAATTCCACTTTATTGGCTCAATATCCAGGTCTGACAGATATGCAGGCAGGCTTTATCTCTTGGGCATAATTCTTCTCCTTAAACTTGCTCTCACATGAAAATACCTGATGATTGCAGGGATGAAACTCTCTGATGAACCACCCCTTGCCTACCAAGTGCACTCTCAATCACCTCACTTCTTCTGTGTCTCCCCAGGTGCTGTGACTGCCCAGAGGAGCAACAGGAATGCCTCAACTTCTTTTAAACCATCAGAACAGCAGAATCCAGAAAGAAAGACAAAAAATAAAGTCAAGGTCTGGAAAACATAAGTTGTGTTTCTGCCTGGGTCTCCAGTCTCATGAAGTGCCACAAGTAAGCTCTTGCATGGAAGATACACAGAAACTCCTCTGCAACAGGCTTGGATGAGTGCAAGCACCCTCACTTCCTGGACAGGCAGCTGCCAACCAGTATAAGGAGCAGCAATCACAGCTTTACTGAGGTATGTTGAAGGTGAGCCAGTAGTATGCCCAGGTGGCCAAGAAAGCCAACAGAATCTTGGCTTAGATCAGCAGTACTGTGGCCAGCAGGGATTGTCTACCTGTACTTGGCACTAGTGAGGCCACACCTGGAAGCCTGGGATCAGTTTTGGGCCTCTCATTCCAGGAAGGACATTGAGGTGCTGGAGTGTGTCTAAAGAAGAGCAGCAAAGCTGGAGAAGGGTCTAGAGCATAATGCTTGTGAATAGTGGCTGGTTATTTAATCTGGAGAGAAGGCGGCTTTCTTCCTCTCTACAGCTCCCTGACAGGAGGTTGGAGTCAGGTGGAGATTGGTCTCTTCTCCCAAGGAACAAGCTACAGGACAAGAGGAAACAGCCTCACGTTGCACCAGGGAAGTTTTAGGTTGGACATGAGGAAGAATTTCTTCCCCAAAAGGGCTGTCAAGCCTTGAAATAGGCTTCCCAGAGCAGTGGTGGAGTCCCCATCCCTGAAGGGACTGAAAAACTGTGTAGATGTGGTGCTGAGGGACATGGTTTAGTGGTCAGCTGGCAGTGCTAGGTTAAAGGTTGGACTTGATCTTAAAGGTCTCTTCCAACCAAAATGATTCTGTGAGTCTGTGATCTAAGTTGGATGTGCATCTGCTGCAAAAGTGCTGGCTCCAGCAATGGACCTCAGCCTCTCTTTTCAGGGGTACCAGTGACACCAGCACTGGCATGTTCCCTGGCAATGGGCAGGCAAATGCTTCTCCAAGTAGCTGAGAAAGTGTTTCAGCTAAGGTCAAATTAATTCTTAGCTTTTCCTGCAAACCAAAAAGCAATAGCAGAGGGGAGAGAAAAAAAAAAATCCCTCTGTTGTGGGTGATCTCATTTCATGAAAACCCTTAATGTTGCTGTTGCTGTGGCAACTTTCAAATTGTAGGAGGGAGAATTGGCCAATTTTCCTTACATAAAAGCATCATGAGAATATTGCAGCAGTGGGCTGCTCTTTATCACTCCCAAATATCATCAAAAGCAATAGTTAAACCTTCCAGGTTTTAACAAAGGGGTTTTGAAGTTCATTTTGCTCTGGAGTATGTTATGGAGGACTCTGGCTAGCTTGAGGAGGAGGGCAAGGTCCCTCCCCAGCATGGCTGTGAGTCAGGTGATGGTCTGAAAGAAGGAAGATGCAGCACTGGAAGTCTTAATCTCTTTTGGATTTTGGTAATGTGCTTCAGCTGCAGTATTTGGGGTTGGATAGCCAACCCAACAAAGCTGTTCTAAAAATGCTTGTAGGTGCTTTCTGGATGTAAAAACTCATGGTGCTTGGACAAGAAAAGATAATCCATTGTGACCGTTTGAGGCTGTGCCTTTAAGAAAGGGACAGTGCTGGAACACTCTCTGGCTGAATGTTTTGGTATCAAAATGAAAACATGATATTCTAAACGAATTTCATTGGTAGATTGGTAGAATGCAACTTTAAGTTTTAGTTCAGTTGGAATTTCACCCAGTTCCTCTCTGTTCTCCCTTTCCAGCCTGTCTGCTTCTGAGCAACTAGCCAGAATGACCTTGAGTAACAGATAAGCACTAATCCTGCATGCGCTTGGAGGCCTAATAAGAATTTTCTTCCTTAATAACTGCCTTTTCTCTCTCTAACCCTTTTTGGGAAAAAAAGGAGGTAGGGGGAGAGAGTGGGGTACTGGGGGGGGAGCCCTCCTCTGTCCGGAGGAGGGAGTTTTGTTCCTGTATTTTTCTTTGCTGTATATTTCTGTATATATATTGTAAATACTGTATATTGTGTATATATACAACCTGCATTTCATTTTTGCTTGTAAATATAGCATTCCTTTTGCTTCTTTGACTGGGTTAGCTGTGGTTTCTTTTCTTTGTGGGGGAGGGAGAGCTAGGCCTTCTCTTAACCCACCACATCCACCATCCAGAAGTTTCTACTTCTCTATGATCAGGCTCAGTCCTTGTCCTATGTATTTTGAAAGACCGCTGGTGTCAGCAGAAGAAAGATTTCTTGGGGTGGTTACAGTTCAGGAAACAAACCACAAGAGATCTACTTTCCAAAGGCAGAACAGATTAAGCAAAATCAGGTGTGTGATCATTCATCTGGAGAGCAGTTCCTTCAGGAAGAGGTGTCCAAGCCCACCTTGCTACCCATGGCTCTGCCAGGGGGATTCAAGGGCCAACGGCTTCAACCCACACTCACTGCTGGGGTGAGGACCAGCTCTGAGACCAGCATGGAGACAGCAATGAGGGCTGCAGAGCTCTGACTTGTATGACTCAGCCAGAAAGGAAAAATATTTCAGATGACTACAGAAGTATTTTGCAGAATACAATTGTTATCACAATGTCTTCTGTACTGACTAGAACAGCTAAGCCATGACCCACAGGGCCTTTGGGTTTCAGCTCTACAGAAGAGAGATGCTGCAACTGAAATAAGCTTGCAACAAACAATCCAGAAATTCTCAACCAACCACTTCACATGTCTCTACTGGAACCCCATTTCCTTTACATTTAGTGTCTATAGTATCATGTGTCAGGCTGGAGAGATGGATGGAGGGAAACCTCATGAAATTCAACAAGGGCAAGTGTAGGGTACTGCACCTGAGGAGGAATAACACCCTGCACCACTACAGGTTAGGGGTTGACCTGCTGGAAAGCAGTTCTGCAAAAAAGAACCTTGGAGGGCTGGTGGGCAACAAGTTGCCCATGAGTCAGCAATGTCCCCTCATGGCCAAGAAGGCCAATGGTCTCCTGGGGTGGATTCATAAAAGTGTGCCCAGCAGGTCAAAGAAGGTTCTCCTCCCACTCTGCCCTAGTGATACTACACCTGGACTCCCAGGTCCAATTCTGGGCTTCCCAGTTCAAGAGAGAAGGAATTGCTTGAGAGAGTCCAGCAGAGGCTACAAAGATGCTGAGGAGACTGAAGCATCTCTCACAAGGAAAGACTCAGGGCTGATCAGCCTGGAGCAGACTGAGAGGGGATCTTCTCAATGCTGATCAATATCTAAAGGGCAGGGGGCAAGAGGATGGGGCCAGACTCTTTTCAGTGGTGTCCAGTAATGGGACAAGGGGCAAAGGGCAGCAACTGGAACCCAGGAGGTTCCATCTGAACAGGAGGAAAAACTTTCCCCCTGTGAGGGTGCTGGAGTACTGGAACAGGCTGCCCAAAGAGGTTATGCAGTCTCCTTCTCTGGAGAGATTCCAAACCCACCTGGACATTGTAATCCTGGGCAAGCTGATGTGTGTGACCCTGCTTTTTCAGGTGGGTAGGTGTAGAAGATCTTCAGAGGTCCCCCACCATGCTGGGATTCTGTGTATTAACTGTAAGTGATAGAAAATGCACCTGATCCTTGCTCAGTGCATCAATATTCTGCAACATCAACCAAAACAGCATCCCAGGCAGCAAAGACACAGGATCAGCAGCAGTGCCATAACATTCATCCTTCCTAACAGACACTATCACCATGGAACTCACAGGAAGCCTAGAAAAGCCTGTGGAAAGAGATCCCAACTGCCTCTACCCAGGACTTAGCCTAAATCAGGTGGAAGGGTAGCTGAGACAGGAATCATAGAATCATAGAATATTAGAGGTTGGAAGGGACCTCCAGAGATCATCGAGTCCAAACCCCCTGCCTCTGTCCTAAGCAAACGGTGCCCTTCTGCAGCGAGCTGAGCTCTGAAGCAGCCTGCATCAGCACACAGAAACCAAGACACTTCAGACAGAAATCTCATGTGGAATCCTTGCACCATGGAGCAACAGGGCCTCCACTGCTCTTTCTGTAGATTTCAAAACAATGGATTTCTTGGGAATCTGCTGTGCAGAGAGGCTGGGGAAGGTTTGAGATGATGTGCAGACTTTGCAGAAGTCTCTGTGACAGACTTGCCCTGGGCAAGCTCTCCCGATGGCCTTCCCTCCTAAACCCAGGGCGGTGACTTCGCTAATGAGCCTCTCATCATCGTTTGCCTCCTAACAAGAAGCAGAGCAGATGGGGAGCTGCGCTTCCACCATGCTCCATCTTCCACCGCAGCCACCACTCAAAGCAGGTGAAGTTGTGGTAGGAAGTGTGAACGTTTGCGAGTGGCTGCCTCCCGCTCCATCTGCTCGAGCAGATGGGACGGAGCGACGCGGGGGGAATGACAAAGTAGCCATGGGCTCGGGAGCGCCTCACATACCTCTGGGCTGTATCGCACGGGGAGCCTTTCCTCTTTCGAGAGTCAGGGTTGGCAGGGTCCGTGGAGCTGTCCCCAAGGCCGCTCATGTTGGTTGACCTACTTTGCACCTGGAATCAAAGACAGAGAAGGTAAGGACAATGCCTTTGAGCTGCAGAAGGAGCAGTTCCTCTGCAGCAGACACAAAGAACATGGACTAAGTGACCTCTGAAGAAGTAATCAACCAACACAAGTCTTTATCACAGAACCAAACTAGAGAAGGAGTAGATTTAGATTGGATGTTAGGATCAAGTTCTTTAACATGAGGATTGTGGAACACTGGAACAGGTTGCCCAGGGAGGTAGTTGAGGCCCCATCCCTCAAGGTGACGCTCAACAGGGCTCTGGGCAACCTGATCTAGTTGAGGATGCCCCTGCTGACTGCTGAGGAGGTTGAAGTAGATGACCTTTGGAGGTCCATTCCAACCCAGACCATTCTATAATTCTACAACTCACAGAATCACAGAATGGTAAGGGTTGGAAGGGACCTCGAAAGATCATCTAGTCCAACGTTCCTGCCAGAGCAGGGTCACCTAGAGCAGGTCACACAGGAATGTGTCCAGGCAGGCTTGAGTGTCTCCAGAGAAGGAGACTGAACTGATGTCTTAAGTGTGAAGGAAATGGTGCAAAGGGAAGACATGAAGTGATTATGTCACCTTCCTTTTTATGTCTCCTGTTCACCATTTGTCCAGAGCCCTCACCGTGATCCTTACATCACAGACTGAGCTCTCCGTGTCCTGGTTTTGCAGCACTTCAACTCTCTAAACACAGCCTGTTTCACTGCTTTGTTTATGTGTGTTTGATCACTTTGGATGCATTCCCTTCTCCTGCAAACCTTCAGCTCATATCCAGCTCCTCTCCCATCTACCACTGGCTCCTCTGAATCACAGCTGGCAGAGGTCACTCCACCCCTTGCCATTATGTCTGAGCTCTTGCTCCCCCACCATCTCCTTTCCCCCCAGCACATGGCCTGGGCTTTAATTAGAGCTGCAAACTGACTCATCTCTTTAACAGGATGTGACACCCTCCCCACAAACCCCTTCCTCACCTCCTGCTGAGGCTGCCTCCCATGGATGGTCCTCCCAGGCTAAATCTTCTCCTAGCGATGAGTTTCCTACTGTGACTAGTTCTTGGTTGGTCCCAACACCAGCTACCTCCTGGGTTCCAGCTCTCTCCAACACATGGACATTTCAGCCTTATTTATAGGGTGTTATTTCAACAGATGTGTGGTAAACTAGTCCGTGCTATCGCAAATGAGAGGTCTAAGCAACCAAAGAAGGCCCAGAAGTCATGAGTGTAACACTGCAATATCCCACATCCTAATGCTTCTTAATGATGAGTTATATTTTGTATATTGAACTGAATAAAACATGATGTAAGCCAAATAAAGGCAAGAAAGTCACTTAAAGCTTCTATTTGGCCACTTCACCTTGAAGGGTGAAACCCATGATACTCTTAAAGCTGAGAATTCACAGTCCACTCCAACAACCTAAATGGGACTACATGCATCTACAGGACATGATCAATGCCTCATACAACAAGTTAAACCAAGGGACAGAGCTTCTCCAGAAAATAACCCAGCTGTGCACATTTGCTTCTTATGGTTGGACTTCATGAGCTTAATGGTCTTTTATAATTTAAACATTTCTATTATTATACAATAAAGTAATGGGACTGAAGTTGTTTGGGGACTGAAAAGACTAAGTTCATTGTAGGGAGGTCGGATTAGATGACCTTTGAAGGTCACTTCCAACCCAAACTATTCTCTGTTCTCGAGCTTCTTCTTTTAATTTCTTCTATTACAGTATCACAGTATCACAGTAAAACTTAGGTTGGAAAGGACCTCGAGGATCATCGAGTCCAACCTATCAACACAGACCCCATCACTAGACCATGGCACCAAGTGCCACGTCCAATATCCTCTTGAACGCCTCCAGGGATGGTGACTCAACCACCTCCCTGGGCAACCTGTTCCAATGACGAACGACTCGCTCGGTGAAGAACTTCCTCCTCACCTCGAGTCTAAACCTCCCCTGGCGCAACTTGAGACTGTGTCCCCTTGTTCTGGTGCTGGTTGCCTGGGAGAAGAGACCAACCCCTTCCCGGCCACAACCACCCCTCAGGTAGTGTGGTGAAGAGGTTATTAAATTTATTAATATGAAATATGAATTATGAAAACATTATATTTATTAATTATAAACTATTAATAACCGATGAATCACCAACTTATATACATGATCTAGTGCACGTTCGTGAAATACATTCCACAAGTGGCTTAGTGTTATGATTATAACTTAATTGAACTATCGATAAACCCTTTCTCTATTTATATAACGAAATATATAAGCAGTTCCGCCGCTTGGCCATTAGATGGAGACTCGGCGGGACGCGGGCAGCTCCTGGCTATACACAGCAATATTACAATCTTTCTATGCGTCAGCGCTTACTCTGCTAGACGCGGATACTTTGAACTGAGTGCTAGTGGATGGAAAGCACGTGGAAGATATTTGATTCCCTTCAGACAACAGGGATCGGTCCTGATCGGGGTCGGCCCGTGGTGTCGGTCCTCAAAGTCGACTCGCACGGCGGGGCGGGACGACGGTGGCCGGTAGGTGGGCTCGGATGACGCGGCAGCAGGCAAAGCTACGGGGGTCGGCCCAACCACGGCGGTTCTCAGGGCTGATGCAAACAGCCTCAGGGAGAGAATGCGGCTGCGTTTACTTGCCCACATGCTGGGACAATATTCAGTATCGGGGCATAATGTGCCTTCACCACAGGTAGTTGTAGAGGGCAATGAGGCCACCCCTGAGCCTCCTCTTCTCCAGGCTAAACAATCCCAGCTCCCTCAGCCTCTCCTCATAGGGCTTGTGTTCAAGGCCTCTCACCAGCCTTGTTGCCCTTCTCTGGACACGTTCAAGTGTTTCAATGTCCTTCTTAAACTGAGGGGCCCAGAACTGGACACAGTACTCAAGGTGCGGCCTAACCAGAGCAGAGTACAGGGGCACAATGACTTCCCTGCTCCTGCTGGCCACACTATTCCTAATGCAGGCCAGGATGCCATTGGCCCTCTTGGCCACCTGGGCACACTGCTGGCTCATATTCAGGTGGCTGTCGATCAGCACCCCCAGGTCCCTCTCTGTTTGGGAGCTCTCCAGCCACTCTGACCCCAGCCTGTAGCTCTGCATGGGATTGCCGTAGCCAAAGTGCAGCACTCGGCACTTGGACTTGTTGAATGCCATCCCATTGGACTCTGCCCATCTGTCCAGTCGGTCGAGGTCCCTCTGCAGAGCCTTTCTACCCTCTAACTGACTAACATCTGCTATTACGTTCTAAAAGCTGGAATTTTAAGGAGCATTAAACTGCTGACAGACTGGGATAAAACAAGCCCTTCAAGACATGTCCACAGTTCCCACAGCTGAGATTCCTCCCATGTTTTGTTCAGCCTGCCTGAAAGCACCACTGGGTTGTCTTTGGTGGTGCAGCACCTCCCACTCACTGCCCAGCCCAGTGCAAGGCAGCCACTCATCAAAAGAGACTGGCACTGGCTTACCACATGCTCAGACAGGTGATGACTAAAGTCCTACCGGCTTTTGAAACTTGTCAGAATCCCAGGTTATATCTGCAGACCAGCTTCTTCTAATCTTAGAGCATTGCAGAGGGATGGACATAGCCATGAGCATCTCCTCCACTCTCTGGTTCCTTGAACATCCCAGTGTTCATGTTAAAACCCAGAAGGCCAACTTGTCTCTTAGGCTACAACCCAAAGCAGCATGGCCAGAAGGTTGAGGGAGGAGATTCTGTCCCTCTGCTCCACTCTGGTGAGACCCCACCTGCAGTGTTGTGTCCAGATCTGGGGTCCTCAGCACAGGAGAGACATGGACCTGTTTGAGCAGGTCCAGAGGAGGCTACAGAAATGATGCAAGGTCTGGAACCCCTCTGCTGTGAGGCCAGGCTGCAAGAGTTGGGGTTGTTCATCCTGGAGAAGAGAAGGCTCCAGGGAGACTCTATTGTGGCCTTTCAGTACTTAAAGGGGCCTAAACAAAAGTTGTGGATGGACTTTTTATCAGGGCCTGTTGCACCAGGACAAGTTGTGATGGATTCAAACTAAAAGCATGGAGATTTGGACTAGAGAGAAGGAATAAATAGTTTATGCTGAGGGTGGTGAGACACTGGCCCAGGCTGCCTAGAGAGGTGGTAGAAGTCCCAACCCTGGAAACATTCCAGGTCAGGTTGGACAGAACTCTCAGCATCCTGCTTCAGTTGATAGAATAGAATAGAATAAACCAGGTTGGAAGAGACCTTCAAGATCATCGCGTCCAACCTATCACCCAACACCACCTAATCAACTAACCCATGTAACCAAGCACCCTGTCAAGTCTCCTCCTGAACACCTCCAGTGACGGCGACTCCACCACCTCCCCGGGCAGTCCATTCCAATGGGCAATCACTCTCTCTGTGTAAAACTTCCTCCTGACCTCCAGCCTGAACTTCCCCTGGCGCAGCCTGAGACTGTGTCCTCTTGTTCTGGTGCTGGCTGCCTGGGAGAAGAGACCAACCTCTGCCTGTTTACAACCCCCCTTCAGGTAGTTGCAGACAGCAATAAGGTCACCCCTGAGTCTCCTCCTCTCCAGGCTAAGCAACCCCAGCTCCCTCAGTCTCTCCTCATAGGGCTTGTGTTCCAAGCCCCTCACTAACTTCGTTGCCCTTCTCTGGACTCATTCCAGCAAGTCAACATCCTTCCTAAACTGAGGGGCCCAGAACTGGACACAGTACTCGAGGTGTGGCCTAACCAGTGCAGTGTACAGGGGCAGAATGACCTCCCTGCTCCTGCTGGCCACACTGTTCTTAATGCAGGCCAGGATGCCATTGGCCCTCTTGGCTGCCTGGGCACACTGCAGGCTCATGTTCATCCTACCATCAACCAGCACCCCCAGGTCCCTCTCTGCCTGGCTGCTCTCCAGCCACTCTGACCCCAGCCTGTAGCACTGCATGGGGTTGTTGTGGCCAATGTGCAGAACACGGCACTTGGATGTGTTCAATCTCATGCCGTTGGACTCTGCCCATCTGTCCAGCCTGTCGAGGTCTCTCTGCAAAGCCTCTCTACCCTCTAGCAGATCAACTCCTGTCCCCAGCTTGGTGTCATCAGCAAATTTACTGATGATAGACTCAATGCCCTCATCCAGATCATCAATAAAGATGTTAAAGAGCACAGGGCCCAGCACTGATCCCTGGGGGACTCCACTACTGACTGGCCGCCAGCTGGATGTGACACCATTCACCACCACTCTCTGGGTTCGGCCATCCAGCCAGTTCCTAACCCAGCTCAGAGTGCTGCTGTCCAAGCCATGGGCTGACAGCTTGGCCAGGAGTTTGCTATGGGGGACGGTGTCAAAGGCCTTGCTGAGGTCCAGGTAAACTACATCCACAGGCCTCCCCACATCCACCAGGCGGGTCACCTGATCATAGAAGGAGATCAGGTTGGTCAGGCAGGACCTGCCCTTCCTAAATCCATGTTGGCTGAGCCTGATCCCTTGGCCATCCTCTAAGTGCTGTGTTAATGCACTCAGGATGACCTGTTCCATGATCTTGCCTGGCACTGAGGTCAGGCTGACAGGCCTATAATTCCCTGGCTCATCTAACCGGCCCTTCTTGTGGATGGGCACCATGTTGGCCAGCTTCCAGTCTTCTGGGACATCTCCAGTGAGCCAGGACTGCTGAAAAATGATGGAGAGTGGCTTGGCCAGCTCCTCTGACAGCTCCCTCAGCACCCTAGGATGGATCCCATCTGGTCCCATGGACTTGTGGGGATCCAGGCGGCTGAGCAGATCACCAACTACCCCATTTTGGAACAGTGGAAAACTATGCTGCTCCCTGGCTCCTTCTGCCAGCTCTGCAGGCCAGCTGTCTGGAAGACATTCTGTCCTGCTAGTAAAAATTGAGGCAAAGAAGGTGTTAGGTATCTCTGCCTTTTCCTCATCCCTTATCACAACGTTCCCCTCCGTGTCCACCAAGGAGTGGAGGTTGTCTCTGCCCTTCCTCTTGCTATTAATGTATTTATAGAAGGACTTTTTGTTGTCCTTCACAGCAGAGGCCAGACTAAGCTCCAAATGCGCTTTTGCCTCCCTAATTTTCTTCCTGCAAGACCTAGCAACATCCTTAAATTTTTCACGGGTTGCCTCCCCTCTCTTCCAAAGGTGATACACCCTCTTTTTTTCCCTTAGTTCCATTAAAAGTTCTTTAACCATCCAGGCTGGCCGTCTGCCCCGGCGGCTCATCTTCTGGCACATTGGCACAGCCTGTCCCTGAGCCTTCAACAGTTCTTCCTTGAAGTAGGACCAGCTCTCCTGGACCCCTTTGTTTTTAAGGGCTTTATCCCAAGGAACCCTCTGAATTAGTTCCTTGAGTAGCCTGAAGTCCGCCCTCCGGAAATCCAGAGTGGAGGTCTTCTTGCTACCCCTCTTAGCTCGACCAAATAATGAGAATTCAATTATCTCGTGGTCACTGGCCCCTAAGCACCCTCCGACCACCACATCACCCACCAACCCTTCCCTATTGGTGAAGAGGAGGTCAAGCATAGCCTTGCTGCTGGTAGGCTCTCGCAGCACCTGGGATAAGAAGCTGTCCTCCATGCATTCTAAGAACCTCCTAGATTGCCACTTCTCTGCTATGTTAAGATCCCAGCAGATATCAGGCAAGTTGAAGTCACCCATGAGAAGAAGGTCAGGCGATCTTGAGACAGCCTTAAGCTGCCTATAGAATGACTCATCAACATCCTCCTCCTGGTTGGGTGGTCTATAACAGACTCCAACCAGGATGTCAGCCCTGTTGGCCTTCCCTCTAATTCTTACCCAGAGGCACTCAACCCGATCGTCCCTAATCTCCATCTCAATGGCATCTAGTGCCTCCCTGACGTACAGGGCCACCCCTCCACCCCTTCTTCCTTGCCTGTCTCTCCTGAAGAGCCTGTAGCCATCAATTGCAGCACTCCAGTCATGTGAGTCGTCCCACCACGTCTCTGTGATGGCAACTACATCATAACTTTCCTGCTGCAGCAAGGCTTCCAGCTCCTCTTGTTTGTTGCCCATGCTTCGTGCATTGGTGTACATGCACTTCATCCGGGCTGCTGGTTTCACCTCTGGCTCTGGCTTATCACCCCCAGACCCCAGCCTGGGAGGACTGGTTTCAACCCCTTCCCCCTTCAAAACTAGTTTAAAGCCCTATCTATGAGACCTGCCAATTCCCTCCCCAGAATCTTTTTCCCTTTGAGGGATAGGCCATTCTCGTACACTCTGATCTTACCCCTCCTCTGGGACAGATGTGCTCCATCTGTTGCCAGCTGGCCTGGTGCAGCAGAAAGTTTTTCAAGATCAAAAAACCCAAAATTCTTTTGCCTGCACAAGCCTCTAAGCCACTTGTTGACTTCAGCTGCTGACCTGTTCCTTATGGTATTCCCACCTGCAACTAAGGGTATAGACGAAAAAATTATCTGTGCCCCTGATCCCTCAACCAGATCTCCCAGGGCCCTGAAGTCATCTTTGATAGCCCTGGGAGTTCTGGTTGCAACATCATCATTCCCTAACTGCATAACTATCAAGGGATAATAGTCAGAGGGCTGCACCATACCAGGCAGTCTTCTGGTAACATCTCCAACCATGGCTCCTGGAAGGCAACAAACCTCCCTGTGAGTAGGGACTGGCCGACATATGGGGCCCTCTGTTCCCCTCAGGAGGGAATCGCCAATAACAATTACCCTCCTCTTTTTTTTAAGGGAGCAAGTCCTGATGCCAGGGGAAGGCTGTTTAAGCTTAGGCTGTTTCACCTTAGGTCGTTTCACCTTAGGCTGTTTTGCCACAGGGAAAACCCCAGATGGCGTGTCCTCCGATATCAGAATCACCTCACCCTCACCCTCCAATGCCCCGTACTTGTTTTCCAAGGGCAGTGGGGGGGGGTGAGGGGGGGCAAGGAGGTTTAACCTTGCATCTTTTGATAGGAACCTGCATCCATTCCACTCTTCTTTTTGGATAACTGGCCTCTGCTGGGGGGGCCTGCAGAGCCTGGTTACTCAGGTTCGTCACCCTTCTGCAATTGTATACATCTCTAAATCTAGCAACCTTATCCTTCAGTCTAGCCACCAGGCTAAGCAGACAGTCGATCTGCTCACCCCTAAAGCAGGAGCCGTCCCCTCTACCCTGCATCTCAAGTGCCAGGCTCCAGCACTGTCTGCAGCTAGATGCCTGGACACCTACCTCTTACTTATGACACCTACCTATCTGCTTATATTCCCCCTCAGTCTGAGTCGAGACTGACTTTTTAAAGGAGTTATTGCGGTGAGTTACCACCATGGCTAGCCCTGCCCACCGGACCTACTGGAGAATGTTTGTTTTTAAAAAAGTGTGGCGGCGCGCGCGTCCAAGCGAGAAGCTGCTGAAACGGAAGCTGCCGCGAGCTGCTGCGGGCTTTGAAACTGCCGCGGCATGCAGGGACCCGAACGATCCTGAACACGTGAAGAATCGGTGAGAGCTGATTCCTGCCGAGCGCAGAGACTGTGTGCGGGTCCTTCAGGTCAAAAACAGCAGCAGTCCGTGCTTTTCCGAGGCTTCTGGTCTCGATGTGTGTCCCCGATGGAGCTTACCACTGAAACGGAAGCTGCCGCGAGCTGCCGCGGGCTTTGAAACTGCCGCGGCACGCAGGGACCCGAACGATCCCGAACACGTGGCGAATCGGTGAGAGCCGATTCCTGCCGAGCGCAGAGACTGTGTGCGGGTCCTTCAGGTCAAAAACAGCAGCAGTCCGTGCTTTTCCGAGGCTTCTGGTCTCGATGTGTGTCCCCGATGGAGCTTACCACTGAAACGGAAGCTGCCGCGAGCTGCCACGGGCTTTGAAACTGCCGCGGCACGCAGGGACCCGAATGATCCCGAACACGTGGAGAATCGGTGAGAGCCGATTCCTGCCGAGCGCAGAGACTGTGTGCGGGTCCTTCAGGTCAAAAACAGCAGCAGTCCGTGCTTTTCCGAGGCTTCTGGTCTCGATGTGTGTCCCCGATGGAGCTTACCGCTGAAACGGAAGCTGCCGCGAGCTGCCGCGGGCTTTGAAACTGCCACGGCACGCAGGGACCCGAACGATCCCAAACACGTGGAGAATCGGTGAGAGCCGATTCCTGCCGAGCGCAGAGACTGTGTGCGGGTCCTTCAGGTCAAAAACAGCAGCAGTCCGTGCTTTTCCGAGGCTTCTGGTCTCGATGTGTGTCCCCAATGGAGCTTACCGCTGAAAGGGAAGCTGCCGCGAGCTGCCGCGGGCTTTGAAACTGCCACGGCATGCAGGGACCCGAACGATCCCGAACACGTGGAGAATCGGTGAGCTAAATTAATGTACTAATATTCAGTATCACTAAGGTTGGAAGAGGCCTCAAAGGTCATCGAGTCCAACCTGTCACCACAGACCTCATGATTAGAGTAGGGAGGACGCTACTGCCCACTGCAGGCTTGAACTCACGACCTTCCCATTATGGGTGTGATGCACTACCAACTGAGCTATGATGATAAAATAGAATAGAATAGAGTAGAATAGAATAGAATAGAATAGAATAGAATAGAATAGAATAGAATAGAATAGAATAGACCAGGTTGGAAGAGACCTTCAAGATCATCGTGTCCAACCCATCAACCAATCCAACCCACCTAAACAACTAAACCACAGCACCAAGCACCCCATCAAGTCTCCTCCTGAACACCTCCAATGATGGTGACTCCACCACCTCCCCAGGCAGCCCATTCCAATGAGCAATCACTCTCTCTGTATAGAACTTCTTCCTAACATCCAGCCTAAACCTCCCGTGGCGCAGCCTGAGACTGTGAATGTGATGCCCTTGCTCACTGCAGGGTAGTTGGACTACATGGCCTGTAAAGCTCCCTTCCCACCCAGACCATTCTGTGATTCTGTAACTATAAAAACCAGCATTAGCAGCTTCACTGCCTCCTACAATCCAGGTGTCCAGGGCAGTGTTACACATTTTTTCCTACCACTTCCCCACCAATCTACCTCTATGCTCAGCACTGAAAACCTCTACTCTGCAACAAGTGAATTATCTACCCTTAATATGGTGCCATGGGGAAAGAGCTCCTCTCTCAGCAGGCCACAGGCTCTTCTGCTAACACTGGTGTCACTGGTGCTAGGTGAATATGGCTCCTGAAATCATTTCAGCAATATCAGCACAGGTGACGAATGCCACATGCACAAGAGCTTGTCCTCTGACATCAGAAACCCTGAGCAGATGCCAGCATACCAACCATGACCGGATATCCAAGTTCATCCCCCATGCCTTTGGCATGTTTGCCAGAAAGAATGATGCCAAAGAAAATTTAAGGAAGGATGGGGAGGGGGAAAGCAAATGCTTGGAAAATGTAGAAACTGGAAAACTGCAAGGGCTGCATCATCTGCTCTGGGTGAGAAGGGCTTGCTGAGGTTTCAGATGACCAGCCCAGGGTTTAAACCTTCTTTGTGGAGGTTTAACTTGCTCTCCACAAAAACATTTGAGTCTCCATGAGTCATGCTGCTTTCACAGATCCTGATTTTCCTCTGAGCAACTAAATTAAAAGGAAAAATGAGCCAGGATATGGCAGGTAAAGCTGACTGTCCCATCGGGGGGCTCCACTGCGGGCCTGTGGCTTGGCAAGAGTGACCATATGCCTCAGAGAGGTGAACTAAGGACAACATCGCAGCCTTAGCTGAAATCCTTGGCTTGAGTTAAGTCCTTGATGTAATACACTCGGTGTTTCTTCTTATTGTAAAAGTAGTTTATTTTACAGCAAAACTTGCCAGAGCTGACAAGTTAAAAAATGCCATTTGGTCTAAAAATAACGAGGATGACTTGGTTTGAAAGCCCTGTTGGGCCAGGAAGATCTGGGGCTGAGGTCATCTGTGGAGGGCAAGGGATGGGCTATCACTGAAAGGCAGCTCTACCTGTTGCTGCTCATGCTCAGGGCATTTCACCAAAAATTTGATGTCTAAGCACTGCCTTCTTGTGCAAACATTAACATCCTGCTGGATTTGGGAAACTGAGGGAGACGAAGGGCAGCAGGGTGGGAGTGAGAGAATCACAGAATGGTTTAGGTGGGAAAACATCTTTAGATTGTCAAGTCCAACCATTAACCACTGCCAAGACATCAATAAATCATGTCCCTCAGCATCACATCTACATGTTTTTTTCAGTCCCTCCATGGATAACCACTGCCATGAGCAGCCTGTTCCAGGGCTTGACAATCCTTTAAGGCAAATAATTGTTCCTTATGTCCAACCTAAACCTCCCCTGATGCAATTCAAAACTATATCCTTCTGTCCTATTGCTTGTTCCTTGGGAGAAGAGACTGATCCCCACCTCACTACAACCTCCTTCCAGGGAGTTGTAAAGAGCAAGAAGGTCTCCCCTCAGCCTTATTTTCTTCAGGCTAAACAACCCCAATTCCCTCAGCTGTTCCTCACAAGGCTTGTGCTCTAGACCCTTCACCAGATTCATTGCTCTTCTTAAGACATGCTCCAGCCCTTCAATATCATTCTTGGAGTGAGTGGCCCAAAACTGAACCCAGCATTTAAGGTGCAGCCTCATCAATGCCCAGTACAGAGGGAAGATCATTCCCCTGGGCCTGCTGGCCACACTATTGCTGATACCAGCAGGTTCATGCTTGGTCTTGCATGCAGCTGGTGCACAAGTTCCTAGTCCTGCAGAAGCAGTGCAAATGAGCAAAGCTGTGATGTGCAACACATTTAGCAGCCAAAGCAAGTGCCCCTGAAACAGAGTGTAGCTCCCCAGCTCCAGGTAAACTAGGGCTGAACCCAAACCACCAAGAAGGCTGAAGTCTGGAGCTTCTGAAAGGTGATTCCCATATCCATGTTGTAGCTCCCATGGTTCTTAGTCCACAGATTTGAACATAGCACCAGTCCCTGGTCTCTCCTGTTACCAGCAACCCAGTTCAACACTGCATCTGCTCACCAGAGAATAATTAGTCTCAAAGAGACTAATTGGAAGGGAAAAAACCAACCAAACAAAGAAGAAGATAGAAAATGGATATGAAGCACAAGAGCAGCTCCTACCATTGATCCCAGAATCCTAGCAAAGTAAAGGTTGAAAGGGATCTCTGGAGTTCATCTAGTCCAATTCCCCCTGATAAAGCTGGGTCACCCAGCACAGATTACCCAGGATTCCAGTGTCCAGGAGGGTTTGGAATCTCTCCAGAGGAGACTCCACAACCTCTCTGGGCAGCCTGGTCCATGACTCCAGCAAACCTAACATGAAAAAAGCTTTTCCTCATCTTCAGATATAAAGTCCTGGTTTTGTTTGTGTCTCTTTCCCCTTGTCCTGTCACTGGGTACTGAAAAGAGTTTGGCCCTATCCTTTTCACACCTGCCCTTTAGCTGTTGATCAGCATTGAGAAGATCCCTTCTCAGGCTGCTCTTCTCCAGGCTAAACAGCCCCAGGTCTCTCAGTCTTTCCTCATCAGAGAGATACTCCAGTCCCTTCAGCATCTTTGTAGCTTCTGCTGAACTCTGTTGAGTAGTTCTTCATCTGTCTTGAACTGTGGAGCCCAGAAGTGGACCCGATACTCCAGATGTGGCATCACTGAGGTAGAGTACAAGTGGAGGAGAACCTCCCTCAGTCTCCTGGCCACACTCTTCCCAATGCAGCCCAGGAGACCACTGGCCTTCTTGGTCATGAGGGCACATTGTTGGCTCTGGATGAAGTTGTTGTCCACCAGCACTTCCATCCAGGTCCTTCTCTGCAGAGCTCTTTCCAGCAGGTCAGCCCCTAAGCCATACTTGTGCCTATTCTTCCCCAGGTGCAGGACCTTATACATGCCCTTGTTCAACCTCATGAGATTTCCCTCTGTCCAACTCTTCAGCTTCTCCAGATCTCACTGAATGGCAGCACAGCCTTGTGGGGTGTAAGCCTATCCTTCCTGTTCTGTATCATCACAAACTTGCTGCAGGTACACTCTGCTTTTTGGAATACTAAGGAATATCCTAGGAGAACCCAGTGCCTTGATCTGGAAGGTGAAGCACCAGCCAACAGCAGCATTGCAACACAACCTTGGGGATCATGACAGAAATTTAATTTCCACGTTAACAAAAAATAACCAAAAAAAAAGGATGTGAGTTATTGAGGCCTATTGCTCCTGTTCCCCAGTACCTGAAGGGATCCCACAGGGAGGCTGCAGAGGGACTTTCCATAAGGGTGTCTAGCAATAGGACAAGGGGGAATGGTTTTACACTGAGGGTGAGAAGGTCTAGACTGGATCTTAGGATCCCTCTATCCCTCTAATGTCTGCAATGGATGAGGAAACACTGAGGAAGGGCCGACAGATCAATTCATGGCTCAGGGGCTGGTGCCATGTGGTGAAGGCACATTATGCCCAGATACTGAATCTTGTCCCAGCATGTGGGCAAGTTCCCCCTCCCTCCAGGAGGGAGACAAAAGCCAAGGCATTAGCCAGGCTTGCACGCACCCAGCGCATGCAGTGCTTGTGCTGACACCAAGTATGGGCATAATTCTAGCTTCACCCTTTCTATAGGCTGAAGCCAGTTGTTTATGAGAGTGCCCATTGGTCAAGCCCAGCCTCGAGGAATCTATAAGTATCACCCCAGTTGGTAAACAAGTTGCCCCCTCATTCACTTTGTCTCTGTGCTTGCTCGAGAGAGTAACTCGAGCTGCAGTCTTTGCCATTGAGCTTATTGTTGTTAGCTTCTGTTATACATGCACGCATACTGGAAGCATCTGCATCGTTGAGAAGCCCAGAGGGAGGACCTTCGCTGAGCCTGAGGAGCTCAGCGTTGCTGCAGCCAGCCGTGCCGACTGGGAGAGCCCATCGTGCCACCGGAGGACTGGACTGACCCCCGAGGGTAAGATCTGCCCAGTTACCGGGGAGAAGGGACTCGATTGATAACCGAGTCCACGTATGCTTAGCCCCACCGTAGCGGGAGAGAAGCCGCTGAGTGCCGCTCTGAGGAGCCGCCGAGTGCTGCTCTGAGCCCTGTGAACCTCAGGGAAGACTAAAGCATTGTTTGTGCCTATACTGCACCGAACCCGGGACCACTCCGAGAGTCCCGCTGCTCCTTTAAGCTCGGTAAACGAGAATCCGCCGCCTAACGCAGCCGCATTCTCTCCCCGAGGCTGTTTGCATCAGCCCTGAGAACCGCCGTGGTTGGGCCGACCCCCGTAGCTTTGCCTGCTGCCGTCGTTCGAGCCCATCTACCGGCCACCGTCGTCCCACCCTGCCGTGTGAGCCGACTTCTGAGGGCCGATCCCACGGACCGACCCCGATCAGGACTGATCCCTTTTGTCTGAAGGGATTCGAATACCTTTCACGTGCTTTCCATCTATTAGCACTCAGTTCAAAGTATCCGCGTCTAAGCAGAGTAAGCGCTGACGCATAGAAAGATTGTAATATTGCTGTGTATAGCCAGAAGCCGCCCGCGTCCCGCCGAGTCTCCATCTAATGGCCTAGCGGCAGAACTGCACCCTTCATTATATGAATATAGAGATAGTCTGTAACTAGTTCAATAAAGTTATAATCATAACTCTAAGCCACTTGTGGAATGTATTTCACGAACGTGCACTAGAACATGTATATAAGTTGGTGATTCATCGGTTATTAATAGTTTGATAATTAAGAAAAATTATATTTTCATAACTCATATTTCATATTAATAAATTTAATAACATCTTCACCACAATATGGCGCAGCGAGCAGGGTGCACAGCTGTGAAATATTTTCATAACTTGGGATACAAAATTACAGCCCCAGAGTTGGAATGGGCAAAATTAAACTGTAAAAATATAGATGGCATTTTCGCAAAGCTAAGCGAACCCAGCAGCGAACACGCTGTCCTGATGGCATCTTGTATTATACAGATGGAGGAGGAAATTAAATTCTTTGACCAAATGGTTTCCCAATTGGAAAGGGAACTGGCGAAGTCAGAGGCACAAAGCTAGAGACTTCATGATTTATTTGAGCTGCACATAAAAGAGACCATGTCTGTTTTCAAGTCTCAATGGCAATCACATGCTACCTATGAAGTAACCAGGGCACATGACCCATGAGAGCCAGGCTCTCCTATTCTGTTTGTTCCAGCTGACAAGCAGGAGCTAGCTGATTTTGATTCAGCAGCTGCTCAGCATCAGCACATGAGCAGTGTTAGCTCACCCACACCAGACAGGTCAGCAGCTACAGCACCGGTGCAGCAAGCCAAGCCAGGCTCCACATCACCGGATGATAACAATGAAGCCACCAGCTTCAACCAGCAACAAATCCCCAAGAAGAAGGTGAGATTCAACTTAGCATCGCGAGATGACTCCAAAGCCAGCAGCGGACCGAGTTTTCCACAGCACGGCAGACCAAGAGGTAACCAGGGAAATAGAAGCTCCTGCAATAAGGTAGCCAAGCCAGCTCGACAACAGCTTGCACAGCATCCCAGCAAGAGAGCTTACTGCGATCCCAGAGACACACGGAGCACCACATCAGACTCAGATTCTGGATGTGAGTCTAGCCCACAGCATCACCGCAAACTGTGGAAGAGCCAAGCTGCTATAGAAGCCAATAAGGCTGAACCCCGCAGCATCCTGAAAGCAAAGCTCCAGGAAAAGACCTCCGAAAGGGAGAGTTCCAGAAGGGACCACAGACCCAGCAAGGAGGGACACCGGCAAAAGGTATATACTGCCAGCCGTAAAGCGATACCGCATGGCCAGAGAAGGGAAGAACAACGCTCTGAAGCATCCCCTTCCACCAACCCAGGCAGACATGAATACTGCACTGGAAGACAACACTCACGAGGTTCCTGCAACCCCAGCAGAGGGAAAGAAAATATGCAGAGTGACAGGGAATGCTCTAATTCACGAGATTCACCTGACTCACTAGATCCATGGTGTTGGGTACTCCTCAAAATGGAATGTCCTGAGGAAGTTGTATTTGGCTTGGAACCAAGGATGAGAAAGAAAGTAGCGAAAAAGGTACTCACTAAACTGATAAAAGAAGCAGAGGAAAGAGATTATTCCTCATCTCAACACTGAGGAAGTCCTGTCATAGTGACAGAGCCCATCCTATCAAGGGGGTGGGAAATTGACAAACTCCATAGACACTTTGATAGCTTCAGTGTCATATGGGAATAAAACCCTATCACTCAGTCAAGGGGGTGGTGGGAGATAATCAAGAGTACCAATATTGGCTTCGGAGCAAACATTTGTTCCACACTGCTAAGGCAGCACGCTCTGTTAAAAATACAGTTTAAAGTTTGTATACTGTTCATATAGTGCTAAGGTATTGTAAGTCACTATGTTTGAAAGTGTAATCTACTAAACAGGTATGATATAGCTTAACCTATATGGGGTAAACCTTGTTAAGGGTAATCTATACTCGAGGCTTATACATGCCCATGGGCAAGGGGGTGGTAATGTGGTGAAGGCACATTATGCCCAGATACTGAATCTTGTCCCAGCATGTGGGCAAGTTCCCCCTCCCTCCAGGAGGGAGACAAAAGCCAAGGCATTAGCCAGGCTTGCACGCACCCAGCGCATGCAGCGCTCGTGCTGACACCAAGTATGGGCATAATTCTAGCTTCATGCTTTCTATAGGCTGAAGCCAGTTGTTTATGAGAGTGCCCATTGGTCAAGCCCAGCCTCGAGGAATCTATAAGTATCACCCCAGTTGGTAAACAAGTTGCCCCCTCATTCACTTTGTCTCTGTGCTTGCTCGAGAGAGTAACTCTCGAGCTGCAGTCTTTGCCATTGAGCTTATTGTTGTTAGCTTCTGTTATACATGCACGCATACTGGAAGCATCTGCATCGTTGAGAAGCCCAGAGGGAGGACCTTCGCTGAGCCTGAGGAGCTCAGCGTTGCTGCAGCCAGCCGTGCCGACCGGGAGAGCCCATCGTGCCACCGGAGGACTGGACTGACCCCCGAGGGTAAGATCTGCCCAGTTACCGGGGAGAAGGGACTCGATTGATAACCGAGTCCACATATGCTTAGCCCCGCCATAGCGGGAGAGAAGCCGACGAGTGCCGCTCTGAGGAGCCGCCGAGTGCCGCTCTGAGCCCTGTGAACCTCAGGGAAGACTAAAGCATTGTTTGTGCCTATACTGCACCGAACCCGGGACCACTCCGAGAGTCCCGCTGCTCCTTTAAGCTCGGTAAACGAGAATCTGCCGCCTAACGCAGCCGCATTCTCTCCCCGAGGCTGTTTGCATCAGCCCTGAGAACCGCCGTGGTTGGGCCGACCCCCGTAGCTTTGCCTGCTGCCGTCGTTCGAGCCCATCTACCGGCCACCGTCGTCCCACCCTGCCGTGCGAGCCGACTTCTGAGGGCCGATCCCACGGGCCGACCCCGATCAGGACCGATCCCTTTTGTCTGAAGGGATTCTAATACCTTCCACGTGCTTTCCATCTATTAGCACTCTGTTCAAAGTATCCGCGTCTAGCAGAGTAAGCGCTGACGCATAGAAAGATTGTAATATTGCTGTGTATAGCCAGAAGCCGCCTGCGTCCCGCCGAGTCTCCATCTAGTGGCCTAGTGGCAGAACTGCACCCTTCATTATATGAATATAGAGATAGTCTGTAACTAGTTCAATAAAGTTATAATCATAACTCTAAGCCACTTGTGGAATGTATTTCATGAACGTGCACTAGAACATGTATATAAGTTGGTGATTCATCGTTATTAATAGTTTTATAATTAAGAAAAATTATATTTTCATAACTCATATTTCATATTAATAAATTTAATAACCTCTTCACCACATGCCATCGACAGGGCTTTGGGTTCCACAATCATGGATTGGTTTTCAAGGCACCAGAGCTGAAAACAACTTATGGGACACACTTGTCCCAGAGGGGGATAAGAATCCTGGGGCAGGAATTGGCAGGGCTCATTGATAGGGCTTTAAACTAGATTTGAAGGGGGAAGGGGTTAGTAGTCTACTGCTGGCCGGTGACAAACAGAGGGGCAGCTCACCAGCAGTACAGAGAAGGAGAGCTGGTAAGGGCTCTCAACTTGCTGCCCTGAGGCAAGCCACGAATGATCCACCAGGACATTCTGTGGAAACCGAGGGGATTTGGCACAAGAGGAGGACAGGGCCAGCCCAGCTGAAGTGCTTCTATGCGAATGCGCGCAGCTTGGGCAACAAACAGGATGAGTTAAGGGCCACTGTGCTGCTGGGATGCCATGACATAGTGGCTGTTACTGAAACTTGGTGGGATGAATCCCATGACTGGAATGTAGGCATAGATGGATATAAACTCTTTAGGAAGGATAGGCAAAGAAGGAGAGGAGGAGGTGTTGCCCTCTATGTCAAGAGCCAGTTGGAATCAGTGGAGCTCCACCTGGGGAGGGATGATGAGCTAGTTGAGAGCGTATGGGTTAAAATTAAAGGCAGGACAGGGGAAGGAGATATTACTGTGGGGGTCTCCTACAGGCCACCTAACCAGCAGATCCAAGCAGATGGGGCCCTCCACAGGCAAATAGAAGTGGCTTCCAGGTCACAAGCCCTGGTCCTCATGGGTGATTTCAACCACCCTGACATCTGCTGGAGGGACAACACAGCAAGGCACCAGCAATCCAGGATGTTCCTGGACTGCATAGAAGACAACTCCCTCCTCCAAATGGTAGAGGAACCAACAAGAAATGGTGCTATGCTGGACCTTGTTCTCACCAACAGGGAAGGGCTGGTAAGCAATGTGCAGCTCAGAGACGGCCTTGGCTGCAGTGACCATGAAGCAGTTGAATTTAATATCCTCAGGGCAATCAGGAGGAAGTAGTCCAAGCTTATGACCCTAGACTTTACATATAATTACATAGAATAAACCAGGTTGGAAGAGACCTTCAAGGTCATCGCGTCCAACCTATCATCCAACACCACCTAATCAACTAACCCATGTAACCAAGCACCCTGTCAAGTCTCCTCCTGAACACCTCCAGTGACGGCAACTCCACCACCTCCCCGGGCAGTCCATTCCAATGGGCAATCACTCTCTCCGTGTAAAACTTCCTCCTGACCTCCAGCCTGAAGTTCCCCTGGCGCAGCCTGAGACGGTGTCCTCTTGTTCTGGTGCTGGCTGCCTGGGAGAAGAGACCAACCTCTGCCTGTTTACAACCCCCCTTCAGGTAGCTGTAGAGAGCAATAAGGTCACCCCTGAGTCTCCTCCTCTCCAGGCAATGCAGCCCCAACTCCCTCAGTGCAGGTGTGCAGATTTTGATCGCTTCAGGGATCTGATAGCCAAAGTGTCATGGGACAAAGACCTGGAGGGAAGAGGGACCCAGGACAGCTGGTCAGTATTCAAGGACCACCTCCTCTGTGTCCAGGAGCTCTGTATACCAACAAAGAGAAAAGCAGGTAAGAATGCTAGGAGGCCTGCCTGGATGAGCAAGGAGCTACTGGACACACTATTACTTAAAAGGAAACTCTACAGGAAGTGGAGAGAAGGACAGGTAGAACAGGGGGTATATAAGGAAACTGCCCGAGCAGCAAGAGTCCTGGTTAGGAAAGCCAAAGCAGAGTTTGAATTGAATCTAGCCAGGGAGATTAAAGGGAACACTAAGAACTTCTACAGGTATATTAATGGGAAGAAGAAGACTAGGGAAGGTGTGGGCCCCCTCAGAAAGGAAAATGGTGACATGGTCACAAGTGATGAGGAAAAGGCTGAGGTACTCAATAACTTCTTTACCTCAGTCTTCACTGCAAGGGCCTCTAGCCACACTCCTGATGTTATGGAAGACAATGCCAGGGACGGGGAGGAAGAACTGCCCATTGTAAGTGAAGATCAGGTTCGTGATCACCTGAAGAACCTGAAAGCGTTCAAGTCCATGGGACCCGACGGGATACACCCACGGGTACTGAGAGAACTGGCAGATGAGGTTGCTAAACCCCTCTCTATTATATTTCAAAAGTCATGGCAATCTGGGGCAGTCCCCACAGACTGGAAAAGGGGAAACATTGCCCCCATCTTCAAAAAGGGTAAGAAGGAGGAACCAGGGAACTACAGGCCAGTCAGTCTCACCTCTGTGCCTGGAAAGATCATGGAGCAGATCCTCCTGGAGTCACTATTGGCTCAGAAGAATAGTGAAGAGGTGATTGGGAACAGTCAGCATGGCTTTGCCAAGGGCAAATCCTGCCTGACCAACCTGGTTGCCTTCTATGAGCAGGTGACAAAATTAATAGATGAAGGGCGAGCAACTGATGTCATTTACCTGGACCTGAGCAAAGCCTTCGACACTGTCCCGCACCACATCCTGGTCTCCAAACTGGTGACACATGGGTTTGATGGGTGGACCACTAGATGGATAAGGAACTGGCTTGATGGCACCACCCAAAGAGTGGCTGTCAATGGCTCCATGTCCCAGTGGAGGCCAGTGACAAGTGGAGTCCCTCAGGGATCAGTCCTGGGACCTGTCTTGTTCAACATCTTTGTGGGTGACATGGACAGTGGCATTGAGTGCACCCTCAGCAAGTTTGCTGATGACACCATCCAGAGGCCATCCAGAGGGATCTTGACAGGCTGGAGAGGTGGGCACAAGCCAACCTCATGAAGTTCAATAAGAGCAAGTGCAGGGTCCTGCATCTGGGTCGAGGCAATCCCAGGCACAAATACAGGCTGGGCAGTAACTGGCTGGAAAGTAGCCCTGAGGAGAGAGACTTGGGGGTGCTGGTGGACAAAAAGCTCAACATGAGCTCTCAATGTGCACTTGCAGCCCGCAAAGCCAATCAGATCCTGGGCTGCATCAGGAGAAGTGTGGCCAGCAGGTCGAGGGAGGTGATCCTCCCCCTCTACTCAGCCCTGGTGAGACCCCACCTGGAGTACTGTGTCCAGTTCTGGAGCCCCTATTACAAGAGGGATGTGGAGGTGCTGGAACGTGTCCAGAGAAGGGCCACAAGGATGATCAGAGGGCTGGAGCACCTCTCCTATGAGGACAGACTGAAGGAGTTGGGGCTGTTCAGTCTGCAGAAGAGAAGGCTCCGAGGTGACCTAATTGTGGCCTTTCAGTATCTGAGGGGGGGCCTACAGGAAGGCTGGGGAAGGACTTCTCAGGATCTCAGGTAGTGATAGGACTAGGGGAAATGGAATGAAGCTGGAGGTGGGGAGATTCAGGCTAGATGTGAGGCGGAGGTTCTTCACCATGAGAGTGGTGAAACCCTGGAATGGGTTGTCCAGGGAGGTGGTCGAGGCCCCGTCCCTGGAGGTGTTTAAGAGCAGGCTGGATGAGGCTCTGGCCAGCCTGATCTAGTGTGGGGTGTCCCTGCCCATGGCAGGGGGGTTGGAACTAGATGATCCTTGTGGTCCCTTCCAACCCTGAATGATACTATGATAAGTTCTTCAGTGCAAGGGTGGTGGGACTCTGGAATAGGTTGCCCAGGGAGGTTGTGGATGCACCCTCCCTGGGGGTACCACAGAATCACAGCAAATATCCAGTTGGGAGAGACCTCAAAGATCATCCAGTCCAACCTTCAACCCAGCACTGATGTGTCAACAGTAAAATGTGTCCCTAAGCACCAGGTCCACACACTGCTTAAACACCTCCAGGGACAGTGACTCCACCACTGCCCTGGCAGACCATTCCAATGTTTGAGAATTCATTGTACTCATGGCTGACACATTAGAACAGCCTAAAGTGTTCAAGGCCATGTTGGATGAGGCCTTGAGCAGCCAAGTCTAGTTGAGAGGTGTCCCTGCCCATGGCAAGGAGGTTGGAATAGATGATCTCTGAGGTGCCTTCCTACCTAAGCCATTCTATGATGATTCTATGATGATAGTGCCAATGGATTCCCAGTTCCTTCCCAAAGCTGGCCAGCAGACACAAACAGGCCAAGTGATTTCATCTGAAAGCGTGGAAGATGGATCTGGCCACCAAATACCGGATTCTACCAGAGTTTTCCATATTTAAAGTGCATTTCCCACATTTGGGATGAATTTGCCCCCACAAGCACTTACAAAACAACACCAACATCTACTGGAGAACAACAAAATTAGTCTGCTGTTTTCAAAAGCATGACAATGCTGGAGAAGTCCCTCATGTTGCAGCCATTTATCACCAAAACACAACCCATCTGTGCAGCCACCATCTCAATTAGAGGTAATTAAGAGCATACTTGGAGTGTCACAAGGACACATCTACATTGTTCCCCTCCCCAGTTCATCATCATCAGCTGCTCCTCTTGTTGCCAGCATCAGAACAAACCTTAATCTTTTATTTTATTTTATTTTATTTTATTTTCTCAAACTTCTGCAGCTCACAGAAGAAAGGCTGAAGCTGTGATGTGGAGAGAGAAGAGGCAGTGGGGTGACAAAGAGTGAGTCACTCACTAACCTCCTGCCTGGGGTGTTAGTTCCAGGGTGGGATTTTTGAAATGAACTTCTTTTCCTGACCTCATCCCCCCACATTAAAAAAAACCAGGGGAAGAGATGTAAAGTCCTAGTCCTGATTCAGTGTTGGTGGCTGAAGTTGTCAAAAACAATTGTCACATTTGTTTTGCACAACGCTCCTTGGAGGGGGGTGAAATTATGTGAGGCAGGGGACAGGGAGGGTATGTGAGATGTGGTCCAACCCTTCCAAGAGAGGATTCCTGCTGAAAGAGAAATGAGCATGGCAGGTCAGGTAGCCCCAGGTAGGTCATTTCTATACCCCACTCCTGCTATGCCACCGAGGAGATGAGTTGAACACACCATCAATGCAACATGGGTTAAAAGCCACTGATCGAAAGCTCGACTGATCTGAAAGACATTAACCTTATGAAAGATTCCAAGTTTGGACAGCTGAAGGTGTTCCTGAAGATGAATTTCACTTCTCTGACTCATTATTCCCATCCCTTGGAGGGCTGCAGCAGGGGGGGACAGGGACTTGTCCCAGGTCACAAAGGGAAACAGTGAGACAAATCAAGGCCTTGCAGGTCCTTCCATAGCAGGACCAGCAGCTGCAGCCTGGTGAGCACAGCATGGGCACTCTTGGCAAGGGGGACACACAGGGCCTGGATTTTGTGTATATGATACAGGGAACAAATTAGAGTTTAATTTATCATATGATCATTTTGGTTGGAAGAGACAGTTAAGAACATCAGGTCCAACCATAAACCCAACTCTGCCGAGCCCACCACTAAACCATGTCCCTCAGCACATCTAGACATCTTTTCAATCTCTCCAGTGATGGGGACTCCATCACTTTCCTGGGCAGCCTGTTCCAAGGCTTAACAACACCTTCAGGGAAGAAATTGTTTCTCATGTCCAACCTAAACCTCCTCTGGCACAATTTGAGGCCTCTTTTCCTGTTGTCCAATTGCTTGTTGCTTTGGAAAAGAGACCAAGTGAATTCCTTAAAGATGAAAGCACAGGCCAGCCACATGCCAGCTCTGCAAGTGCTTGCTCTCTACATGATCCCCAGAAAACACAAAAAGGAGGGAAAGAAGTCCATGAATTCATCTCCTGCAGACTGAGCATCATCTTCAGGGAGGTGATGGTCCAGAGAGAAGGTGTGAACTTTAATACACCCATCGTCTCTGTTGTGTTTGCCACTCACAGACCCACAGCAGCCATTCCCCTCTAGCCCGGGGACAATTCCAGCAGCCAATTTGTTTTACAAATGAATGGGAAAACATGGGAAAGGGCTTTGCCTTCACATAGGAAAATGAATAATCCAGCTGTGGGAAATCAATATTTGATGCCTAAGGAGACCTCTGCAAATTCACCATGCCACTCTGGTGTTTCACCAAGCTCGCTTCAGAATCCACCTCAGCTAAAATACAACAGACAGGAGATAACTGATGTGCTGCTTATTATCCTAATTGCAATCATCTCCTTGTTACCTGGTGCTCACCCACATCTGTTGTCTGTCTTAATTAGATCAGAGGGGCAGGGACTGTTGCACCATGGGATTTTCTAACTCCCCTGACATCCCACTTCTCATCAAGCAGCTCTGTACTACCACCGTGAAGCCCCTTGCATGGCCAAGGACAGGGGTGACAGAGAAAAAATCACTGTCAGTCTGGAGAAGAAGAGGCTGAGGGGAGACCTCATAGCTCTCTACAGCTACCTGAAGAGAGGGTGGAACGAGGACAGGGCCAACCTTGGTATCAAGTGACAGGACTAGAGGAAGTGGTTACAAGCTGTGCCAGGGAAGGTTACAGCTAGATGACAGGGATATTTCTTCTCTGAAAGGGTTTTCAAACATTGGAATGGTCTGCCCAGGGCCATGGAGTCACCATCCCAGAAGGAGTTTGAGTGGCATGTGGACCTAGCACTTAGGGACAAGGTTTAGTGTTGACCCTTCAGTGCTGGGTCGAGGCTTGGACTGGGTGATCTTTGAGGTCTCCTCCAACCAGATGTATTCTGTGATTCTGTGTTTTGGTTGGACAAGTTCTCACAGTCCTGGGGCTCATCAGACTGAGCTATGAGCAAGCAGGGGATGAAATCTAGCTGCTGAGGTTCCCTTGATGAGAAGCCCCTTAGATCATTTCCGAGATTTGGGTCAATATAGGTGCCCACCTACTTTCAGCCATGGCTCTTTCAGCCTGCAGGTGGCTCCAGGGGGAACTTACTGTGACTGCAGTATTTAATAAGGTGGCCCTTAAGAAGGAGGATGATAGACTTTCATTAGGGCTTGCTGTGGCAGGACCAGTGGTGAAGGTTCCATAAAGAGGGGAGATTTAGACTAGATCTAAGGAAGAAATTATTTACACTAAGAGTGGTGAGACACTGGCCCAGGTTACCCAGAGAGGTGGTAGATGCCCCATCCCTGCAAACATTCCAGGTCAGGGTTGATGGGACTCTGAGCAAGCCAACCTAGTTCAAGATGTCCCTGGTGACTACAGGGGAGGTGGACTAGCTAACCTCTAAAGGTCCAAACTATTCTATGTCCAAACCTGGATGGTTAAAGAACTTTTAATGGAACTAAGGGAAAAAAAGAGGGTGTATCACCTTTGGAAGAGAGGGGAGGCAACCCGTGAAAAATTTAAGGATGTTGCTAGGTCTTGCAGGAAGAAAATTAGGGAGGCAAAATCGCATTTGGAGCTTAGTCTGGCCTCTGCTGTGAAGGACAACAAAAAGTCCTTCTATAAATACATTAATAGCAAGAGGAAGGGCAGAGACAACCTCCACTCCTTGGTGGACACGGAGGGGAACGTTGTGATAAGGGATGAGGAAAAGGCAGAGATACTTAACACCTTCTTTGCCTCAATTTTTACTAGCAGGACAGAATGTCTTCCAGACAGCTGGCCTGCAGAGCTGGCAGAAGGAGCCAGGGAGCAGCATAGTTTTCCACTGTTCCAAAATGGGGTAGTTGGTGATCTGCTCAGCCGCCTGGATCCCCACAAGTCCATGGGACCAGATGGGATCCATCCTAAGGTGCTGAGGGAGCTGTCAGATGAGCTGGCCAAGCCGCTCTCCATCATTTTTCAGCAGTCCTGGCTCACTGGTGAGGTCCCAGAGGACTGGAAGCTGGCCAACGTGGTGCCCATCCATAAGAAGGGCCGGTTGGATGAGCCAGGGAATTACAGGCCTGTCAGCCTGACCTCAGTGCCAGGCAAGATCATGGAACAGGTTATCCTGAGTGCATTAACACAGCACTTAAAGGATGGCCAAGGGATCAGGCTCAGCCAACATGGATTTAGGAAGGGCAAGTCCTGCCTGACCAACCTGATCTCCTTCTATGATCAGGTGACCCGCCTGGTGGATGTGGGGAGGCCTGTGGATGTAGTTTACCTGGACCTCAGCAAGGCCTTTGACACCATCCCCCATAGCAAACTCCTGGCCAAGCTGTCAGCCCATGGCTTGGACAGCAGCACTCTGAGCTGGGTTAGGAACTGGCTGGATGGCCGAACCCAGAGAGTGGTGGTGAATGGTGTCACATCCAGCTGGCGGCCAGTGAGTAGTGGAGTCCCCCAGGGATCAGTGCTGGGCCCTGTGCTCTTTAACATCTTTATTGATGATCTGGATGAGGGCATTGAGTCTATCATCAGTAAATTTGCTGATGACACCAAGCTGGGGACAGGAGTTGATCTGCTAGAGGGTAGAGAGGCTTTGCAGAGAGACCTCGACAGGCTGGACAGATGGGCAGAGTCCAACGGCATGAGATTTAACGCATCCAAGTGCCGTGTTCTGCACATTGGCCACAACAACCCCATGCAGTGCTACAGGCTGGGGTCAGAGTGGCTGGAGAGCAGCCAGGCAGAGAGGGACCTGGGGGTGCTGGTTGATGGTAGGATGAACATGAGCCTGCAGTGTGCCCAGGCAGCCAAGAGGGCCAATGGCATCCTGGCCTGCATTAAGAACAGTGTGGCCAGCAGGAGCAGGGAGGTCATTCTGCCCCTGTACACTGCACTGGTTAGGCCACACCTCGAGTCCTGTGTCCAGTTCTGGGCCCCTCAGTTTAGGAAGGATGTTGACTTGCTGGAACGAGTCCAGAGAAGGGCAACGAAGTTAGTGAGGGGCTTAGAACACAAGCCCTATGAGGAGAGACTGAGGGAGCTGGGGCTGCTTAGCCTGGAGAGGAGGAGACTCAGGGGTGACCTTATTGCTCTCTACAACTACCTGAAGGGAGGTTGTAAACAGGCAGAGGTTGGTCTCTTCTCCCAGGCAGCCAGCACCAGAACAAGAGGACACAGTCTCAGGCTGCGCCAGGGGAAGTTCAGGCTGGAGGTCAGGAGGAAGTTTTACACGGAGAGAGTGATTGCCCATTGGAATGGGCTGCCTGGGGAGGTGGTGGAGTCGCCGTCACTGGAGGTGTTCAGGAGGAGACTTGACAGGGTGCTTGGTTACATGGGTTAGTTGATTGGGTGGTGTTGGGTGATAGGTTGGACGTGATGATCTTGAAGGTCTCTTCCAACCTGGTCTATTCTATTCTATTCTATTTTATTCTATTCTATTCTATGATTCATTCCCTTCTCCATTTCAACCCTCTTCCCAAGATCCTAGACAAAACCAAGCCTGAATTTGTTTCAGCAGCACATTAAATCATTTAGAGACATTTAAGAGACAGGTGCCTCAGCCTGAGGTCAGATGGGAACCCTATCTTCTATTTGTAGGGGTCATAACTCTGCATCACCTGCATTACTTCATCACCACCACCACCTACTACACCCATGAGAAAAGTCCATTTAAAAGGATGATGACACATCACTTTCCCTTGAAAATTACTCTGATCAGGTATTTTAAGCCTATGTAAAGATCTCTGGGTATTAAAACCACTTTGTTTTTTATCCTCGTTAAAAGCCCTCTAGAAATTCAAATTTCTCCTTACACCAGCTGTTTTCCCAAAGCACACCAACTGCCTTATTATAGGACTGCTCACAAATGGCAGCACATACTCCAGGAGAGCTTGCATCCATAGATTTCTGCATACCCAAAGCACAAAAGAATTTAACCACAGAGCCACCCATGGAATTGGAAAAACCAACCCAGGTGGGTTTCAATAGAACCATCAGCCAGACAATTGGTTGGTTGCCCTGCTCTCTACAGTCATAGCTACAGGAAGGTTTAAGGCTCTCTTGAAGATTTTTGAGAGAATGGAATAGAATAGAATAGAACAGAACAGAATAGAATAGACCAGGTTGCAAAAGGCCTTTGAGATCATCAAGTCCAACCTATCACCCAACACCATCTAATCAACTAAACCATGGCACCAAGCACCCCAGCCAGTCTCTTCCTAAACACCTCCAGTGATGATGACTCCACCACCTCCCTGGGCAGCACATTCCAATGGCCAATCTCTCTTTCTGGGAAGAACTTCTTCCTAACATCCAACCTAAACCTCCTCTGGCACAGCTTGAGACTGTGTCCTCTTGTTCTGCTGCTGGTTGCCTGGGAGAAGAGACCAACCCCCTCCTGGCTACAACCTCCCTTCAGGTAGTTGTAGACAGCAAGAAGGTCTCCCCTGAGCCTCCTCTTCTCCAGGCTAAGCAACCCCAGCTCCCTCAGCCTCTCCTCATAGGGCTTGTGCTCCAAACCCCTCCCCAGCTTTGTTGCCCTTCTCTGGACACCTTCCAGCACCTCAACATCTTTCCTAAACTGAGGGGCCCAGAACTGGACACAGGACTCAAGGTGTGGCCTAACCAGTGCTGGGTCCAGGGGCAGAATGACCTCCCTGCTCCTGCTGGCCACACTGTTCCTGATGCAGGCCAGGATGCCCTTGGCCTTCTTGGCCACCTGGGCACACTGCAGGCTCATGTTCAGCCTACTGTCAACCAGTACCCCCCAGTCCCTTTCTGCCTGGCTGCTCTCCAGACACTCTGACCCCAGTCTGTAGCACTGCATGGGGTTGTTGTGGCTAATGTGTAGAACCCAGCACTTAGATGTGCTACATTTCATGTCATCCTGCTTGGATTTCTTTCACTATTTTTCATTTTCGGACTGAGAGCCCCAGTAGATTCCTTCCAAGACTGTGTCATGCATGGAAGACTTTTGGAGGCATCAAGGCTGGTAGAAAGGTGAGATAAATCACAGAATATAAAACTATTTTGGTTGGAAAAGACTTTTAAGATCATTGAGTCCAACCACTAACTCAGCACTGCCAGGTAACCACTAAACCATATCCTAGAGGACCACAGCTACACAGCTTTTCAATCCTTCCAGGGCAGCCTGTTCCAGGCCTTGACAACCTGTTCCACAAAGAAATTGATCCTCATGTCCAACCTAAACCACCCCTGGTGCAACTTGTGGCTGTTTCCCTTGTCCTATCACTCGTTCCTTGGGAGAAGAGAATAACCTCCATCTCACTCCAGCCTCCTTTCAGAGAGTTGCAGAGAGTGAGAAGGTCTCCCCTCAGCCTCCTTTTCTCCAGGCTCAACAACCCCAGTTCCCTCATCTGCTCCTCACAAGACTTGTGCTCTGGACCCTTCACCAGCTTCATTGCTCTTCTTTGGACAGGGTCCAGCCCCTCAATGTCCTTCTTGGAGTGAGAGTCCCAAAACTGACGACAGTAATGAATCTCTGGTGTTGGAGAGGAACAGGAAGCAAGGCACTGAAAAGGTGAGTCAAGGCTCAATGTGTGTATTTTGAATAAGTACTAATAATAAATTTTTTCATCTCTCACATCCTTACAGGACCACCAAGTACACTATGATCACCAAGAGGAAAACTTCTTTACTGTGAGGGTGCTGGAGCACTGGACCAGGCTGCCTGGAGAAGTTGAGGGGTCTCCTTCTCTGGGGAGATTCCAAAGCCACCTGGACATGATCCTGCACAACCTGCTCTGGGTGACCCTGCTTTAGCAGTGGGGTTGGACTAGATGATCCACACAAGTCCATTCCAAACCCCTATCACTCTGTGAGTCTGTGAGAGGAAGGGAAATTTGGATGGTTAAAATGGCAATGCACTGCTTAAAAATACCAGAGAGAAAGGGTTCACGGTGGACTCCCACATGGGGAATCAATCCTTGCAGCTCTGTCCCACATCTGGTAAAGGATGTTCCTCCATCACAAGCAGGGGCCCAAGTCTTTCAACACAAGGACATACTATTTGTTTGCAATTGCTTTGCTCCAATACTGGGAAGATGTTGCAAAGACCAACTGAGGTGAAACCTGAAATGGTTATGCAATTGATCTGCCTTCCATGAGCAGTCTTCCTTGTGGAGCCCTTCATGTCTCCACACCTGCAAGTCTCCGCTTGGCAATGTTTATAGCACAGATAAGACACAGAGCAGAGCTGCAAGAAGCTGTGGTGGGTTAACGCCTTTTTCTGAAAACAAAAGAAGAAAGCAGGGTGGAGGGCTTGCGGGTACTTTACCCTCCCTGCAGGGCATTTCCCCCTGGGAAAGCTGAGTCTGTTCCACTCCCCCCTCCCTGCCCAGCTAGGGTATAAAAAGCAGGACATCATAGCTGTTGGATCTCCTTTTTGGCTCCTGCCTCTGCTGGATGAGAGCTACTGCAGATGCCCTCCTGCTCCTCAGCCACGTGGCCGGACCTGATCCTTTTCCCTGCTGCCTCTGTGCCTCCTCAGAGAAAGACTGGTTTTGTATTATTTTTTTCTGTCCCCCTCCCATCCATTCTTGTTCCTTGCCCTTGAGAAACTTTTTTTTTTTTTCCTGTTATTGTTATATATATATAATTTGAAGAAAAAAATTATTTGCCTCCCTACTTCCAAGCTGACTCCAGATTGTTGCTTAGTGGATTTGCTCCTTACCCGTTTTTTTTCTCCTCTCCCTTTTTGGAGGGAGGAGGTGGGGGGGAGGTGGGGAAGAGATTCTCAGCCTTTTCCCCATTTGAGCTTTTAACTCTCAGTTAAGGCTCAAACCACTACAATTTTTGGCGCCTCCAACGTGGGGCTTGGAAATTAATCTTGTATTGGGAAAGCAATACTTTTTTCTGAAAAAGGAGCTAGAAGTAGAAATGGCAGTTTTAAAGAACCTGATGGTCCAAGCCTTTGCATGGGCTTTTGGCTGGATCTTTTGGACCCACATCTACAAATTAATAACTTACCATGTGATGTGGTTAATGATAGAGATGCTGATCAAGTGGATAAAAACTTTACCAATTAAGTTAGGCATGTATCTCTTGAATTCATTGAATTTCACTGTCAGTGGTAACTTTTCTAACATAGGAAACTTTCCTGAAGCAAGTTATGAAACCAATGGTGTAGATAAAAGTGCCTGTGATGGAAAATTGCTCTACATTGCAATATGCTCCATATGCCTAAATGTAATCCTTATAGTGGCATTTGCTGGGACCATGTTGGGTGGAGGACTAGCTAACCCATTAAGAGCTGTTTGGAGGGTGATAACACACTCCTTTGTGCACTTTAATGACTGGGGGCATGTCTGCTGTGGGCATTGTAAGCACTCTGTAGACACAAAGAGGGAGGGGTTGGGTTGTAATGACTGTGCCAGCTCTCAGCCTGAGCCCCAGGCACAAGGGTTTGCCCCACCACCCGCAGTTCCACAGTTGACCCCTGATGCTCCTGCCAATGCAGTCTCTCTAGCACCGGTCACCACACGCAGGAAAAGAAATCAAAAATCATCGCCAAGCACAGATGGTGAGGAAGGAACCTCAGCAGGCCCCAGCACCTCACAGAACCCAGCGGTGGATGAAGATGATTCAGACCAGGAAATAACTGTTACATCGCTGCCCAGAAAGGAACTAAGGCAAACTCGTCTGGACTACGCAAGGAAAGAGGGTGAGCCAATACTAAGCTGGGCCCTGAGATGCTGGGATGAGGGGGTGGACACAGTGGACCTGGATAAGAGGGAGGCGAAGCTTTTAGGCTCCCTGACTCGTGATGCTGGTCTGGACAAAGAGTTAGCCAAACTTGATGGAATACACACTCTCTGGGCCCGGATTCTGAATGCCATCAAGAACTGGTACCGCTCAAGAGATGACCTGCCCTGGGCCCCAGTCAGATGGACAACTATGGAACAGGGCATTCGGTATCTGAGGCAGATGGCCGTGATGGAAATAATTTATGGGGATGGCCAGCTCCCTTCGGACCCAGATGAGGTGCCCATGAGACGGCCCTTCGTAAAGAAACTCACCCAGGGTGCTCCTCAGAAATATGCTCAAACATTAGGAGGGATACTCTTGACTGGACAGGATGGAAGTCCTAAAACTGTCTGTGAGTTTGCCATTGATTTAAGGGAATATGAGGACAGCGTAAATCAGAAACCCCTGATCTCAGCCATAGAAACTATGGCTAAAGACATTGTCAAAGATATCAAGACCTCCATGTCTGAACTGAAAAAGGGGAGCGATGCCTCCTTTTCCCCTTCTCCTTCAGAATGGGTCCAGGTTTCGGCAATCAGGAACAGGCGACCTTCCCCTAGGAGATCACCCCAAGCCAATGGGGGAATGTCAAGGGGGTTTCTGTGGAGGTTCCTCTGTGACCATGGAGAGGACATGGACACCTGGCAGGGCCAACCCACTTCTGCCCTCTGGAACAGGGTGCGGGAACTGCAAGGTGGGCACCACGGGGATAACTCATCCAGGAGAAGGGCTGCCCCAGTTTCCTGGAGTGGTCCCTCTCGCTCAAGAGACCCTTCCCCTAGTAACACAGGACCGTGTGACAAGTGTGGACATTGCCGCCAGCATTAGAGGTGCCCTACCTCCAGCCAGGTGGAGGCCAGGGACAACAGAGTATACTGGGATGTGTACGTGAAATGGCCTGGCACTTCAGAAGCCCTGAAGTACCGAGCTCTGGTGGACACAGGGGCCCAATGCACCCTGATACCATCGGGGTACAAAGGGGCTGAGTCCATAAGCATTCAAGGAGTCACAGGAGGCTCACAAGACTTGACTGTACTGCAAGCTGAGATAAGCTTGACTGGGAATGAATGGGGAAAGCACGACATAGTGACTGGTCCAGATGCACCTTGCATTCTTGGCATTGACTTTCTGGGGGAGGGATGCTTCAAGGACCCTAGGGGGCACAAGTGGGCGTTTGGGGTGGCAGCTGTGGAGACTGCAGGCAAAGAACAGCTGTCCACCATGCCCGAGCTTTCGGATGACCCCTCCGTAGTGGGCAGCCATAAGGTGCAGGATTTGAAGTTACCTATTGCCTCTTGCATAGTACATCGCAGGCAATACAGGACCAACAGAGACTCTCCGCACCCCATACACCAACTGATTCGACGACTGGAGAGCCAGAGGGTGATCAGCAAGGCTCACTCCCCCTTCAACAGCCCGATATGGCCAGTGCGGAAGGCAAATGGGGAATGGAGACTGACTGTGGACTACCGTGGCCTGAATGAAGTGACTCCTCCGATCAGCGCTGCGGTGCCGGACATGCTGGAGCTCCAGTACGAGCTGGAATCAAAGGCGGCCAAGTGGTATGCCACAATTGACATTGCTAATGCCTTTTCCTCCATTCCCATTGCAGAAGAATGCCGGCCACAGTTTGCTTTCACCTGGAGGAGAGTACAGTATCAATGGAATCGGTTACCTCAGGGCTGGGTCCATAGCTCAACCATCTGCCATGAGGTGATCCAGACTGCCTTGGAGAAAGGTGGAGCCCCTGAGCATCTGCAGTTCATCGATGACATAATTGTATGGGGTGAGACAGCAGAGGAAGTTTACCAGAAGGGTAAGAGGATAATTGACATCCTGCTGGAGGCTGGCTTTGCCATCAAGAGAAGCAAGGTGAAAGGGCCTGCCAGGGAGATCCAGTTCCTGGGTGTTCAATGGCAGGATGGCCGTCGCCACATCCCTCAGGAGGTGGTGAACAGGGTAGCCACTATGGTGCAGCCCACAAACAAGAAAGAGACACAGTCATTTTTGGGGCTTGTGGGCCTCTGGAAAATGCACATTCCCGGGTACAGTCAAATTGTGAAGCCTCTCTTCCATGTAACAAGGAAGAAAAATGATTTTGTGTGGGGACCTGAGCAGCAGGTGGCGTTTGACCAGATCAAACGAGAGGTGGTCCATGCTATGGCTCTGGGACCTGTTCGAACTGGGCCAGAGATCAAGAATGTGCTGTACACTGCGGCTGGTGAGAATGGTCCTACATGGAGCTTGTGGCAGAAGGCTCCTGGTGAAACCAGGGGCAGGCCCCTAGGTTTCTGGAGTAAGGGGTACAAAGGCTCTGCGACAGAGAAGGAAATCCTAGCTGCCTATGAGGGCATCCGGGCTGCCTCGGAGGTAATTGGGACTGAGTCACCTCTATTTCTAGCTCCGAGACTTCCAGTCCTGACCTGGATGTTCAAAGGGAGAGGCTCAACCTCACATCATGCCACAGATGCCACCTGGAGTAAGTGGATGGCCCTGATAACTCAGCGAGCTCGGATGGGGAGCTTCGAACGCCCTGGCATAGTGGAAGTGATCACCAACTGGCCAGAGGGTGCTGACTTTGGAATGCCACCAGAGCAGACAGTGACCCGTGCTGAGGAGGCTCCCCCATATAACGATCTCCCTGACAACGAGAAGGGTTATGCTCTATTTACAGATGGGTCCTGCCGGCTTGTAGGAAGCAAGCGGAGATGGAAGGCAGCTGTCTGGAGCCCAACAAGGCAAGTGGCAGAAGCAAGGGATGGAGAAGGTGAATCCAGTCAGTACGCAGAGGTAAAAGCTGTCCAGCTGGCCCTGGATATAGCAGAACGAGAGAACTGGCCAGTGCTGTACCTCTACACTGACTCCTGGATGGTAGCCAGTGCCTTGTGGGGGTGGCTGAAGGAATGGAGGAGGAACGGGTGGCAGAGAAAAGGGAAGCCTGTTTGGGCCGCTGACCTGTGGCAAGACATCGCTGCCCGCCTGGACAGGCTGCCAACCAAGGTACGGCACATCGATGCACACATCCCCAAGAGCAGAGCCACAGAGGAGCACAAGCACAACCACCAAGCAGACCTGGCTGCTAAGATCTCCCAAATAGACTTGGACTGGGAACACAAGGGCGAGCTGTTATTAGCTCGCTGGGCCCATGACACTTCTGGCCACCAAGGGAGAGATGCCACATACCGGTGGGCTCGGGACAGATCCGTGGACATCTCTATGGAGGCCATCTCACAGGTCATCCATGAGTGTGACATCTGTGCTGCCATCAAGCAGGCCAAGCGCATGAAGCCTCTGTGGTATGGGGGGAGATGGTCGAAATATAAATATGGAGAGGCCTGGCAGATCGACTACATCACACTTCCTCGGTCTCACAGTGGCAAGCAGTACGTACTGACCATGGTGGAGGCAAGTACAGGGTGGCTGGAGACCTATCCAGTTCCTCATGCCACTGCTCGCAACGCCATCCTGGGCCTAGAGAGAGATATCCTGTGGAGACACGGCACCCCCGGGAGGATTGAATCAGACAATGGAACCCACTTCAGGAACCATCTCATAGGGGACTGGGCAAAGGAACATGGGATTGAGTGGATTTACCACATCCCATACCATGCACCAGCTTCAGGGAAGGTCGAGCGCTACAATGGCTTGCTAAAGACCACCCTAAAAGCCATGGGGGGTGGAACCTTCAGGAACTGGGAAAAGCACCTAGCTCAAGCCACTTGGTTAGTGAACAGCAGAGGATCTGTGAACCGAGCTGGTCCTGCCCAGTCCGACCTGCTGCAAACAGTGGATGGAGATGGATTTCCTGTGATTGCTGAGAAGAACCTGCTGGGGAAGTCAGTGTGGGTTTTCCCTGCTGCTGGTGGGGGCAAACCAACCCAAGGGGTGGTCTCGGCTGAGGGGCCTGGTCACACATACTGGGTTATGTTAGAAACTGGGGACATTCAGTGTATCCCACAGCAGAGTGTGACTCTGGCTGAGAGAGGATGAACTCAGAGGAGGCAACACTCATCAATGTAATTATGTGAATAGTTATAAGTTGTTCTAAGTTTCTCCATCCTAGCTTAATACCAGCCCAGCATCCAGGACCCAACGTACCCAATGCACACCAACCCAAAGAGCATCATCTCACCTGTACCCGTTCCTGATGTCCCTACAGCAACGGACTGTTCCCTATGTCCCGACAGCAACGGACTGTTCCTGAATTTTTTATTTTTTTTTTTTCCTTTCCCTTTTAAAGACAGACTGATTCCTGATTCTTCTCCACATGCCTGCCCAGTTCAAGCACCACCTACAGTGACCATCACCAGAGAGAGAGAGAGACTGCCCTGGGAGAGAGCAAGCCGGGATAGCAAGAGACTTGCACCAAGGATTCAAATACCACGTGTCAAAATCACATGAAGGGGCTGTGGCAGGAGAGAAGAAGTGGAACAGAGGGGTGGATTGTGGTGGGTTAACGCCTTTTTCTGAAAACAAAAGAAGAAAGCAGGGTGGAGGGCTTTCAGGTACTTTACACTCCCTGAAGGGCGTTTCCCCCCATGGAAAGCTGAGTCTGTTCCACTCCCCCCTCCCTGCCCAGCTAGGGTATAAAAAGCAGGACATCATAGCTGTTGGATCTCCTTTTTGGCTCCTGCCTCTGCTGGATGAGAGCTACTGCAGCTGCCCTCCTGCTCCTCAGCCACGTGGCTGGACCTGATCCTTTTCCCTGCTGCCTCTGCGCCTCCTCAGAGAAAGACTGGTTTTGTATTATTTTTTTCTGTCCCACTCCCATCCATTCTTGCTCCTTGCCCTTATGAACTTTTTTTTTTCCTGTTATTGTTATATATATATAATTTGAAGAAAAAAAATTACTTGCCTCTCTACTTCCAAGCTGACTCCAGATTGTTGCTTAGTGGATTTGCTCCTTACCCTTTTTTTTTTCTCCTCTCACTGTTTGGAGGGTGGAGGTGAGGGGGAGTGGGGAAGAGATTCTCAGCCTTTTCCCCATTTGAGCTTTTAACTCTCAGTTCAGGCTCAAACCACTACAGAAGCATAACATTTTCACAGTATCACAGTATCGCTAAGGTTGGAAGAGACCTCGAGGATCATCAAGTCCAACCTGTCACTACAGACCTCATGACTAAACCATGGCACCAAGTGCCACGTCCAATCCCTTCTTGAACACCTCCAGGGATGGCGACTCCACCACCTCCCCGGGCAGCCCATTCCAATGACGAACGACTCGCTCGGTGAAGAACTTTCTCCTCACCTCGAGCCTAAACTTCCCCTGGCACAGCTTGAGACTGTGTCCCCTTGTTCTGGTGCTGGTTGCCTGGGAGAAGAGACCAACCCCTTCCTGGCTACAACCACCTTTCAGGTAACTGTTGAGGGCAATGAGGTCACCCCTGAGCCTCCTCTACTCCAGGCTAAACAATCCCAGCTCCCTCAGCCTCTCCTCATAAGGCTTGTGCTCAAGGCCTCTCACCAGCCTTGTTGCCCTTCTCTGGATACATTCAAGTGTCTCGATGCCCTTCCTAAACTGAGGGGCCCAGAACTGGACACAGTACTCAAGGTGCGGCCTAACCAATGCAGAGTACAGGGGCACAATGACTTCCCTGCTCCTGCTGGCCACACTATTCCTAATGCAGGCCAGGATGCCATTGGCCCTCTTGGCCACCTGGGCACACTGCTGGCTCATGTTTAGGCAGCTGTCAATCAGCACCCCCAGGTCCCTCTCTGTTTGGCAGCTCTCCAGCCACTCTGACCCCAGCCTATAGCTCTGCATGGGATTGCTGTGGCCAAAGTGCAGCACCCGGCACTTGGACTTGTTAAATGCCATCCCATTGGACTCCGCCCATCTGTCCAGTTGGTTGAGGTCCCTCTGCAGAGCCCTTTAACCCTCTAACTGACTAACATCTGCTCCTAACTTGGTGTCATCTGCAAATTTGCTGATGACTGACTCAATCCCCTCATCCAGATCATCAATGAAGATGTTAAAGAGGATGGGGCCCAGCACTGATCCCTGGGGGACACCACTGGTGACTGGCCGCCAGCTGGATGTGGCACCATTCACCACCACTCTCTGGGCTCGGCCCTCCAGCCAGTTCCTAACCCAGCACAGAGTGTTGTAGTACAAGCCACGAGCTGACAGCTTAGCCAGCAGTTTGCTGTGGGGGACGGTGTCAAAGGCCTTGCTGAAGTCCAGGTAGACCACATCCACAGGCCTCCCCACATCCACCAGACGGGTCACTTGATCATAGAAGGAGATCAGGTTGTTCAGGCAGGACCTGCCCCTCCTAAATCCATGTTGGCTGGTCCTGAGCCCTTGGCCATCTTTCAGGTGCGCAGTTATTGCCACCAGGATAATCTGCTCCATCACTTTCCCTGGCACTGAGGTCAGGCTGACTGGCCTGGAGTTTCCAGGTTCCTCCATCCAACCCTTCTTGTGGATGGGGACCACATTGGCCAGTTTCCAGTCATCTGGGACCTCACCGGTGAGCCAGGACTGGAGGAAAATGATGGAGAGCGGCTTGGCCAGCTCATCCACCAGCTCTCTCAGCACCCTAGGATGGATCCCATCCGGTCCCATGGACTTGTGAGTGTCCAAGTGGCTCAGCAGGTCCCGAACTAATTCCTCATGGATTTCCGGGGCATTACACTGCTCCCTGACCCCGTCACCCAGCTCAGGAGGCCACTCGTCCTGAACTCCTGCCTTACTGTTAAAAATTGAGGCAAAGAAGGTGTTCAGGACCTCAGCCTTTTCCTCGTCTTCAGTGACAGTGTTCCCCTCCAGGTCCAATAAGGAGTGCAGGTTCTTCTTGCCCTTTTCTCCCAGTAACTGATAGGAAAAGTGGGTTAATTTCTACAGCTGCTGAAAGGGAAAAATAAGGATAATTCCCTCCCAGCCAAGGAACATTACACACTTAGTTTCATCTTATGCCACTGAAGTACACTTTGCAATTACACACTTTTCTCTATGGGGAGAGGAAAGCATTTGGCAGAAGGTACAAATACATAACGTTCTGGAGGAGCACAAATTAAACTGTGGCACAAGCACATGTGGGCTTGTAAACACCACTGTAACTCACAGCCACTGAAGGTACCAACACATCCAACAGTGTGCCCAGGAATGCCAACAGCATCCTGGCTTCCATCAGCAATAGTGTGGCCAGCAAGACTAGGGCAGGGATCATCCCTCTGTACTATGTACTGGTGAGGCCATCCCTCAAATACTGGGTTGAGTTTTAGAATAGAATAGAATAGAATAGAATAGAATAGAATAGAATAGAATAGACCAGACCAGGTTGGAAAAGACCTTCAAGATCATCGCATCCAACCTATCATCCAACACCACTTAATCAACTAAACCATGGCACCAAGCACCCCATCCAGTCTCCTCCTAAACACCTCCAATGATGGTGACTCCACCACCTCCCTGGGCAGCACATTCCAATGGGCAATCACTCTCTCTATGAAGAATTTCTTCCTAACATCCAGCTTAAACCTCCCCTGGTGCAGCTTGAAACTGTGTCCTCTTGTTCTGGTGCTGGTTGCCTGGGAGAAGAGACCAACCCCCACCTGGCTACAACCTCCCTTCAGGTAGTTGTAGACAGCAGTAAGGTCTCCCGTGAGTCTCCTCTTTTCCAGGCTAAGTAACCCCAGCTCCCTCAGCCTCTCCTCATAGGGCTTGTGCTCCAAACCCCTCCCCAGCTTTGTGCCCTTCACTCTCTACAACTCTCTCTCTCACTCTAACTCCTACTGTTCCCTGAAAGGAGGTTGAAGGGAGGTGAAGTTTGGGTCTCTTCTCCCAAGTAAAAAGCAATAGGAGAAGAAGAAATGGCCTCAAGTTGTACCAGGACAGGTTTGGGTTTGACATGAGGAACAATTTCTTCCCCAAAGGGTAGTCAAGGCCTGGAACAGGCTGCCCAGGGCAGTGGTGGAGTCCACATCCCCTGAGGGATTAAAAAGCCATGTAGACGTGGTGCTGAGAGAGATGGTTTAGTGGTGACCTAGCAGTGCTGAGTTGGACTCAATGATTTTAAAGGTCTTTTTCCACCTAGACCATTCTATGATTCTCTGATAAGAGCCAGAGGAAAGTCTTTCCGGTGCTGCCTCCAAAGCGACGATTAATCTGCTGGGGAGAATCCTTCCCTTGCCAAAACAGAGCACTGTACTAGAGAGCTTGTTTGCAAAGACTGTTGTGGTTTTCCTGCAAATAAATTAATCAATTTTATTAGACTTGATGCTAAATTCCTGATTGATGGCTCCCCTTCTGAAGATGCAAGCTGCTGGCTGGCTGCCATGGAAGAAGACTGGAAGGCAACAGCATGAAAAGCTAACCAAAACTCAATGACCACACCAAAAATAAATATATGAAAGGCTGTATTTGGAATTCCTTGATTATTATCCTGTTGTAAAATTCTGGTTAGTTTGTCTGATCTCTAATTATCTGGGGATGAACTAATCCTGGTTTTGATCTCGGTCTGCCTTCACCACCCATGGTTAAGCACTGGCCACGGCTAGGATTTTGTTCAAAGATAGAAAATGCCCATATTTTTCTAACCAACTAAATCAAGAAGGCAGCACACTGCTGAAGACAAAGCTTCAGAACATTGTAAAGTGTAAGTGCCACATTAGATGGCAACTTGCATGCCTCAACCTGGACTTGCACTAAAAATCTCCTTCCTGAAAGTCAAAGAACCATGGATTCACAGACTCATTTTCGCTGGAAGCAAACTAACATCATCAAGTCCAACTGGGCAGTTAACCCAGCACTGCCAAGTCTGCTGCTAAACCATGTTCCTCAGCACTACATCTGCACAGATTTTCAGTCCCTCCAGGGATGGGGAATCAACCACTTCCCCGGACAGCCTGGCCCAGGGCTTGACAACCATCTCAGAGACGAAATTGTTCCTCGTGTAGAGCCTAAACCTCCCATGGCACAACTTGAGGCCATGTTCTCTTGCCCTATTTTGTCCTATTGCTTTTTACTTGGGAGAAGAGACCAATCGCCACCTCATTCCAACCTCCTTTCTGGTTCTTGATCACAGAGCAAGAAGATCTCCCCTGATCTTCCTTTTCTCCAGGTTAAACAATCCCACTTTGCTCAGCTGCTCCTCAGAAGACTTGTGATCTAGTTAAGTTTTGTGCTCTAGAATTCTTTATCCACTAGTCACCATCCTGGGGGTCCTCACCCCAAAAACATTCACCAATGCTCTTCTATTACCACACAGACACCTGGAGGGGACCACAAAGCTGACCAAACCTAACAGTCCATCAAAGCAAGCAAGTGCTTCACCTTCACAACTGGTGAGCTACCCTCATGTAACCAACTGTTACTAGCAGGGCAAGGTAAGTGCTGTGCAGCAGCTTTTTCACTGGAGGAGGAGAAGCCATTAGGAAGATACATTAAAAAAGCCCAACACACAGAATTCAGTTTATTTTCTACCCAAAGTAAATCTTTTCAAAGGCTGCAGAGTGAGATATTAAAAAAACAACCAAACCCATAAAACCATGCAGAAAGAAAAATGCAGCTTAAAAAATAAAGCATTAAGAGCCTTTTCCAAATGAAGTGAAAGCCTTCTGAAACCCTATAAAGATCTACATGAAGAAATTCCTCCACAGTTGGATTACTGCTGTTACAAGAACTATCATCAAGCTGCCACCAGCTTCATCCTTACCCTCTATCCGAGTCTGAGTGATGCACGACAGGAGCACCAGTGTTTACAGCTACACAGTATCACAGTATCACAATATTGCTAAGGTTGGAAGAGACCACGAGGATCATCGAGTCCAACCTGTCACCACAGACCTCATGACTAAACCATGGCACCAAGTGCCACGTCCAATCCCCTCTTGAACACCTCCAGGGATGGCGACTCCACCACCTCCCCGGGCAGCCCATTCCAATGACGAACGACTCGCTCGGTGAAGAACTTTCTCCTCACCTCGAGCCTAAACTTCCCCTGGCACAGCTTGAGACTGTGTCCCCTTGTTCTGGTGCTGGTTGCCTGGGAGAAGAGACCAACCCCTTCCTGGCTACAACCACCTTTCAGGTAACTGTTGAGGGCAATGAGGTCACCCCTGAGCCTCCTCTACTCCAGGCTAAACAATCCCAGCTCCCTCAGCCTCTCCTCATAGGGCTTGTGCTCAAGGCCTCTCACCAGCCTTGTTGCCCTTCTCTGGATACGTTCAAGTGTCTCGATGTCCTTCCTAAACTGAGGGGCCCAGAACTGGACACAGTACTCAAGGTGCGGCCTAACCAAAGCAGAGTACAGGGGCACAATGACTCCCCTGCTCCTGCTGGCCACTATTCCTAATGCAGGCCAGGATGCCATTGGCCCTCTTGGCCACCTGGGCACACTGCTGGCTCATATTTAGGCAGCTGTCAATCAGCACCCCCAGGTCCCTCTCTGTTTGGCAGCTCTCCAGCCACTCTGACCCCAGCCTATAGCTCTGCATGGGGTTGCCGTGGCCAAAGTGCAGCACTTGGCACTTGGACTTGTTAAATGCCATCCCATTGGACTCCGCCCATCTGTCCAGTTGGTCGAGGTCCCTCTGCAGAGCCCTTTAACCCTCTAACTGACTAACATCTGCCCTTAACTTGGTGTCATCTGCAAATTTGCGGATGACTGACTCAATCCCCTCATCCAGATCATCAATGAAGATGTTAAAGAGGATGGGGCCCAGCACTGATCCCTGGGGGACGCCACTGGTGACTGGCCGCCAGCTGGATGTGGCACCATTCACCACTACTCTCTGGGCTTGGCCCTCCAGCCAGTTCCTAACCCAGCTCAGAGTGTTGCGGTCCAAGCCACGAGCTGACAGCTTAGTCAGCAGTTTGCTGTGGGGGACAGTATCACAGGCCTTGCTGAAGTCCAAGTAGACCACATCCACAAGACCATTTGTGTGACCAGAGGATCTCAAACAGCTTCTGTATCTCAGCCAGGGCAAAGAGCACCTTCTCACTTGCCTATAGGAGGTGGGGAAGGGTCATCATCCTTCTCACAAGGATTGAAGCAAGCCTCCAGTTTCTAAGCACATCCTGTAGGATTTTCCTGCTAAAGGGGGTGATGATTGCTGTCACCTGCTGTTGGCCATAGCTGACTAAATGTGGCTGCACCCTTGATGTTCCCTGAGCATCTGCAATGGGGTGGGGTGTTCAAAATGGGTAAGAAAAAAAGCAGTGTATCATGCTAAACCTTGCTCTGGAGCAGAGGATGATTGAGACACAAAGACACCAGTCTCAAAATTAGTTCTTCCCCAGATGAAGAAGTTTTGCAGAGCATCTTACAAGGAGAGGCTGAGAGACCTAGGGGTGTTTAGCCTAGAAAAGAGCAGACTGAGAGGGCAATCTTCCCAATGGTCAACAAAAAGGAACAGAGTAAGAGAATAGGGCCAGACTCTTTGCAGTGGTGCCCAGTGAGAGGCACACACTGGAACCCAGGAGGTTCCATCTGAACAGGAGGAAAAGCTTTTTTCCTGTGAGGGTGAAAGAGCACTGGTCCAGGCTTCCCAGAGAGGTTGCAGAATCTCCTTCTCTCAAGATATTCCAAACCTGACTGGACATGATCCTGGGCAACCTGCTCTGAGTGAACCTGCTTTAGTAGGAGGCTTGGACTAAATGACCCCCAGAAGTCCCTCCCAACCCCTACCAGGCTGAGATTCTGTGATCACTGAAGTCCTCCTAAATCACTCAGCAGTGTGGGGAAGAGGAAGCTGATGGTGCTCACTGGGTATCTGCTGAGCCTTCTCCTATTTTTTAACTTTATTAAGGAACAGACAGCTATTAAAATTTGCATACAGTGCAAGATTTAGAAGAGGTGAAACCACCTCTGAGAACAAAGATTCTGAAACATCCCAGGGAGCTGAAACAAGAAACAACAAGAAACTTGGACAAGCACAACATTAATCAAGAGCTACAGAGGGAAATGAGCTCAGCTGCATCAAGAAGTGGCTCCTGCAGCCCATGTACTGGGTTGGGCTGGTGGCATGGGGCTGTTTTCAAATCCTTAAGAGTAGTCAGGTAACACCAAGCAAGATGTTGTATGGGAACTCCTGCAAAATGCAGCAATGACATCACAGCATCCATGGTTATCTGGCCACATCAGCAGAGCATGGAGAATGAAGGGTTTGGGCTGTTAGAGGTATTGGTATCTAGCTATGCATAATTAGCTAAGCAAACAGGGGATTGTGCCCAGCTCAGATCACCTTCTCAGCAGACACATCACCAGAAGTGTTTCTCCAAGAGAAGTGTGAATGACAGAGAAGTTAAAGGGATTAATAAGAAAAATATTAAAACAACAGAGCAGGTGGAGTTTGACCAAACCCCTGTGCAAAGGAAAAGCTGCTACAACTGAACAGGTCTTGATTGCAGGTGGCATCCCGTGGGCTGGGTGGTCCCCATGTAATCCATAGGTGGTTACCTTCAATCTCAGATGACCTGGGTTATAGAATCATCAAATCCTGGAATGGTTTGGGTGGGAAGGGACCTTTAAAAAGGTCATCTAGTCCAACCACCTTGCAGTGAGCAGGGACATCTTCAACTAGATCAGGTTGCTCAGAGCCCTGTCCAACCTGACCTGGAATGGTTCCAAGGATGAGGCATCCATCACCTCTCTGGGCAAACTGTGCCAATGTCTCACCATTCTCAGCATAAAAGGAAAAAAAAAACAAAAAAGGTTCTTTCTTTCTTTCTTTGTGGTTTGTTTATTTTTTATTCATTTGCATCACAGCAGTACCTAGATGTCCTGAGCAAGACCTTAGCCAGGGCTCTACAGGGAGGATGCAGCAGATGCTGCCTGGAAGCATTTCCAAAGGGAAACACATTGAATGGAAGATGTCCTGGTGTTGTGAGTTAGCAAGTTTGAGCCAGGACCTGCTTCTGAGAACCCAACCAACACTCAAGTCAGGCTCAGAAATTAAAACTGTGTGATCTAATCCCAAGCAAGACATACAAGGGTGTGGGTACCACCTCACCAGGCTGCCAGCCTGTGGTGGAACCATTCTCTGGCTGGTGGCAGAGGCTTACCTGGCTCTTTAGAGTCCTCCTTGAGATTTTTTTTCTCCTCTACCACCAAGATGCAGAGGTCAGGTCACAGCTACCCCAAAACAGAAGGAAGGAAGAGAAGGCACGAGGGGGATGAGCATAACAAGGAGGAGTGAAATGCAAGGTTGAAGAGATTCCTCTTCAAGAGGAACTGGGAAAAATGCAGGGAATACCACTTCAAAAAGGCTGGTTATTTTTCTCCCCTCATCTTCAGTTATCTTGGTTTGTGAGATTTCCAAACACCTCCCTCTCTTCTCAGCTGATATTTTAGACAAACCATATGGAGATAAAGGGAAAAAAACCCAACCCCACCCAGCAACAGTGATGCACAACAGAGGCAACGCTGGAGCTGCTTGCATCATTATTAATCCTTTTTTACCATCACTCCCAGATGCTTCCAAAACATGAGGATCCTTGCCCTGAGGTGTTTACAGAGCCTGTTAGATGTGATCTAATTAAGAGGTAAATAAGGCAGTGGGGAATGTAGGGGGGGGGAGGAGGAAGGTGAGGCTGGGGGGAGGATGATGCACAATTAACTTCAGCAGCTTCGTAGAGGTTACCCCTAATTTACATGACAGTGTTTTGTGCCCACAAACTGTTTAGCTCTATTTTAGGGAAAGCCATCTGGTGTTTTAACCACCAAAATCTTCCAGCACCAGTCTCCATCACTCATCACTTTCCTATTTGATGATGCTGATGAAAGGGATGGCACCTAGGCTCCTCCAGCCAAGACACCCTGTTTCTCTCCAGCCTCTAAGCTCCATCCACTCCACTGCAGCCAGCACTCCTCCGCTCCATGGAAGATTTAACAGGGCAGAGCAGAGGCAGCCTGGCTCAGAATGGCTCCAAGAGCAGTAAAGGAGCATCCCTACATTCTACATCTAGTTGATGTTTATCATCCTCCTTGGCCATCTTTTCTGCCCATGGGGGATGAAGGGATGAAGAGTAGCCCTGTGGAGAAGGGCTTGGAGACACTGGTGGGTGAAAAGCTGAACATGAGCCAGCAATGTGCCCTCACAACCTGAATCCAACTGCATCCTGGGCTGCATCCAAAGCAGCTTGGCCAGAAGGTTGAGGGAGGGGATTCTGCCCCTCTGCTCTGGTCAGACCCCATCTGTAGTGCTCTGTCCAGCTCTGAACCCCTCAGCACAACAGGTCCATACCTACTGGAGCAGGTCTAGAGGAGGCCACAGAGACGATCAGAGGCCTGGAACCCCTCTGCTCTAGTTGAAGCTCATTGCAAGGGGGTTGGACTAGATGACCTTTAAAGGTCCCTTCCAACAGGAATATTCTATGATTCTATGTTCTGAAGTCACAGTGTGACTTTAGATATCCCTCCTGGTTGCACATCGCCCTCCAGCACCACACTTTTTGCCACTGCAGCATCAGGTAGTACTTTTTAAAGACAATTTGCAGGTCTTTTAAAACAAAAGCATAAGGAGAGCAGAAGGAAGCTCAACCACAAATCCTACTGCTCTTTGGAAAACATCCCACAGACAGCAGCCCCTACAAAAGTCAGCCAGTGGGGATCTGCTTCAAGAGCTTCCTGACTGTGGGGATAGGCACTTGCTTTGCAAATATTAATTAATGGGAGGATGACAGCCAGGGATGGAGATGCTACAGGTGGAAAATGCTACTGGAAGTCATACTGTGTAAGGATGAAAATCTACCAGTGGCGAGTACTGTGCTGCTGCTATATCCACTCATCGCTTCGGCAGGATCAGCAGCAAACTGGTGTCCAGGTGCACTTCCCAGTCCTTTGGGACCTCTGAGCAGAGACTCAAGCAAATAAACAGTAGGTAACACCCCACAGCAGATAATTCCTCTTCATTTTAGACATGCGCACACACACCATGTCTCTCCCGTTTATGTGCAAACCCCAGACAGAGCCGGAGAGCAGCATGGATAAAACTGGGATAGGGGAGGTACAGTAAGAGCCACTGACAGCTACCTGGGTAAGGGGGGAGCCTCAGGCAAAGCATGCCAGAAGAATACACAGCCCATCACACTGATCATGTTTGAAAAGAATTTCTAGAGGTAGAGGCCAGAGCTGCATCTCACCCTGGTTGGAAATCACAGCAAGGAGAAACAGGAGCTGGGTATGAACACAGTGTATGAGCTCTCCCACCTGTCCAGCCACACACCCTGGTGTCACTGAGCCTTTTCTAAGGAGACAAACTTTTTAACACTACTTTGGATACTTGATTCTTGGTTGCAAAAATGCCTGGAGCACAGCAGGTTCCTCCACAAAGACCAGAGGAGGATGGGAGGGGTGAGAGCCCTGCACAGTGAAGGGTCATCATAGGAACCTAGCAGCATCTCACCCTGTGGAGACCTTGGCTGCAGGGCTACAAAGACACTGAGGGGATTGGAGCATCTTTCTGAGCAGGAGAGGCTGAAAGACCTGGGGCTCTTTAGCCTGGGGAAGAGCAGACTGAGAGGGGGATCTTCTTAGTGTTGGTCAATAGCTAAAGGGCACTGGGGTAAGGAGATGGGCCCAGACTTTTTTTCAATGGTGTCCAGCAACAGGACAAGGGGCATCAGGCACAAACTGGAACACAGGTTCCATCTGAACAGGAGGAAAAGCTTCTATTCTGTGAAGTTTGCTGGAGCCCTGGGAGAGGCTGCCCAGATAGGTTGTGGAGTCTCCTTCTCTGGAGAGATTCCAAAGCTGCCCGAGTGTGATCCTCTGCAACCTGCCATGGTTGACCCTGCTTTAGCAGAGGGTTTGGGCTAGATGACCCCCAGAAGTCCCTCCCAACCCCTACCATGCTGAGATTCTGTGTGCAGTCAGGACTAACCCGGCACAGCGCCGCACATCCCAGTTCCAACCATCTGGGAGATAACGCCGTATCCCACGCCTTGAATCACAAATATTTTCCTTTCACACTTCAAGTTGTCCAAGTAATTACAAGCAGTCTTGATAACTGAGGTTTCCAACCAATCCTCTCCTCTGCAGCTCTGCTGGAACAGAGATCTTCATTTTCTGGGAGAATGGAAAGAGGATGAAATGGGGCTGGACCATCTTGGTGCCCTGAGGGGCTGAATCTGTCTGTGCAAGGAGAGCAGGGGGAATTCAGTGCACTAACTAAGCCCCAGGGTGATGGAGCTGGGACGCCTTGGGAAGGGGCTGAGCCTTGTACACATCATTAGAAATGCCTTCTTTTTTTTAAATTTTTTTTTAAGCTTATGTGGCTGCCTTTATAGCTCCACAGTAGCACTAAAAGAGGTGGTGAGGATTAGCATGCTTTAAAAAGATCCTAAAGCCAACCTGTTCACCAACTGTCACCAACACTTCCCTGACAAGCCAGGCTGCATGTTCAAAGCAATCAGTACCAAAAGGCAGGTACATGAGGACGCTTCAGCATCACATTCCCCCAAGCCCCATGTCAGAGACATAAACCTGCTTGGAAAGGTAAAAAAAGGGAGCAAAAAAATAATTACATCACTCCGTGCCCTTTGAACAACCTTTGGATCCCGATGGCTTTTGCCAAGAAGAATAATGAAAGTCAAACTAATTAAGCAATGAACAAGGCCACAGTACAAAGTGTGACAACTTTAAGTCTGGCAAGTTGTTAGGAAGGTCACAGCTCTCAACTTTGCTTTCCTGCTGCCGCTCTGGGAGCAACCATGATGCAAAAGCTGATTTTTAAGTGTATTTCTTCATGTTAAGCATGAACTCAAAGCTCAAAAATGGAGCATGGTGAGATCCTACTTGGAGCACTGCATCCAGAAGAAGGACATGGAACTGTTAGAGAGGGTCCAGAGGAGGGCCACAAAGATGATCCAGAGGGCTAGAACACCTCTCCTGTGAAGCCAGGCTGGGAGAGTTGGGTTTGTTCAGCCTGGAGAAGAGGCGGCTTTAGGGATACCATAGAGCAGCCTTCCAGTATTTGAAGGGGACCTACAGGATGGTTGGATAGGGGCTTCTTACAAAGGCATGTAGCAACAGGACAAGGGGCAGTGGCTTCAAACTGGAAGCAGCTAGATTTAGATTAGACATTAGGAAGAAATGAGGGTAGTGAGGCACTGGAACAGCTTGTCCAGAGAAGCTGTGGAGGCTGCAACACTGGAAGTGTTCAAAGTCAGGTTGGAAGGGGCCTTGAGCAATCTGGTGTAGTAGGAGGTGTCCCTGCCCAAGGCATATGTAATGGGTTGGGGCAGACCCCCTCCCCACCACGCCTAGCAGTAACGACTCAGACAAACAGATTGCAAAAGTGATGGAAAGTTTAAATAGAGAACAGTGAGTGCGTACAGAAGGCTAGAAGCACAGTGACAAGAGAGACCCCGAAACAGACCCAGAAAGATCCCATCCCCACCTGAGGGTGCACCCAAAACCCCCAGGGCTCCTCCTTCCCCCCCACTGCTAGGCTAGTCTCAGCTGGCCAGAAATTTATAGTGGTGCAAGGGATCATGGTAGAAATACCTAATTTCCTGTGTCCACCCACTGGTCTGGACTTCTGGACACAGGAAACACCCTGGCCAAGCTGTCAGCCCATGGCTTGGACAGCAGCACACTGAGCTGGGTTAGGAACTGGCTGGATGGCCGAGCCCAGAGAGTGGTGGTGAATGGTGCTACATCCAGCTGGCGGCCAGTCACTAGTGGTGTGCCCCAAGGGATCAGTGCTGGGCCCCATGCTCTTTGACATCTTTATTGATGATCTGGATGAGGGCATTGAGTCCATCATCAGTAAATTTGCTGATGACACCAAGCTGGGGGCAGGAGTTGATCTGCTGGAGGGTAGAGAGGCTCTGCAGAGGGACCTCGACAGGCTGGACAGATGGGCAGAATCCAATGGCATGAGATTTAACACATCCAAGTGCTGGGTTCTGCACATTGGCCACAACAACCCCATGCAGTGCTACAGGCTGGGGTCAGAGTGGCTGGAGAGCAGCCAGGCAGAGAGGGACCTGGGGGTACTGGTCGATGGTAGGCTGAACATGAGCCTGCAGTGTGCCCAAGCAGCCAAGAGGGCCAATGGCATCCTGGCCTGCATCAGGAACAGTGTAGCCAGCAGGAGCAGGGAGGTCATTCTGCCCCTGTACACTGCACTGGTTAGGCCACACCTCAAGTACTGTGTCCAGTTCTGGGCCCCTCAGTTTAGGAAGGATGTTGACTTGCTGGAACGAGTCCAGAGAAGAGCAACAAAGTTGGTGAGGGGTTTGGAACACAAGCCCTATGAGGAAAGACTGAGGGAGCTGGGGTTGCTCAGCCTGGAGAAGAGGAGACTCAGGGGTGACCTTATCACTCTCTACAACTACCTGAAGGGAGGTTGTAGACAGGCGGATGATGGTCTCTTCTCCCAGGCAGCCAGTACCAGAACAAGAGGACACAGTCTCAGGCTGGCCAGGGGAGGTTCAGGTTGGATGTTAGGAAGAAGTTCTATACAGAAAGAGTGATTGCCCATTGGAATGGGCTGCCCAAGGAGGTGGTGGAGTCGCCGTCATTGGATGTGTTCAGGAGGAGACTTGATGGGGTACTTCGTGCCATGGGTTAGTTGTTTGGGTGGGTTGGATTGGTTGATGGGCTGGACGCGATGATCTTGAAGGTCTCTTCCAACCTGGTTTGGTTTATTCTAAAATGGTTTATTCTCACCCCCGTAGCAGAGGGCACCCAGCCCAAACTATGACAGGAGCCACCCCTTATTTCATACCATAATCCCTGCACCCAAACACATCATCAAATCAGAGAACTTCTGATGACATGTCCAGTGAAGTCCGTATCTTCATCTGGGCGTCCACCCAAAAAGTCTCTCATTCAGGCTCAAGTGTCTGTCCATTCCAGTTCTTCTTCCTTCATCCAACGGAACCTCCCAGTGATGCAGAGTTCACTCTCCTGCGGTGCAAGCTCTCCATAGATTCGTTGGACATGCTGGTCACCTGGAAAAGCCTCACAACTTCTCAGCCAAGCCTTTATTCTCATCTCTATTTACTCGGCGGCATATTCTCCACCCTTGGGGCAGGCCAGTCGGAACAATTCGGCTCCACGACTGCCTTTTGCAATCCATCCAGGGTGCTGCAACCAACCGCTTCCAACCACGGTCCAAAACTACACGGATGCATGTCCGAGGCACTCCGCCACCCCACTGGGCATTTGCGTACCGAGGCATGACAGCATCCGGCTGCACAACCCCCCAGAAGAGGGAGGGGCTGCACCACAGCTCACTGAGAAGAAGGGAGGTGGAACCAGGCGCTCGGTGCCATTTTTGGAACTCACCCGGAGATCGGGAAGAGAGATTAGAGCCGGCCCTACTGCAGCCCGAGCACACGGCTGGGCCCTCCGCTGCCGCCACTTGGCATACAACAGGGCTCCGCCCACCTCTACCGCCATTGCACAGAATCAAAATCACCTCCACCTCTCGGACACTCAAACGGCTTCTCCAGCGAAAGCCATAAACGCGTTCTCAGAGCCCTTGAAAACGACTTTCCAGCTGGGGTCCCTGACGGCCCTCCAAGGTTTCGGGAGCTGGCTCACCCGCTCGCAGCGGCTGGCTCGATCCCCGCAGTGAGAATGGACCTGACTCTGATCTGTTTGCCATTGCCCCTCCCCCACTTCGCTCCCCGCCATGGAGGAAGGGCAGCTCGCTCGGGACAGCACCCAGACCAGCAACCGCCGGGGACCAGCCGCTGCTCTCCTTTTCGGGCTGCGGGAATCGCCATCGCTGCCGAGTTTTGCCGTGAGGAAGGAGCAGCCGCCCTTTCACGTGGGCAGACTCGTGATCCCAGCGGCGGGAGCGGCTGAATTTAAAAGGCTCTGCTGCGGCTCGGGGGGCTCTCTTCATCGGGCACCCTGTATTCTCTTGTACTCTCACGCGCCGTCCCTTTTTTTTTTTTTTTTTTTTTTTTTTTTAAATTGGCAGTAGGTGCTGTGGACAGGGACAGCCATGGTTGTAACTCGCAGCAAAATCTCCCTAAAAAAATCAGTGTCGACCCAGACCGAGGTAGAACAGAAGCACGTAGCTGTCCAGGTATCTGGCTGTAGAGAAGAATGCTGGAGCCTGGCACTTGAGATGCAGGGTAGTGGGGGCAACTCTTGTATAAGGTGTGAGCAGGTTGACTATCTGCTTAATATGGTGGCCAGACTGAAGGATAAGTTTGCTAGCCTTAGAAATGTAAGGAAATGTAGGAAAGAGATGAACCAGAGGAGGAAGGAGATGGACCAAAGGAGGAAAGAGGTGAATCAGAAGAGGAAAGAGTTGAATCGGAGTAAGCAGGCTCTGCAGGCTCCCCCAGCAGAGGCTGGTTATTCAAAAAGCAGAGGGGAATGGACGCAGGTTCCTCTCAAAAGATGCAAAGTTAAACCTCCTTGCCTCCCCTCACCTTCCCCACTGCTCTTGGAAAATAGATATGGAGCACTGGAGATTGAGGGTGAGGTGGTCCTGATGCCGGAGGACACACCATCTGGAGTTCTCCCTAAAGCTAAGCAGCCTAAGGTTAAACAGCCTTCCGCTGGCATCAGGACCTGTTCCCTCAAAAAAAAGAGGAGGGTAATTGTTATTGGTGATTCCCTTCTGAGGGGAATGGAGGGCCCTATATGTTGGCCTGACCCATCTCATAGGGAACTCTTGTCTGCCAGGAGCCCAAGTTAATGATGTTACCAGTAGGCTGCCTAGACTGGTGCAGCCCTCTGACTACTACCCTTTACTAGTTATGCAGTTAGGGAATGGTGATGTTGCAACCAGAACTCCCAGGGCTATCAAAGATGACTTCAGGGCCCTGGGAGACCTGGTTGAGGGGTAAGGGGTACAAATAATTTTTTCATCAATACCCTTAACTGCAGGAGGGAATACAGTAAGGAACAGGCCAGCAGCTATAGTTAACAAGTGGCTTAGAGGCTGGTGCAGTCAAAAGAATTTTTGTTTTTTTGATATTGGGAAACTTTCTACTGCACCAGGCCAGCTGGCAACAGATAGAGTACATCTGTCCCAGAGAAGGGGAAAGATCACTGTATATGAGAATGGACTGTCCCCCAAAGGTAAAAAGATCCTAGGAAGGGAATTGGCAGGTCTCATAGACAGGGCTTTAAACTAGTTTTGAAGGGGGAAAGGGCTGAAAATAGTCCTCTCAGACAAGAGTCTGGGGGTGACAAGCTCAAGCTAGAGTCGGAGGTGAAACCACCAGCCCAGCTGAAGTGTATGTACACTAATGCACGAAGCATGGGTAACAAACAGGAGGAGCTGGAAGCCTTGATGCAGCAGGAAAATTATGATGTAGTTGCCATCACAGAGACGTGGTAGGACGACTCACATGACTGGAGCGCTGCAATTGACGGTTACAAGCTCTTCAGGAGAGACAGGCGAGGAAGAAGGGGTGGAGGGGTGGCCCTGTACATCAGGAAGGCACTAGATGCCATTGAGATGGAGATTAGGGATGATCGGGTTGAATGCTTGTGGATAAGAATTAGAGGGAAGACCAGCAGGGCAGACACCCTGGTTGGAGTCTGTTATAGACCACCCAACCAGGAGGAAGATGTTGATGAAGCATTCTATAGGCAGCTTAGGGCTGTCTCAAGATCTCCGGACCTTGTTCTCATGGGCGACTTCAACCTGCCTGACATCTGCTGGGATCTCAACACGGCAGAGAGGAGACAGTCTAGGAGGTTCTTAGAGTGCATGGAGGACAGCTTCTTATCCCAGGTGCTGCGTGAGCCTACCAGGGGCAAGGCTATGCTTGACCTCCTCTTCACCAACAGGGAAGGACTGGTGGGTGATGTGGTGGTTGGAGGGTGTTTGGGGTCCAGTGACCACGAGATAATTGAATTCTCAGTTTTTGGTCAAGCCAAGAGGAGCAGCAAGAAGACCTCCACTCTGGACTTCCGGAGGGCAGACTTCAGGTTACTCAAGGAACTAATTCAGAGGGTTCCTTGGGATAAAGCCCTTAAAAGCAAAGGGGTCCAGGAGAGCTGGACCTACTTCAATGAAGAATTGTTGAAGGCTCAGGGACAGGCTGTGCCAATGTGCCGGAAGATGAGCCGCCGGGGCAGACGGCCAGCCTGGATGGTTCATGAACTTTTAATGGAACTGAGGGAAAAAAAGAGGGTGTATCACCTTTGGAAGAGAGGGGAGGCAACCCACAGAATGTTTAAGGATGTTGCTAGGTCTTGTTTCCCTATGTTCCATGAGGAGGTGGTTGGAACTCTCCTTAGAGGCTTGGATCCCCACAAGTCCATGGGACCAGATGGGATTCATCCTAGGGTGCTGAGAGAGCTGGCAGACGAGCTGGCCAAGCCACTCTCCATAATTTTCCAGCAGTCCTGGCTCACTGGAGAGGTCCCAGAGGACTGGAAGCTGGCCAATGTGGTGCCCACCCATAAGAAGGGCCGGTTGGATGAACCAGGGAATTACAGGCCTGTCAGCCTGACCTCAGTGCCAGGCAAGATCATGGAACAGGTCATCCTGAGTGCAATAACACAGCACTTACAGGATGGCCAAGGGATCAGGCTGAGCCAGCATGGATTTAGGAAGGGCAGGTCCTGCCTGACCAACCTGATCTCCTTCTATGATCAGGTGACCCGCCTGGTGGATGTGGGGAGGCCTGTGGATGTAGTCTACCTGGACCTCAGCAAGGCCTTTGACACCGTCCCCCATAGCAAACTCCTGGCCAAGCTGTCAGCCCATGGCTTGGATGGGAGCACACTGCGATGGGTGAGGAACTGGCTGGAGGGCCGAGCCCAGAGAGTGGTGGTGAATGGTGCCACATCAAGCTGGCGGCCAGTCACTAGTGGTGTGCCCCAAGGATCAGTGCTGGGCCCTGTGCTCTTTAACATCTTTATTGATGATCTGGATGAGGTCATTGAGTCTATCATCAGTAAATTTGCTGATGACACCAAGCTGGGGGCAAGAGTTGATCTGCTGGAGGGTAGAGAGGCTCTGCAGAGGGACCTCGACAGGCTGGACAGATGGGCAGAATCCAATGGCATGAGATTTAACACATCCAAGCGCCGGGTTCTGCACATTGGCCACAACAACCCCATGCAGAGCTACAGGCTGGGGTCAGAGTGGCTGGAGAGCAGCCAGGCAGAGAGGGACCTGGGGGTACTGGTCGATGGTAGGCTGAACATGAGCCTGCAGTGTGCCCAGGCAGCCAAGAGGGCCAATGGCATCCTGGCCTGCATCAGGAACAGTGTGGCCTGCAGGAGCAGGGAGGTCATTCTGCCCCTGTATACTGCACTGGTTAGGCCACACCTCGAGTACTGTGTCCAGTTCTGGGCCCCTCAGTTTAGGAAGGATGTTGACTTGCTGGAACGAGTCCAGAGAAGAGCAACAAAGTTGGTGAGGGGTTTGGAACACAAGCCCTATGAGGAAAGACTGAGGGAGCTGGGGTTGCTTAGCCTGGAGAAGAGGAGACTCAGGGGTGACCTTATCACTCTCTACAACTACCTGAAGGGAGGTTGTAGACAGGCGGATGATGGTCTCTTCTCCCAGGCAGCCAGTACCAGAACAAGAGGACACAGTCTCAGGCTGCGCCAGGGGAGGTTCAGGTTGGATGTTAGGAAGAAGTTCTATACAGAAAGAGTGATTGCCCATTGGAATGGGCTGCCCGGGGAGGTGGTGGAGTCATCGTCATTGAAGGTGTTCAGGAGGAGACTTGATGGAGTACTTGGTGCCATGGGTTAGCTGTTTGGGTGGGTTGGATTGGTTGATGGGTTGGACACGATGATCTTGAAGGTCTCTTCCAAACTGGTTTGGTTTATTCTAAAGGCAGGTTCCGCATTCTCAAGTGGTACCCCGATGCCGATGGTCGAGAACCACCCCTGCTTGAAACAGCAGGAGGGGCTCCGTGCCACCGGCCATGCACCAGGTGTCCCCCCACAATCCACAAGAACTCACACGATCGCCCCAGCAACAAAACTTGAGCCCCAACTGCCAAACGAAAAACCGACACCCAGAACTACATTTAAACTCTCCATCTTTTGCAATCGATCTGCAGAGTGGGCACAACAGCTAGCCCCACGCTGGTGCGCCAAAAATTGTAGTGGTTTGAGCCTTAACTGGGAGTTAAAAGCCCAGATCGGGGAAAGGCTGACAATCTCTTCCCCACTCCCCCCCGTCCTCCCTCCAAACAGAGAGGGGGAAAAAAAAGGGTAAGGAGCAAATCCACTAAACAACAATCTGGAGTCGGCTTGGAAGTAGAGAGGCAAAGAATTTTCTTTAAAATATATATATATATATAGCACAATAACAGGAAAGGTTCACAAGGGCAAGGAACAAGAATGGATGGGAGGGGGACAGAAAAAAAAACCAACAAAACCAGTCTTTCTCTGAGGAGGCGTGGAGGCAGCAGGGAGAAGGATCAGGTCCGGCCACGTGACTGAGGAGCAGGAGGGCAGCTACAGTAGCTCTCATCCAGCAGAGGCAGGAGCCAAAAGGAGATCCAACAGCTATGATGTCCTGCTTTTTATACCCTAGCTGGGCAGGGAGGGGGGAGTGGAACAGACTCAGCTTTCCCAGGGGGAAATGCCCTGCAGGGAGGGTAAAGTACCCACAAGCCCTCCACCCTGCTTTGTTTTTTTTTGTTTTCAGAAAAGGGTGTTAACCCACCACAGCATAGGAATTGGAACTAGATGATCTTTAAGGTCCCTTCCAATCCAAATGGTCACAGCCCCATGAAGATGTCCAAGGACAAGTAGCAGACACCAACCCATGGACACCCAATGTGTGCTTGGACCTACCATGGTGCTGGCTCCATATTTTTGATTCCTAATCCTCCTTGCCCAAAAGCTGCCCAGCTGGAGCTCTGCCCAGCTGCAGGAAAGGACTTTGTTCTTCACTACTTCTTTGCTGATAAAAGTATCTAAAACATAAAAGGACTAGATGACCTTTAAAGGTCTCTTCTAACCCAAACCATTCTATGATCCAAAGTCACCCAAAATGTCTCACTACCAGCAGCAAGCATGGAAAACCTGGAGCACTAGGATCCAGCACACACGGATGCTCTGTATGCCTTTCTGTTGGGAGTGGTGGGCTGGTGGTGCTTGAGCAACATCACCATTGATATTATGGTTGGCAACATCATGGCAAGCCCAAGCCATGATGGATGCTCCAACCCAGTTGGCAACAATGCAGAACCTTCTTCCTCTTGGCCATCAAGCAAAATATGTGTTGATGAACCAAGCCATGTGCCTTCTTCACCCACCCAAGTGCAGAGTGACTTCTCCAAATAACAGTGTTGGGCTGGTTTTGTCCTTCCTTTGGGTTTCCAGATGGAACCAAGAATAGTAAAGATTCCCTCCATCTTGTACCAGAACTGAGTAAAGACCAGGGAAGAGGGGAGAACTATGAAAATTAAGACCAGAGTGACTGGGTGAATGCAGATGGTGGGTGCAGAAGCACTAAAAGGAAGAAACAGCAGAAGGGCTAAAAAAATGTTAGATGTCAATGGTCCTCAGGTTAACGTGTCTTCAGGATCTCAGCACACATCTACCTGCAGCATGCCAGGAGACTCATTGAATCTTGGAACACAACAGAGTAGACAGACTGACCACTGTCAGCTTCTCCAAGGTATGAAGAGGCATGTGCAAAGCCTCAGAAAAAGACAGGAGGTGTGAGGAGCATAGCAGCTGCCATCTCCATCACACTGTCAAGCATCCTGTACTGACCTCCTGGACATCTTCTTCCTGACACACATCCCCAACTCTGTGGATCTGAGAATGTGAGCATGGATCTGTGAAATCCATTTTGGATTGGATTGACTTCAACCTAAAAAAACCTTCCCTTGTTTCAAGGTCTTGCATAGAGACTTGCTTCATCACTGATGCAATGCTGAAGCCACAATCTGTTCACTGAGATTCCACCATCATCAATACATATACAACACTGCCAGAGGATGGGGTAAGAGGAGTGGAGAACACAAATCTCTCAACCTGATTTGCCCATCTCTGAGGCATACAACTCTTGCTGCTATGCTGCTGTATCAGTCTGGATCTGAAGTTTTTAAGGGAAAACTGTGATTTTTGTGCCATGTTGGCTCTCTTTGATGGAAGACCTACATCAGTAGTGTTAAAAATTGAAAAGGGGCGAACCAAAGAGCCCTGAAAACACAGATGGAGATGTAGGACTCAAGAACCATTTAGGCTGGAAGAGATCTCTAAGATCATTAAGTCCAAACATTAACCCAGCACTGCCTGTTTACTGCTAAACTATGTCCCCCATAAGATGATGCCCCTCCAAAGATGATGACTCCAACACTGCACTGGGTAGCTGGTTCCAGGGCTTGACAACCCTTTTGGGGAAGACTGGCATCACATCATCCAACACTTGGATCTTATTCCTGTGCTATTTAGTGATGTCAGCAGCAACCAGGAAAAAAAAAAAAAAGAAAAGAAAAAAAAAACAACAGAGGAAAAGCAAGAGATGGAGCCTGCTTTGTAAATGAGAAATTTGTTTGTGCCACTCAAGAGTGGTATGGCAGTGCCTTCAGCTACAATTTATGCAGTGTTTTAAAGGTTTACATAAATCTTAAACAATATTCTCCATCACTCCAGCCTGTTACAGGCATGTACAGCAAAAAGGAAGGCACCGGCGATGTCGGATTTATGGTGGAAAGCCCTCCAACGCCTTCTCCCATGCAGCAGGCTCCAGGCAACAACTGCATTTTTATTCACCCTGTGGTGTGGGGCTCTCCTCCCCCTTTACTTTCCCCTAGTGAAGCCACATCTGGAGGACTGTGTCCAGTTCTGGGCTGCCCAGTTTGAGAGAGACAAGGAATTACTGGAAAAAGTACAGCGGAGGCAACAAAAATGTGGAAGGGACTGAAGCATCCCTGGGAGGAGGAAAGGCTGAGCAACCTGGGGCTATTTAGCCTGGAGAAGAACAGACTGAGAGGAGATCTTCTCAATGCTGATCAATAGCCGAAGGGCAGATGTTAAGAGAATGGGGCCAGACTCTTTTCAGTGGTGCCCAGTGACAGAACAAGGGCCAACAGGAACAAAATAGAACCCAGGAAGTTCCATCTAAGCATGAGAAGAAACTTCTTCCTGTGAGGGTGCTGGAGCCCTGGACCAGGCTGCCCAGAGAAGCTGTGGAGTCTCCTCCTCCAGGGAGATTCCAAACCTTCCTGCACACAATCCTGGGCAACCTGCTATCAATAACCCTGCTTTAGCAGGGAGTGTTGACTGGATGATCTCTAGAAGTCCCTTCAAATCCTCACCATCCTTGAATTTGGGATTCAGTAATCCAGTAGTAACTCTGGGGCTGCTGCCATGCAGGCAGGAACGAACCCAAACCCACTGAGCGAATTAAGGGCAGGAGAAATTCCAGAGAGAGACCTCACGAGTGCCCACTGACACAGAAACCCCATACCAACTTCAAAAGGGCAGAGCTCCTTTACGTTGTGCAACACTTTGCTGAAGGGGACCCATATGGCACCCACTTGGTGTCATGGTCTAGTCATGGGGTCTGTGTTGATAGGTTGGACTCGATGATCCTCGAGGTCCTTTCCAACCTAAGTGATACTGTGATATACATGTGAAATCATTAACTTCATCTGCTGCTTTTGCTCCTGCCATCAATGATTAACGAACATGAAGCAATCAGCATTTTTTCCCCCTTTTAACGAGGAACATTTTTTTTCCCTAAAGAAAGAAAGAAAATGAAAAACCAACAACAAAAAACTAATCTCACGTCCTTACTTCTGCAAGTCGCCGTGAGGATTCGTGCCAGCTCTGCCCAGCTTAAACATTCACACACTGATTTTCAAGGTCACCACTGAAATACGTCATTTTCTACTCAGCCCCTTCTCCTCCGTAACGCGGAGCTCTACTCAGTGCCGACAACGCTGCGCGCAAGGGGCCAGCACCCAAAACGGCCTCGGCAAACTTCATGCCATAAAAGAAGCCCGAAGTAAAATACCCAAGGGAAGGCGGCCTTGGAAAAATGCTAATCTCCTTCGTTAGCCACACACCGGCTTTGCTTGGCACTGTTGTATAAATGCTGAGTAAAGTGACAGCAAAGGTTTTTTCTCCCCCCTCACCCCAGCTAGGTCGCAGCGGGAGAGCCCAGACATATGAACATCCCAGCACTCACTTCCGAACCCACCGCTCGCTCCAAACCCCACCACTCGCTCCCAAAGCCCTCTCAGCAAAAGGGCTGCACTAGGTGGAAGGAGTCGTGGTCCCTTACCCAGCAGCTCCCCCGCTCCGTGGCTCTGCTCGCTGGCTGCGCGGCCCCCGGATGACGAACATGCCGCCGGCTCCCGCTCGCTCCCGCACGCTCCCCCCATGCGCTCCCTGGGGGTTGGCGAGCCCTTCAGCACCCGTCAGCACATGGTGCTGTTGCCATCGCGGGCGAATAGGACTCACCGCCAGCTTCTCCCACACGGTTCCCTCACCGGCTGGTCGATAATGAAACCCAAGGCACGCCGCCGGACCCGAGCGAGCGCCGGCGATGACACCTGCCAGGCAGCTCCGACGGCACGGGAGCGAGCGAGCGAAAGCAGCAAGGCTTGCAGCTTGCTGGGGTTAGAAACAGAACCAGCCCCATCCCAGGGACTCTCATCTTTTAAAGTGAAACTATCAAACGCTCGAAATCAAAGGCAGTTTTGTTTGCTCTAAATTCAGACACAAGTCAGTTTTTATTCTCTGCATCCCCATAAGGCACCATGACAGCTGAGTGTGCCCCAGATGTTATTACATTTTATCTCACATTTTATCTCTAGAGCACAGAAAAATTATCATTGCACATGAGGAAAAACCACGGTGCAGGAAAAACTCCCTTACCCAAATCTCACCCCTCTTGTACCTCCCCACATCCCAGTCTGATGATGGAACCTGAGGCTTCTCCATCCAAAAAGAGGCATTTCATGGAATTGCAGAATCTCAGACTGGTGAGGGTCAGAAGGGACCCCTGCAGATCACCTAGTTCAACCCTCCTGCTAAAGCAGGGTCACCCATAGCAGGTTGCATAGGATCACATCCAGGTGGGTTTGGAATCTCTCCAGAGAAGGCAACTTCACAATTCTTGCCCTTAAAACAGCAGGTTTTTTACTTTGCCAGACTTGGAAAGTGTCAGCTTGGACTTACAAGTTGGACTTACAGCTTGGACTATGAGACAAACCCAGAATCAGGCTGTGTATCACCCTGGGAGTGATCAGGACACCCCCCCCCCCCCCCACCCCCCCCCCCAGTTTTCTCCACAGAGCTGATGTGCACCACAGTATGTTCTGCTAAAATTTTGGATGTGCCTTGCTTTTGTATGGAGCTTGGGTTGGAGGACAGCAGATTTAAGGAAAAAAAACCCCAAACTGTCATCATCCAAACTTGTCTCCAGGGGGTCACAACTACCCCAATGCCCAGCCAGGAGCATGGGGACATGCTGTAACTTCACACCCTCAGTCATATCACAGGCACCATCAAGGTCTGGATGTCACCTTTTTTGAATAGCATAAACAAAACCAAACATGGAACCTTAAGGTGTTTGAGGTGTAAAGTGGCTCTTTTGATCCACGTCCAAATAATTTGGGGTTTGCCATCGGTGTGGCATTTGAATGACTGATTTCAGGGACCCTGGGGAAGGTCCCTTCTCCCCTGTCCTGCTCCTCAGTTCTCAAATTCTTTTCATCAAAAGTAAAGATGAAGCAGGATGGGACTTGGATAGCACAGCTACAGACATCAGAGTAGACACAAAGGAGGAGAAAGTGCTCAGAATGGCACGGGGCGGGGGAAACTTTGACAAGGAACTTGGAATAAAGTGTGTTGGTAGGATGGGGAGATACAGAAATGATGCTCCAGAAGTCAGCAGAGGAGAATAATGTCCAGGTACTCTTTTCCCTGTTCATTGCAGAGGGGTTGGACTTGATGACCTTCTAACCCAGACCATTCTATGATTTCATGATTTTCAGTCCAGGGAGGATGCTGCTGTCTGCATAGTAGAACCTAGAGGACCACAGCTGCAGAAGGGCCAAGCACTCCCCACATCCACCAGACGGGTCACTTGATCATAGAAGGAGATCAGGTTGTTCAGGCAGGACCTGCCCCTCCTAAATCCATGTTGGCTGGTCCTGAGCCCTTGGCCATCTTTCAGGTGCGCAGTTATTGCCACCAGGATAATCTGCTCCATCACTTTCCCTGGCACTGAGGTCAGGCTGACTGGCCTGGAGTTTCCAGGTTCCTCCATCCAACCCTTCTTGTGGATGGGGACCACATTGGCCAGTTTCCAGTCATCTGGGACCTCACCGGTGAGCCAGGACTGGAGGAAAATGATGGAGAGCGGCTTGGCCAGCTCATCCACCAGCTCTCTCAGCACCCTAGGATGGATCCCATCCGGTCCCATGGACTTGTGAGTGTCCAAGTGGCTCAGCAGGTCCCGAACTAATTCCTCATGGATTTCCGGGGCATTACACTGCTCCCTGACCCCGTCACCCAGCTCAGGAGGCCACTCGTCCTGAACTCCTGCCTTACTGTTAAAAATTGAGGCAAAGAAGGTGTTCAGGACCTCAGCCTTTTCCTCGTCTTCAGTGACAGTGTTCCCCTCCAGGTCCAATAAGGAGTGCAGGTTCTTCTTGCCCTTTTCTCCCAGTAACTGATAGGAAAAGTGGGTTAATTTCTACAGCTGCTGAAAGGGAAAAATAAGGATAATTCCCTCCCAGCCAAGGAACATTACACACTTAGTTTCATCTTATGCCACTGAAGTACACTTTGCAATTACACACTTTTCTCTATGGGGAGAGGAAAGCATTTGGCAGAAGGTACAAATACATAACGTTCTGGAGGAGCACAAATTAAACTGTGGCACAAGCACATGTGGGCTTGTAAACACCACTGTAACTCACAGCCACTGAAGGTACCAACACATCCAACAGTGTGCCCAGGAATGCCAACAGCATCCTGGCTTCCATCAGCAATAGTGTGGCCAGCAAGACTAGGGCAGGGATCATCCCTCTGTACTATGTACTGGTGAGGCCATCCCTCAAATACTGGGTTGAGTTTTAGAATAGAATAGAATAGAATAGAATAGAATAGAATAGAATAGACCAGACCAGGTTGGAAAAGACCTTCAAGATCATCGCATCCAACCTATCATCCAACACCACTTAATCAACTAAACCATGGCACCAAGCACCCCATCCAGTCTCCTCCTAAACACCTCCAATGATGGTGACTCCACCACCTCCCTGGGCAGCACATTCCAATGGGCAATCACTCTCTCTATGAAGAATTTCTTCCTAACATCCAGCTTAAACCTCCCCTGGTGCAGCTTGAAACTGTGTCCTCTTGTTCTGGTGCTGGTTGCCTGGGAGAAGAGACCAACCCCCACCTGGCTACAACCTCCCTTCAGGTAGTTGTAGACAGCAGTAAGGTCTCCCGTGAGTCTCCTCTTTTCCAGGCTAAGTAACCCCAGCTCCCTCAGCCTCTCCTCATAGGGCTTGTGCTCCAAACCCCTCCCCAGCTTTGTGCCCTTCACTCTCTACAACTCTCTCTCTCACTCTAACTCCTACTGTTCCCTGAAAGGAGGTTGAAGGGAGGTGAAGTTTGGGTCTCTTCTCCCAAGTAAAAAGCAATAGGAGAAGAAGAAATGGCCTCAAGTTGTACCAGGACAGGTTTGGGTTTGACATGAGGAACAATTTCTTCCCCAAAGGGTAGTCAAGGCCTGGAACAGGCTGCCCAGGGCAGTGGTGGAGTCCACATCCCCTGAGGGATTAAAAAGCCATGTAGACGTGGTGCTGAGAGAGATGGTTTAGTGGTGACCTAGCAGTGCTGAGTTGGACTCAATGATTTTAAAGGTCTTTTTCCACCTAGACCATTCTATGATTCTCTGATAAGAGCCAGAGGAAAGTCTTTCCGGTGCTGCCTCCAAAGCGACGATTAATCTGCTGGGGAGAATCCTTCCCTTGCCAAAACAGAGCACTGTACTAGAGAGCTTGTTTGCAAAGACTGTTGTGGTTTTCCTGCAAATAAATTAATCAATTTTATTAGACTTGATGCTAAATTCCTGATTGATGGCTCCCCTTCTGAAGATGCAAGCTGCTGGCTGGCTGCCATGGAAGAAGACTGGAAGGCAACAGCATGAAAAGCTAACCAAAACTCAATGACCACACCAAAAATAAATATATGAAAGGCTGTATTTGGAATTCCTTGATTATTATCCTGTTGTAAAATTCTGGTTAGTTTGTCTGATCTCTAATTATCTGGGGATGAACTAATCCTGGTTTTGATCTCGGTCTGCCTTCACCACCCATGGTTAAGCACTGGCCACGGCTAGGATTTTGTTCAAAGATAGAAAATGCCCATATTTTTCTAACCAACTAAATCAAGAAGGCAGCACACTGCTGAAGACAAAGCTTCAGAACATTGTAAAGTGTAAGTGCCACATTAGATGGCAACTTGCATGCCTCAACCTGGACTTGCACTAAAAATCTCCTTCCTGAAAGTCAAAGAACCATGGATTCACAGACTCATTTTCGCTGGAAGCAAACTAACATCATCAAGTCCAACTGGGCAGTTAACCCAGCACTGCCAAGTCTGCTGCTAAACCATGTTCCTCAGCACTACATCTGCACAGATTTTCAGTCCCTCCAGGGATGGGGAATCAACCACTTCCCCGGACAGCCTGGCCCAGGGCTTGACAACCATCTCAGAGACGAAATTGTTCCTCGTGTAGAGCCTAAACCTCCCATGGCACAACTTGAGGCCATGTTCTCTTGCCCTATTTTGTCCTATTGCTTTTTACTTGGGAGAAGAGACCAATCGCCACCTCATTCCAACCTCCTTTCTGGTTCTTGATCACAGAGCAAGAAGATCTCCCCTGATCTTCCTTTTCTCCAGGTTAAACAATCCCACTTTGCTCAGCTGCTCCTCAGAAGACTTGTGATCTAGTTAAGTTTTGTGCTCTAGAATTCTTTATCCACTAGTCACCATCCTGGGGGTCCTCACCCCAAAAACATTCACCAATGCTCTTCTATTACCACACAGACACCTGGAGGGGACCACAAAGCTGACCAAACCTAACAGTCCATCAAAGCAAGCAAGTGCTTCACCTTCACAACTGGTGAGCTACCCTCATGTAACCAACTGTTACTAGCAGGGCAAGGTAAGTGCTGTGCAGCAGCTTTTTCACTGGAGGAGGAGAAGCCATTAGGAAGATACATTAAAAAAGCCCAACACACAGAATTCAGTTTATTTTCTACCCAAAGTAAATCTTTTCAAAGGCTGCAGAGTGAGATATTAAAAAAACAACCAAACCCATAAAACCATGCAGAAAGAAAAATGCAGCTTAAAAAATAAAGCATTAAGAGCCTTTTCCAAATGAAGTGAAAGCCTTCTGAAACCCTATAAAGATCTACATGAAGAAATTCCTCCACAGTTGGATTACTGCTGTTACAAGAACTATCATCAAGCTGCCACCAGCTTCATCCTTACCCTCTATCCGAGTCTGAGTGATGCACGACAGGAGCACCAGTGTTTACAGCTACACAGTATCACAGTATCACAATATTGCTAAGGTTGGAAGAGACCACGAGGATCATCGAGTCCAACCTGTCACCACAGACCTCATGACTAAACCATGGCACCAAGTGCCACGTCCAATCCCCTCTTGAACACCTCCAGGGATGGCGACTCCACCACCTCCCCGGGCAGCCCATTCCAATGACGAACGACTCGCTCGGTGAAGAACTTTCTCCTCACCTCGAGCCTAAACTTCCCCTGGCACAGCTTGAGACTGTGTCCCCTTGTTCTGGTGCTGGTTGCCTGGGAGAAGAGACCAACCCCTTCCTGGCTACAACCACCTTTCAGGTAACTGTTGAGGGCAATGAGGTCACCCCTGAGCCTCCTCTACTCCAGGCTAAACAATCCCAGCTCCCTCAGCCTCTCCTCATAGGGCTTGTGCTCAAGGCCTCTCACCAGCCTTGTTGCCCTTCTCTGGATACGTTCAAGTGTCTCGATGTCCTTCCTAAACTGAGGGGCCCAGAACTGGACACAGTACTCAAGGTGCGGCCTAACCAAAGCAGAGTACAGGGGCACAATGACTCCCCTGCTCCTGCTGGCCACTATTCCTAATGCAGGCCAGGATGCCATTGGCCCTCTTGGCCACCTGGGCACACTGCTGGCTCATATTTAGGCAGCTGTCAATCAGCACCCCCAGGTCCCTCTCTGTTTGGCAGCTCTCCAGCCACTCTGACCCCAGCCTATAGCTCTGCATGGGGTTGCCGTGGCCAAAGTGCAGCACTTGGCACTTGGACTTGTTAAATGCCATCCCATTGGACTCCGCCCATCTGTCCAGTTGGTCGAGGTCCCTCTGCAGAGCCCTTTAACCCTCTAACTGACTAACATCTGCCCTTAACTTGGTGTCATCTGCAAATTTGCGGATGACTGACTCAATCCCCTCATCCAGATCATCAATGAAGATGTTAAAGAGGATGGGGCCCAGCACTGATCCCTGGGGGACGCCACTGGTGACTGGCCGCCAGCTGGATGTGGCACCATTCACCACTACTCTCTGGGCTTGGCCCTCCAGCCAGTTCCTAACCCAGCTCAGAGTGTTGCGGTCCAAGCCACGAGCTGACAGCTTAGTCAGCAGTTTGCTGTGGGGGACAGTATCACAGGCCTTGCTGAAGTCCAAGTAGACCACATCCACAAGACCATTTGTGTGACCAGAGGATCTCAAACAGCTTCTGTATCTCAGCCAGGGCAAAGAGCACCTTCTCACTTGCCTATAGGAGGTGGGGAAGGGTCATCATCCTTCTCACAAGGATTGAAGCAAGCCTCCAGTTTCTAAGCACATCCTGTAGGATTTTCCTGCTAAAGGGGGTGATGATTGCTGTCACCTGCTGTTGGCCATAGCTGACTAAATGTGGCTGCACCCTTGATGTTCCCTGAGCATCTGCAATGGGGTGGGGTGTTCAAAATGGGTAAGAAAAAAAGCAGTGTATCATGCTAAACCTTGCTCTGGAGCAGAGGATGATTGAGACACAAAGACACCAGTCTCAAAATTAGTTCTTCCCCAGATGAAGAAGTTTTGCAGAGCATCTTACAAGGAGAGGCTGAGAGACCTAGGGGTGTTTAGCCTAGAAAAGAGCAGACTGAGAGGGCAATCTTCCCAATGGTCAACAAAAAGGAACAGAGTAAGAGAATAGGGCCAGACTCTTTGCAGTGGTGCCCAGTGAGAGGCACACACTGGAACCCAGGAGGTTCCATCTGAACAGGAGGAAAAGCTTTTTTCCTGTGAGGGTGAAAGAGCACTGGTCCAGGCTTCCCAGAGAGGTTGCAGAATCTCCTTCTCTCAAGATATTCCAAACCTGACTGGACATGATCCTGGGCAACCTGCTCTGAGTGAACCTGCTTTAGTAGGAGGCTTGGACTAAATGACCCCCAGAAGTCCCTCCCAACCCCTACCAGGCTGAGATTCTGTGATCACTGAAGTCCTCCTAAATCACTCAGCAGTGTGGGGAAGAGGAAGCTGATGGTGCTCACTGGGTATCTGCTGAGCCTTCTCCTATTTTTTAACTTTATTAAGGAACAGACAGCTATTAAAATTTGCATACAGTGCAAGATTTAGAAGAGGTGAAACCACCTCTGAGAACAAAGATTCTGAAACATCCCAGGGAGCTGAAACAAGAAACAACAAGAAACTTGGACAAGCACAACATTAATCAAGAGCTACAGAGGGAAATGAGCTCAGCTGCATCAAGAAGTGGCTCCTGCAGCCCATGTACTGGGTTGGGCTGGTGGCATGGGGCTGTTTTCAAATCCTTAAGAGTAGTCAGGTAACACCAAGCAAGATGTTGTATGGGAACTCCTGCAAAATGCAGCAATGACATCACAGCATCCATGGTTATCTGGCCACATCAGCAGAGCATGGAGAATGAAGGGTTTGGGCTGTTAGAGGTATTGGTATCTAGCTATGCATAATTAGCTAAGCAAACAGGGGATTGTGCCCAGCTCAGATCACCTTCTCAGCAGACACATCACCAGAAGTGTTTCTCCAAGAGAAGTGTGAATGACAGAGAAGTTAAAGGGATTAATAAGAAAAATATTAAAACAACAGAGCAGGTGGAGTTTGACCAAACCCCTGTGCAAAGGAAAAGCTGCTACAACTGAACAGGTCTTGATTGCAGGTGGCATCCCGTGGGCTGGGTGGTCCCCATGTAATCCATAGGTGGTTACCTTCAATCTCAGATGACCTGGGTTATAGAATCATCAAATCCTGGAATGGTTTGGGTGGGAAGGGACCTTTAAAAAGGTCATCTAGTCCAACCACCTTGCAGTGAGCAGGGACATCTTCAACTAGATCAGGTTGCTCAGAGCCCTGTCCAACCTGACCTGGAATGGTTCCAAGGATGAGGCATCCATCACCTCTCTGGGCAAACTGTGCCAATGTCTCACCATTCTCAGCATAAAAGGAAAAAAAAAACAAAAAAGGTTCTTTCTTTCTTTCTTTGTGGTTTGTTTATTTTTTATTCATTTGCATCACAGCAGTACCTAGATGTCCTGAGCAAGACCTTAGCCAGGGCTCTACAGGGAGGATGCAGCAGATGCTGCCTGGAAGCATTTCCAAAGGGAAACACATTGAATGGAAGATGTCCTGGTGTTGTGAGTTAGCAAGTTTGAGCCAGGACCTGCTTCTGAGAACCCAACCAACACTCAAGTCAGGCTCAGAAATTAAAACTGTGTGATCTAATCCCAAGCAAGACATACAAGGGTGTGGGTACCACCTCACCAGGCTGCCAGCCTGTGGTGGAACCATTCTCTGGCTGGTGGCAGAGGCTTACCTGGCTCTTTAGAGTCCTCCTTGAGATTTTTTTTCTCCTCTACCACCAAGATGCAGAGGTCAGGTCACAGCTACCCCAAAACAGAAGGAAGGAAGAGAAGGCACGAGGGGGATGAGCATAACAAGGAGGAGTGAAATGCAAGGTTGAAGAGATTCCTCTTCAAGAGGAACTGGGAAAAATGCAGGGAATACCACTTCAAAAAGGCTGGTTATTTTTCTCCCCTCATCTTCAGTTATCTTGGTTTGTGAGATTTCCAAACACCTCCCTCTCTTCTCAGCTGATATTTTAGACAAACCATATGGAGATAAAGGGAAAAAAACCCAACCCCACCCAGCAACAGTGATGCACAACAGAGGCAACGCTGGAGCTGCTTGCATCATTATTAATCCTTTTTTACCATCACTCCCAGATGCTTCCAAAACATGAGGATCCTTGCCCTGAGGTGTTTACAGAGCCTGTTAGATGTGATCTAATTAAGAGGTAAATAAGGCAGTGGGGAATGTAGGGGGGGGGAGGAGGAAGGTGAGGCTGGGGGGAGGATGATGCACAATTAACTTCAGCAGCTTCGTAGAGGTTACCCCTAATTTACATGACAGTGTTTTGTGCCCACAAACTGTTTAGCTCTATTTTAGGGAAAGCCATCTGGTGTTTTAACCACCAAAATCTTCCAGCACCAGTCTCCATCACTCATCACTTTCCTATTTGATGATGCTGATGAAAGGGATGGCACCTAGGCTCCTCCAGCCAAGACACCCTGTTTCTCTCCAGCCTCTAAGCTCCATCCACTCCACTGCAGCCAGCACTCCTCCGCTCCATGGAAGATTTAACAGGGCAGAGCAGAGGCAGCCTGGCTCAGAATGGCTCCAAGAGCAGTAAAGGAGCATCCCTACATTCTACATCTAGTTGATGTTTATCATCCTCCTTGGCCATCTTTTCTGCCCATGGGGGATGAAGGGATGAAGAGTAGCCCTGTGGAGAAGGGCTTGGAGACACTGGTGGGTGAAAAGCTGAACATGAGCCAGCAATGTGCCCTCACAACCTGAATCCAACTGCATCCTGGGCTGCATCCAAAGCAGCTTGGCCAGAAGGTTGAGGGAGGGGATTCTGCCCCTCTGCTCTGGTCAGACCCCATCTGTAGTGCTCTGTCCAGCTCTGAACCCCTCAGCACAACAGGTCCATACCTACTGGAGCAGGTCTAGAGGAGGCCACAGAGACGATCAGAGGCCTGGAACCCCTCTGCTCTAGTTGAAGCTCATTGCAAGGGGGTTGGACTAGATGACCTTTAAAGGTCCCTTCCAACAGGAATATTCTATGATTCTATGTTCTGAAGTCACAGTGTGACTTTAGATATCCCTCCTGGTTGCACATCGCCCTCCAGCACCACACTTTTTGCCACTGCAGCATCAGGTAGTACTTTTTAAAGACAATTTGCAGGTCTTTTAAAACAAAAGCATAAGGAGAGCAGAAGGAAGCTCAACCACAAATCCTACTGCTCTTTGGAAAACATCCCACAGACAGCAGCCCCTACAAAAGTCAGCCAGTGGGGATCTGCTTCAAGAGCTTCCTGACTGTGGGGATAGGCACTTGCTTTGCAAATATTAATTAATGGGAGGATGACAGCCAGGGATGGAGATGCTACAGGTGGAAAATGCTACTGGAAGTCATACTGTGTAAGGATGAAAATCTACCAGTGGCGAGTACTGTGCTGCTGCTATATCCACTCATCGCTTCGGCAGGATCAGCAGCAAACTGGTGTCCAGGTGCACTTCCCAGTCCTTTGGGACCTCTGAGCAGAGACTCAAGCAAATAAACAGTAGGTAACACCCCACAGCAGATAATTCCTCTTCATTTTAGACATGCGCACACACACCATGTCTCTCCCGTTTATGTGCAAACCCCAGACAGAGCCGGAGAGCAGCATGGATAAAACTGGGATAGGGGAGGTACAGTAAGAGCCACTGACAGCTACCTGGGTAAGGGGGGAGCCTCAGGCAAAGCATGCCAGAAGAATACACAGCCCATCACACTGATCATGTTTGAAAAGAATTTCTAGAGGTAGAGGCCAGAGCTGCATCTCACCCTGGTTGGAAATCACAGCAAGGAGAAACAGGAGCTGGGTATGAACACAGTGTATGAGCTCTCCCACCTGTCCAGCCACACACCCTGGTGTCACTGAGCCTTTTCTAAGGAGACAAACTTTTTAACACTACTTTGGATACTTGATTCTTGGTTGCAAAAATGCCTGGAGCACAGCAGGTTCCTCCACAAAGACCAGAGGAGGATGGGAGGGGTGAGAGCCCTGCACAGTGAAGGGTCATCATAGGAACCTAGCAGCATCTCACCCTGTGGAGACCTTGGCTGCAGGGCTACAAAGACACTGAGGGGATTGGAGCATCTTTCTGAGCAGGAGAGGCTGAAAGACCTGGGGCTCTTTAGCCTGGGGAAGAGCAGACTGAGAGGGGGATCTTCTTAGTGTTGGTCAATAGCTAAAGGGCACTGGGGTAAGGAGATGGGCCCAGACTTTTTTTCAATGGTGTCCAGCAACAGGACAAGGGGCATCAGGCACAAACTGGAACACAGGTTCCATCTGAACAGGAGGAAAAGCTTCTATTCTGTGAAGTTTGCTGGAGCCCTGGGAGAGGCTGCCCAGATAGGTTGTGGAGTCTCCTTCTCTGGAGAGATTCCAAAGCTGCCCGAGTGTGATCCTCTGCAACCTGCCATGGTTGACCCTGCTTTAGCAGAGGGTTTGGGCTAGATGACCCCCAGAAGTCCCTCCCAACCCCTACCATGCTGAGATTCTGTGTGCAGTCAGGACTAACCCGGCACAGCGCCGCACATCCCAGTTCCAACCATCTGGGAGATAACGCCGTATCCCACGCCTTGAATCACAAATATTTTCCTTTCACACTTCAAGTTGTCCAAGTAATTACAAGCAGTCTTGATAACTGAGGTTTCCAACCAATCCTCTCCTCTGCAGCTCTGCTGGAACAGAGATCTTCATTTTCTGGGAGAATGGAAAGAGGATGAAATGGGGCTGGACCATCTTGGTGCCCTGAGGGGCTGAATCTGTCTGTGCAAGGAGAGCAGGGGGAATTCAGTGCACTAACTAAGCCCCAGGGTGATGGAGCTGGGACGCCTTGGGAAGGGGCTGAGCCTTGTACACATCATTAGAAATGCCTTCTTTTTTTTAAATTTTTTTTTAAGCTTATGTGGCTGCCTTTATAGCTCCACAGTAGCACTAAAAGAGGTGGTGAGGATTAGCATGCTTTAAAAAGATCCTAAAGCCAACCTGTTCACCAACTGTCACCAACACTTCCCTGACAAGCCAGGCTGCATGTTCAAAGCAATCAGTACCAAAAGGCAGGTACATGAGGACGCTTCAGCATCACATTCCCCCAAGCCCCATGTCAGAGACATAAACCTGCTTGGAAAGGTAAAAAAAGGGAGCAAAAAAATAATTACATCACTCCGTGCCCTTTGAACAACCTTTGGATCCCGATGGCTTTTGCCAAGAAGAATAATGAAAGTCAAACTAATTAAGCAATGAACAAGGCCACAGTACAAAGTGTGACAACTTTAAGTCTGGCAAGTTGTTAGGAAGGTCACAGCTCTCAACTTTGCTTTCCTGCTGCCGCTCTGGGAGCAACCATGATGCAAAAGCTGATTTTTAAGTGTATTTCTTCATGTTAAGCATGAACTCAAAGCTCAAAAATGGAGCATGGTGAGATCCTACTTGGAGCACTGCATCCAGAAGAAGGACATGGAACTGTTAGAGAGGGTCCAGAGGAGGGCCACAAAGATGATCCAGAGGGCTAGAACACCTCTCCTGTGAAGCCAGGCTGGGAGAGTTGGGTTTGTTCAGCCTGGAGAAGAGGCGGCTTTAGGGATACCATAGAGCAGCCTTCCAGTATTTGAAGGGGACCTACAGGATGGTTGGATAGGGGCTTCTTACAAAGGCATGTAGCAACAGGACAAGGGGCAGTGGCTTCAAACTGGAAGCAGCTAGATTTAGATTAGACATTAGGAAGAAATGAGGGTAGTGAGGCACTGGAACAGCTTGTCCAGAGAAGCTGTGGAGGCTGCAACACTGGAAGTGTTCAAAGTCAGGTTGGAAGGGGCCTTGAGCAATCTGGTGTAGTAGGAGGTGTCCCTGCCCAAGGCATATGTAATGGGTTGGGGCAGACCCCCTCCCCACCACGCCTAGCAGTAACGACTCAGACAAACAGATTGCAAAAGTGATGGAAAGTTTAAATAGAGAACAGTGAGTGCGTACAGAAGGCTAGAAGCACAGTGACAAGAGAGACCCCGAAACAGACCCAGAAAGATCCCATCCCCACCTGAGGGTGCACCCAAAACCCCCAGGGCTCCTCCTTCCCCCCCACTGCTAGGCTAGTCTCAGCTGGCCAGAAATTTATAGTGGTGCAAGGGATCATGGTAGAAATACCTAATTTCCTGTGTCCACCCACTGGTCTGGACTTCTGGACACAGGAAACACCCTGGCCAAGCTGTCAGCCCATGGCTTGGACAGCAGCACACTGAGCTGGGTTAGGAACTGGCTGGATGGCCGAGCCCAGAGAGTGGTGGTGAATGGTGCTACATCCAGCTGGCGGCCAGTCACTAGTGGTGTGCCCCAAGGGATCAGTGCTGGGCCCCATGCTCTTTGACATCTTTATTGATGATCTGGATGAGGGCATTGAGTCCATCATCAGTAAATTTGCTGATGACACCAAGCTGGGGGCAGGAGTTGATCTGCTGGAGGGTAGAGAGGCTCTGCAGAGGGACCTCGACAGGCTGGACAGATGGGCAGAATCCAATGGCATGAGATTTAACACATCCAAGTGCTGGGTTCTGCACATTGGCCACAACAACCCCATGCAGTGCTACAGGCTGGGGTCAGAGTGGCTGGAGAGCAGCCAGGCAGAGAGGGACCTGGGGGTACTGGTCGATGGTAGGCTGAACATGAGCCTGCAGTGTGCCCAAGCAGCCAAGAGGGCCAATGGCATCCTGGCCTGCATCAGGAACAGTGTAGCCAGCAGGAGCAGGGAGGTCATTCTGCCCCTGTACACTGCACTGGTTAGGCCACACCTCAAGTACTGTGTCCAGTTCTGGGCCCCTCAGTTTAGGAAGGATGTTGACTTGCTGGAACGAGTCCAGAGAAGAGCAACAAAGTTGGTGAGGGGTTTGGAACACAAGCCCTATGAGGAAAGACTGAGGGAGCTGGGGTTGCTCAGCCTGGAGAAGAGGAGACTCAGGGGTGACCTTATCACTCTCTACAACTACCTGAAGGGAGGTTGTAGACAGGCGGATGATGGTCTCTTCTCCCAGGCAGCCAGTACCAGAACAAGAGGACACAGTCTCAGGCTGGCCAGGGGAGGTTCAGGTTGGATGTTAGGAAGAAGTTCTATACAGAAAGAGTGATTGCCCATTGGAATGGGCTGCCCAAGGAGGTGGTGGAGTCGCCGTCATTGGATGTGTTCAGGAGGAGACTTGATGGGGTACTTCGTGCCATGGGTTAGTTGTTTGGGTGGGTTGGATTGGTTGATGGGCTGGACGCGATGATCTTGAAGGTCTCTTCCAACCTGGTTTGGTTTATTCTAAAATGGTTTATTCTCACCCCCGTAGCAGAGGGCACCCAGCCCAAACTATGACAGGAGCCACCCCTTATTTCATACCATAATCCCTGCACCCAAACACATCATCAAATCAGAGAACTTCTGATGACATGTCCAGTGAAGTCCGTATCTTCATCTGGGCGTCCACCCAAAAAGTCTCTCATTCAGGCTCAAGTGTCTGTCCATTCCAGTTCTTCTTCCTTCATCCAACGGAACCTCCCAGTGATGCAGAGTTCACTCTCCTGCGGTGCAAGCTCTCCATAGATTCGTTGGACATGCTGGTCACCTGGAAAAGCCTCACAACTTCTCAGCCAAGCCTTTATTCTCATCTCTATTTACTCGGCGGCATATTCTCCACCCTTGGGGCAGGCCAGTCGGAACAATTCGGCTCCACGACTGCCTTTTGCAATCCATCCAGGGTGCTGCAACCAACCGCTTCCAACCACGGTCCAAAACTACACGGATGCATGTCCGAGGCACTCCGCCACCCCACTGGGCATTTGCGTACCGAGGCATGACAGCATCCGGCTGCACAACCCCCCAGAAGAGGGAGGGGCTGCACCACAGCTCACTGAGAAGAAGGGAGGTGGAACCAGGCGCTCGGTGCCATTTTTGGAACTCACCCGGAGATCGGGAAGAGAGATTAGAGCCGGCCCTACTGCAGCCCGAGCACACGGCTGGGCCCTCCGCTGCCGCCACTTGGCATACAACAGGGCTCCGCCCACCTCTACCGCCATTGCACAGAATCAAAATCACCTCCACCTCTCGGACACTCAAACGGCTTCTCCAGCGAAAGCCATAAACGCGTTCTCAGAGCCCTTGAAAACGACTTTCCAGCTGGGGTCCCTGACGGCCCTCCAAGGTTTCGGGAGCTGGCTCACCCGCTCGCAGCGGCTGGCTCGATCCCCGCAGTGAGAATGGACCTGACTCTGATCTGTTTGCCATTGCCCCTCCCCCACTTCGCTCCCCGCCATGGAGGAAGGGCAGCTCGCTCGGGACAGCACCCAGACCAGCAACCGCCGGGGACCAGCCGCTGCTCTCCTTTTCGGGCTGCGGGAATCGCCATCGCTGCCGAGTTTTGCCGTGAGGAAGGAGCAGCCGCCCTTTCACGTGGGCAGACTCGTGATCCCAGCGGCGGGAGCGGCTGAATTTAAAAGGCTCTGCTGCGGCTCGGGGGGCTCTCTTCATCGGGCACCCTGTATTCTCTTGTACTCTCACGCGCCGTCCCTTTTTTTTTTTTTTTTTTTTTTTTTTTTAAATTGGCAGTAGGTGCTGTGGACAGGGACAGCCATGGTTGTAACTCGCAGCAAAATCTCCCTAAAAAAATCAGTGTCGACCCAGACCGAGGTAGAACAGAAGCACGTAGCTGTCCAGGTATCTGGCTGTAGAGAAGAATGCTGGAGCCTGGCACTTGAGATGCAGGGTAGTGGGGGCAACTCTTGTATAAGGTGTGAGCAGGTTGACTATCTGCTTAATATGGTGGCCAGACTGAAGGATAAGTTTGCTAGCCTTAGAAATGTAAGGAAATGTAGGAAAGAGATGAACCAGAGGAGGAAGGAGATGGACCAAAGGAGGAAAGAGGTGAATCAGAAGAGGAAAGAGTTGAATCGGAGTAAGCAGGCTCTGCAGGCTCCCCCAGCAGAGGCTGGTTATTCAAAAAGCAGAGGGGAATGGACGCAGGTTCCTCTCAAAAGATGCAAAGTTAAACCTCCTTGCCTCCCCTCACCTTCCCCACTGCTCTTGGAAAATAGATATGGAGCACTGGAGATTGAGGGTGAGGTGGTCCTGATGCCGGAGGACACACCATCTGGAGTTCTCCCTAAAGCTAAGCAGCCTAAGGTTAAACAGCCTTCCGCTGGCATCAGGACCTGTTCCCTCAAAAAAAAGAGGAGGGTAATTGTTATTGGTGATTCCCTTCTGAGGGGAATGGAGGGCCCTATATGTTGGCCTGACCCATCTCATAGGGAACTCTTGTCTGCCAGGAGCCCAAGTTAATGATGTTACCAGTAGGCTGCCTAGACTGGTGCAGCCCTCTGACTACTACCCTTTACTAGTTATGCAGTTAGGGAATGGTGATGTTGCAACCAGAACTCCCAGGGCTATCAAAGATGACTTCAGGGCCCTGGGAGACCTGGTTGAGGGGTAAGGGGTACAAATAATTTTTTCATCAATACCCTTAACTGCAGGAGGGAATACAGTAAGGAACAGGCCAGCAGCTATAGTTAACAAGTGGCTTAGAGGCTGGTGCAGTCAAAAGAATTTTTGTTTTTTTGATATTGGGAAACTTTCTACTGCACCAGGCCAGCTGGCAACAGATAGAGTACATCTGTCCCAGAGAAGGGGAAAGATCACTGTATATGAGAATGGACTGTCCCCCAAAGGTAAAAAGATCCTAGGAAGGGAATTGGCAGGTCTCATAGACAGGGCTTTAAACTAGTTTTGAAGGGGGAAAGGGCTGAAAATAGTCCTCTCAGACAAGAGTCTGGGGGTGACAAGCTCAAGCTAGAGTCGGAGGTGAAACCACCAGCCCAGCTGAAGTGTATGTACACTAATGCACGAAGCATGGGTAACAAACAGGAGGAGCTGGAAGCCTTGATGCAGCAGGAAAATTATGATGTAGTTGCCATCACAGAGACGTGGTAGGACGACTCACATGACTGGAGCGCTGCAATTGACGGTTACAAGCTCTTCAGGAGAGACAGGCGAGGAAGAAGGGGTGGAGGGGTGGCCCTGTACATCAGGAAGGCACTAGATGCCATTGAGATGGAGATTAGGGATGATCGGGTTGAATGCTTGTGGATAAGAATTAGAGGGAAGACCAGCAGGGCAGACACCCTGGTTGGAGTCTGTTATAGACCACCCAACCAGGAGGAAGATGTTGATGAAGCATTCTATAGGCAGCTTAGGGCTGTCTCAAGATCTCCGGACCTTGTTCTCATGGGCGACTTCAACCTGCCTGACATCTGCTGGGATCTCAACACGGCAGAGAGGAGACAGTCTAGGAGGTTCTTAGAGTGCATGGAGGACAGCTTCTTATCCCAGGTGCTGCGTGAGCCTACCAGGGGCAAGGCTATGCTTGACCTCCTCTTCACCAACAGGGAAGGACTGGTGGGTGATGTGGTGGTTGGAGGGTGTTTGGGGTCCAGTGACCACGAGATAATTGAATTCTCAGTTTTTGGTCAAGCCAAGAGGAGCAGCAAGAAGACCTCCACTCTGGACTTCCGGAGGGCAGACTTCAGGTTACTCAAGGAACTAATTCAGAGGGTTCCTTGGGATAAAGCCCTTAAAAGCAAAGGGGTCCAGGAGAGCTGGACCTACTTCAATGAAGAATTGTTGAAGGCTCAGGGACAGGCTGTGCCAATGTGCCGGAAGATGAGCCGCCGGGGCAGACGGCCAGCCTGGATGGTTCATGAACTTTTAATGGAACTGAGGGAAAAAAAGAGGGTGTATCACCTTTGGAAGAGAGGGGAGGCAACCCACAGAATGTTTAAGGATGTTGCTAGGTCTTGTTTCCCTATGTTCCATGAGGAGGTGGTTGGAACTCTCCTTAGAGGCTTGGATCCCCACAAGTCCATGGGACCAGATGGGATTCATCCTAGGGTGCTGAGAGAGCTGGCAGACGAGCTGGCCAAGCCACTCTCCATAATTTTCCAGCAGTCCTGGCTCACTGGAGAGGTCCCAGAGGACTGGAAGCTGGCCAATGTGGTGCCCACCCATAAGAAGGGCCGGTTGGATGAACCAGGGAATTACAGGCCTGTCAGCCTGACCTCAGTGCCAGGCAAGATCATGGAACAGGTCATCCTGAGTGCAATAACACAGCACTTACAGGATGGCCAAGGGATCAGGCTGAGCCAGCATGGATTTAGGAAGGGCAGGTCCTGCCTGACCAACCTGATCTCCTTCTATGATCAGGTGACCCGCCTGGTGGATGTGGGGAGGCCTGTGGATGTAGTCTACCTGGACCTCAGCAAGGCCTTTGACACCGTCCCCCATAGCAAACTCCTGGCCAAGCTGTCAGCCCATGGCTTGGATGGGAGCACACTGCGATGGGTGAGGAACTGGCTGGAGGGCCGAGCCCAGAGAGTGGTGGTGAATGGTGCCACATCAAGCTGGCGGCCAGTCACTAGTGGTGTGCCCCAAGGATCAGTGCTGGGCCCTGTGCTCTTTAACATCTTTATTGATGATCTGGATGAGGTCATTGAGTCTATCATCAGTAAATTTGCTGATGACACCAAGCTGGGGGCAAGAGTTGATCTGCTGGAGGGTAGAGAGGCTCTGCAGAGGGACCTCGACAGGCTGGACAGATGGGCAGAATCCAATGGCATGAGATTTAACACATCCAAGCGCCGGGTTCTGCACATTGGCCACAACAACCCCATGCAGAGCTACAGGCTGGGGTCAGAGTGGCTGGAGAGCAGCCAGGCAGAGAGGGACCTGGGGGTACTGGTCGATGGTAGGCTGAACATGAGCCTGCAGTGTGCCCAGGCAGCCAAGAGGGCCAATGGCATCCTGGCCTGCATCAGGAACAGTGTGGCCTGCAGGAGCAGGGAGGTCATTCTGCCCCTGTATACTGCACTGGTTAGGCCACACCTCGAGTACTGTGTCCAGTTCTGGGCCCCTCAGTTTAGGAAGGATGTTGACTTGCTGGAACGAGTCCAGAGAAGAGCAACAAAGTTGGTGAGGGGTTTGGAACACAAGCCCTATGAGGAAAGACTGAGGGAGCTGGGGTTGCTTAGCCTGGAGAAGAGGAGACTCAGGGGTGACCTTATCACTCTCTACAACTACCTGAAGGGAGGTTGTAGACAGGCGGATGATGGTCTCTTCTCCCAGGCAGCCAGTACCAGAACAAGAGGACACAGTCTCAGGCTGCGCCAGGGGAGGTTCAGGTTGGATGTTAGGAAGAAGTTCTATACAGAAAGAGTGATTGCCCATTGGAATGGGCTGCCCGGGGAGGTGGTGGAGTCATCGTCATTGAAGGTGTTCAGGAGGAGACTTGATGGAGTACTTGGTGCCATGGGTTAGCTGTTTGGGTGGGTTGGATTGGTTGATGGGTTGGACACGATGATCTTGAAGGTCTCTTCCAAACTGGTTTGGTTTATTCTAAAGGCAGGTTCCGCATTCTCAAGTGGTACCCCGATGCCGATGGTCGAGAACCACCCCTGCTTGAAACAGCAGGAGGGGCTCCGTGCCACCGGCCATGCACCAGGTGTCCCCCCACAATCCACAAGAACTCACACGATCGCCCCAGCAACAAAACTTGAGCCCCAACTGCCAAACGAAAAACCGACACCCAGAACTACATTTAAACTCTCCATCTTTTGCAATCGATCTGCAGAGTGGGCACAACAGCTAGCCCCACGCTGGTGCGCCAAAAATTGTAGTGGTTTGAGCCTTAACTGGGAGTTAAAAGCCCAGATCGGGGAAAGGCTGACAATCTCTTCCCCACTCCCCCCCGTCCTCCCTCCAAACAGAGAGGGGGAAAAAAAAGGGTAAGGAGCAAATCCACTAAACAACAATCTGGAGTCGGCTTGGAAGTAGAGAGGCAAAGAATTTTCTTTAAAATATATATATATATATAGCACAATAACAGGAAAGGTTCACAAGGGCAAGGAACAAGAATGGATGGGAGGGGGACAGAAAAAAAAACCAACAAAACCAGTCTTTCTCTGAGGAGGCGTGGAGGCAGCAGGGAGAAGGATCAGGTCCGGCCACGTGACTGAGGAGCAGGAGGGCAGCTACAGTAGCTCTCATCCAGCAGAGGCAGGAGCCAAAAGGAGATCCAACAGCTATGATGTCCTGCTTTTTATACCCTAGCTGGGCAGGGAGGGGGGAGTGGAACAGACTCAGCTTTCCCAGGGGGAAATGCCCTGCAGGGAGGGTAAAGTACCCACAAGCCCTCCACCCTGCTTTGTTTTTTTTTGTTTTCAGAAAAGGGTGTTAACCCACCACAGCATAGGAATTGGAACTAGATGATCTTTAAGGTCCCTTCCAATCCAAATGGTCACAGCCCCATGAAGATGTCCAAGGACAAGTAGCAGACACCAACCCATGGACACCCAATGTGTGCTTGGACCTACCATGGTGCTGGCTCCATATTTTTGATTCCTAATCCTCCTTGCCCAAAAGCTGCCCAGCTGGAGCTCTGCCCAGCTGCAGGAAAGGACTTTGTTCTTCACTACTTCTTTGCTGATAAAAGTATCTAAAACATAAAAGGACTAGATGACCTTTAAAGGTCTCTTCTAACCCAAACCATTCTATGATCCAAAGTCACCCAAAATGTCTCACTACCAGCAGCAAGCATGGAAAACCTGGAGCACTAGGATCCAGCACACACGGATGCTCTGTATGCCTTTCTGTTGGGAGTGGTGGGCTGGTGGTGCTTGAGCAACATCACCATTGATATTATGGTTGGCAACATCATGGCAAGCCCAAGCCATGATGGATGCTCCAACCCAGTTGGCAACAATGCAGAACCTTCTTCCTCTTGGCCATCAAGCAAAATATGTGTTGATGAACCAAGCCATGTGCCTTCTTCACCCACCCAAGTGCAGAGTGACTTCTCCAAATAACAGTGTTGGGCTGGTTTTGTCCTTCCTTTGGGTTTCCAGATGGAACCAAGAATAGTAAAGATTCCCTCCATCTTGTACCAGAACTGAGTAAAGACCAGGGAAGAGGGGAGAACTATGAAAATTAAGACCAGAGTGACTGGGTGAATGCAGATGGTGGGTGCAGAAGCACTAAAAGGAAGAAACAGCAGAAGGGCTAAAAAAATGTTAGATGTCAATGGTCCTCAGGTTAACGTGTCTTCAGGATCTCAGCACACATCTACCTGCAGCATGCCAGGAGACTCATTGAATCTTGGAACACAACAGAGTAGACAGACTGACCACTGTCAGCTTCTCCAAGGTATGAAGAGGCATGTGCAAAGCCTCAGAAAAAGACAGGAGGTGTGAGGAGCATAGCAGCTGCCATCTCCATCACACTGTCAAGCATCCTGTACTGACCTCCTGGACATCTTCTTCCTGACACACATCCCCAACTCTGTGGATCTGAGAATGTGAGCATGGATCTGTGAAATCCATTTTGGATTGGATTGACTTCAACCTAAAAAAACCTTCCCTTGTTTCAAGGTCTTGCATAGAGACTTGCTTCATCACTGATGCAATGCTGAAGCCACAATCTGTTCACTGAGATTCCACCATCATCAATACATATACAACACTGCCAGAGGATGGGGTAAGAGGAGTGGAGAACACAAATCTCTCAACCTGATTTGCCCATCTCTGAGGCATACAACTCTTGCTGCTATGCTGCTGTATCAGTCTGGATCTGAAGTTTTTAAGGGAAAACTGTGATTTTTGTGCCATGTTGGCTCTCTTTGATGGAAGACCTACATCAGTAGTGTTAAAAATTGAAAAGGGGCGAACCAAAGAGCCCTGAAAACACAGATGGAGATGTAGGACTCAAGAACCATTTAGGCTGGAAGAGATCTCTAAGATCATTAAGTCCAAACATTAACCCAGCACTGCCTGTTTACTGCTAAACTATGTCCCCCATAAGATGATGCCCCTCCAAAGATGATGACTCCAACACTGCACTGGGTAGCTGGTTCCAGGGCTTGACAACCCTTTTGGGGAAGACTGGCATCACATCATCCAACACTTGGATCTTATTCCTGTGCTATTTAGTGATGTCAGCAGCAACCAGGAAAAAAAAAAAAAAGAAAAGAAAAAAAAAACAACAGAGGAAAAGCAAGAGATGGAGCCTGCTTTGTAAATGAGAAATTTGTTTGTGCCACTCAAGAGTGGTATGGCAGTGCCTTCAGCTACAATTTATGCAGTGTTTTAAAGGTTTACATAAATCTTAAACAATATTCTCCATCACTCCAGCCTGTTACAGGCATGTACAGCAAAAAGGAAGGCACCGGCGATGTCGGATTTATGGTGGAAAGCCCTCCAACGCCTTCTCCCATGCAGCAGGCTCCAGGCAACAACTGCATTTTTATTCACCCTGTGGTGTGGGGCTCTCCTCCCCCTTTACTTTCCCCTAGTGAAGCCACATCTGGAGGACTGTGTCCAGTTCTGGGCTGCCCAGTTTGAGAGAGACAAGGAATTACTGGAAAAAGTACAGCGGAGGCAACAAAAATGTGGAAGGGACTGAAGCATCCCTGGGAGGAGGAAAGGCTGAGCAACCTGGGGCTATTTAGCCTGGAGAAGAACAGACTGAGAGGAGATCTTCTCAATGCTGATCAATAGCCGAAGGGCAGATGTTAAGAGAATGGGGCCAGACTCTTTTCAGTGGTGCCCAGTGACAGAACAAGGGCCAACAGGAACAAAATAGAACCCAGGAAGTTCCATCTAAGCATGAGAAGAAACTTCTTCCTGTGAGGGTGCTGGAGCCCTGGACCAGGCTGCCCAGAGAAGCTGTGGAGTCTCCTCCTCCAGGGAGATTCCAAACCTTCCTGCACACAATCCTGGGCAACCTGCTATCAATAACCCTGCTTTAGCAGGGAGTGTTGACTGGATGATCTCTAGAAGTCCCTTCAAATCCTCACCATCCTTGAATTTGGGATTCAGTAATCCAGTAGTAACTCTGGGGCTGCTGCCATGCAGGCAGGAACGAACCCAAACCCACTGAGCGAATTAAGGGCAGGAGAAATTCCAGAGAGAGACCTCACGAGTGCCCACTGACACAGAAACCCCATACCAACTTCAAAAGGGCAGAGCTCCTTTACGTTGTGCAACACTTTGCTGAAGGGGACCCATATGGCACCCACTTGGTGTCATGGTCTAGTCATGGGGTCTGTGTTGATAGGTTGGACTCGATGATCCTCGAGGTCCTTTCCAACCTAAGTGATACTGTGATATACATGTGAAATCATTAACTTCATCTGCTGCTTTTGCTCCTGCCATCAATGATTAACGAACATGAAGCAATCAGCATTTTTTCCCCCTTTTAACGAGGAACATTTTTTTTCCCTAAAGAAAGAAAGAAAATGAAAAACCAACAACAAAAAACTAATCTCACGTCCTTACTTCTGCAAGTCGCCGTGAGGATTCGTGCCAGCTCTGCCCAGCTTAAACATTCACACACTGATTTTCAAGGTCACCACTGAAATACGTCATTTTCTACTCAGCCCCTTCTCCTCCGTAACGCGGAGCTCTACTCAGTGCCGACAACGCTGCGCGCAAGGGGCCAGCACCCAAAACGGCCTCGGCAAACTTCATGCCATAAAAGAAGCCCGAAGTAAAATACCCAAGGGAAGGCGGCCTTGGAAAAATGCTAATCTCCTTCGTTAGCCACACACCGGCTTTGCTTGGCACTGTTGTATAAATGCTGAGTAAAGTGACAGCAAAGGTTTTTTCTCCCCCCTCACCCCAGCTAGGTCGCAGCGGGAGAGCCCAGACATATGAACATCCCAGCACTCACTTCCGAACCCACCGCTCGCTCCAAACCCCACCACTCGCTCCCAAAGCCCTCTCAGCAAAAGGGCTGCACTAGGTGGAAGGAGTCGTGGTCCCTTACCCAGCAGCTCCCCCGCTCCGTGGCTCTGCTCGCTGGCTGCGCGGCCCCCGGATGACGAACATGCCGCCGGCTCCCGCTCGCTCCCGCACGCTCCCCCCATGCGCTCCCTGGGGGTTGGCGAGCCCTTCAGCACCCGTCAGCACATGGTGCTGTTGCCATCGCGGGCGAATAGGACTCACCGCCAGCTTCTCCCACACGGTTCCCTCACCGGCTGGTCGATAATGAAACCCAAGGCACGCCGCCGGACCCGAGCGAGCGCCGGCGATGACACCTGCCAGGCAGCTCCGACGGCACGGGAGCGAGCGAGCGAAAGCAGCAAGGCTTGCAGCTTGCTGGGGTTAGAAACAGAACCAGCCCCATCCCAGGGACTCTCATCTTTTAAAGTGAAACTATCAAACGCTCGAAATCAAAGGCAGTTTTGTTTGCTCTAAATTCAGACACAAGTCAGTTTTTATTCTCTGCATCCCCATAAGGCACCATGACAGCTGAGTGTGCCCCAGATGTTATTACATTTTATCTCACATTTTATCTCTAGAGCACAGAAAAATTATCATTGCACATGAGGAAAAACCACGGTGCAGGAAAAACTCCCTTACCCAAATCTCACCCCTCTTGTACCTCCCCACATCCCAGTCTGATGATGGAACCTGAGGCTTCTCCATCCAAAAAGAGGCATTTCATGGAATTGCAGAATCTCAGACTGGTGAGGGTCAGAAGGGACCCCTGCAGATCACCTAGTTCAACCCTCCTGCTAAAGCAGGGTCACCCATAGCAGGTTGCATAGGATCACATCCAGGTGGGTTTGGAATCTCTCCAGAGAAGGCAACTTCACAATTCTTGCCCTTAAAACAGCAGGTTTTTTACTTTGCCAGACTTGGAAAGTGTCAGCTTGGACTTACAAGTTGGACTTACAGCTTGGACTATGAGACAAACCCAGAATCAGGCTGTGTATCACCCTGGGAGTGATCAGGACACCCCCCCCCCCCCCCCACCCCCCCCCCCAGTTTTCTCCACAGAGCTGATGTGCACCACAGTATGTTCTGCTAAAATTTTGGATGTGCCTTGCTTTTGTATGGAGCTTGGGTTGGAGGACAGCAGATTTAAGGAAAAAAAACCCCAAACTGTCATCATCCAAACTTGTCTCCAGGGGGTCACAACTACCCCAATGCCCAGCCAGGAGCATGGGGACATGCTGTAACTTCACACCCTCAGTCATATCACAGGCACCATCAAGGTCTGGATGTCACCTTTTTTGAATAGCATAAACAAAACCAAACATGGAACCTTAAGGTGTTTGAGGTGTAAAGTGGCTCTTTTGATCCACGTCCAAATAATTTGGGGTTTGCCATCGGTGTGGCATTTGAATGACTGATTTCAGGGACCCTGGGGAAGGTCCCTTCTCCCCTGTCCTGCTCCTCAGTTCTCAAATTCTTTTCATCAAAAGTAAAGATGAAGCAGGATGGGACTTGGATAGCACAGCTACAGACATCAGAGTAGACACAAAGGAGGAGAAAGTGCTCAGAATGGCACGGGGCGGGGGAAACTTTGACAAGGAACTTGGAATAAAGTGTGTTGGTAGGATGGGGAGATACAGAAATGATGCTCCAGAAGTCAGCAGAGGAGAATAATGTCCAGGTACTCTTTTCCCTGTTCATTGCAGAGGGGTTGGACTTGATGACCTTCTAACCCAGACCATTCTATGATTTCATGATTTTCAGTCCAGGGAGGATGCTGCTGTCTGCATAGTAGAACCTAGAGGACCACAGCTGCAGAAGGGCCAAGCAGAGAAGATCACAGCGTCACAGAATCACTTAGGTTGGAAAAGACCTTTAAGATCAAGTCCAATTGTTAATCTGCCAAGTCCACCACTAAACCATGTACCTCAGCACCACACCTACATAGTTTCTAAATCCTTCCAGGGATGGGGACTCTACCACTGCCCTGGGCAGCCTGGGCCAGGCCTCGACAACCCTCTTGGGGAAGAAATTGCTCCTCACATCCAACTTAACCTATCCTTGGGACAATGTGAGAAGAGACCAACCCCCATCAGGTTCCAACATACTTTCAGGCAATTGCAGAGACTGAGAAGGTCTTCCCTGAGCCTCCTTTTCTCCAGGTAAACAACCTAACTGCAGAGACCTTACGTGGTCCAGCTGTACTGAGATGGCACAATGGCAAAGAAGGGAAAGAGATGAGAGCTATAATTCAAGTGTAGTTCTACTGAAAACCCAGCCCCCCAGCAAAGACTCTATTTCATTGACAACCATGGAGCAAATTAAGGCTGAAGACTAAACCCCGTGGCCTGCTCAAAACCCAAGCTCCTGCCTGCATTATCTCAAAGCACAGCCTTTTTTTTGGAGGGGATCCTTCCATTTTTTCTTCTCCTTGCAGTCTTGAAGGAGCTGGGAAGTGCAGAATACCAATTTAAAACTCAAATAATTGAGAGTTTCAAGAGTTTACCAACAAATTCCACCCTTTCATCTGTTCAATTTTTTTATGACTTCAGCAGCCAAAAATTACCCTTGCAGGAATGGCCCAGCTCCAGCAGTGAATTTGATTCCAGCTGCTGTGTTAAATGAATGATTAATAGATGTCTTTGTCCTAGCTGCATCTGCCTTTCATGAGAACATCGACGTTAACCTGGGAGTAACACCCCAGTTCTGCCTTCAGTGTATTTTTCACACCATCTCTTCACCTTTAAGGAGATTTGAAAGAGTTGGATGAGGAGTAGTGAATGTGATGTCACCATAAAAAGGGAAACATTGGTGGATGAAAAGCTGGACAGGAGCCAGCAGTGTGTGCTCACAGCCCAGAAGCCAACTGCATCTTGGGCTGCATCCAAAGCAGAATGGGCAGCAGGTCGAGGGAGGGGATTCTGCCTCTCTGCTCCACTCTGGTGAGACCCCACTGTGTCCAGTCCACAGCACAATAAAGACATGGACCTATGGGATTGAGTCCAGGGGAGGCCACAAAGGCTATCTGAGGGCTGGAACCCCTCTGCTGTGAGGACAGGCTGAGAGAGCTGGGGTTGTTCAGCCTGAAGAAGCAAAGGCTCCAGGGAGACCTTATTGCAGCCTTTGAATACTTTAATGGGGCCCACAAGAAAGATGGGACAGACATTTCAGCACGGCTTGTTGTGACAGGGCAGGGGGGTTATGCTTTTAAACTAAAAGAGGGAAGAATGAGGCTAGACAGAAGGAAAACATTGTTAATGCTGAGGGTGGTGAGACACTGGCCCAGACTGCCCAGAGAGGTGGTAGATACCCCATCCCTGGTACCATTCTGGCTTAGGTTAGATGGGGCTCTGAGCAACCTGCTCTAGTTAAGGCTGGACTAGATGAGCTGTGAAGGTCCCTTCCCACCCAAACCATTCTGTGATCCTATTCCATGAGATAAACTCAGCAGAACACACCTCTCCCAACACAGAGTTAAGCCAGACAAGGCATTTGGAAGACAAAGAACTTGCAGAAGATCCAGAGCTCCTGCAAGGTGCCCAACTTTCATTTTCTTGCCCGCTCTCCTGGGCATGGTGATTAATTATGAAGGCTGCAGAAAACAAGCGAGCGGAAGGGACCTGGCTCCCTGCTGGCACCTCTGAGCCTCAGCCTCATGCACTGCTCATCCATCACCTGAAACACTGGCAAAGCTCAGCCCAGGCAACCTCCGCTGCCGGCAACACAAACAGTGCAGTCCCAGCTACGGCCTGACCTTCAGCCACTCCCACTTGAAAGCACCACCATGTACAGGTTTGTCTACTTCAATATAGCTATTTCCCACTGTAGTGGTTTGAGCCTTAACTGGGAGTTAAAAGCCCAAATGGGTAAAAGGCCAACAATCTCTTCCCCACTCCCCCCCCACCTCCTCCCTCCAAACAGAGAGGGAAAGAAAAAAAAAGGGGTAAAGAGCAAATCCACTAAACCACAATCTGGAGTCGGCTTGGAAGTAGAGAGGCAAAGAATTTTTCTTTATATATATATATGACAATAACAGGAAAAGTTCACAAGGGCAAGGAACAAGAGTGGATGGGAGGGGGACAGAAAAGAATAATACAAAACCAGTCTTTCTCTGAGGAGGCACGGAAGCAGCAGGGAAAAGGATCAGGTCCGGCCACGTGGCTGAGGAGCAGGAGGGCATCTGCAGTAGCTCTCATCCAGCAGAGGCAGGAGCCAAAAAGGAGATCCAACAGCTATGATGTCCTGCTTTTTATACCCTGGCTGAGCAGGGAGGGGGGAGTGGAACAGACTCAGCTTTCCCAGGGGGAAATGCCCTGCAGGGAGGGTAAAGTACCCGCAAGCCCTCCACCCTGCTTTGTTTTTTGTTTTCAGAAAAGGGCGTTAACCCACCACACACCCCCACCCCCCACTCCAACATTTGGTAATAATCCACCAGAAACTGAGAAGTAAAATAAAACTGTGTAAAATAAAAATAAAAACCATCTTGTGGCATTTAATGATTCCATCAGGTTGTACTGTTGAGCATCTGACTCTCAGCTCTGCGTTGACTTAGTCACACCAATGGTGGTTCTTTTAAAGCTTCCTCCTGAATCAAATACATGGGTTTGAGCTAAAAGTTTCTAAAGGGTTCATATTACCAGGCTGTCCAGGGAAGTATTGGAATCACCATCTCTGGAGGGATCTCAGTGATGTGTGGATGTAATGCTGAGGGACATGATTTAGTGGGGACCTGGCAGTGCTGGGTTAACTGTGGGACTCAGTGATCTTAAAGGTCTCTTCCAACCAAAACAATTCTGTGCTTCTATGTAGGGCAAATTCAGCTCAAAATAAGTTTTAATTCAATGACCCTACCACTCCAGATCTTCTACACTGTAAACCTCTTGGCCAGCCCAGCACAAGGTCCCATGCTGTGACAGGTTATTAAACCTCCAACTCAAGTACTCCAGCAGGTCCAGGGAGGTTCTCCTCTCTCTCTACTCTGCCCTGGTGAGACCACCCCTGGGATATTGTGTCCAGTTTGAGGGTTCCAAATTCAAGAGAGACAGGGATCTGCTGGAGAGTCCAACAGAGAGCTACAAGGATGATTGAGGGATTTCCACATGTCTCCAAGACTGAGAGCCCTAAACCAGGCTGCCCAAAGGGGTTGTGAAATCTCCCTCTTTGGAGAGATTCCAAATCATCCTGGAAGGCAACCCTGGATAATCTGCTTTAGCAGAGGGGTTGGACTAGATGATCTCCATAGGTCACTTCCAACCCCCACCATTCTATGATCTGAGGTTCCATAATAACAGGCAAGACATAGTAGTTGTGGGTGTCCCATCACTGGAAGTGCTCCAGTTCAGGTTGGATGAGGCTATCATAGTATCATAGTATCATTCAGGGTTGGAAGGGACCACAAGGATCATCTAGTTCCACCCCCCCTGCCATGGGCAGGGACACCCCACACTAGATCAGGCTGGACAGAGCCTCATCCAGCCTGGTCTTAAACACCCCCAGGGACAGGGCCCCAACCACCTCCCTGGACAACCCATTCCAGGGTTTCACCACTCTCATGGTGAAGAACCTCCTCCTCACATCCAGCCTGAATCTCCCCACCTCCAGCTTCATTCCATTCCCCCTAGTCCTGTCACTACCTGAGATCCTGAGAAGTCCTTCCCCAGCCTTCCTGTAGGCCCCCCTCAGATACTGGAAGGCCACAATTAGGTCACCTCGGAACCTTCTCTTCTGCAGACTGAACAGCCCCAACTCCTTCAGTCTGTCCTCATAGGAGAGGTGCTCCAGCCCTCTGATCATCCTTGTGGCCCTTCTCTGGACACGCTCCAGCACCTCCACATCCCTCTTGTAATAGGGGCTCCAGAACTGGACACAGTACTCCAGGTGGTTAAAGATGTCCCTGCTCGTTGCAAAGGGGGTGGACTAGGTAATCTTCTAGGGCCCCTTCCAATCAAACCCTATGATTGCATGACTTGAGGGCCCCTTCAAAAGAACTTGAGCCTGATCTTTTGTGGCTGTGGACAACAGCGTGAAACAGACATAAAACACCAACTAATCTGCGCTCCTAGCATTCAAAGTCTCCTGAAACAGACAAGCCTTAAGAGATGGAGAAGCAGTATGGAGGAACCTGGAGGAAGACCAGCCACAGAACAGTATCAGAAACATCCATTTGTAGCAGAGGTAAGATGAGCACTCGACACTGACATTTAAAAGCCAGCATCTCGATGGATGTCATTCCAGGTTAGGAAGGGAAAATGAGGTTTAGTTTATTCGAGACACAACTGCCTGGCAGTGAGCAGATGTTCTCCAGGAGCAGAACTTCAGAGATGGATTATTTTATATATTTTTTTAATGATAAATGAAGGCATGGAAAATGTTCTTCTGATTTTACAACCGCTCAAATCACCTTCCAGCTTCACCTATGTCCCATGAGGATACTCTAGCAGCCTCCATGGTAAAGCTTCTGCTGAGAGAGTGAGTTGACATAGCAACAAGGCAGCTCAGATGAGACCACTAGGTATCTCCACTACTCTGAACTTTGTGCTTTACGTACAAAACCTACCTACCCCCTGTACTGACCAGCTACAATGATCTTTCTCCATCAACACGGATCTTTAGCATCTTGATGCTCAAGCAGCTAAGAACTCCTCCAGGAATCTGCAGCTTCTCCCCAAAGAGGGATGCACTCCGTTTCTCTGACAGCAACACCTTTTAGGCCCACCTACACGGGCTCAGGTATCACAGTTGGAGCTGAGCAGAACAAACACAATGCAAACACGCGAGGCTCAATGCTTTGCCAAGGTGCTCGCATCCACACGACTGCGTTAACATCCTCTGACAGCCAAGCTCCAGAGAGGTTTTCTACCCTCTCCAGGTAGCTAACACCAGATGAGGAGCATCTGAGGTAAATGGCTGAATGGGGAAGCAAGGAAGAAAGAGCTTTGTTTTGTTAAATAAACAACAATCCCAAGCTGCACATTCAAGTCTGCAGGTCTGATGAAGTCAGAGTTCAGCATTTCCAGCCTGGCTTCTTCCACCACTTCAATAAAGCTCTAAAGAAACTGGGAATAGAATAGAATAGAATAGAATAGAATAGAATAGAATAGAATAGAATAGAATAGAATAGAATAGAATAGAATTAACCAGGTTGGACAAAAAACGTAACTGGGTTCTGATTCTTGCATCTAGAAAAATAAAGATTGTTTTAACTCTCTACTTAAAGCAACTGTCAGAACTTAATGTTTTTATTTACTCCAATCCAAAAGAGTAAACCCTAAGTAAAAGCTGAATTTAAGAGTGCCACATTCTTCTGGGCATGCAGCAACAGTGGTGAGAGAGATACTCTGTGCTGTCAGCGTGGGGTTTATGAGCCCAAAGTCCCTCCTAGCTTAGAGGCTGTATTTATTGAGGGAGAAACTGATGACAAAACACAACTCAGCCCAACCTCTCTTCTCTCAGAGATGCTTCAAGACTGCTTGGTCCCTGCTCTTCATCAGTGGCTCCAAGGTTTACAAAGGTGTCTGTGCATATGTGTGGCTGTTGCAAATTCATGAGGCTTTGACGGTGAAAGGTATCCAAATCATAGTACAGAAAGGACACAGGTCTGTTGGACTAGATCCAGAGAAGGCCACAAAAATTATGTGAGAGCTGGAATTCCTCTGCTGTGAAGAGAGGCTGAGAAAGTTGGGGTTGTTCAGCCTGGAGGAAAGAAGGCTCCATGGAGAATTTTTTGTGGCCTTTTGGTATTTAAAGTGGCCAATAAAAAAGACAGAGAAAGACATTTGATCAAGGTCTGCAGTGACAGGACAAATGATGATGGCTTTAAACTGAAAGAGAGTAGGTGGTGAGAGTGGTGAGACACTGACCCAAGTTGCCCAGAGAAGCTGTAGATGCCCCAATATTGAAAGTGTTCAAGGTCAGGTTGCACTGGGCTCTGAGAAACCTGTCAAGTTGAAAATGCCCCGGCTAACTGGATCCGTTTTAACTCAAACCATTCTGTGACTCTGATTCTTCTGGTCCATGTCTCTCCTGTGCTAAGGATTCCAGAGCTGGACACAACACAGCAGGTGGGGTCTCATCAGAGCAGAGGGGCAGAATCCCCTCCCTCAACCTGCTGGCCACACTGCTTAGGATGCAGCCCAGGAGATGGTTGGACTCTGATCTGTGAGTGCACATTGCCAGCTTGTATTGAGCTTTCCACCCACCAGCACTCCCAAGTTCTTCTTCACAGGTCTGCTCTCAAATTTTTGTGTGTATGTGAATGACAATTCCCTGCCTTACTGGATATATATAATCAGGGTAAGAGACACACAGTAAAGATACAGCTCCCACAATTTACTCCCAAACCCAAATGCCTGGCATCCCACTCAGAGCCAAGCAGAACTTGGAGCATCCTTAAACTTGTCCCTGGGAATCTCTCCCTTCCTCTCCAATCAAGCAGATGCAGAATATAGAGATTCTGGTAGTAGCCATGGTCTTGATGCTGTTGGGGTATTTAAGATGGTCTCCATCCCTTCTGCAACAGAGCTTGGAGAAGTAGAGATGTCCCCAGATGGCCCATGCATGGTCCATCTTCAAGAAAAGGCATGAGCTACTTACTTGACTCAGGGATACCTTGGAAGCAGACATGGCAACTAGGTAACTACACTGTAGGCCATACCCCCAAGGGAAAGAAGCCTATAATAAAACCAGACAATTAATCTGCAGCCCAATATGAGCAGAGCCCACCCCTGAGGGGTATGCTGGTGTACTACTGGCATCAACCCTGAGGTTGGTGGTCCTGCTGTTTGATCTCTTCTGAAACAATAAAGCGATTCTTCATCTTTTCCTCCTCTAATGCCAGAAGGATGCTGTTCCTTGTACTCTGAGGTACTTTACAGCCCCCAAATACTTCACAGACCACACAGTTGGGAGCAAAGTGGTCCATGCAGACCCTCCTCTTGCCAGGGGAAGGATCAATACCTCCTCACCCCTCTTGCTGTAGTTTTAATGCCATGTAAGAGGTCCTACCACAGGAATAATTATAATCCAGTTATGAAAATTGCTGACCTCCCATGGAGCAGAGAGGTCCTGAGGGTTCAATTATGTGACAAGAGAAAACAATCAAGAGACACCGTGGGTTCAGCCCTGCTTTTAAAGTGTCTTGCCTTTGTTATTCTTACCTAATTGTAATGGCTTAAGTAACAAATTGTAATTGTGAGCCATCTGTGTCTGTGGGGCACATAAACAAAACCGAGTTTCACATAATCACACAATGGTTTGGGTGAGAAGGGACCTTTAAAGGTCATCCAGCCCAACACCTCCCAGTGAGCAGGGACATCTTCAACTAGATCAGGTTGCTAAGAGCCCCATACAACCTGACCTGGAGTGGTTCCAGGGATGGGGAACCTACCGCCTCTCTGGGCAACCTATGCCAGGGTTTCACCACCCTCAGCATAAACAATTTCTTCTTTCTATCCAGTCTGAGTCTCCCCTCTGTTAGTTTAAAACCATCACCTCTTGTCCTGTCACAACAGGCCCTGCTAAAAAGTCTGTCCCCAGCTTTCTTATGGGCCCCATTCTCACAGGTTTTGCTGAGCCATGATTGTCCAGAGCCTCCTACCTATCCCCAAGGAGGAATGAATATCCAAACAGATCAGTTTGGTTTTGGATCAAATGATTGTTTTATTTCTGTGCCATTTCCTCCTTCTTGAACAGAATTTGCACCAGGAAAACATGAGGAAAAAGTGGGTTTGGGGCCAAGGTTCCACATTAGTTATCATGAACTGTGGGTTATTAGAGGTGGGTTTCAAATCCTCCTCCCTCTCAAGCCCAAAAAGCAGGAGAAATGCTTAATGCTTTCCAGAGTGGGAAGAAAGTAACTTAGATGTAGTGGTTAGAGACACGGTTCAGTAGTGGACTAGACAGTGCTGGGTTAATGGTTGGACTCAATGATCTTAAAGGTCTTCTCCAACCTTATTCTCCAGATCCTCATCTGGAAACTCAACATATTTCTACAGTGCCTCCAGAACCACAAAACATGAAAATTAGTATCAAAGGAAAAATAATCCCAGCCTGACCACTAACATGCCCAGAAAAACCATTGCAGATACAGTGTCTTCAGCAGGGAGATACAGGACAGATCCCAGGAGTCTCCTTCTCTAGAGATTGTCCAAAACCTGCCTAGACATGAATCTTGGCAACCTGCTCTTGGTGACCCTGCTTTAGCAGGGTGTTAGACTACATGATCTCCAGAAGTCCCTTCCCTCCCCCCACTATGGTGGGATTCTGTGGTCTCCACCAAGGAACACAGTGGTCTCAGTTCCCACTGCACATCTCACAGACATCAAGAAGCATGCAGAAAGCTCTCCCCCGGCAGTACAACCTGAAGCACCCATCTCCAAAGGTGCAGGGGAAGCGGGGCCAGCCAACACCCATCCATCACCATAAGGATGAGAAGAAGCCATCCTGGTCTATTATGAATTATTTTCCCAGGAAGATACGTGCTCCTATCATCATCATCTCCGTGCTGCCATCAGCAGCAGTTAGAACAAAATTACATACTACTCACAAAGCAATTTGGTAAAATAGCTGCATTAGAGAGGAGCACGCCCTCGGATTGCTGCAGGCAGCACGTGCAGAATGGGACAAAACTCACAGGGAATTCTGAAATCCTTAACCCTTAGGGATCCCAATCTCATCTCATTGCAAAATCCAAACCCAACTGAACTTCACCTTTTCATTGGTGCACAAAGAGCAAAGCCCTGACCATTTTCGGCACCGCGCTGTGGGTTGAGTCTCCAGCAAGCACAGCACAAAATGAGGTCAGACACACAAAAAGCAGCAGAGATGAGTGGATCTGGCTGAACAATGGACACAGCAGGACCTGGGAACCTCTTTTTTTTTTTTTTTGACAGAAACCCTGCTGCTCAGCAAAGCCCTTGCTCTGAAACAGGCTCCTACTGACTTCCAAACTGCAGCAGGATCCCGAGCTGCTGCCACCTCAGAGGTAGGATCCAGCCAGTGTGACAAGAGGTTGCTCAGGAGATGGGGCACTAGAATGACCTCCTAACACCCAGCACCAAAACAGCTCACTGCTGCCCTATTTATAACCACTGTTTCCAAGCAGATGAACAACAACAACAACAAAAAATCATTAATTCTCAGATTGCTGTGGTTTAAAAAGCTGCACTCTAAGTGAGAAAACTACAGAGCACCCCCTCTTCCTGACACACTGCAGTGAGGTGATGAAAGACCACTTGTTCTATACAAGTAACTGCTGTCTGTGGTCCAGCAGCTGCATCCTTAGGTCCAGGAGATGTTTAGGGTTGAGTATCATCCCTCAGTATCAACCTCTGCTTGGTTTTCTTGCAGAGCCTTCCCCTTGAAATCAGTGATGAAGCATATTGGACCAGAAACGTTGTCATCTGTATCTTCTTTGATTCCCTAGCAGACCCTTGGGAGTGCTGGTTGATGAGAAGCTTAATATGAACCATCAAAGTGCACTTTCCAGACTAGAAAGCCAGCTGTATTCTGGGCTACATCCAAAGCAGCATGCCCAGAAGGACAAGGGAGGTGATTTTGCCCTTACTCCCCTCAAGTGAGACCCTACCTGCAGTACTATATCCAGCTCTGGAGCTCCCAACACAAGAAGGAAGTGTTAGAGAGGGTCCAGAGGAGGGCCACAAAGATGATCAGAAGGCTGGGGTACCTCTCCTATGAAGACAGGCTGGGAGAGTTGGAGTTGTTCAGCCTGGAGAAGTGAAGGCTCCAGGAAGACCTCGGAGCAGCCTTTCAGTATTCGAAGGGGGCTATAGGATAGGTGGAGAGGAGCTTCTTACAAAGGCATGTAGTGACAGGATGGGGTAATGGCTGCAAACTGGAAGCAATTCTTCTCCAAGAGAGTGGTGAAGCACTGGAACAGGTTGTCCAGAGAAGCTGTGCAGGCTGCAACCCTGGAAGTGTTCAAAGCCAGGTGGTATAGGGCCTTGAGCAATCTGGTCCTGTAGGAAGTATCCCTGCCCATAGCAGCAGGGCTAGAACTAGACAACATTTAAGGTCCTTTCCAACCCATTCTATTGTTTTATGATGATTCTATGATCTTTCCTACTCAGAGCATCAACCAGAGATTAGGAGAAACACTTTCCCAGGGCAGGGTAAGCTGTAGTGGTCCACTCCAGGGATTTTTATCTTTTTTTGCATCTCCTTTAAGCCATCACCATCGGAGCAAGGCTATCAGATCAGCAAGACCTCTGCTCCAAATCCACTCAAGTCATGTATTACAACAGGACCCAGAGGTCCCAAGAGCAGAGCATTATTATGATTGGCACCATGCAAATAAACAGAATTATATTGTCCCTGCCCCAGATGTCAAACTCTGAATAGATTAGGCTAAGTAAAAAAAACAAACAAAACAAAACAACCATCTCCATTTTATACGGAGGGGCTCCAGCCAGGTATTCCAGGGTCTTTTACAGGGTCTTGACAAAAGCCCTAAAAAGAACTGAGCCATGCCAGCCCAGACCTTGTAAGAAAGCTAATGCTCACAAGCAAGAGCTTTGAGCCTCCCTCATCCACTTCATGTTGGTTCTACAAACCTTTCTGGTGACCAGGGAGCTGAGAAGATCAAAGTCACAAGTTCTTCTTTGCTGTTTACCATTTAACAGTCAAAGCAACTTCCAACCGTAGACTAAGCAGCACTTCATAGTTTCATAGTTTCATAGTTTCATTCAGGGTTGGAAGGGACCACAAGGATCATCTAGTTCCAACCCCCCTGCCATGGGCAGGGACACCCCACACTAGATCAGGCTGGACAGAGCCTCATCCAGCCTGCTCTTAAACACCCCCAGGGACGGGGCCTCGACCACCTCCCTGGACAACACATTCCAGGGTTTCACCACTCTCATGGTGAAGAACCTCCTCCTCACATCTAGCCTGAATCTCCCCACCTCCAGCTTCATTCCATTCCCCCTAGTCCTATCACTACCTGAGATCCTGAGAAGTCCTTCCCCAGCCTTCCTGTAGGCCCCTTTCAGATACTGGAAGGCCACAATTAGGTCACCTCGGAGCCTTCTCTTCTGCAGACTGAACAGCCCCAACTCCTTCAGTCTGCCCTCATAGGAGAGGTGCTCCAGCCCTCTGATCATCCTTGTGGCCCTTCTCTGGACACGTTCCAGCACCTCCACATCCCTCTTGTAATAGGGGCTCCAGAACTGGACACAGTACTCCAGGTGGGGTCTCACCAGGGCTGAGTAGAGGGGGAGGTACTTCAGCAGCACTGCTACATCCTAAGGCTGATGGGATGCTGGAGCAGATTGGCCAGAGAAGTTGTGGGTGTCCTGCCATTGGAAGTCCTCAAGGTCAGGGTGGACAGAGCTCTGAGCAACCTGATCTAGTGGAACAGGTCACTACTCATGGCAGCCAGGAGCAACTAGATGATCTTCAAAAGACCCTTCCAATCAAAACCATTCTGTGCTTGTAAGGTCATACTGATAAACAATGTCAAAGATGAAGCCAAATCCATCAAGACAACTATAACCATCACTAAGAAGCAGGATATCTTGCTCATGCCACAGAAGCACACAGCACAGAGCAAGATGCCCAGAAGAAGACAGACCAGCTCTTGGGGTTTGGCCCTGCGCTAGCACTCAGCCTGTGGCAGGTTTCAGGCTCAGGAAACATGTGGGTGTAAACAGGGCACCAGGCTACACAGCACAGACCTTGCCAGCTGAGGCAGTGAAAAACAAAGACAGCTGCTGTGACCACAGGTGACTGCTCACTCATGGAATACTGGGGTCAGGTTTGGGACCCTCACTACAAGAGATGCTGGAGCAGACCTAGAGAAGGGCAATAAAGCCAGTAAAGTTTCTAGAGCACAAGACTTGTGAGAAGCAGCTAAGGGAAGTGGGGTTGTTTAGCCTGGAGAAAAGGAGGCTCAGGGAAGACTTCTCACTCTCTACAACTCTCTGAAAAGAGGTTGGAGTGAGGTGGGAGTCAGTCTCTTCTCCCAGGTAGCAAGTAACAAGACAAGAGGAAACAGCCTCAAGTTGCACCAGGGGAGGTTTAGGCTGGACAGGAGGAGCAATTTCTTTCCCACTTGACAAGAGGGTTGTCAGGTGCTGGAACAGGCTGCCCAGGGAAGTGGTGTAGTCACCACCCCTGGAGAGATTTAAAAGATTTGTAGATGTGGTGCTGAGGGACATGGTTTAGCAGCAGACTTGATCATGCTAGGTTAATAGTTAGACTCAATGATATTAAAGGTCTTTTCCAGCCTAAACAATTCTGATTCTATGATTCTATAAAAGGCTTTCTGGTGATGACAGAGGAGTCCTTGGAAAAGCACCTCTCAAGGTGGGACCATGCAATGCTCTGGGCATTCAACTTAATCTCTCTTCAATTTAAACTCTCCAGAATTTGCTATTCCCCCCTGCTCAAATATGTTCACTTGCAGAGCAGGTCCTGCAACATTTTCCTTAGGTTGAGCAAGATTGCCCAGGGGCCAAGTCTGCTGGCAAAGCAAGAACATGTTGAACGAGGAGCACAGGCAAGGTGGTCCCCAGGGCCAGCATGTGCAACACGTCCCCTGCTCTAGGGAGGCTCCAGAGCTTGGAGAAGAAGGGTTCAGGTTGTGTTTTCACACCTGTGCAGGGAAGGACCAGACATCAGGATGGTTAGATAGAAGCAGAGCTATTTTCAGCCCCATAATCTTGTCAGCCAGTGTGTCCTTCCCAGATCACAAAGAAGTCTCCCTAGAAATGTCCTTTTAAATCACACACTCAAAGTCATCATTAACTGAAAGCCACTTGCCCCAAACTGGTTGCCACTCTGAAATGTGACCAAAAAATGTATATAAATGTAGAATGATGGAGCCAGCAGCAGGGACTTCTCAAAGCACAGCACAGCAGTTTTAGGGGTCCAGCTGAGATGCTCAGTCCCATCTGAGGATGGAGGGCCAAAGCTGGAGATGAAGAACACCTGAGGCAAGTTATGGGTAGCCAACTTTCTATGGGTACAGAGCAAACCTGCTCCTCCTTCATCCCAACAACTTGGAACAAGAGGAGATCCTCCTGCTAGAGGGTCTAGCGCACATGTCTTCTGAGGATTGGCTGAGGGAACAGGAGCTGTTTAGCCTGGAGAAAAGAAGGCTGATGGGAGACCTTTTTGCTCTCTGTGACTTCCTAAAAGGAGGTTTGAGCAAAGTGGGGGTTGGTCACTTCTGCCAAGGAAAAAGCAATAGGAGAAGAAAAAACAGCCTGAAGTTGTGCCAGGAGAGGTTTGGATTGGACATGTGTGACCATTTGAGGCTGTGCCTTTAAGAAAAGGACAGTACTGGGGCACTATGGCTGAATGTTTTGTAAACAAAAGATAGGTCTAAACGAATTTCATTGGTAGATTGGTAGAATGCAACTTTAAGTTTTGAGTGCAGCTGAGACTTTCCTCAGTTCCCTCTTCCCTCCTCCCTTTCCAGCTCGTCTGCTTCTAGGCTCTCTGCCAGACTGACCTTGGACAGATAAGCGTGTGGCCTACTAACACTTTGCTTTAATTTATAACTGCTTTTATTAACAATTGCTCTTTTTCTCTCTTTCTAACCCTCTTTGGGGAAAAAGGGGAAAGAAGGGGGTACGGGGGGGAACCCTCCTCAGCAGAGGAGGGAATTTCGTTCCTGTATTATCATTTTTCTTTTTACTCTGCTGTATATTTCTGTGTATATATTGTAAATACTGTAAATTGTGTATATATCCTGCATTCCCTAAAAATTGCTTGTAAATATAGCATTCCCTTTTGCTTCTCCGGCTGGCTAGCTGTGGTTTTTCTTCCTCTTTGTGGGGGAGAGGAGGCTAGGCCTTTCTCTCTTTAACCCTCCACATTTTTTTTCGGCTTCCCAACGTGCGGCAGGATAATTAGCTTGATTTATCGCTTGCTCGAGCCGGACTAGCAAACATGAAGGTGCTTTGGATTTTTAAACAATTGCTATTTTCAGTGTGTTTGGTTCTGATCTACAAGTATTGTCTGGGCCTCCTTATCGATCATCTGGGTAAATATTTGATGCACAAAATTTATTTGTGGTTTATGTACAAAATGAGGCTTCTGTATGATGGCTGCCTGGATTTTTTCTGGCCTGCCAGATACAGGAATGTGACCTCTACCACTCTCCCAATTGAGATAAAGGAGTTTCAGATCCCAGTAGGGGAAAGAGTAACTTTAAGTGATGGCTGGGATCCAAAGGTGATTTATTTAATGTGTGTAATCCTGATCTCGGTGATAATGTGTATTTGCTATTTTCCTTGCGTCGGGAGAAAAAGGTGTCCAGAGCATGTTTTATTATTAAGCATAGATCAAAGAGAAGGCAGCGTACCTCTGGGTCAGCCCCAGAGACGTCTAGTGATGAGGAGAATGGAGAATCTGTGTCAGTTAAAGATAAAGTTAAAAAGTCGATTGGAAAAGCTGCTGTGAACGGCTCTGTTGTTGATTCTGGCAAGCTGCCAGGGGAGGCGGCAGCTGCCAACATGGCGGCTCCCCCTCCTTCTTCTTCTTCAGCCATTAACGAGGCACAGTCACTTCCGCGCACTTTCTCAGCAGGACCGGAAGCCACTCCCACAGCAGCTGATCTGTCCAAAACCTGTCAGCTTCTGTCAAGGTGGCTATAAATTCAAACACAGCTCCAATTAAGCAAGTAGCAGTTTTAAAGACTAGAAGTGGAAAAACCAAAGATGATCCAGGAGCTAATGGAGAAGAAGAGCAGAAGACTGATCCTGGTGAGGGACCCTCTACTAGAAAAGATCCTGCTGAGGAGGAAGAGAAGATTTGTTTTAAAGATCTAGCCGAATTAGTGAGATAAAAACAGGATAGAGATGCAGCTAGGACAGGAATTAGCAGTGGCGGTTCTCAGCTTAAAGAGATCCTTAGGAGAGTGAAAACAGGATTATTTGGACAACAAGTTGAGGAAGAGGAGGCAAAGGGAGATGAAGATGATATTTCCGAATGTTCTTCACCACGGGAAGAACTTAGAAACGTCCGTAAAGATTACACCAGGGCAGATAAGGAGCCAGTTCTAGCTTGGCTTAGTAGATGTTATGATACAGGTGCTCCAGATCTAATGGTTGGAGACAAGTCGGAAGCTCAACTAGGAAATCCCTCGAAGGAGAATGGAATAGATAGACATCTAGGCAAGGCTCTCAGTAAGGTTAATCTGTGGATACACGTTTTATTTTCAGTTGCCCTGAGATACCCTTCCCGAGATGATCTTCCATGGAATCCTAAACCCTGGACTACCATAGATGAGGGAATTAAGCGCCTGAGAGAATTTGCTGTTAGAGAGATACTCTATGGTGAACATGAAACTCTGAATCCTGATGACATTCCTGTGGGTATTGGTCTTGCTAAAAAGATCATCAAACTTGCTCCTTCTAATTATGCAAACATTCTGGCAAGCAGAATTGTGTCAAGAAATTATGGTGGAGCTCCTCCTACGGTTGGCCAATTCACTGATCAAATGGGACAATTGGAGGATAGCATGAAACATGTTTCTTTGGTTTCAGCCATTGAAACTCTGTCTGGAAAAATTGAGAATTGCATGAAAGAGCTGAAAGATCCCAATTGGCACAAAAAGATAATTCCAATTCTTCCCCCGGTGGATACAGGTTTCATCTGTGAGGAATAGACATCCTCCAAGGAGGTCATTCCAAAACAGATCAAACCAAAACAGACCACCAAGGCAAACACGTAGAACTATTTGGATAACTCTGCGTGATCAGTTTGGTGAGAACATGAACCGCTGGGATGGCCAACCAACTTCTAATCTTTTCAGGAGACTGAGGGAATTGCAAAGTGGCAGAACCCAAGGTAGCAATACCACAAGGGTAGCTGTTACTTCCACAGTTCCCCAGAACAACTCTAGTAGCTCCAACAGTGGCTCTAGTTATAACACTGCACACTGTGCTCAATGCACATGTGGGCATATTCCCCATAACTAGGGGTGCCCTGCCTCCCACCAGGGGGAGGAGAGGGATAACAGAGATAATAGAATCTATTGGGATATGTACATCCAGTGGCCTGGCACTTCACAATTTCGGAAGCACAGGGCCTTGGTTGACACAGGAGCTCAGTGCACCATAATACCATCAAATTATCAGGGATCAGAGTCTGTAACTATTCTGGGAGTCACTGGTGGATCTCAAGAGTTAAGTAAGGTGGAGGTTGATATAAGTTTAACTGGTAAACAATGGAGGAAGCATACAGTTGTGACTGGACCTGACGCACCTTGTATTTTGGGAATTGATTTTCTGAGAGAAGGGCATTTCAAAGACCCTGGAGGTTACAAATGGGCTTTTGGAATAGCTTCTGTAGAAATTGATGGACAAAAATTGAAGCTGTCTGCTAGACCTGAGCTTTCTGATGAATCTGCAGTTGTGGGACAACATAAGATACAGGACATTAAATTGCCGGCTGCTTCTCAGACTGTGCATCACAGACAATACAGAACCAACCGTGACTCTTTGTTGCCCATTCAGAATCTGATTCGTCAGTTGGAGAGTCAGAAAGTCGTCAGCAAAACTCATTCACCTTTCAACAGTCCAGTGTGGCCTGTGCGGAAGCAGAATGGAGACTGGTGTATGACAGTCGACTACCGAGCCCTAAATGAAGTAACACCACCTATGAGTGCAGCAGTACCAGACATGATGGAGCTTCAGTATGAGCTGGAATCCAAAGAGGCCAAATGGTATGCTACCATAGACATTGCTAATGCATTTTTCTCTATTCCCATAGCAGAGGAATGCAGGCCTCAGTTTGCTTTCACCTGGAGAGGAATCCAGTACACTTTCAACAGATTGCCAATGGGCTGGATCCACAGCTCAAGCATCTGTCATGCAGTGATCCACGATGCTCTGGAGAAAGGCGGTGCTCCAGAACACATCCAGTTCATCGATGATATCATCGTCTGGGGTAAAACTGCTGAGGAAGTCTTCAAGAAAGGTAACAAAATCATTGACATTCTTCTGGATGCAGGTTTTGCCATCAAACGAGACAAGGTGAAAGGACCTACCACAGAGATTCAGTTTCTGGGAGTGCGGTGGCAAGATGGACGCCGACACATTCCAGTGGATGTGGTAAATAGAGTCTCCACCATGGCAAATCCCACCAACAAGCAAGAAACCCTACGTTTCTTGGGGATAGTGGGATTTTGGAGACTGCACATTCCTGGATACAGTCAGATTGTGAAACCTCTGTATGATGTGACTTGAAAGAGAAACCATTTCCACTGGGGACCTGAACAACAAGCAGCCTTTGACCAGATAAAGCAAGAGGTAGTTCAAGCAATGGGTCTGGGACCTGTCCAAGATGGTCCAGGCATTAAGAACATTTTGTACACGGCTGCAAGTGACAATGGTCCAACCTGGTGCTTGTGGCAAAAAGCTCCAGGTGAGACACGTGGATGACCTCTTGGTTTCTGGAGTTGAGGTTACAGAGGTTCAGAGGCTAATTATACTCCAACAGAAAAAGAAATTTTAGCGACACAGAGAGCTCGAATGGGAAATCTTGAAAGGCCTGGTCTAGTGGAGGTGATCTCAAGTTGGCCTGAAGGTACGAACTGTGCTAAACCTCCAGAGGAGAAAGTAACTCGTGCTGAGGAAGCTCCTCCTTACAATGACCTTTCTGATGATGAAAAGAAATATGCTTTGTTCACAGACGGTTCCTGTCATCTTGTTGGAAAACAAGCAGAGGTAGAAGTCTGCAGTGTGGAGTCCAACACGCCGAGTTGCAGAGGTGAAGGATGGAGAAGGAGAATCCAGTCAGTTCGCGGAGGTAAAAGCTGTCCAGCTAGCTCTCAACGTTGCTGAACATGAGAGATGGCCAAAGCTTTATCTCTACACCGACTCATGGATGGTAGCCAATGCTCTATGGGGTTGGCTAAAGAACTGGAAGAAGAGTGGTTGGCAGAGGAAAGGAAAACCTATTTGGGCAGCCAACCTGTGGCAGGACATTGCTGATCGAGTCGAGGGAATTCCAGTGAAAGTGAGACACATTGATGCTCACATTCCTAAGAGCAAAGCTACTGAGGAACAGCAACACAAACATCAGGCAGGTCTAGCTGCAAGTGTTTCTCAAGTAGACATCGACTCTAATCTTGATCTCGACTGGAAACACCGAGGTGAGATATTCTGAGCTCGGTGGGCTCATGATTCATCAGGACATCAAGGCAGAGATGCAACGTACCAATGGGCTCGTGACAGATCCATAGACATTTCCATGGATGCTATCACACAAGTCATCCATGACTGTGACATTTGTGCTGCTATTAAGCAGGCAAAACGACTTAAGCCCTTGTGGTATGGTGACAGATGGTCCAAGTACAAGTATGGTGAAGCTTGGCAGATTGACTACATCACTCTACCACGTTCTCGTTCTGGTAAGCAATACGTGCTTACTATGGTAGAGGCAAACACTGGATGGTTGGGAACTTATCCAGTTCCACATGCAACTGCACGCAACACCATTCTTGGTCTGGAGAGACAGATCCTGTGGAGACACGGAACTCCAGAGAGGATCGAATCAGACAACGGAACTCATTTCAAGAAAAACCTTGTAAAGAACTGGGCAAAAGAGCACGGTATTGAGTGGATTTTTCATATTCCTTCCTATGCACCAGCTTCAGGGAAGACGGAATGCTACAACGGTTTGTTGAAGACCACTCTGAAAGCCATGGGGGGTGGATCTTTGAAAAACTGGGAAAAACATTCAGCACAAGCAACCTGGCTGGTAAATGTGAGGCTAGATGTGAGGAGGAGGTTCTTCACCATGAGAGTGGTGAAACCCTGGAATGGGTTGTCCAGGGAGGTGGTCGAGGCCCCGTCCCTGGAGGTGTTTAAGAGCAGGCTGGATGAGGCTCTGTCCAGCCTGGTCTAATGTGGGGTGTCCCTGCCCATGGCAGTGGGGTTGGAACTAGATGATCCATGTGGTCCCTTCCAACCCTGAATGAAACTATGAAACTATGAAATAGTAGAGGTTCAGTGAATCAAGCTGGACCTGCACATTCAGATCTGCTACAGAAAGTAGAAGGTGATAGAGTTCCTGTTGTTAGAGAAAAGAATCTGTTAGGCAAAACTGTTTGGGTATTTTCAACCTCAGGAGAGGCTAAACCTGTCCGAGGGGTGGTTTCAGCTGAAGGTCCGGGTCACACTTATTGGGTAATGCAAGAGAATGGTGAAATTCAGTGTATTCCACTAAGAAATTTAACTTTAGCTGAAAGGGTTTAATTTCAAACTGTTGTACAGCTACATCGCATCCAAAGGAAGAATCAACGAGGAATCTACGGTGCACGAACCCTGAGAACCCTGAGAGCCCTGAGTCAACTAAGAGACCCTGAGATTCCCTGTTTCCCTTTTCTTTGCTTTGTCGGCGAAGAAATGAACTGTTTTCCATTTTTCTCATTTCCTGATTTTCTTGGACTTTTGAATCATCTACATCTGAGTATAGCTGGAATGGACTATGAACTTTACTTATGAACTGTAAATATTGTTTTGGATTGGATGAACAGCCAATGAAATTGTTTAGAAGGGGGTGGACTGTGACCGTTTGAGGCGGTGCCTTTAAGAAAAGGACAGTACCGGGGCACTATGGCTGAATGTTTTGTAAACGTGGAGGACCACATGGCTCAGTTGGTAGGGCATGAGACTCAGAGTGTTGAGATTGTGGGTTCAAGCCTGCAATGGGCAGTGATGTCCTTGTCACCATTTGAGGCTGTGCCTTTAAGAAAGGGAATATGGTGGACGGGAGTTGGTAAATGAAAAGAACAATCTAAACTAATTTCATTGGTAAAGTGGGAGGAAGCACCTTCTGAACTGGGAGTGCAGGAGGGGTATCCTGGGCATTCCAGCACTCTATCTTCAGTCTTGCTTCCGCTTCTCCTTCGAGCAGCAGCTTGCAACTCCTGGGCTTTCGGCCAAGGCTTTGGCCTTGAAACCGACAAGCTACCAAGGCCTGTATTAACTCCCTTCCAATTAACACAAACTGCTTCTAATTTTTTTTCTCTCTTTTCTTTCTCTTTCTAACCCACTCTGGGGAAAGGGGGAAAGAGGGGAGAGCGGAGGTGGGAAACCCCCCTCAGCAGAGGGGGGAACTCTCATTTCTGTGCTACTCTGTTGTATATCTTTGTATATATTGTACATATTGTAAATTTGTATATATTCCCCTGCATATCCTACATTGCTTTGTAAATATACAGCTCCACTGGTTTGCTAATTCAGCTGTGAGTTCTTTTTTCCTTTCCCTTTACTTTACAGGGGGGAGAGAGGAGGCTTTTTGGCCTTACCCTTCCAACCCTACCACAGTCCTTCTTTTGGCCATTGTGGTTCACTAGCCGATCGGGACCGCTCGTTCGGAACCACTCCGCTTGAGCTGTGAGTTTCTTGGGGTCTTTTTACTTCGTTTCGGGGTTTCGCGGGTTGGGAGGACTCCTGGTAGGGGGAGGAGCCGGCAGGATCGTGCTCACGCGAGCCTGCACAGGTACGGGAGCCTGACGTCAGCCGCGGCACTTTTAAATACCGCCTGGGCTGTGTGCGCGGCACTATTGTGGTTCACTAGCTGCCTAGCGGCTGGTTGACAAAAAAAAAAAACCAAAAAAACCAAAACCCAACAAAAACCAAACCTCAAACTTTGCACCATGGTCGTCACTCAGACGAAGGGTAAAAAAGCAGCATCTGCCCAGACAGAGCTGTTTTACCAACATGCTGGAGTCCAGGCTGCCAGCTGCAGAGAGTGCTTCAGCCTGGCACTTGGAATAGAGGGGGTGGGAGAGGACACCTGTGTCAGGTGTGACCAGGTGAATTTTCTCCTCAGCCTGGTGGTAGAGCTGAAGGATGAAGTGGCCGAGCTGAAGGAGGAGGTATCTAGGCTAAGGACAATAAGGGAAAGTGAAAGGGAGTTAGATTTGTGGGAGAAGGCTCTGCAGATCTCCCCTGCTGAGGGAAGGGTCCCTGGAAACGGAGAGCGATGGATACAGGTGCCTGCCAGGGGTGGCAAGAGAAATCCACCCTGACCCTCTCCTCCTCCTCCTCCGCTGCCTTTGCATAATAAGTATGAGGCCCTGCAAGCTGAGGGCAGTAAGGATGAGAGGGCTGAGGCTGAGGAGCAGCCATCCAGAGGGGAGCCTAAGCCGAAGCGGTCCTCACCAGCTATAACGACCAGCACCACAAAGAAAAGGAGAAGGGTTATAGTTGTTGGGGACTCTCTCCTGGGGGGTACTGAGGGACCCATATGTCGTCCTGACCCATCCCTCAGGGAGGTCTGCTCCCTACCAGGGGCACGGGTTAGGGACATTGCAAAGAGACTCCCTAAATTAATCCAGACCACTGACTATTACCCTCTGTTGGTGATACAGGCTGGGAGTGATGAGATTCACAGGAAGGGCACCAAGGCGATTAAGAAGGAATTCAGGGCCCTTGGACAATTGATTGATGGGGCAGGAGCTCAAGTGGTGTTCTGCTCAGTTCCCTCAGAGGCAGGGGTGTACACTGAGAGGAATGGGAGAACCCACACCATCAACAATTGGCTCAGGGGATGATGCCAGAGGCAGAACTTTGGGTTCTATGACCATGGGACAACTTTCACCGCACCTGACCTGCTGGGTCCCCATGGGGTGCATCTATCTAGAAGGGGTAAGAGAGTCCTGGCACTGGAGTTGGCAGGGCTCATTAGGAGGGCTTTAAACTAGGTCTGAAGGAGGTGGGTGAGGCAATCGGTCCCTCTGCAGAGGAAAGAGTAGGGCACAAGGTAGGGTCAGTTGAGAAGTCAGGAACCCAGCTGCGATGCGTGTACACCAATGCACGCAGCCTGGGCGATAAGCAAGAGGAGTTGGAGGTCCTAATCCATCAGGGCGACTATGATGTAGTCGCCATCTCAGAAACTTGGTGGGACAACACCCACGATTGGAGTGCTACACTGGGGGGTTACAGGCTCTTTAGGAGAGACAGGCAAGGGAGAAGAGGAGGAGGGGTGGCTCTGTATATTAGGGAGTCACTCTCTGCCACACAACTTGAGGTGGAAGATGAGGGAGTTGAGAGCCTGTGGGTTAAAATCAGAGGGCAGCCCAACAAATCTGACATCCTGATTGGAATCGGTTACAGACCACCCAACCAGGATGAGGAGGCTGATGAAGTGTTCTACAAGCAGCTGGAGGCTGTCTCAAGATCATCAGATCTTGTCCTTGTTGGTGACTTCAACCTCCCAGATATCTGCTGGGAACTTAATTCAGCAGGGAGGAGGCAGTCCAGAAGATTCCTGGAGCGAATGGAGGACTGCTTCCTGACACAGCTGTTAAGCGAGCCTACCAGGGGACAGGCTCTGCTTGACCTGCTGTTCTCCAATAGGGAAGGGCTGGTGGGAGACGTGATCGTGGGAGGCTGCCTAGGGTGCAGTGACCACGAGATAGTGAAGTTTTCAATATGCAGGGAGATAGGGAGGAGCACCAAAAGAACCTTCACCTTGGACTTCCGAAGGGCAAACTTCAGCCTGTTTAAGAAACTTGTTTGTAAAGTCCCCTGGGTACCAGCCCTCATGAACCAAGGGGTTCAGGAGGGTTGGACCTACATCAAACAGGAGCTCTTGAAGGCACAGGACCTGGTGGTTCCCACGTGCCGAAAGGCAAGCCAGCGGGGATGGCGACCGGCCTGGATGAGCAAGAAGCTCCTGGAGGATTTAAGGGGGAAGAAGAGGCTGTATCAGCTTTGGAAGGAGGGGAAGGCTTCTCGAGGTACGTTCAAGGAAGCTGTTAGATTATGTAGGAATAAAATTAGGGAGTCAAAGGCCCACCTGGAACTGAAGCTGGCCACCACAGTCAAAGATAATAAAAAGCATTTTTATAAATATATTAACAATAAGAATAAGGGCAGGAAGAACCTCCACTCCTTATTGGACCTGGAGGGGAACATGGTGACCGAAGATGAGGAAAAGGCTGAGGTCCTGAACACCTTCTTTGCCTCAATTTTTAACAGCAAGGCAGGAGTTCAGGACGAGTGGCCTCCTGAGCTGGGCGATGGGGTTGGGGAGCAGTGTAATGCCCCGGTAATCCATGAGGAATTTGTTCGGGACCTGCTGAGCTACTTGGATACTCACAAGTCCATGGGACCGAATGGGATCCATCCTAGGGTGCCGAGAGAGCTGGCAGATGTGCTGGCTAGGCCACTCTCCATCATTTTCCTCCAGTCCTGGCTCACCGGTGAGGTCCCAGATGACTGGAAACTGGCCAATGTGGTCCCCATCCACAAGAAGGGTCAGATGGAGGAACCTGGAAACTACAGGCCAGTCAGCCTGACCTCAGTGCCAGGGAAAGTGATGGAGCAGATTATCCTGGCGGCAATAACTGCGCACCTGAAGGATGGCCAAGGGCTCAGGTCCAGCCAACATGGATTTAGGAAGGGCAGGTCCTGCCACTCCAACCTGATGTCCTTCTATGATCAGGTGACCCGTCTGGTGGACATGGGGAGGCCTGTGGATGTGGTCTACCTGGACTTCAACAAGGCCTTTGACACCGTCCCCCACAGCAAACTGCTGGCTAAGCTGTCAGCCCGTGGATTGGACCACTACACTCTGTGCTGGGTTAGGAACTGGCTGGAGGGCCGGGCCCAGAGAGTGGTAGTGAACGGTGCCACATCCAGCTGGCGGCCAGTCACCAGTGGTGCCCCCCAGGGATCAGTGCTGGGCCCCGTCCTCTTCAACATCTTCATTGATGATCTGGATGAGGGGGTCGAGTCAGTCATCAGCAAGTTTGCAGATGACACCAAGTTAGGAGCAGATGTTAGTCAGTTAGAGGGTAGAAAGGCTCTGCAGAGGGACCTCGACCGACTGGACAGATGGGCAGAGTCCAATGGGATGGCATTCAACAAGTCCAAGTGCCGGGTGCTGCACTTTGGCTACGGCAGTCCCATGCAGAGCTACAGGCTGGGGTCGGAGTGGCTAGAGAGCTCCCAAACAGAGAGGGACCTGGGGGTGCTGATTGACAGCCACCTGAATATGAACCAGCAGTGTGCCCAGGTGGCCAAGAGGGCCAATGGCATCCTGGCCTGCATTAGGAATAGTGTGGTCAGCAGGAGCAGGGAGGTCGTGCCCCTGTACTCTGCTTTGGTTAGGCCGCACCTTGAGTACTGTGTCCAGTTCTGGGCCCCTCAGTTTAAGAAGGACATCGAAACACTTGAACGTGTCCAGAGAAGGGCAACAAGGCTGGTGAGAGGCCTCGAACACAAGCCCTATGAGGAGAGGCTGAGGGAGCTGGGATTGTTTAGCTTGGAGAAGAGGAGGCTCAGGGGTGACCTCATTGCCCTCTACAACTACCTGAAAGGTGGTTGTAGCCAGGAAGGGGTTGGCCTCTTCTCCCAGGCAACCAGCACCAGAACAAGGGGACACAGTCTCAAGCTGCGCCAGGGGAGGTTTAGACTCGAGGTGAGGAGGAAGTTCTTCACCGAGCGAGTCGTTCGTGATTGGAACGGGTTGCCCAGGGAGGTGGTTGAGTCACCATCCCTGGAGGCGTTCAAGAGGAGATTGGACGTGGCACTTGGTGCCATGGTCTAGTCATAGGGTCTGTGTTGATAGGTTGGACTCGATGATCCTCGAGGTCCTTTCCAACCTAAGTTATACTGTGATACTGTGATACTGTGAATTTCGTTCTTGTATTATCATTTTTCTTTTTTTCTGCTGTATATTTCTGTATATATATTGTAAATACTGTAAATTGTGTATATATCCTGCATTGCCTAAAAATTGCTTGTAAATATAGCATTCCCTTTTGCTTCTCCGGCTGGCTAGCTGTGGTTTTTCTTCCTCTTTGTGGGGGAGAGGAGGCTAGACCTTTCTCTCTTTAACCCTCCACACGTGAGGAATTTTTTTTCCCCAGAGGGGCTGTCAAGCCCTGGAATGGGCTGGCCAGGGAAGTGGCAGAGTCCCCGTCCCAGGAAGGATTTAAAAGCTGTGTAGATGCAGTGCTGAGGGGCATGGTTTAGTGGTGAGCTGGCAGTGATGGTTGGACTTTATGATCTCTTCCAACCAAAATGATTCTGTGATTCTATCAGCTGCTAATTACCAGGGATCAACAGGACATTTTGTCTGGAGAGAAGCTCTCCCATCATTTCCATTGCTGATTTTGCACAAGTACCTGGCAGTACTGGATGGTGCTGGACACAGATGAATTCTGGCTCCCCAATGCCATCTGTGTGCTCCCCCAGTTGCACATCTGACCACCATCCTCAGCACAGTTACATCAGCTACACCCAAACTCCATTTAGCACATCTCCAGAAACTTCATGAATCCAAGAGAGGCAGGAATGCAGCACAACCAACCCCACAGTGCAAACCAAAGCCATTTTCTATCAAGTGCTGTAATGCTGATGGCAAACCCATCACATTTCTCATGAGGCTCTGAAACAAACCAAACATGAGTTGGGAAGCAAAGCCATGCTCAAAAGTATTTCTGAGAGCTTTACTGCTCCAAAGTGCTTTATTGTCACACACAAAAAAAGAATTAAGTCCTTTACCAAAATACCTTTAATGGCCCCATGGAGTCACTGTACTATAAAAACTTTATAGAATCATAGAATAACTGAATTGTTTTCCTTGGAAGAGACCTTTAAGATCTTCAAGTCCAACCCTTAATCCAGCACTACTAGGTCACCACTAAGTCATGTCCCTTAGCATCACATCTACACTGTTTTTGAATTTGTCCAGGGATGGTGACTCCGCCACTTTTCCGGGCAGCTTTTTCCAGGGCTTGACAAGCCTTTTTGGGAAGAATAACTGGGTCCAGTTCTGGCCTCCCCCATTCAGGAGAGACAGGGATCAACTGGAGAGAGTCCAGTGGAGGCTACAAAGATGCTGAAGGGACTGAGGCATCTCTGATAAAGGCTGAGAGACCTGGGGCTGTTTAGCCTGGAGAAGACTGAGAGGGGATCTTCTCTTTTCAGTGGTCTCCAACAACAGCACAAGGGACAATGGGCACAAAATGGAAGCCCAGAAGTTCCATCTGAACATCAGGAAAAAAAATCTTTTCCTTTGGGAGTGCCAGAGCTCTGGACCAGGCTGCCCAGAGAGGTTGTAGAATTTCCTTCTCTGGAGAGATTCCAACCCGCATGGAGACGATCTTGGGCAACCTGCTCTGTGTGACCCTTCTTTAGCACAGGAGTTGGACCTACTATGCTGAGACTCTGTGACTTGGTGGACTCAAAGATCCACATGTCAGCTGGCATGGGATGTGTTTTCATATAATATCAAAAAAAACCCAAGTCTTCTCTTCAACTGCCAACCCAGAGCCCCTCCATCCTGTTTCCTGCAAACGAGAGAAGCAGCTTCTGATTTTCATTACAGATTCAAGCCCGTACCTACAAAAGTTAATCAAATTACTGATCAAACTAATTAAATTAGTGATCAAATTAATCAAAAAGTGATTGTAGTAGTTAGAGGGCTCCTCTCAGCATGGCTGAACCAGCCAAAGATGCAATCAAGATGCAATCCATGCCAGCAGAAGAGTTCTGTTTCTGCAAACACCACCACTCCCCAAAGATTTATAGTTTCATAGTTTCATAGTTGCATTCAGGGTTGGAAGGGACCACAAGGATCATCTAGTTCCAACCCCCCTGCCATGGGCAGGGACACCCCACACTAGATCAGGCTGGACAGAGCCTCATCCAGCCTGGTCTTAAACACCCCCAGGGACGGGGCCTCGACCACCTCCCTGGACAACACATTCCAGGGTTTCACCACTCTCATGGTGAAGAACCTCCTCCTCACATCCAGCCTGAATCTCCCCACCTCCAGCTTCATTCCATTCCCCCTAGTCCTATCACTACCTGAGATCCTGAGAAGTCCTTCCCCAGCCTTCCTGTAGGCCCCCTTCAGATACTGGAAGGCCACAATTAGGTCACCTCGGAGCCTTCTCTTCTGCAGACTGAACAGCCCCAACTCCTTCAGTCTGTCCTCATAGGAGAGGTGCTCCAGCCCTCTGATCATCCTTGTGGCCCTTCTCTGGACACGTTCCAGCACCTCCACATCCCTCTTGTAATAGGGGCTCCAGAACTGGACACAGTACTCCAGGTGGGGTCTCACCAGGGCTGAGTAGAGGGGGAGGATCACCTCCCTCGACCTGCTAGCCACACTTCTCCTGATGCAGCCCAGGATCTGATTGGCTTTGCGGGCTGCAAGTGCACACTGAGAGCTCATGTTGAGCTTTTTGTCCACCAGCACCCCCAAGTCTCTCTCCTCAGGGCTACTTTCCAGCCAGTCACTGCCCAGCCTGTATTTGTGCCTGGGATTGCCTCGACCCAGATGCAGGACCCTGCACTTGCTCTTATTGAACTTCATGAGGTTGGCTTGTGCCCACCTCTCCAGCCTGTCAAGGTCCCTCTGGATGGCCTCCCTTCCCTCCAGCGTGTCTGCTGCACCACACAGCTTGGTGTCATCAGCAAACTTGCTGAGGGTGCACTCAATGCCACTGTCCATGGCACCCACAAAGATGTTGAATAAGACAGGTCCCAGGACTGATCCCTGAGGGACTCCGCTTGTCACTGGCCTCCACTGGGACATGGAGCCATTGACAGCCACTCTTTGGGTGCGGCCATCAAGCCAGTTCCTTATCCATCTAGTGGTCCATCCATCAAACCCATGTGTCACCAGTCTGGAGACCAGGATGTGGTGTGGGACAGTGTCAAAGGCTTTGCTCAGGTCCAGGTAAATGACATCAGTTGCTCGCCCCTCATCTATTAATTTTGTCACCTGCTCATAGAAGGCAACCAGGTTGGTCAGGCAGGATTTGCCCTTGGCAAAGCCATGCTGACTGTTCCCAATCACCTCTTCACTATTCTTTTGAGCGAGTAGTGACTCCAGGAGGATCTTCTCCATGATCTTTCCAGGCACAGAGGTGAGACTGACTGGCCTGTAGTTCCCTGGTTCCTCCTTCTTACCCTTTTTGAAGATGGGGGCAATGTTTCCCCTTTTCCAGTCTGTGGGGACTTCACCAGATTGCCATGACTTTTGAAATATAATAGAGAGGGGTTTAGCAACCTCATCTGCCAGTTCTCTCAGTACCCGTGGGTGTATCCCATCGGGTCCCATGGACTTGAACACTTTCAGGTTCTTCAGATGATCACGAACCTGATCTGCACTTACAATGGGCAGTTCTTCCTCCCCGTCCCTGGCTTTGACTTCCATAACATCAGGAGTGTGGCTAGAGGCCCTTGCAGTGAAGACTGAGGTAATGAAGTTATTAAGTACCTCAGCCTTTTCCTCATCACTTGTGACCATGTCACCAGTTTCCTTTCTGAGGGGGCCCACACCTTCCCTAGTTGTCTTCTTCCCATTAATATACCTGTAGAAGTTCTTAGTGTTCCCTTTAATCTCCCTGGCTAGATTCAATTCAAACTCTGCTTTGGCTTTCCTAACCAGGACTCTTGCTGCTCGGGCAGCTTCCTTATATACCCCCTGTTCTACCTGTCCTTCTCTCCACTTCCTGTAGAGTTTCCTTTTAAGTAATAGTGTGTCCAGTAGCTCCTTGCTCATCCAGGCAGGCCTCCTAGCATTCTTACCCGCTTTTCTCTTTGTTGGTATACAGAGCTCCTGGACACAGAGGAGGTGGTCCTTGAATACTGACCAGCTGTCCTGGGTCCCTCTTCCCTCCAGGGCTTTGTCCCACGACACTTTGGCTAGCAGATCCCTGAAGCGATCAAAATCTGCACGCCTAAAGTCTAGGGTCATGAGCTTGGAATACTTCCTCCTGATTGCCCTGAGGATATTAAATTCAACTGCTTCATGGTCACTGCAGCCAAGGCCGTCTCTGAGCCTCACATTGCTTACCAGCCCTTCCCTGTTGGTGAGAACAAGGTCCAGCATAGCACCATTTCTTCTTGGTTCCTCTACCATTTGGAGGAGGAAGTTGTCTTCTATGCAGTCCAGGAACATCCTGGATTGCTGGTGCCTTGCTGTGTTGTCCCTCCAGCAGATGTCCAGGTGGTTGAAATCACCCATGAGGACCAGGGCTTGTGACCTGGAAGCCGCTTCTATTTGCCTATGGAGGGCCTCATCTGCTTGGATCTGCTGGTCAGGTGGCCTGTAGGAGACCCCCACAGTAATATCTCCTTCCCCTGTCCTGCCTTTAATTTTAACCCATACGCTCTCAACTAGCTCATCCTCCCTCCCCTGTTGGAGCTCCACTGATTCCAACTGGCTCTTGACATAGAGGGCAACACCTCCTCCTCTCCTTCCCTGCCTATCCTTCCTAAAGAGTTTATACCCATCTATCCCTACATCCCAGTCATGGGATTCATCCCACCAAGTTTCAGTAACAGCCACTATGTTGTGGCATCCCAGCAGCACAGTGGCCCTTAACTCATCCTGTTTGTTGCCCAAGCTGCGCGCATTCGCATAGAAGCACTTCAGCTGGGCTGGCCCTGTCCTCCTCTTGTGCCAAATCCCCTCGGTTTCCACAGAATGTCCTGGTGGATCATTCGTGGCTTGCCTCAGGGCAGCAAGTTGAGAGCCCTTACCAGCTCTCCTTCTCTCTACTGGTGGTGAGCTGCCCCTCTGTTTTTCACCAGCCAGCAGGAGACTATTAACCCCTTCCCCCTTCAAATCTAGTTTAAAGCCCTATCAATGAGCCCTGCCAATTCCTGCCCCAGGATTCTTATCCCCCTCTGGGACAAGTGTGTCCCATAAGTTGTTTTCAGCTCAGGAAATTTATCTCCTCACTGTGTCATTATTTCAGCACTATGGCTCATGCCAGCACGGCACTGCTGAAGTGACATAATTTCAAGGAAATAAGGAGGAAGCTTTGGGGTACAGAGTACCACAGAATCACAGAATGTTAGGGGCTGGAAAGGACCTCAAAAGATCACCTGGTCTGACCCCCCTGCCAGAGCAGGGTCACCTAGAGTAGGTCACACAGGAGTGCATCCAGGTGGGTTCTGAATATCTTCAATGAGGGAGACTTCACACCCACCCTGGACAGCCTGTTCCAGTGTTCTGTCACCCTCACAGTGAAACATTTTTCCTCATGTTTCCATGGAACTTCCTATGCCTCCACTTCCACCCATTGCCCCTTGGCCTGTCACTGGGCATCACTGAGAACAGCTCGACTCCATCCTCTTGGCAATCACCCTTGGCAGACCTATGGAAAAGGGTGCTCTCCAAACTGAGGCTGTAAAATCACTGTCTAGAGTTTGTTTTGCTGACCCAGACCTGGATGAGAAGCCACATTTAGCCCCTTTAGCAAAAGAAGATCACAGTGGTGCCATGTGAGTAGAGGACAACCCACGTGTGCCTGTGGGATCACAGGCATGGTGCAAATGAGAAGATGTAGGGGTTACAGAACTTCTCACACATCAGCTGGGTGTTCTGCACTGCCCTTATACTGCTGGGGAACCTTTACCTGCTCAAAGGTCCTCACCCTTCCCACAGTGCCACTGAGCCTCCTTCCCTCCCAAACTGATGGTGCCACTAAAAATAGCCTGGAGAACTTGCAGAACCCCAACGAAACAGAAGTCATTGCATCACTTGGGTATATAGATTCATTAAGCAACCTTCTTCCATAATCGAGACCCTACCACCACCATGTAAATCCCCTGACCCAGCTCAGAGGTGCACAGAAAGTCCATCTTACTGTGGGGCTATTTTCAGTAGTTCTCTGTAATTGTTAAGACTGCTTCTTTGAGAGAATAGAATAGAATAGAATAGAATAGAATAGAATAGAATAGAATAGAATAGAATAGAATAGAATAGAATAGAATAGACCAGGTTGGAAGAGTCCAACCTATCATCCAACACCACCTAATCAACTAAACCATGCAACCAAGCAACCTATCAAGTCTCCTAAACACCTCCAATGATGGTGACTCCACCACCTCCCCAGGCAGCCCATTCCAATGGGCAATCACTCTCTCTGTGTAGAACTTCTTCCTAACATCCAGCCTAAACCTCCCCTGGTGCAGCCTGAGACTGTGTCCTCTTGTTCTGGTACTGGCTGCCTGGGAGAAGAGACCAACATCCGCCTGTCTATCACCTCCCTTCAGGTAGTTGTAGAGAGCAATAAGGTCACCCTTGAGTCTCCTTTTCTCCAGGCTAAGCAGCCCCAGCTCCCTCAGCCTCTCCTCATAGGGCTTGTGTTCCAAACCCCTCACCAACTTCGTTGCCCTTCTCTGGACTCGTTTCAGCAAGTCAACATCCTTCCTAAACTGAGTGGCCCAGAACTGGTCACAGTACTCGAGGTGCGGCCTAACCAGTGCAGTGTACAGGGGCAGAATGACCTCCCTGCCAATGACCTGCTGGCCACACTGTTCTTGATGCAGGCCAGGATGCCATTGGCCCTCTTGGCTGCCTGGGCACACTGCAGGCTCATGTTCAGCCTACCATTGACCAGTACCCCCAGGTCCCTCTCTGCCTGGCTGCTCTCCAGCCACTCTGACCCCAGCCTGTAGCACTGCATGGGGTTGTTGTGGCCAATGTGCAGAACCTGGCACTTGGATGTGTTAAATCTCATGCCGGTGGACTCTGCCCATCTGTCCAGCCTGTCGAGGTCCCTCTGCAAAGCCCCTCTACCCTCCAGCAGATCAACACCTGCCCCCATCCCCCAGCAGCTGGCTTTGGCCAGTGTTTGATTAAATGGAGTTCTGTGTCCTTACATAATAACTCCAGGAGGGCTCCACCGGCAAGGCATTGAATCAATGGCGCTGTTGTTCAGTACATCCTGAAATATTAGAAGCTTGTGTCCTAATTAAATCATTTCTTCAGGCAAACCCTCACAATTACAGCAGATAATTGTGTAACAAAACAAACATTTTCACACTGTAATCAATATCCCTAAATGCACAGAACTGGTGAGGATGTGGCATGGTAAGGGTAAGTGCCCAACACGTGGCCACTCACTGGAGTGAGGGAGTCACAATTAATAATGGTGCTAATTTTTCATAAGAGCTTCAAAACCACACCTGGGAAGGTAGCATCTTCCCTCCTTCAAGCAAAGTAAGTTGCAGAGAACAAGCTGACCACGAGCGAGCAATGTGCCCTCAGGGACAAAAAGGCCAATGGTCTCCTGAGGTATGTGAAGAGTGTGACTAGAAGGTCAGGGGAGGTTCTCCTCTCCCATTACTCTGCCCTAGTGAGGCCACATCTGCAATACTGGGTGCAGTTCTGGACTCCCCAGATTAAGAGAGATAAAGAACTACTGGAGAGTCCAGCAGAAGGTACGAAGATGCTGAAGAAAGACTGAGAGACATGGGGCTGTTTAGCATGGAGAAGTGCAGACTGAGAGGGGGAGTGTTTAAGACCAGGCAGGATGAGGGTCTGACCAGCCTGATCTAGTGTGGGGTGTCCCTGCCCATGGCAGGGATGTTGGAACTAGATGATCCTTGTGGTCCCTTCCAACCCTGAATGATACTATGATATTATCTTCTCAATGCAGGAGAAATGCCAAGCTTGCCTGGACATGATCCTAGGTGTGGCCGGTTGACGCTGTCCCCTTAAGAAAGGGAATATGGTGGACGGAAGTTGGTAAACGGAAGGAATAATCTAAACTAATTTCATTGGCAGAGTGGGAGGAAGCACCTTCTGAACTGGGACAGCAGGAGGGTATACTGGGTTTTTCCAGCACTTTATCTTCAGTCTTGCTTCCGCCTCTCCACGGTGCAGCAGCTCTGCAGCTATCTCTGTGCTGGGCTTTCTGCCAAGGCCTCGGCCTTGAAGTCCAGATAACGGCCAGTATTAACTCCCTTCCAATTAACACGAACTGCTTCTAACATTTTTTTTTTCCCTCTCTTTTCTTTCTCTTTCTATCCCATTCTGGGGAAAGGGGGGGGAGAGAGGGGAGAGCGGAGGTGGGGAACCCCCTCTGCCTTGAGGGGGGTCACTCTCATTTCTGCGTTACTCTGTTGTATATCTTTGTATATATTGTAGATATATACAAAGCTCCTTTAAAGACTAGAAGTGGAAAGGCCCAAGATGGAGAAGAAGAGCTGGAGACTGATCCTGGTGAGGGGCCCTCTACTCTAAAAGATCCTGCTCAGGAGGAAGAGAAGGTTTGTTTTAAAGATCTAGCTAACCTAGTGAGATCAAAGCAGGATAGAGATGAAGTTAGGAAGGCAGCTGGCAAAGGTGGTTCTCAGCTTAAAGAGATCCTTAGGAGAATGACAGCAGGATTATATGGGCAAAGAATTCAGGGAGATGAAGATGAAGATGATATTGTGGAATGTTCTTCTCCACGGGAGGAATTGCGAAATGTCCGTAAAGATTTCACCAGGGCAGATAAGGAGCCAGTTCTAGCTTGGCTAAGTAGGTGTTATGATACAGGTGCTTCAGCTCTAACAGTTGGAGACAAGTCAGCAGCTCAGTTAGGAACTCTCTCAAGGGACAATGGAATAGATAGACATCTAGGCGAAGCTCTCGGTAAGGTTAATCTGTGGATACGCCTTTTAATAGCGGTTGCCCTGAGATACCCTTCCCGAGATGATCTTCCCTGGAATCCTAAGCCCTGGACTACCATAGATGAGGGAATTAAGCTCTTGAGAGAATTTGCTGTTAGAGAGCTACTCTATGGTGAACATGAAACTCTGAATCCTGATGACATTCCTGTGGGTATTGGTCTTGCTAAAAAGATCATCAAACTTGCTCCTTCTAATTATGCAAACATTCTGGCAAGCAGAATTGTGTCAAGAAGTTATGGTGGAGCTTCTCCTACGGTTGGCCAATTCAGTGATCAAATGAGACAATTGGAGGATAGCATGACAGGTGGTTCTTTGGTTTCAGCCATTGAAACTCTGTCTGGAAAAATTGAGAATTGCATGAGAGAGTTAAAAGATGAATTTAGAAATTCCATATCCCAATTGGCACAAAGGGATAATTTCAATTCTTCCTCCAGGTGGATACAAGTTTCATCTGTGAGGAATACACGTCCTCCAAGGAGGTCATTCCAAAACAGGACATTCCAAAACAGGTCATTCCAAAACAGACCACCAAGGCAATCACGTAGAACTATGTGGATAACTCTGCGTGATCAGTTTGGTGAGAACATGAACCGCTGGGATGGCCAACCAACTTCTAATCTTTTCAGGAGACTGAGGGAATTGCAAAGTGGCAGAACCCAAGGTAGCAATACCAGAAGGGTAGCTGTCACTTCCACAGTTCCCCAGAACAACTCTAGTAGCTCCAACAGTGGCTCCAGTTACAATATGCAAAGTTATAACCCTGCACAATATGTGCTCAATGCACATGTGCGCATGTTCCCCATAACTAGGGGTGCCCTGCCTCCCGCCAGGGGGAGGAGAGGGATAACAGAGATAATAGAATCTATTGGGATGTGTACATCCAGTGGCCTGGCACTTCACAATTTCGGAAGTACAGGGCCTTGGTTGACACAGGAGCTCAGTGCACCATAATACCATCAAATTATCAGGGATCAGAGTCTATAACTATTCTGGGAGTCACTGGTGGATCTCAAGAGTTAAGTAAGATAGAAGTTAATATAAGTTTAACTGGTAAACAATGGAGGAAGCATACAGTTGTGACCGGACCTGACGCACCTTGTATTTTGGGAATTGATTTTCTGAGAGAAGGGCGTTTCAAAGACCCTAAAGGTTACAAATGGGCTTTTGGAGTAGCTTCTATAGAAATTGATGAACAAAAATTGAAGCTATCTGCCAGACCTGAACTTTCTGATGAATCTGCAGTTGTGGGACAACATAAGATACAGGACATTAAATTGCCGGTTGCTTCTCAGACTTGCATCACAGACAATACAGAACCAACCGTGACTCTTTGTTGCCCATTCAGAATCTGATTCGTCAGTTGGAAAGTCAGAAAGTCGTCAGCAAAACTCATTCACCTTTCAACAGTCCAGTGTGGCCTGTGCGGAAGCAGAATGGAGACTGGCGTCTGACGGTAGACTACTGAGCCCTAAATGAAGTGACACCACCTATGAGTGCAGCAGTACCAGACATGATGGAACTACAGTATGAGCTGGAATCCAAAGAGGCCAAATGGTATGCTACCATAGACATTGCTAATGCCTTTTTCTCTATTCCCATAGCAGAGGAATGCAGGCCTCAGTTTGCTTTCACCTGGAGAGGAATCCAGTACACTTTCAACAGGCTGCCAATGGGCTGGATTCACAGCTCAAGCATCTGTCATGCAGTGATCCACGATGCTCTGGAGAAAGGCGGTGCTCCAGAACACATCCAGTTCATCGATGATATCATCGTCTGGGGTAAAACTGCTGAGGAAGTCTTCAAGAAAGGTAACAAAATCATTGACATTCTTCTGAATGCAGGTTTTGCCATCAAGCGGGACAAGGTGAAAGGACCTACCACAGAGATTCAATTTCTGGGAGTGCGATGGCAGGATGGACGTCGACACATTCCAGTGGATGTGGTAAATAGAGTCTCCACCATGGCAAGTCCCACCAACAAGCAAGAGACCCTACGTTTCTTGGGGATAGTGGGATTTTGGAGGCTACACATTCCTGGATACAGTCAGATTGTGAAACCTCTGTATGATGTGACTCGAAAGAGAAACCATTTCCACTGGGGACCTGAACAACAAGCAGCCTTTGACCTGATAAAGCAAGAGGTAATTCAAGCAATGGGTCTGGGACCTGTCCGAGATGGTCCAGACATTAAGAACATTTTGTACACGGCTGCGAGTGACAATGGTCCAACCTGGTGCTTGTGGCAAAAAGCTCCAGGTGAGACACGTGGACGACCTCTTGGTTTCTGGAGTCGAGGTTACAGAGGTTCAGAGGCTAATTATACTCCAACAGAGAAAGAAATTTTAGCTGCCTATGAAGGAGTAAAAGCATCTTCTGAAGTGATTGGAACTGAATCACAACTTCTCTTAGCTCCCAGATTACCAGTTTTGAATTGGATGTTCAAAGGCAAAGGGTCCACATCACATCATGCCACAGACTCAACATGGTCCAAGTGGATGGCTCTGATAACACAGAGAGCTCGAATGGGAAATCTTGAAAGACCTGGTCTAGTGGAGGTGATCTCAAGTTGGCCTGAAGGTATCAACTGTGCTAAACCTCCAGAGGAGAAAGTGACTCGTGCTGAGGAAGCTCCTCCTTACAATGACCTTTCTGATGATGAAAAGAAATATGCTTTGTTCACAGACAGTTCCTGTCGTCTTGTTGGAAACAAGCAAAGGTGGAAGTCTGCAGTGTGGAGTCCAACACGCCGAGTTGCAGAGGCGAAAGATGGAGAAGGAGAATCCAGTCAGTTTGCAGAGGTAAAAGCTGTCCAGCTAGCTCTCAACGTTGCTGAACGTGAGAGATGGCCAAAGCTTTATCTCTACACCGACTCATGGATGGTAGCCAATGCTCTATGGGGTTGGCTAAAGAACTGGAAGAAGAGTGGTTGGCAGAGAAAAGGAAAACCCATTTGGGCAGCCAACCTGTGGCAGGACATTGCTGATCGAATCGAGAGAATTCCAGTGAAAGTGAGACACATCGATGCTCACATTCCTAAGAGCAAAGCTACTGAGGAACAACAACACAACCATCAGGCAGATCTAGCTGCAAGAGTTTCTCAAGTACACATGGACTCTAATCTTGATCTCGACTGGAAACACCGAGGTGAGATGTTCTTAGCTCGGTGGGCTCACGATTCGTCAGGACATCAAGGCAGAGATGCAACATACCAATGGGCTCGTGACAGATCCATAGACATTTCCATGGATGCTATCACACAAGTCATCCATGACTGTGACATTTGTGCTGCTATTAAGCAGGCAAAACGACTTAAGCCCTTCTGGTATGGTGACAGATGGTCCAAGTACAAGTATGGTGAAGCTTGGCAGATTGACTACATCACTCTACCACGTTCTCGTTCTGGTTAGCAGTATGTGCTTACTATGGTAGAGGCAAACACTGGATGGTTGGAAACTTATCCAGTTCCACATGCAACTGCATGCAACACCATTCACGGTCTGGAGAGACAGATCCTGTGGAGACACGGAACTCCAGAGAGGATTGAGTCAGACAACGGAACTCATTTCAAGAACAACCTTGTAAAGAACTGGGCAAAAGAGCACGGTATTGAGTGGATATTCCACATTCCCTACTATGCACCAGCTTCAGGGAAGATTGAACGCTACAACGGTTTGTTGAAGACCACTCTCAAAGCCATGGGAGGTGGATCTTTGAAAAACTGGGAAAAGCATTTAGCACAAGCAACCTGGCTGGTAAATAGTAGAGGTTCAGTGAACCGAGCTGGACCTGCACATTCAGATTTGTTACGGAAAGTAGAAGGTGATAGAGTTCCTGTTGTTAGAGAAAAGAACCTGTTAGGTAAAACTGTTTGGGTATTTTCACCCTCAGGAGAGGTTAAACCTGTCCGAGGGGTGGTTTCAGCTGAAGGTCCAGGTCACACTTATTGGGTAATGCAAGAGAATGGTGAAATTCAGTGTATTCCACAAAGAAATTTAACTTTAGCTGAAAGAGGTTAATTTCGAACTGTTGTACAGCTACATCGTGTCCAAAGGAAGAATCAACGAGGAATCTACGGTGCACGAACCCTGAGATCCCTGAGAGCCCTGAGTCAACTAAGAGACCCTGAGATTCCCTGTTTCCCTTTTTCTTCGCTTCGTCGGCGAAGAAATGAACTGTTTTCCATTTTCCTCATTTTCTGATTTTCTTGGACTTTTGAATCATCTACATCTGAGCATAGCCGGAATGGACTATGAACTTTACTCACGAACTGTAAATATCGTTTTGGATTGGATGGACAGTATGAACAGCCAATGAAATTGTTTAGAAGGGGTGGACTGTGGCCGGTTGACGCTGTCCCCTTAAGAAAGGGAATATGGTGGATGGAAGTTGGTAAACGGAAGGAATAATCTAAACTAATTTCATTGGCAGAGTGGGAGGAAGCACCTTCTGAACTGGGACAGCAGGAGGGTATACTGGGTTTTTCCAGCACTTTATCTTCAGTCTTGCTTCCGCCTCTCCACGGTGCAGCAGCTCTGCAGCTATCTCTGTGCTGGGCTTTCTGCCAAGGCCTCGGCCTTGAAGTCCAGATAACGGCCAGTATTAACTCCCTTCCAATTAACACGAACTGCTTCTAACATTTTTTTTTTCCCTCTCTTTTCTTTCTCTTTCTATCCCATTCTGGGGAAAGGGGGGGGAGAGAGGGGAGAGCGGAGGTGGGGAACCCCCTCTGCCTTGAGGGGGGTCACTCTCATTTCTGCGTTACTCTGTTGTATATCTTTGTATATATTGTAGATATTGTAAATTTGTAAATATTCCCCTGCATACCCTACATTGCTTTGTAAATATAGCTCCACTGCTTTGCTAATTCAGCTTGTGAGGTTTTTTTTTCCTTTCCCTTCAATTTTCTTTCCCTTTACCTTACAAGGGGGAAGGGAGGAGGCTTCTTGGCCTTACCCTTCCACCCACCACACTAGGCAACCTGCTCTGGGTGACTGAGGTTGGACTTAGGTGATCTCCAGAGGTCCCTTCTGACCCCCACCATACTGGGATTCTGTGAGAACATCCCTGAACAGGTTTTGATTGCTCCAGCTATGTTTAGTCTGGGAAGTGCAGCAGTCTCCTTCAGGTGAGTGTTAGAGGGGAGATTTCACATCACCCTTTATAACTGTATATAACAATGACTCCATCCAATTTTAATGTCTTTCTACCTATATATAAATTACATAAAAATGAAGATACATAAATTGCATATGGACATGGGTATATAAAAAATGTACATAGGACAAGAGGAAGTGGCCATTAGTTGCACCATGAAAGGTTGGACGTGAGGAACAATTTCTTCATGGCAATGTTTGCCAAGCCCTGTAAAAGGTGAAGTCCCCATCCCTGGAGGGATTGAAAAGACATGGGGATTTGGTGCTGAGGGACATGGTTTAGTGGTGACTAAACCATGAGTTCTGTAACAAGTAGTGTCCCCAGGGGTCAGGACTGTGTTCAGTCCTGTTGAGTATATTCATTAGTGACCTGGATCAAGGGACAGAGTGTACCCTCAGCAAGTTTGCTGATGACACCAAACTGGGAAGGGTGGCTGACACATCATCAGGCTGTGATGCCATCCAGAGTGACATCAACAAGCTGAAGGTTTGGGCAGAGAATAAGCTTATGAAGTTAAACAAGGGCAAGTGTAGGGTCCTGCACCTGGGGAGGAATAACCTCACGTATCAGCGAAGCTTAGGGCCTGAGCTGCTAGAAAGCAGCTCTGTGGAAAAAGACCTGAGAGTGCTGGTGGACAACAGGATGACCATGAGCCAGTGATGTGCCTTTGTGGCCAAGAAGGCTGATGGCATCCTGGGCTGCTTCAAGAATAGTGTAGGAAGGAGGTTGTCCTCCCCCTCAACTCTGCCTGCTCTGACAGGGGGGACTAGACTAGATGTTCTCCAGATGTCCCTTCCAATCCCAATAATTCTGTGATTCAGTGACTTCACAGTGCTGGATTTGACTGTCTTAGAGGCCTCTTCCAACCCAATTCATTCTATGATTCTATGAATCCACAGCATTCAGTGTCATGTACAACGATCAAGAGTTCTGTACAATACATGTGCATGATGTGTGCACAGATGGGTCCCAGCAATATCTACTTCCTATTCAAAAATTAAGAGGGAAAAACCCTCAAGGCCTTGAGACCCTCCTGGTGGCAGTTCAGCTGCTGAGCACTCTCATTTTGGGGCAGAAATACCAAAAAGAGCGTTGCTGGGTGCCCAGCTGAGCCTTTTCACAGGGAAGATGGAGACAGCAGTGCTACCCTTCACAGCAGGGCTCTCACCCCATCCATCCACATTTACAAGCCTCTATTTCTGGTGTTCCCTATCCATCTTTTTTTACCCATTCTTCTGTCTCTACAATCCCTTCAACTTTTTGGGTTTTTTTTGTTAATGCCCCATTTCCTTCACCTGCTTTCTCAGCTCAGAACCTGCAGCTCCACTTCATTTCAACACATTTCCTTTATTTCACTTTCAATTTTACTTTGTTCTCCCCCCATCCATTTCTCATCTTTCCCACTGCAGTTTCCATTACCTCTTTAAAGCCTCCTGACACAGAATTATTTTAGTTTTAGGAGCTTAGCTTGACCCAGGTTCACTGAACACTCTCTGCATGAAGCAGCTGTTGCCAGTTTGGGGGTTTATGGTGAGAGGATCATCACAGGATCCTTTCAACTGAAAAAAAAATATAATAAAATCTCTTTTCCAAACAGAAACACTTTATTTCTGGGGTCTGCTCAGGATTTGGGAGAAAAAAAGGGAAAATGAGTGTTTTTCCTAAAAGATGGTGGGTTTGGGTTCCATTTTCACATGTTTACTGCTGTTAAAGGCATGAATCATAGAATCATAGAATTGTCAGGGTTGGAAGGAATCTCAAGGATCATCCATTTCCAACCCCCCCCTGCCATGGGCAGGGACACCTCACACTACAGCAGGTTGCTCACAGCCACACCCAGCCTTGCCTTCAAAACTTCCAGGAATGAGGCTTCTACCACCTGCCTGGGCAACCTGTGCCAGTGTCTCACCACCCTCATGGGGAAGAACTTCTTCCTAACAACCAATTTGAATCGACCCATTTCTAGTTTTGTTCTATTTCCCCTGGTCCTATCATTACCTGACACCCTAAAAAGACCCTCCCCAGCTTTCTTGTAGGCCCCCTTCAGATACTGGAAGGCCACAATAAGGTCTCCTCAGAGCCTTCTCTTCTCCAGACTGAACAGCCCAAATCATCTACAATGGCTCTGGCTATATTTCTCTCTGCAAATGCCATATACTGGAGTATCAAATAGAGCACCTTGGCTTCATTTAGGCTTAATATTTCATGTCTGACCACAGAATGGTGGTCTCTGGTCTTGCCCACTCTGGGCCAACTGTATGCTTGGAGTTGACCAGTGGAAACCACTGTCATATTCAAAGGATGGGAATTCAACTGTGCTGGGTTGAGGCAGCCCCCTTCCCCACCCTGGCAACAATAAACACTCAGACAAACGGATTGCAAAGTGATGGAAAGTTTAAATAGAAAGCAGTGAACTTTTACAGAAAAGGAAAAGCAGAGTGACAAAAAAAAATCCCCAAACAGACCCAGAGAGATCCCATCCCTACCTGAGGGTACACCTGAGACCCCCAGGGCTCCTTCTTCCCCCTCCCACTGCTAGGCTAGTCTCAGCTGGCCAGATCTGAGACTGCCCATCCCCCCGTGGCCTTGGGCCTAGCCAGGCCCAAAGCCAGGAGACATCTCCCCAGTTACCGGCTGACGGAGGAGGAAGAAAAGAGAGCGTGCTAGACTCCGCACTGGATCTTATAGTGGTGCAAAGGATTGTGGTATGAAATACTACATAATTTCCTGTGTCCACCCCTCTGGGCTGGACTTCTGGACACAGGAAGTAAACACTGCAGGGGGGCACCCAGCTCAAACTGTAACATCAACACACGACGTTGGTGTGAAGAGCAAAACCCACAGATTGTGCAGGCCAATAACACCTTGTGAGCTGGATTTTGGTGACAAATTATGATATCCCACAAAGTACCTGGCCAGCATCACCAGCAGGTTAAGGAAGGGGATTCTGTACCTCTCCTCCACTCTGGTGAGACCCCAACTGCAATGTTGTGTCCTGCTCTGGGGTCCTCAGCACAGGAGAGGAGGCCATGAACATGATCTGAGGGCTGGAAGCCCTCTGCTCTGAGGACAGGCTGAGAGAGTTGGGGTTGTTCAGTCTGGAAAAGAGAAGGCTCTAGGAAGACCTTATTGCAGCCTTTCAATGCTTAAAGGGACCCTGTAAGAAACGTGGGGACAGACTTTAGCAGGGCCTGTTGTGACAGGATAAAGGGTGATGGTTTTAAACTAAAAGAGAGGAAATTCAGACCAGATAGAAGGAATTGTTTATGCTGAAGGTGGTGGGACACCGGCTCAGGCTGCCCAGACAGGTGGTAGAAGCCTCATCCCTGGAAGTATTCCAGGTCAGGTTGGACAGGGCTCTGAGCAACTGGATCTAGTTAAAGATGTCTCTGCTCAGATACATAAATTTAGATTCATTTAGATAAATTAGCAGCATAGCAAAAATTAAAGCCATTTTTTTTGTGAAGGAGGAACCCCTACACAAAAGCTATCTTGAGGAAAGCATGGAGAGCTCTGTGCACCTTTGTAGCTGTTAGATAAAGTTCTGTACCTCAATCACATCTGCACAAACCCATCACCTCTCTCCACCTCTTCTCATGCAAGCATATTCTCAACATAGATAAAGCAAGACAAATCTGCAGAGGGTAATCACATCTCAGGACCGCTAACATGACAGTCTCCATTAAGTCCTCCCCCAAGCATCTGCTGATCTAATAACCAGCACTGGAAAACATGACAGCTTCTCTGCATGGCCATTTGCTCATCCCCTCAGCACATGCCACGGACAGGGGAGGGAAAGAGTGGCCAGCAAACGGGAACTGATCCAACTCTTGGGGTGTCTGCCACTGGAGTGTTGACTCTCAGGTGTGTTGGTCATTCAGACTTGGAGATGAGAGTTGAAGTGTTTAAATCTGTAATGAAGCAGATCAGAGTGCAAGGTGTACTGTGACAAGTGAAAAACAGCAGGAAAGGAAGGAAAGGAAGGAAAGGAAGGAAAGGAAGGAAAGGAGGACTTGGACACCATGTTCAAGCACTCAACTGTGGCTCTCTTGGATACTAGGAGGAAGAAGAGGAGAACATCTTCGTGCCAAGGCTAGTTCTGCACCCATGCAGAGGCTCACTCTTGCCAGAACATTGCTGGAGGCATTCCTCATGGAAAGCAGCCTCATCTACCACATGCATCCATAAGGTATCACCCCTATGAACTAAACAAACCCAAGGACTTTAATGATAGAGTAGAGTAGAGTAGAGTAGAGTAGAGTAGAGTAGAGTAGAGTAGAGTAGAGTAGAGTAGAGTAGAGTAGAGTAGAGTAGAGTAGAGTAGAGTAGACCAGGTTGGAAAAGACCTTCAGGATCATCAAGTCCAACCCATCACCCAATAATTAGCTACTGGGTGTTAAGGCTGCTTTAATGGAGTTGAAGAGGAATGGGCTGAATCCCAGAACACCAGTGTGGTGGGGGTTTGCAGGAAGCCCTGGGGACCACCTAGTTCAATACTCCTGCTAAAAGAAGGCTCACTCAGATCAGAACCCTGTCCAACATGACCTGGAAAATCTCTGGGGATGGGGCATCTACCACCTCTCTGGGCAACCTGGGTCAGTCTCTCACCACCCCCAGCATAAACAATTTCTTTAAATTTAGTCTAAAAAAATTGGGATATAGAAACCAGAGTAGGGCATGTGAGAGAGGAAAGAGAAGTTGATCACAGTGAAAAGCAGCCTATCTCATACACAAACATTGGCCAGGAGAGTACAAATGAAGCAGAAATCTCATACTCTGATTCAAATAAATCTCTGCTGTTCCAATAGAAAATGGACTTGCAAAGCACACAACACAGGAAGAGAATTCAGCTCCTTGCTCAAGAACAAGCATTGTTGTTGGTAAAGCAAATTTCTGACCTGACATGACTGCAATCTAATCTCCAGATAACATCTGACTCCCCATACGACTGCACACAGCAATATCCTGCTTTTAAATGCTGGTTTGCTAGGGACAAGGATCACCACTACGCTCTGAAGCATCATATAAACACTCAAAGAATGAAAATTAATCACAGCAGGAAGGAAAAATTTATCACTTCAATGTAGTATTAATTACTGCTTCTTGTGACCAAGAAGGAACTTCAGCAAGAAGCAGAACTGCTCTGCTTGGCAGGAATGCCACAGAAGCTCTATTGGATACTGCCCTGGGGAGGAGCAGGCTGGTGTTTCATGCCCAATTGAGTAATTTCCAATTACCACCTGCATCTCCTGAGCCTGAGACACAAATATGCTCAGCTTCCCAACATCCAAAGGGCTGCACAAGAAGCTAGTAATGCTTTAGACCTTTGGAAACAAATTCACAGCATCCTTACTTAGCCACTCATATCAGAAGCCAAGACTCCAGTATCAATTCTACTCTTATAATCATCAAACTACAGATAGTTTGAGTTGGAAGGAACCTTAAAGGTCATCTAGTCCAACCCCCCTGCAGTTAGCAGGGCCATCTTCAACTTAAGCAGGTTACTCAGAGCCCAGTCCAACCTGACCTGGAATGTTGCCAGGGATGGGGCATCAACCACCTCTCTGGGCAACCTGGGCCAGTACCTCAACATTCTCAGTATTAAAAAATTTATTCCTTATATCTGGTCTAAATCTCTCCTCTTTTAGTATAAAACCATCACCCCTTGTCCTGTCACAACAGGCCCTGCTAAAAAGTCTGACCCCAGCTTTCTCATAAGCCTCTCTGAGTACTGAAAAGCCACAATAAGGTGGTCCTTTGGAGTCTTTACCACCATTTGAACATGCTTTGGAGCTCCTTGGTGATGCGCAAACTCCAGGCATGGACATCTCGGGTTATTAATCCACTGTTTATAGTAAGCCTCGCCACTATTAACAGTATTTGATTACTCTACACACAAAGGCCTGTACACAGAGCAAATATTGCATCAGCAAGTGCAGCACATGGCAAGGATGGGCTCCTCCTTTCCACAGGCACTGGCTGGAGGATTCCTGGAGTAAATACACAGTGGACTTGCCTAGTTTTACTTCTGTTTTGAGCAGCATAACTTGTTGAGCTGATGAGACAGGAGATCCCAGAAAGGGAAATGAGAGACCTCACATGACTTCTAATAAAGACAGTTCCTCAAAAATGTGCTTTGTAAAATCAAAACAACCACACAAAAGAGAGAATGTCCAGTGTTACAGTTGTTTTCATGGTCAAGCTTCATTGAGTTCATAGAATCTCAGGATCCCAGCATGGGTGGGTGGGTTGGAAGGCACCTCTGGAGATCATCTAGTCTGACCCCCCCCCCCCCCACTAAAGCAGGGTCATCCAGAGCAGGTTGCCCAGCATCACGTCCAGTCAGGTTTGGAATCTCTGCAAAGAAGGAGATTCCACCTCTCTGGACAGCCTGGTTCAGTGCTCTGTCACCTTCCCAGCAAAACAGCTTTCCCTTACATTCAGTTGGAACTTCCTGTGCTCTACTTTGTGCCCATTGCCCCTCTTCCTAACACTGGGCACCCCAGAAAGCAGACTGGCCCCATCCTCTTGCCCCTCACCCTTTAGATAGATGCTAAACAGCAATGATACTCTTCTCCTCGTGCAGATGGAAGAACATTTCACATGCTCTTTACTGTTCATCACCTTCATGATTCACCCAGCACACTGCATTGCCACCCCATCTGCTTTGTCAAGCAGCTCAGTTGAGGAACAGAAGGATTTTATAGTATCATAGTATCATTCAGGGTTGGAAGGGACCACAAGGATCATCTAGTTCCAACACCCCTGCCATGGGCAGGGACACCCCACACTAGATCAGGCTGGACAGAGCCTCATCCAGCCTGGTCTTAAACACCCCCAGGGATGGGGCCCCAACCACCTCCCTGGACAACCCATTCCAGGGTTTCACCACTCTCATGGTGAAGAACCTCCTCCTCACATCCAGCCTGAATCTCCCCACCTCCAGCTTCATTCCATTCCCCCTAGTCCTATCACTACCTGTTTGGGGTTTTCTTTGTTTTTCCTCCAGACCTGTCCCTAGAGTCTGCTCCAAACTCTGACCCAAACCTACTACACTTCTAAACGCTACGTTCTCTTTCAGAAGGAGAAGCTCAGACCATATTGTAGTTGCATCCCACTCCCTGGGGAGGGAAAGCAGCCCAGCAAGGGTGCTGGGGCAGCCTTTTAGCAGCACATTTATCCAACACAGGATTTATCTCTTTTTTTTTTTTCCTTTCTTTGCTTTACTGCAGCAAAACTGATCTGCTTCTTCATTATATAATGTCTACTTACATTCTCCTTTAGGCTTTCTCCTTGAAGCAGGCTGCAGAGAGCTCAGGAGCAGGAGCTCTGCAACAAAGGCCACTGCCTTAGAAAGCTTACAAAAGTTCAGGAGTGCCAAGTGGGAAATAACTCCCCGCAAAACACATTAATTTGCAGAGAAAAATAAGGTAGGGCTTAGTTTTGTACCACTTTTCCTCCATATCACTTCCAAGTTCCACGGAAACACCATGAAGCAATTCATTTCACATGCACAGGAATGACAACGCTCTAAAAACACTGCAGCCTAAAGTGCAGAGACTCCTTCTGCTAAGTGAAACTAAAGGTAAAAAACAAAGCTAAGCTTAGTTAAATTGACAGCATTTTACAACCACTTTGGCTGGTGCCAGGCAGTAGGACAAGACCCTGGCTAATATTGACAGAAGATGAACCAGTACACACTGGCCAAGAAGGCCAACAGCATCCTGGCTTGGATCAGCAATATTGTGGCCAGCAGGACTAGGGCAGGGATTGTCCCCCTGTACTGGGCAGTGATGAGGCTACGCTCTTATACTAGGTTCAGGCTGGGGCCCCTCCCTCCAAGAAGGACATTGAGGGGCTGGAGAACATTCAAAGAAGAGCAACAAAGCTGGTGAAGGGTCTAGAGCACAAGCCTTGTGAGAAGTGGCTAAAGGAACTGGGGTTGTTCAGCCTATAGGAAAGGAGGCTCAGGGAGACCTTCTCTCTACAGCTCCTTGAAAGAAGGTTAGAACAAGGTGGAGCTGGTCTCTTCTCCCAAGGAACAAGTGATAGGACAAGAGGAAATGGCCTCAGGTTGTGCCACAGGAGGTTTTGAACTGGACCGGAGTAATAATTTCTATGTGGAAAGGGTTGTCAAGCCCTGGAACAGTCTGCCTAGAGAAGTGGCGGAGCCCCCAGCCCTGGAGGGACTGAAAAGTCATGTAGATGTGGTGCTGAGGGGCATGGTCTAGTGGTGACCTGGCAGTGCTGGGTTAATGGCTGGACTCAATGATCTTAAAGGTCTTTTCCAACCAAATGATTTTGTGATTCTATAACCCACATCCTCTGCAAGCAGAAGCGCTGCAGGCACAGATGCAACCTGCCTCCCTGACTGCTAATCCTTACATTTAAAATAAACCAGTAAGAATTAACAAAACTAACAGTGGACTAAATAAAAAACATGGAGACATTTGTAAGTCCCAAGAATGAAGAAATGGGAGAGAACTGCACCACAAACCATACCTTTATAGTTTCATAGTTTCATAGTTTCATTCAGGGCTGGAAGGGACCACAAGGATCATCTAGTTCCAACCCCCCTGCCATGGGCAGGGACACCCCACACTAGATCAGGCTGGACAGAGCCTCATCCAGCCTGCTCTTAAACACCCCCAGGGACGGGGCCTCGACCACCTCCCTGGACAACCCATTCCAGGGTTTCACCACTCTCATGGTGAAGAACCTCCTCCTCACATCTAGCCTGAATCTCCCCACCTCCAGCTTCATTCCATTCCCCCTAGTCCTATCACTACCTGAGATCCTGAGAAGTCCTTCCCCTGCCTTCCTGTAGGCCCCCTTCAGATACTGGAAGGCGACAATTAGGTCACCTCGGAGCCTTCTCTTCTGCAGACTGTACAGCCCCAACTCCTTCAGTCTGTCCTCATAGGAGAGGTGCTCCAGCCCTCTGATCATCCTCGTGGCCCTTCTCTGGACACGTTCCAGCACCTCCACATCCCTCTTGTAATAGGGGCTCCAGAACTGGACACAGTACTCCAGGTGGGGTCTCACCAGGGCTGAGTAGAGGGGGAGGATCACCTCCCTCGACCTGCTAGCCACACTTCTCCTGATGCAGCCCAGGATCTGATTGGCTTTGCGGGCTGCAAGTGCACACTGAGAGCTCATGTTGAGCTTTTTGTCCACCAGCACCCCCAAGTCTCTCTCCTCAGGGCTATCCTCCAGCCAGTCACTGCCTAGCCTGTATTTGTGCCTGGGATTGCCTCGACCCAGATGCAGGACCCTGCACTTGCTCTTATTGAACTTCATGAGGTTGGCCTGTGCCCACCTCTCCAGCCTGTCAAGGTCCCTCTGGATGGCCTCCCTTCCCTCCAGCGTGTCTGCTGCACCACACAGCTTGGTGTCATCAGCAAACTTGCTGAGGGTGCACTCAATGCCACTGTCCATGTCCCCCACAAAGATGTTGAATAAGATAGGTCCCAGGACTGATCCCTGAGGGACTCCACTTGTCACTGGCCTCCACTGGGACATGGAGCCATTGACAGCCACTCTTTGGGTGCGGCCATCAAGCCAGTTCCTTATCCATCTAGTGGTCCACCAATCAAACCCATGTGTCACCAGTTTGGAGACCAGGATGTGGTGCGGGACAGTGTCGAAGGCTTTGCTCAGGTCCAGGTAAACAACATCAGTTGCTCGCCCCTCATCTATTAATTTTGTCACCTGCTCATAGAAGGCCACCAGGTTGGTCAGGCAGGATTTGCCCTTGGCAAAGCCATGCTGACTGTTCCCAATCACCTCTTCACTATTCTTTTGAGCGAGTAGTGACTCCAGGAGGATCTGTTCCATGATCTTTCCAGGCACAGAGGTGAGACTGACTGGCCTGTAGTTCCCTGGTTCCTCCTTCTTGCCCTTTTTGAAGATGGGGGCAATGTTTCCCCTTTTCCAGTCTGTGGGGACTTCACCAGACTGCCAGGACTTTTGAAATATAATAGAGAGGGGTTTAGCAACCTCATCTGCCAGTTCTCTCAGCACCCGTGGGTGTAACCCGTCGGGTCCCATGGACTTGAACACTTTCAGGTTCTTCAGATGATCACGAACCTGATCTGCACTTACAATGGGCAGTTCTTCCTCCCTGTCCCTGGCTTTGACTTCCATAACATCAGGAGTGTGGCTAGAGGCCCTTGCAGTGAAGACTGAGGTAAAGAAGTTATTAAGTACCTCAGCCTTTTCCTCATCACAGGTGACCATGTCACCATTTTCTTTTCTGAGGGGGCCCACACCTTCCCTAGTCTTCTTCTTCCCATTAATATACCTGTAAAAGTTCTTAGTATTCCCTTTAATCTCCCTGGCTAGATTCAACTCAAACTCTGCTTTGGCTTTCCTGACCAGGACTCTTGCTGCTCGGGCAGCTTCCTTGTATTCCCCCTGTTCTACCTGTCCTTCCCTCCACTTCCTGTAGAGTTTCCTTTTAAGTAATAGTGTGTCCAGTAGTAGTACTTCAAGGAACCACAGGAAAATGCTGCAGTGGGTGCACCTTCTGCTCTAAGTACAGTGGGGGTGTTAACAATACTCAGAGTGGTGCTCAGGTGTATTTAAATGGGGGAAAAGGGCAAGCTCACAGCACACCGAAGGGTGTAAATGTGCCTCGATCGAGGCAAAGTTAATGTCTCTTGCAAAGCATGAGCACATGCAGGAGAGGGGAAAAGCAGGAGGGGGTCAGGGGAGTCCAGCTTTCTCATGGAGGCAATGTGAGGCTAAGCTAATTAAAATGCACAATTCTTGGAGAGTTTTGGGAGGAATGTGCTGCAGAAAGAAGTCCAAATTGATGCTATCAAATCACAGATATTAATAGAGGAAGAAATCCACAAGTAGCTGGTCTGTGAAAACGGAGGGCAGGAGCTGCTCAAGCTGTTTATGAAGCATTGCAGAGGAGCAATCACATTAAAATCCTTCCCCAATGCCACTCAGAGCTCCTTAAAACCCTTCCTACAACACCAAAATAAGCAAGTGCCTGAGCAAACACACCAACGAGGCTGGGCCGCTCCACATAACCATCCCCAAAAGTAGGACAACATTTGAAAGATGCAGGATCCCACCGAGGTGACAAAGGGCTGCAAGCTATAAGTAACCCAGTGTCGCTTCTGGTGAGTTCTCTCCCACTAAACTCTTTGCTGCAAAAACACTCCAGAGGAAGAACTTCCTCCTTTGTCTGATGAATTAGGAATTGTTGCTAATGAATTCAACAGCTCCCAAAACTGTTTTCTTGCAAATCATGCAAGGAAAAAAAAAAAAAAGAGAGAAGCTTTTAAAGAACACATCAGCTGTGACATAAAGGGCAGGGAACAAAAACCTTCTTAGCTATAAATCCCTGGAATTTGGTAGATGATGAAGCCCCAAAACAGATAGCTTTCGAGAATGTGAAGCAATGGAAGGGAGCACAAACCACATAGAGTAATAAATCAGCTGAGGCCTGGGACACTGTGATAAGGACTGACGAAGTAAGCATGATTCAGAACCAGAAAGGTCAAACTGACCCTAACAGCCTTGTCCATGATGAAGGCCACCGGAATGACCACCAAGAGGATCCTCAAAAGAGATGTCCCTGCCCACGCTCCACCTACACCACGCCTCTTATGAATATGTATGCAAAGATATGATTATGTATGTGATCTGATGCAATACTACATCCAAAACTGTATAAAAGACATGCTTTTGTTACGGGAAAAGGCAGAAATCCATTTAGTGATTTCTCCAACGCGTTGCTAATAAAATACCTCCTGTCTATCTGACTTAAACTGAGTCTCTTAGGCAGTTATTCTTGCCTTTTGGGGCAAAATTCGGCATCAATGATAATGTGAGGTGTTCAAGAGGGGATTGGACGTGGCACTTGGTGCCATGGTTTAGTAGTCATGAGGTCTTGGGTGACAGGTTGGACTTGATGATCTTTGAGGTCTTTTCCAACCTTGTTGGTTCTATGATTCTGTGATCTTCCAGCACAAAGTGGAAATATCAAAGGCAGATTATTTCCAAAACTTAACAAACACATCACTGCCATTCAGCAAGGCCTGGAGAGGCTGCAGAGCTGGGTGGAGAGGAGCCTCATGAAGTTCAATAAGGGCAAGTGTATGGTCCTGTGCCTCAGGAGGAATTGTCCCCTGCACCAGGACAGGTCAGTGATTGATCTGCTGGAAAGCAGCTCTGCAGAGAAGAACCACCTGAAACTCCAGGTAAACAAGTTTACTATGTGCCAGCAATGTGCCCTTGTGGCCAAGAAGGCAAATTATATCCTGGGATGCATTCAGAAGAGTGTGGCTGACAGGTCAAGAGAGGCTCTCTGCCTTTGTGAGGCTACATCTGGCATCCTGGGTCCAGTTCTGGGCTCCCAGAGAGAGACTGGAGAAAGTCCAGTGAAAAGGCTGAAGGGGAATCTCTGATGAGGAATAGCTGAGAGACCTGGGGCTGTTTAGCCTGGAGAACAGCAGACTGAGAGAGGATCTTCTCAATGCTGATAAATATCTAAAGGGTGGGGGGCAAGAGGATGGGGCCAGACTCTGTTCAGTGGTGCCCAGCAACAGGTCAAGGAGCAATGTGGACAAACTGGAACTCAGGAGGTTCCATCTGACCGTGAGGAAAGAGTTCTTTCCTGTGAGGATGGTGGATGCTGGGACAGGCTTGTCCAGAGAAGTTGTGGAGTCTCCATCTCTGGAGACATTCCAAACCTGCCTGGACACAATCCTGGGCAACCTGCTGTGGTGGCCCTGTTTTAGCAGGGCGCTTGGACTAGTTGATGCCCATAGGTCCCTTCCAACCCTCCCATACTGAGCTTCAGCGATTCTGGAAGTCAGCCTTACAAAAACATTGCTGTAGCAATGCACTGAAACTGCCAGCAATGTTTTATTTGAAAAGGGAAGATGAAACTCAATTTACAACAAAACCCAGAAAAACAGTAACTGGTATTTATTAAACCATTAAGAAAGGGGGGGGGGAACCCAACCCTGCCAGTTCACAATACTCTGTAAATATGCATGGGGCTAAATTTCAGGCTTGAAAATCAGATGTGAGCGCAATTCCTGCAGCTGCACAAAGAATACAGCCAAATAAGATGGCTCCAGCACTTTGGTGTGAAGTTCACACTGGTGCAGGGACTGAGCTTATTTTATACCCATGCCATCACACTGTGATAAAAGGAACAGTTTTATTTTCCTCTCAGTAATTAAAGCCTGTGAAAACAAAGCAATGAAAAGGCTGGGCTGTGGTAGAGCACTCAGGGAAGGCTGGGCTGGAGATGCCTTCAGAAGATGGCAGCCCTGTGACACCTGGGTAATCACAGCTGAATCACTTCAGTTGTCTAAATATTGAAAAAGTTTGACCTTGGTGGCTCTTTTTATAGGAAACAGAGGCTATTCCTTCCCTTGCTCTAGAGGAAGGCACCATGGAAGGACATGACAGCTGCCCCAGCAAAGAGAGGGGTCCCCCTTGAGTGGTCAAGATGGAAGGTGACACTGATTGATGGATGACAGAGCACTTGAACAGGCTGCCCAGAGGGAATGTGGACTCTCCTTCTCTGGAGAGATTCCAAAACCCACCTGGACATGATCCTGGGCAACCTTCTCAGGGTGACACTGCTTTAGCAGGAAAGCTGGACCAGATGATCTCCAGAGGTCTCTTTCAACCCTCAGCATGCTGGTTGCTCAGAGCCCCATCCAACCTGACCTGGAATAGTTCCACAGATAGGCCATCTACCACCTCTCTGGGCAGTGCCTCACCACCCTCAGCATAAACAATTTCTTCCTGCAGTTCACTGCAACCACCTGCAACACTCATGAGCAAGACAAATGGCTCTGACAAGGTCTCCTGTTGAGGAGGACGCAGTTCTTACACAGCAGAGCAGACATTTAGTTAGCTGTCATAAAATATTTATTAGTCTGCTGATGAGTTAATTATAAATTTTAATAAGATTTCAGTACTTAGTGAAATTATTTACCCCATGTACAGTAGCAGTGTTGACAATAGATGAGTAAGTGCTATATGGAGTGATTTTATTTATTTAATGACTCACCTACTTGTCTGCAAATGCTCTAATCATTGCTAACAGCTGTAAAATTTATCTGTCCTTCAGATTTAACATGCAAAACAGTTGTTAGATTGCTTTCACCCTGTCACTCAGCCATTATTACTCCATCATTTCCAAAGACCACTGCAGCATCCCAAACCCAGACCGAGCCTGCTGATGAAATATTTCTCTGTCAATGCTTCTTGTTAATAATGACAGGGTGGAAAAGGCCTGGAATGCAACCACAGCCCCTCTCAGGAAACATCATCTGATTGTAATGAAGGATTTTAATCTGCTGGAGAAATGAGGATACGATGGGATTACCATTGTGCTGTGCAGCCCTGCCATTCTTCATGGTATATTCACAAATAATATGCTACACCAAGTGGAAAAGCTTCCTCCCATTTTTCCATCAGTCAGGAGCAGCTGTATTTCCGAGCTAAAGATAGATGGAGTCCAGAGAAATATAGAGCAAAGGGAGCTCATTTGTGACATTATACCATTATATTTAAGAGAAAGGAAAAAAAAAGCTGCAGCTGTATCTGTACATCATCACCCTGACATGTGCTTGGGTCTCTAATTACTTACTTTCATGAATTAAAGACACAGGAGAGTTGGATTAAAGATGAAGCTGCAGAAATGCAAGGAGACAACAAATGTAAGTAATTTGGAGGAGTCTCCCATTCAAGCAAGATCAAAGTCAGCAACATGCGGAGGCTCTGCTTCCCTCTCCTCTGCAGGCATCAAAGCAGGGAGAAACATTAATGCTCTGAAGTTACAAAGATGGATGAAAACCCTTAATGAGCATTTCACACTGCAGATGCCTGAGCAGAGCTTCACTCGGTGCCGTGTGAGGCAGAAGCTGCAACACCATCGACTTCAAATGTTCTCAAATTTCTAAATAGCTTAAAATCAGCTGCCAGAGAGAGATCTGGAGCTAAGCTGTGTGCTCACTTACAAAGAAGGAAAGATTTCTACTAGAATTTAATGTACTTAACCTCAACTGCTGACCACTACCTCTGAGTAGAAGAGAAGGCTCAGAGGTGACCTAATTGTGGCCTTCCAGTATCTGAAGGGGGCCCTGTCCCTGGAGGTGTTTAAGATCAGGCTGGATGAGGCTCTGATCAGCCTGATCTGGTGTGAAGTGTCCCTGCCCATGGCAGGGGGGTTGGAACTAGATGATCCTTGTGGTCCCTTCAAACCCTGACTGATACTATGATACTATGATCTTGCCCTGCTCTACAGCGTTTCTCCATGCCCTGGCAATCATCTGGACTGTATTTCCTATGGATTTTCCACAAATTCCTATTTTTGCTGTCCATCAGCTGCCAAGAGCTGCTTGAGAGCTTTGCAAAGACCATGGATTTAAATGCTAAATAGAATCATAGAACCATTTGGGTTGGAAGAGACCTTCAAGGTCATCAAGACCAACCATTATCCTAGCACTGCCAGGCAATACACTGAGGAATCACAGAAAATGGAGGTTGAGCCTTGGGATGTCTCTGGTCCAACCTGTTCTGGGTCTGTCCTCATGGTAAGTTTTAGCTTTTATCCACTTGAACTTCCCTTGTTCCAGCTCCACTAAGCAGAATTTTCTGATTGTGACTCTCATCTAATAAACTGTCAGCTTACTATACAGCACATCACAGAATCATCAAATCACAGAATGGTTTGGGTGGGAAGGGATCCTTAAAGGTCATTTAGTCCAACTCCCCTGCATTCAACAGGGACATCTGCACCTAGAGTATGTTGCTGAGAGCCCCATCTAAGCTGAACTGGGATGTTGCCAGGGATGGGGCATCAACCACCTCTCTCTGCAACCTGGGCCAGTATCTCAACATCCTCAGTACAAGAAAAATCTTCTTTATATCTGGTTGAAATCTCCCCTCTTTTAGTTTAAAACCATCAGCCCTTGTCCTGCCACAACAGGCCCTGCTAAACAGTCTGTCTTCAGCTTTCCAATAAGCCTCTTTAAGTACTGAAGGGATGCAATAAGGTCTCCCCAGAATCTTCTCCAGGATGAACAACCCCAGCTCTCTCAGCCTGTCCTCACAGCACCAGGGGTTCCAGCCCCTCTTTTACCCCGACAAGGATAAAAGTCCTTACCACCATTTGCAGCATGCTTTGGAGCTCCATGGTGAAGCACAAGCTGAAGGCACAAACACCTCCGCTTAGAACACTGAACACTACTAATGTTTAATCAGTTAACACCTCCAGTTTGGCCATTTCTCAAGACCTGGGATGTCCTTCCCTTGCCCCAGAACATCCCTTCCCTTTGTTCTTCTTCCATTTGTGTCATGTGGGGGTCGATTTGCCCATTCAGATTTTTACTGCCTGGCTTCACAGTATCACAGTATCACAGTGTCACTACAGTTGGAAGAGACCTCAAAGATCATCGAGTCCAACCTGTCACCACAGACCTCATGACTAGACCATGGCACCAAGTGCAATGTCCAATCCCCTCTTGAACACCTCCAGGGATGGTAGTTTTTTCATTAAACCTTCCACTTCAAGGATGCAGCTTCCCATACTTTCCACCTCTTGTCTATCTCCACTTACAGCTGCTATATATTCTAGGCTGCTTAAATCTGAATTTTATTCCAATATCTTCATAAAAGATTTTCCCTTCCATTTGGTCCACGTTCAGAGATGTGGGGAAACTGCTCAGCTGTATAATTCCAATGCTGAAAGACACAAGCAACCATCTGATATTCCCTTACTTTGTTATTAAAATTTGCTAATTAGTTTGCCTTTCCCTCTTCACACTTGGGCTTAAGACAGTAGAGAATTTCCCCACAGATAAAATTGGTTCCTTCTTAACAAGCCATTCACGCTCCTAAAAGGAAGGAGCTTTCTCCCAGGTGACATTTTGATATGAACTGTAACAAGCAATGGGGCAATTTTCCTTTGATTCTGAATTTCATTTTCACTTCACCAAATGTATTTTAATATACATTCATTCTGCAGTTCTTCTGGAGCTGGGATTGTGACAGCTCCATTAAACAAATGTATGCTTTCAGAAGGGCAACAAAGTTGGTGAGGGGTTTGGAACACAAGCCCTATGAGGAAAGACTGAGGGAGCTGGGGTTGCTTAGCCTGGAGAGGAGGAGACTCAAGGGTGACCTTATTGCTGTCTACAACTACCTGAAGGGGGGGTTGTAGACAGGCAAGGGTCGGTCTCTTCTCCCAGGCAGCCAGCACCAGAACAAGAGGACACAGTCTCAGGCTGTGCCAGGGGAGGTTCAGGCTGGAGGTCAGGAGGAAGTTTTACATAGAGAGAGTGATTGCCCATTGGAATGGGCTACCCGGGGAGGTGGTGGAGTCATCATCACTGGAGGTGTTCAGAAGGAGACTTGACAGGGTGCTTGGTTGCATGGTTTAGTTGATTAGGTGGTGTTGGATGATAGGTTGGACACAATGATCTTGAAGGTCTCTTCCAACCTGGTCTCGTCTCGTCTCGTCTCGTCTCGTCTCGTCTCTTCTCTTCTCTTCTCTTCTCTTCTCTTCTCTTCTCTTCTCTTCTCTTCTCTTCTCTTCTCTTCTCTTCTCTTCTCTTCTCTTCTCTCTCTCTCTTCTCTTCTCTTCTCTTCTCTTCTCTTCTCTTCTCTTCTCTTCTCTTCTCTTCTCTTCTCTTCTCTTCTCTTCTCTTCTCTTCTCTTCTCTTCTCTTCTCTTCTCTTCTCTTCTCTTCTCTTCTCTTCTCTTCTCTTCTCTTCTCTTCTCTTCTCTTCTCTTCTCTTCTCTTCTCTTCTCTTCTCTTCTCTTCTCTTCTCTTCTCTTCTCTTCTCTTCTCTTCTCTTCTCTTCTCTTCTCTTCTCTTCTCTTCTCTTCTCTTCTCTTCTCTTCTCTAAAGAAACTCCAGGATAACAAGGTAGAGGAAGCTGGGCTAGGGAGGGAAGAGCATTAAAGCAGAGGCTTTATTGATCTCATGAGGCTTCTCTGATACCTGTAAGGGGAGGCTGAGGGCCTCATGGAAATAAACGAAACTATGGAAACTCTGCTAAGGCTTATGGAAAATCAGGAGGTGATTGGCAAGAGCCAACACAGAATCATAGAATTGTTTGGGTTGGAAAGGACCTTTGGGATCACCAAGTCCAACCATTGACCTAACACCACCATGGCCATTAAACCATGTCCAAAAGTGACACGTTTCTTGAGCACATTCAGGGACGGTTGACGCACTGAATTTAGGGAGTAGAACCTCAAGCAATGCTCAGCTGATAGAAGGAAATGTTTTAGCCCTTGTAGGCCACAGACCTTGGGAAAAAACTGCAACTGTGTAGAGAGAAAAAAGTTTTTAGCTGATTACCAATGGCCATTGTGACTCAGGAAGCCACACAACCACCTGAGAATAAGAGCTGGTAAACATTGCAAGAGAGTCTTTTGTCTTCTCTCTGAACTTAGATAAGAGATGCTTGATCGTTTGCCTTTTGTCTAACACCTGTCTGAAGCCTTCCCCGGCAATGTGTGTTCCCTGGTATTTTCTCGGCAGCCAATCACGAATCTGTAACTGTTGGACGGACACATTTAATTACCAATCACAAGTTGCTTTTGATTATGTTAGCCTATATAAAGAAAAGACTTTGTACAATAAAGTAGACACTTTGCTTGCATCAAGCTTTGTCTCCATCTCTCAGTCGCGGTAGATGGTGACTCCACCACCTCCCTGGGCAGCCTGTTCCAGTGCCTGACCACGCATCAGCGAAGAATTTTTTCCCAATATCCAACCTAAACCTCCCCTGCTATAATTTGAGGCCATTTCCTCTCATCCTATCACCTGGGCACTAGAGAGACTGACCCCCACCTTACTCCAACCTCCTTTCAGGGAGTTGTAGAGAGCAATGAAGTCTCCCCTCAGCCTCCTTTCATGTCTGATTAATTAGGTGGCCTTCGGTGATGGGATTATAATGTTGGTGGACAAGAGAAGAGCAACCGATTTCATACACCTGAACTCCTGCAAAGCATTTTTTAGCAAGGCTCTTGTGACAGGACCAGGGGTGAGGGTTCTAAACTAAAAGAGGGGAGATTCTGACCAGAAGGAACAAAGGAAGTGTTTACATTTAGGGTGGTGAGACACTGACCCAGGTTGCCCAGACAGGTGGTCAATGCTCCAACCATGGAGAGATTCCAGGTGAGGTTGGATGGGGTTCTGAGCAACCTGCTCTAGTTGAAGATGTCCCTGCTCACTGCAGAGGGGTTGGACTAGATAGCCTTTAAAGGTCTCTTCCAACCAAAACAATTTTATAACTATGATCCTATGAAAGAAGCATCTGTAAGGAGCTTGTTGTATATATTAGGGACACAAGGATGATCAGAGGGCTGGAGCACCTCTCCTATGAGGACAGACTGAGGGAGTTGGGGCTGTTCAGTCTGGAGAAAAGAAGGCTCTGAGGTGACCTTATTGTGGCCTTCCAGTATCTGAAGGGGGCCTGCAAGAAGGCTGGGGAGGGACTTCTCAGGATCTCAGGTAGTGATAGGACTAGGGGGAATGGAATGAAGCTGGAGGTGGGGAGATTCAGGCTAGATGTGAGGAGGAGGTTCTTCACCATGAGAGTGGTGAAGCCCTGGAATGTGTTGTCCAGGGAGGTGGTTGAGGCCCCATCCCTGGAGGTGTTTAAGACCAGGCTGGATGAGGCTCTGTCCAGCCTGATCTAGTGTGGGGTGTCCCTGCCCATGGCAGGGGGGTTGGAACTAGATGATCCTTGTAGTCCCTTCCAACCCTAACTGATTCTGAGATTCCCACATATTTTTCCTACTACCTCATCCTCTTCACAAAAGCTTCTGTTCTCCTAATCCATAACTAGCAAAGGGAAGGTGAATTCAAGGAGGAGAGGAAATGCTGTAAATATAAGCAAACCTCTCTGATTTTACAGAAAAACATCACTACCTTTCCACCTCAGAAGAAAGAGTTCCCTGTGTATTGGCTACCTGATGGAACAGACCCAGGCAGAGCCTCTCTCCAGCCTCTCCATCCCACTGCAGTGGGGCACTGGATGATGCAGACAATTTCTCTAGAGATGGTGAGCTAATAATTCTTACCAGCAATGTACTCTGAAGTTTTAAGCATCATTTATCATAGACTCACGGAATCATTTCGGTTGAAAGAGACCTTTAAGATCATCAAGTCCAACCATTAGCACTGCCAGGTCACCACCATATCCCAAAGAACCACATCTACATAGCTTCTAAACCACTCCAGGGATAGGGAATTCACCACTCCCCTGAACAGCCTGTTCCTGGCTTTGACAACCTTTTCCATGAAAATCACTGATCCTCATGTCCAACCTAAACCTCCCATGGCACAGCTTGAGGCCACTTCCTCTTGTCCTATCACTTGCTCTTTGGGAGTAAAGGCCAACCCTGACCTCACTCCAACCTCCTTTCAGGGAGTTCTAGTGAAGGCCTCCTCTCAGCCTCCTTTTGTCCAGTCTTAACAATCCCAGTTCCCTCAGCCACTCCTCAGAATTGTGCTTTTCAGAGGTGCTTTGAAATACTGTCATGTCAGGGAAGATGAGGACAGGGTGCCACAGAAGAATGCTGATCAAGGATGAACAAAATTAAGATTTGCATTACAAATCATCAGGATTTGACAGGTGTTGTGCTCCTAAAACTTGCTTGCAATGAAAATTATTTACCAGTATTTCTACTTCCTGGAGAGGACTGTTGTAGATGATGCCACTGTCTCCAGCTTACAACACTGACTCAATAGTAAAGATTGGATAGTAGGAACAAATTCTTCACCATGAATGAGGTGGAACACTGCAACAGGTTGTCCAGGAATGCAGTTGAGGCCCCATCCCTGGAGATATTCAAGGTCAGGCTTGACAATACTCTGAGCAGCCTGAACTAGTGGGGGATGTCCCTGCTCACTGCAGGGCGGTTGGACTAGATGACTTCTGGAGGTCCCTTCCAACCCAAATCACACTATGATTCTATGCAAACTGCCAGGCAATAGTTTAAATTTCAGTCCTTTCCTGGTGGAAAGCAGGTGTGTGCCTGTGTTTTAATACTTACACCTTAATCTTCAAACCACAGAAACTAGGTATCCATAGTTTTCATTCTGAGAGGCAAACAGAGCCATGTGAAAAACTTAACTGACAGCTCAGCATGGAAGGAAATAAACACCAGAAAAAAATTCTTCTCACTTTTTGTCAGCCAAGCAGCAGCTTCAGAATTTCGTGTTTATCTCTGCAAAGTTTACCAGAAACAAACCTTACCACTCCCCTGAGTTATTGGCAAGTGGTTACACAACTTCCATCAGCTCTAAAAAAGTGTTTCAGTGGGAACTGGAAGATATAAAAGACTTCTCTAACTGAAAGCACAAATAGTCCTCACAATGAGGTTAACCCATCTGAAACTTTTTTGTTTCAAAGCCAAGACCAAAAGTAAGGGAACAAACAAAAAGGCAGCTCTGAGCAAGTTTATTTGTTACTTTCCAGAAGATAAAAGGATTTTCTCTTCAGATATTGAGTGGTGCCACATTTTCCCCAGAAGCTGCTGTGAAGAGCAGGTCTGCCCAAGATGATAGCGGGGGAGTGATGTCTGAGAGCATCCAGGAGCAGAATCTGTCTCTTGCAGTGCTAAACTTGAGCACAAGCCCTATGAGGAGAGGCTGAGGGAGCTGGGATTGTTTAGCCTGGAGAAGAGGAGGATCAGGGGTGACCTCATTGCCCTCTACAACTACCTGAAAGGTGGTTGTAGCCAGGAAGGGGTTGGTCTCTTCTCCCAGGCAACCAGCACCAGAACAAGGGGACACAGTCTTAAGCTGCGCCAGGGGAAGTTTAGGCTGGAGGTGAGGAGAAAGTTCTTCACCGAGAGAGTCATTCGTCATTGGAATGGACTGCCCAGGGAGGTGGTGGAGTCACCATCCCTCGAGGTGTTCAAGAGGAGATTGGACGTGGCACTTGGTGCCATGGTCTAGTCATGAAGTCTGTGCTGACAGGTTGGACTCGATGATCCTCGAGGTCTCTTCCAACCTTGGCGATACCGTGATACTGTGATAAACCCACTCACTGTCCCCAGCTCTTCTTCCAGTTGGTTTGCCTCTAAGACTTCTGACACAAGATAACCAGCACAGGTTAGAGGCTGACTTGCTGGGAAGCACCTTTATGGAGAAGGACCTGATAGTGCTGATGGACAACAAGGTAACACGAGTCAACAATGTGCCCTTTTGGGCAAGAAGACCAATAATGTCCTAGGGTCTATTAAGAAGAGTGAGGCAAGCAAGTCAAGGAAGGTTCTTCTCCCCATCTACTTTGCCTTGGTGAGGCCACATCTGCAGAACTGGCTCCAGTTCTGGGCTCCCCAATTCAAGAATGACAGGGAACTACTGAAGAGAGTCCATTAAAAGGCTACTAAGATGCTAGGGGGATTGGAGCATCTCTCTCATGAGAAGAGAGACCTGGAGATCTTTAGCCTAGAGTAAAGATGACTGAGAAGGAATCTTCTCAATGCTTATCAATAGCTAAAGGGCAAGGGTCAAGAGGATGACAGACTCTTTTCAGAGGTGCCCAGCAACAGCACAAGGGGCAACAGGCACAAACTGGAACTCAGGAGGTTCCATTTCAACATGAGGAAAGAATTATTTCTTGTGAGGGTGCCAGAGCCCTGGACCAGGCTGTCTAGAGAAGTTGTAGAGTCTCCTTCTCTGGAAAGATTCCAAAGCTGCCTGGATGTGATTCTGGGCAACCTGATCTAAGCAAATCCACGTTAGCAGGGGAGTGGACTAGATGATCTTCAGAGTGTCCCTTCCAACCCCCACCTTTCTGTGATTCTGCACTGGTATTTAGCAACCTAAAGAGAGCAACACTGCTCCTGTTGTGGCTACAGGCTGGCTAGGCACAAGTGTAAGAAGCCTGACTTGAAGATGCAATATTGTTAGTGGATGTCCTCTGCAAAGCAGTAGAAGCTTCAGATCAAGTCATAATGGTCCAAGAGCTTGAGATGTGGGTGAGAGGTACAACAAGTCAAAGTGCAAGGTCCCTGCCCATGGCAGGCAGGGTTGGAGTGGATCATCTTGGAGGTCCTTTCCAACCTGAGCCATGCCATCATCTCTCCTTGGACATAGTCCACAGCAATTGTCTTGTCTGGTCTGTTCTCCACCAGGCAACCAAGAGAGCCTTTCCCAGTGGGCATGGCAGGGGTTCCTAGTTTATTTGTGCTTTTTGCTTTTAGAAGCAAGGCTTCAGGAGTGCCCCAATGGTTTTAATTCAATTGTGGTGAGACAAGTCTGGGTTTTCTTCTTCCTAAGTTCCTCAACATGCTGTGTGCATTTTTGTCTTGTTCTGCAGGACTCCATTTCAAACACAGGGCTGAAACAACATCCCTCTCTAAAACTGACAAAACAGTTGGAAGAACAGATGACTTAGAAGCACAGTGACTGTCAAGCCTGTCATCTGTGTCCTTCCTACTCCGCCAGCAGCCCCCAGGAAAAGGGAATGGCAAGGCAGAGGTTACAACTTCGAGGAAACTCACCTACAGCAAATACCTCTCACGAGATACCATTTATAAAGTGTTGCAACACTTGAAAATGCTGTTAACAGCAGGAAATCTATTTAAAGTGGAAGGAATATGATCATGAAGGAATAAAGAGGGAGTTTTGGCTCAGTGAAGGCCTAGGGCTAGGGAGGGGGAGGGAGCAACTGCATTTACATTTTTTCATCTCAAAGCCCCATCGCAGGATAAAGGAGATGGGAACTCAATCACAGTGTGACCGTTTGAGGCTGTCCCTTTAAGAAAGGGAATATGGTGGTCAGATGTTTGTAAACGAAAGATGGATCTAAACTAATTTAATTGGTAGATTGGGGGGAAGCACCTTTTGAACTGGGAGTGCAGCAGAGTATCCTGGGAATTCCTGCACTTTTCTAGGCAGTCTCACTTTTCCCCCTTTGCAGCTCACAGCGTTCTGGGCTTTCGGCCAAGGCTTGACCTTGAAACTGATAAACTGCAAGGCCTGTATTAACCGTTTTCCAATTAACACATAACTGCTTTTAATTTTTTTCTCTTTTCTCTCTTTCTAACCCTCTCTGGGGAAAGGGGGAGAGAAGGGGGAGCAGAGGTGGGAAACCCCCCCAGCAGAGGGGGGGGAACTCTCATTTCTGTGCTACTGTATTGTATATTTTTGTATATATTGTAAATATTGTAAATTCTGTATATTCCCCTGCATATCCTATATTGCTTTGTAAATATACAGCACCCACTGCTTTGCTAATTCAGCTGTGAGTTTTTTTTCCCTTTCACTTTTCTGAGGGTTGGAAGGGAAAGGCCTCCTCCCCCCGGAACAGGGAGGGGCTGCATCACAACCTATTGAGAAGAAGATAGGTGGAGCCAGGTGCTCGGCGCCATTTTCGGAACTCGTCCGAAAAGGTCGGGGAAGAGACTAGGGCTGGACCCGCAGCCCGAGTGCACAGCCAGGACCGCCGTCGCCGCTCCGAGTGCACGGCCTTGCTCACCGCCGCCGCAGCCCGAGTGGACGGCCGGGGACGGCCGTCACCGCTCCGAGCGCACGGCTCGAAAGAGAAACAATTTCCACTGGGGACCTGAACAACAAGCAGCCTTTGACCAGATAAAGCAAGAGGTGATTCAAGCAATGGGTCTGGGACCTGTCCGAGATGGTCCAGACATTAAGAACATTTTGTACACGGCTGCAAGTGACAATGGTCCAACCTGGTGCTTGTGGCAAAAAGCTCCAGGTGAGACACGTGGACGACCTCTTGGTTTCTGGAGTCGAGGTTACAGAGGTTCAGAGGCTAATTATACTCCAACAGAGAAAGAAATTTTAGCTGCCTATGAAGGAGTAAAAGCATCTTCTGAAGTGATTGGTACTGAATCACAACTTCTCTTAGCTCCCAGATTACCAGTTTTGAATTGGATGTTCAAAGGCAAAGGCTCCACACCACATCATGCCACAGACTCAACATGGTCTAAGTGGATGGCTCTGATAACACAGAGAGCTCGAATGGGAAATCTTGAAAGGCCTGGTCTAGTGGAGGTGATCTCAAGTTGGCCTGAAGGTACCAACTGTGCTAAACCTCCAGAGGAGAAAGTAACTCGTGCTGAGGAAGCTCCTCCTTACAATGACCTTTCTGATGATGAAAAGAAATATGCTTTGTTCACAGACGGTTCCTGTCGTCTTGTTGTAAACAAGCGAAGGTGGAAGTCTGCAGTGTGGAGTCCAACACACCAAGTTGCAGAGGCGAAGGACGGAGAAGGAGAATCCAGTCAGTTCAAAGAGGTAAAAGCTGTCCAGCTAGCTCTCGACGTGGCTGAACATGAGGGATGGCCAAAGCTTTATCTCTATACCAACTCATGGATGGTAGCCAATGCTCTATGGGGTTGGTTAAAGAACTGGAAGAAGAGTGGTTGGCAGAGCAAAGGAAAACCCATTTGGGCAGCCGACCTATGGCAGGACATTGCTGATTGAATTGAGAGAATTCCAGTGAAAGTGAGACACATCGATGCTCACATTCCTAAGAGTAAAGCTACTGAGGAGCAACAACACAACCATCCTCTGCTACCAAGAATGTGCTGGGTTGAGGCAGCCCCCTTCCCCACCACTGGCAACAATAAACACTCAGACAAACGGATTGCAAAAGTGATGGAAAGCTTAAATAGAAAGCAGTGAACTTTTACAGAAAGCCAAAAGCGCAGTGACAAAGAAAAATCCCAAAACAGACCCAGAGAGATCCCATCCCCACCTGAGGGTACACCCAAGACCCCCAGGGCTCCTTCTTCCCCCTCCCACTACTAGGCTAGTCTCAGCTGGCCAGATCTGAGACTGCCCATCCCCCCATGGCCTTGGGCCTAGCCAGGCCCAAAGCCAGGAGACATCTCCCCCAGTTACCGGCTGACGGAGGAGGAAGAAAAGAGAGTGTGCTAGACTCCGCACTGGATCTTATACTGGTGCAAAGGATTGTGGTAGGAAATACTACATAATTTCCTGTGTCCACCCCTCTGGGCTGGACTTCTGGATACAGGAAGTAAACATTGCAGGGGAGCACCCAGCTCAAACTGTAACACACAGCAAGCCCATTTCATGCCAAGCCAGAAAGTCCATTTGCTAGAGGAAAGAATGAAATTTAATAAGGCAGGTGAGGGGGGGTTGGGGGGTGGGGAAACAAGGAAAGGCTGGAGATGCCAGGTGGGATGAAGGCAGGGCTCGCCCCACGCAAGAGCAAGGGCTAGTCTGTCAGTCCCCCAAATTAGGGGAAATCCAGAGCAGCCAAGGAGGCACCTCACCCTTCAAATTAATCTAGAACTAACTCTTCCTTCCTGCCATGATATCCTGTTTCATAAGCAAGAATGTAACCCTTTACTTACCTGGGCTGGATCTGTCAATCTTCCTGACATTAAGGATGTCTCAGATAAAACCTGGCCACATGATTTGTACTGATTGCTTTGGAACATGGAGAAAAGAGGAAAATAAAGAAGAAAAGCTGAGTATAACCCAACCTGCAGTATGCTCCAGCCCAAGACCTCAGTCTTCAACCTCCCAGCCTGGGCAGGTATTCTGCAATGCCAGGAAAGCAGCAGGGAGAACCCACCACCAACCTCCAAGGTCACCTTTTGAAAAAGTGAATCTGGTCAGATACTGGGGAGAAAAATAAAGATATCTTAAGAGTCATAGGAGCTAAGATTTTTTTGTTTGTGTGTGATATGGCTTGCCTAATTCAAATCAAACAGTAGCTGTTATGTCCAGAGGGAAGGGAGATCTTTTTGCAGTGAAAGGTCCTGAATCCAAGTGTGCATTTATCAGGCAAAGTCTGGGTTAATAATTAACTCTGAGCAGCACTTGTAGCACTGGACTGGGGGCTCTGCTGGTTTCTCACCACTCACTGGCAGTCCCCCTGCTCCACTCCACCTGAGCTAATAGTCAGGACAGCACACAGCAATACAGAGGTGACAATCACAAATTTTACTACCATGCCACCATTTCTACTGCCAATGGAAGACATCAAGGCAGACAGAAAAGATCCTTTCCCAAAAATGCAGGGCAAACACTGCAGGCAGATGGATCAGGGCACGGAAGGATGGTTTCCCAGCTACTACCACCTCTGCATCCCACCTTAGGCCACCAGTTATCCATCCTCCATCCACCAAATGGACCAGGGGAGACCAGCAATGGAACTAGCAACTCCAAGCCACTGCAGCTATCATCCCACCACAATTTAGGGAAACAGCCAAATCAAGGACTGAAATCAGGTGGCCAAAGCAGCCTACAGAGAACTTACAACACCAGTTATCTTATTTGGTCCAGTATTGACACCACACTGAAGAAGAGCACAGGAGCAAGCCATGCTCAGTCCAGAAGGATTTTCCATTGGACTTTGGCTAAAACCTGTTTTGATGCAAAAGCTTCTTGCTTTTCAGCTATCTCAGACAGGGAATTGTCAAAGAAGGAACAGGAAACTGCATCAGGCAAAAGCAGCTGTGGTAATGCCCTTTCTGCCTTACAGCCTGTCAGCTGTAAGGGGCATGAGCAGGGGTACAGGGACCCTCCTGCTTATTCATGGTCCACAGCAGTAAGCACTCCCAGTCTTGATGGAGAGAGTCTGCAACTCCCATAGCTGCAGCCCACCCCTCATCCAACTGCTGCTTGTTTAATCACTCTGTTCCTTTCTAAATATATTCCCCTGACTTTCCAAGTTACCACTCCATCACAACCATTCTGCTTTAAGACATGTCTGGCTGTGAGTAAACCACAGAAGTGTTCAAGTTGTTACATGCATCAGTTAGTAAGAGCTACAAGGATGCTGAGTACACACTTTTTGCTCTAGAAGTTATAGCAGCCCTCACCATAAAACATTTTGATTTCCCAAGTCTGTGACTTTGAAAATTCTCTAGCTGTGGACCTCAGTTCACCTGCACAACACCAGGAGCCAGCCCTCAGCATAGCACTGAGTTACCCAAACCACGCAGCGCGAATCTTTGCGTGCCACTCTGCCAGTGCAGCAATTAGCTATTCCAGTTTGCAAACCACATTGAGAAAGCCCAGTTGATTCAGGCAGTAAGTTCATCTTTACAAGCTCTTCAAGCAGCTCACATAGCTGTGAAGGCACTCCAGCCTACCTGCTCAGCTCATGGACAGAAAGCAGCCCAAAGGATGCCAAGGACAGAGGAAACCGGCAGCAACTTTTGCTTTCACCGGTCTCCATCATCAATTCCGCATGAAGAGGGGCTCCAGCAAAAGCCACCCCCATGAGAGTGTGACTGTTTGAGGCTGTGCCTTTAAGAAAGGGACAGTGCTGGGACACTCTGGCTGAATGTTTTGGTGAAGACAATGAAAACATCGATGTTCTCAACGAATTTCATTGGTAGATTGGTAGAATGCAGATTTAAGTTTTAGTGCAGCTGGAGTTTTTTCTCAGTTCGCTCCTTTCCTTCTCCCTTCCAGCTTGCCTGCTTCTGGGCTCCTAGCCATAACGACCTTGGACACCATATAAGCACTAATCAATAATACTGCATGTGCTTTTAAGGCCTAACCAAATTTCATCCTTATTAATTGCCTTTTCTCTCTCTCTAGCCCTTTTTGGGAAAAAGGGAGGTAGGAGGAGAGAGTGGGGTACAGGGGGGGAACCCTCCTCTGTCCGGAGGAGGGAATTTCGTTCCTGTATTCTTGTTTTTTTTTACTTTGCTGTATATTTCTGTATATATATTGTAAATACTGTATATATTCTATATCTAACCTGCCTTTCCACATTGCTTGTAAAATATAGCATTCCTTCCACTTCTCCGGCTGAGTTAGCTGTGGTTTTGTTCCTCTTTGTGGGGGAGAGAAAGCTAGGCCTTCTCTCTCAACCCACCACAGACAGGCTGAAACATTTTCTGTCAGAGGAAAGAAGAAACAAGAGACCTGCAACCTTACCTCAATCTTCCCGAGGTGAAAGATGGTTCATGGGAAAAACTGGACTCTTCAGTGAATTAAAACAGCAAACCAGCAGAATCCTAGAGCCACAGCAAATGCAGGCATCGGCCTTCCATGGGCAGCCTTCACATGAACTCTTCTGAGAGGGGACCAGCTTCAATTAGTGAGTCCTGGAGAGGCAAGCATAGGTTGTTCGCATTAACTTTCATTTATCTTTCTGAATTATTATTCACATTCTGCAATTTTCAGGGTCTTAAGCAGAAAAACAGCTCAGCAAAGCTGAGGTCAACTACTAATTCACAGCAGCATCATTAATAGCTTGCTGACCTCCTCGATACTATCAGTTGCGAGGCAGCGTTTTTAGTTCACTGGAAAAGAGCTCATCAAGCCTCCTCAAGCTTTAAGCTACTTGGGGAAATAAAGTAAATGAAAGCTGAATACTCCAACCAACAGGATTTTAACTTCTCCCTTTATCAATGCCACTCCTAAGAAATAAAGATTACCCTCCAGAAAAAAAACACAGCAGCAGATCTCGCAGCAAATCTGCTGTAGCAAGACATCATCTACGCAGCACAGCAGATAAAAACTAGCACCAGAAAATTACAGTTGGTGTTTACAGCCAAGAAGCTGCAGACCACCACCAAACTCATAAAACTCAAAGATAATGAGATCCTTCCTTGCCTCACAAAGGCACGGAGAGTAAATTGCTGCTGTTACTAAGCACTAAGCTAAAACTGGATCAAGGGGATTTCTCCAGTTCCTCCTCTTCCACAGACCTTCTGCATCACCTTCCAGGTAGCCAGGTAGCCTCTGAACCTGAGATGAGCATAATTATTTCACTCCCAAAGACACTAAGGTGGCAGCATCCATTTTCTTCAGCTATCCCCTCTCCTCTAAGACATATCAGCCTGAAACTTGTTCCTCTCCAGTCAAATGCCAGCATGTCAGCTAATCTGGGGCTTGAAAACACCTTCCTAGGGTGCAAATTTGGAGTTCATAAAATTGGGCTTTTGATACTTTGATGAATTCTACTGAAAAAGCAAGCAATTTAAAACCAAAAACAACCATGGAAACACTGAGATGAGCTTCATGACCTTTATTCCACACAATGCAATTCCTACAGCCAAGCTTGTCACCTCCCCCATCAAATGCTCCAAGAGAGAAATTGCAGTGTTGCTTTTGAAATTTTATTTGTAGTAGTTACAGGATCCACATCTTCTTCACCTTGAACACCTAAGAGCTGGTTGGAAACCAGACCTAGTAATTCCTGGGTCCCTCTGCAGTCATAGAATGGTTTGGATTGGAAGGGACCTTAAAGATCACCTAGTTCAAACCCACTGCAGTAAGGAGAAACATCTTCAAACAGACCAGGTTGCTCAGAGCCCCATCCATCCTGGTCTTGAACCCTTCCAAGGATGGGGAATCCAAAACTTCTCCAGGCAACCTGATCCAATGTCTCATCACCCTCATAGTAAAGAATTCAATAAACAGGTCCACAGATCTCCCCTTTGGAGATGCTGGATAAAGATATCTGCACGTCCCCACAACCTGACCAGCCCCCAAAACTGACTGCTGCTTCAGTGATGAGGTTTGGTCCTCAAGGGATGATCAAGTTAGGAGGCCATGTTAAATTGCTTCCAGGATGTGTCTACTTACTTTCTCTCTGTCACAGGGTTTCTAGGACTTCTGGTTAAATTTATACCTCTAAGTCTGAGCATCTGAAGTTAGATGAAGGGAGTATCAGCATTAGTTCAAAACCTCCTTGTCCTATCACCACTCCTACTATTACAAAAGAAATTACTTACAGGGGCACAGTCATTAGAACAGTGCCTTAATAATGCACTAGTCATTAAGGACACAAGTCATTAACAACACAAGGCTCCTATAAGTCACTCGATGTAATTTAGTCATGAACAATCAAGTAGACAAAAGAGGTAGGAAAACTCAGACAGCAGCCAAGGCACTGGCAAAGAATAGCTCTGGAATCTTGCAGATCTACATCCCAACAGAGGTGTAATGGCTGGGACAAGCTAACCATGAACCACCAATGTGCCCTCACGGCCTAGAAGCCCAGTGGGATCCTGGAGTGCCTTCAGAAGAGTGTGGCCAGCAGGTTTAGAAAGGTTTCCCTCCCCCTCTCCTCTAACTGCAGTACTGGGTGCAGTTATGGGTTCCCCAGTTCAAAAAAGACAAGGAACTACTGATGAAGGTCCAACAGAGGCTATGAATATGCTGGGGGGACTGGAGCATTTCTCTGATGAGGAAAGGCTGAGAGACATGGGGCACTTTAGCCTGGAGAAGAGCAGACCAAGAGGGGATCTTCTCAATGCTTATCAATAGCTAAAGGACAAGGGGCAAGAAGATGGCACTGGACTTTTTTCAGTGGTGTCCAGCAACAGGCACAAAGTGGAACCCAGGAGGTTCCACCTGAACATGAGGAAAAACCTCTTTCCTGTGAGGGTGCTGGAGCCCTGGAACAGGCTCCCCAGAGAGGTTGTGGAGTCTCCTTCTCTGGAGAGATTCCAAACCTGCCTGTACATTGCGATCCTGGGCAACCTGCTGTGGGTGATCCAGTTTTAGCAGGGGGGTTGACTAGATGATCTCCAGAGGTTCCTTCCAACCCACATCATTCTGTGTGTGGGATGAGTACATCCCGATGAGAGACAGGTGGCCTGACTTGTTAAACATCCATTAAACACGTGTACACATAAATTAACACAAAAGGTACAGCACAAAATGCTGTACTGCTCAGACTTCCAGTCTGAAGGTTGCATTTTACCAGTAGGAGATGGTCTCTGAACTTCTAAATAATAAACATGTCCCAACTGCTTTCACTACACCTGCAATAAATAGATCAAATGATGCTAAGGAAGGAATGGTAAAAGCAGAAAATAAAAATACTACTAATGGAAACTTCAGGAATCCATTTCCAGATTCCCACAGTGGTGTCTGGGTCTGGTGGGAATGAAGGTCCCCAAACCCTTCTCAACCTGGCTCTCATGAAAATGAAAACAAGAATCAGAATAAAAAATACATAGAGAAGAAAAAAAAATTGTTAGTTTATTACAATAAGTCAGGAATGCAAGTCTTAGGAGGAATGGCTGAGAGGACTTGGATTGTTTATCTGGAGAAGAGGAGGCTGGGGAGGAGACCTCGTTGCTCTCCACAACTCCCTGAAAGGAGGTTGGAGTCAGGTTGGGGTTGGTCTCTTCTCTCTAGTATCAGCTGATAGGATGAGAGGAAGTGGCCTCAAATTGTGCCAGGGGAGGTTTAGTTTGGATATTAGGAAAAGTTTCTTTACTGAATGAGTGGTCAGGCATTGGAACAGGCTGCCCAGGGAGGTGATGGAGTCATGACCCTGGAGATGTTCAGAAACATGTGGACATGGCACTTTGGGGCATGGTTTATTGGCCATGGCGGTGTTAGGTCAATGGTTGGACTTGGTGATCTTAGAGGTCTTTGCCAACCAAAATAATTCTGTGATTCTGTTCTATGCTTCTATGAAACAGTAAGAGAAGCACAAGAGGTTTGAGTACATTGTGTCGTAAAAATTACCTAGGAAACAGCAAATTCCAGCAATGGCCAAGGACTGCTACTGAACAGACCCAGAGCAACCACCAGCAACGTTATGGGAAGGGCAGGTGAATGCAACAAATATTTCTGTTCATTAATTAAGAAAGAAACCAGATGGTACAGTCATGCCACAGGAAACATTTCCTATCCCAGACAGCAATGCAGACAGATGTGAAACAGCAGTGAACAGAGCTGCTTGGACTTAAATCAGGAGATATTCAGCTGCATCCCAAGGGCTTTGAAAAAGCCGGACAAGAAAAACTCTGAAGCATTTATTGTAGGTTTAACTTGGGAAGTTTGAGAGCAATGGAGGACACAGGATCACCAACCAAGTAACAAGCTATGGAGACAGCTTACATCCCAGGAAGAAAAGGAAAATCATAGACTAACAGAACGGTTTGGGTTGGAAGGAACCTTTAAAGGTCATCTAGTCCAAGCCCCCTGCAATGAGCAGGAACATCTTCAGCTACAGAAGGTTGCTCAGAGCCCCACCCAACCTGACCTGGTATGGTTCCAGGAATGAGGTGTTTACCCCTTCTCAGGGCAACCTGGCCAATCCCCTACTGTCCTCAGCACAAAACATTTCTCCCTTCTATCTAGTCCAAATCTCCCCTCTTTTTAGTTTAAAGCCATTACCCCTTGTCTTGTTACATCAGACTCTGATAAAAAAAGTCTGTCTCTATCTTTTTGATAGTGCCCTTTTAAGTACTGAAAGGTTGTAGTAAGGCCTTTTTAGAGCCTTCTCTACTCCAGGCTGAACAACCCCAGCTCTCTCAGTCTGTCCTCACAGCAGAGGGGTTCCAGCCCTCAGATCATTTTTGTGGCCTCATCTGGACCCACTCCGACAGGTCCATGTCTCTCCTGTGCTGAGGACCTCAGGGCTGCACACAGCACAGCAGGTGGGATCTCAGCAGAGCAGGGCAAATCCTCTCCCTGGATCTACTGGCCAGGCTGCTTTGGATGGAGCCCAGGATATGGTTTGCTTTTGAGGCTGTGAGCACACATTGCTGGCTTAAGAGTTCTACAAAGTCAATAGCTGACATCTATCTACACCTAGGTCTTCAACCCACTCTGTGTGAGGTTTTTCAAGACTACAAAATTGGCTGCAAACTTTCAGTCTGTTGCATCAGAGCTGTTAGAGTTCAGGAAATCTTTTAACTTTGCAAAGTCTGATTTCTCAAGTAACTGGAGTTGCATTACATAACATGGAATATATTAAACAGATTAATAATTAGCCAAGTGAGAACTCATAAAATATAACTAGATCATCATTCATCACGTGTTTGCACTGCAGTCCCAGAAGGAGCAGCTGTTGCACCCTACATTACTCATCCTCCTGTGAGCCATGAGCAAAAGCCACTGCAATCCCAGCTCACATTGACTCTGCAGAGAGAGAAGGACAAGAGAGCTGGATCTTCTACCAGTGTGTCTACAAGCAGAGACACTGCACAGATTTATCACCCAACACAGATTTGGAGCAGAGATCCTACCCTGTCCAGATGGGATGTAACAGAGCAGGGGCACACTAGAAGCCTCTGAAGGCAGCAGCAGTTTGCTTAGTGTAGGAACAAGGGGGTAAGAAATGAAGACAGCAGGTGGCAAATCCAAAGCCAAAGAAGAGACGGTGGTTTCTTCAAACAGGACACAGTTAAGCAGTTTAGCTCCTTGGTACAGGATGTCATGTATGCTAAACATCTGCATGAGCTCACAGAAAGACTGGCTGTGTCACAGAGCAGAGACCCATGATGGTTACTAATCTGTGATTGGGAAAATCCTGGAGATGTTGAATGATCAGAGGCTAGAGAGTTGGGAAAGTGTTGTATAGGATCTGCCCAGTTCTCACATCCTACTGGAGGCTTCACTTTTAGAAACAGCATGCAGATCCATCCATGCTATTCTTATACTCTCACCTAGGAGTAGAGGAAACCATACCTTGAAAAAGATCTCAGTGATGGTGGACCACCAACCACACATGGCTCCCCAGTGCACCTCCTTTGGAAGCAGCACTGCAGAGTCCACATGCATGGCCCCACCCTCTTGACACTCATCCTTTAACTATTCATCAGCATTGAGAAGATCCCCTTTCAGGCTGCTCTTCTCCAGGCTAAACAGCCCCAGATCTCTCAGCCTTTCCTCATCAGAGAGATAATAAAGTCCCCTCAGCCTTTCACTGGGCTCTCTCCAGTAGTTCCTTATCTCACTTGAACTGGGGAGCCCAGAACTGGACCCAGTACTCCATATACCACTTCACTAGGGCGGAGTAAAGGGGAAGAAGAACTTCCCTCAAGCTGCTGGTCATGCCTTCTGAAGGCACCCAAGAATCACTCCATCTTCTCAAGCTCTCACATGTCCCACACACTTTCTTGTCCTCAACCACATGAAGATTTTGCTAAACTTTCCCAGCTCACAACTGCACAACCTGGTTGCAGACCACTACCCATAGTCCATAAATCACAGCAAGAAGCTAAAGGAGGTGGATCAACCTTTTCTTTCCAAAACATAATGCCTTCAGGCCATAATAAAAGACACTGTACAAGTGCTATTGTGCACAAGCTTTCAGTTTAAGATATGAAGAAATCTGGAGGACAGATAAAAGAAATAAGTATCCATAGATTAAATACATCACCAGCCCAGGATATTTTCCCCTTTCATCAGCAAGCCTTGTAGTTAGCAGGGAAATGCTCTTGGAAGTTTCCAACACTGGCAACCCAAAGCCCTTTCAATAAAGCTTGCACTGACAGGCAACCTTTGCTCCTCTGTTTTCTTCCCAAATTCTCTTTGCAGCATTTCTTACCCAAACTATTTATAGCCTTCAAAAAATGGTCTGAACTGATTTGCTCTAGGTAGAGCAGTGCTTTTCCCTGCAACACAGCATCCAAGTTGGGTTGTTCCCTGGAACTCAACAGAGCACAAGGACAAAGTATCCCACATAAGTCAGTGGACTGGACCCTGGTTTTAAACAGTTGAAGCTGAGGCAATAACTGGGTTATCCACGATCCTTTTAAGCATATCCTCTGAAGCTGCTTTGAGCAAGTTACAGAGCAGATGACCTCCTGACACCCTTTCCACATTAACTACTGCAGATTCAGTCCCCTCAGCATCTTTGTAGCCTCTGATGGACTCTTTCCAGTAGTTCATTGCTTCTCTTGAACTGGGAAGCCCAGAACTTGAGCCATTACTGCAGATGTGACCTCACTAGGACAGAGTAGAGGTATCTGCTGGTCACTCTTGTTAATGCACTCCAGGAGATCATTTGCCTTCTTGACTACGAGAGCACATTGCTGGCTCATGGTGAATTTACTGTCCACCAGCACTCCCCAGTCCTTCTCCACAAAGCTGCCCTCCAGCAGGTCTACCCCTAACCTGCCCTTGTGCAAGGGGTTATTCCTCCTTAGGTGCAGGACTCTACGCTTGCCCTTGTGAACTTAAACTTGTTCCATGAAAATGTCTTCAAACATGCAGAGGTGAGTCCAGTGTGTTGCTGATCTGGCCAGCCTTCCCATCCCTACATCTGCTTTGAAATTCTGATGATCAACTGAAAAATTAACAAGGAGCATAATGAGGCTAAGCATTAGCACAGTGTTTAAGCTCAAGGTCAATAGCTAATACATTTTTTAGTAAAATAAACCCACTAAGCCATTTCAGATGTTCCAGCAACCAGAAGAAACAACTTCCTACCATCTTTCATTGGAGCTAGATCTCCCCAAAAATCTTTCATCTTTAGTTTAGCACAGCTTTATCCTCCAAGTCATGTGCTTTCTTCAGCCATGGACCTCCAGGGTGTAAACGCTTTACAAGTGAGTTTTCACACAGCCCATGATGGACTGGGGCCACCACAGCACCTTTGAAGCGGTCACCATTCAGCATGTGAAACATGAATCATTCAATAACTCCCTTGTTATATTTCACTTAAGGCTCTAAATATTTTATCTGTGATTGTTTAATATTAAACTCCATAAATAAGGGTCTGTGGGGACAGGATCAGAAACTCTTCACTTGATGAGCAGGCCCCAGACCTACACCATGAAGACAAACAGGGGTTTGTCCAGCTTCGTCTCACACTGTGACCATCAGATCCTCTCCTACGTGTCAGCTGCAACAGTTGGTTCCATTTAGCCTAGGGAATCAAAGCTAATAAATTATACCCAACTATAAAAAGCAAGTGGAAATGAGTTTAAGAGGGGTTTAATGTTTATTGTATGTTGACAACATCCATCATTTATTTACTTGTTTTTCAGTGCTGTGCTATATATAAAAAGGCTACAAAGCAGCAAGAAAAAGAACAGCTTTGTTAAGGAGGTTGCAGGGAGCCTCCCACAAGGACCTTCCTTCTCTGCCTGCTTATAAGGAACATGTAACACCAAATATGTTTTTGCACTCCCTCCAAACTCCAGAGCTGTTGGGCCAGTGTAAGGGCTGCATTTTTAAAGGGATAGTTAATCTCCCTGGAGTGAAGGCATTCAGGCCACAGCTCCAAGCCAATATTAATTCCCACTACGTTTTCCTTCACGTGAAATTACCACTTTAAATTTGATTTTGCTTAGAGCTTGAGCACATTTTTGGGCATCTGGAAAGCCTGTTCTGCTCCTTATCTGCTTTTTTTCACATATGACTGCCTGGTTTATACCCAACTCCAAATAAGTGTTGGAGGAGACACTGAGAGAAAAGTCATTTTGCAAGAGGGCTGGATCTGTTTGCCAGTTAACTGCTGCAAATTAAAAGGTCAGAAAAACAATTGCTGTATTTGGGAAGAATCATTTGAAACAACAAAGACCTCAATAAAAAAAAAACACCAACATTAACTTTGTTCCAGCAAAGTGAGGTGTCTTATCTACCCACGAGGAAGTTTAATAAACAGCTTTCTGTCCTCCTAAGGTTTGGAACACGTGCCAGGTTTTTGCAGGGATCCTACTCATCCTAGCTGGAAGTGCAGGGGTTTAACCACAGGGCAGAAAGTGAAAAATGTGCTTTTAAAAGAAATCTGAGAGAGAAATTGATTTAATTTATTCATGTAGTAAATCAGTAACCACAGACTGTAGGAAAGCAGAAAGTATCTATGGAAGGTTTCAGGACAAGAAAGAACAACAGGCCACTGATACTGGAAGGATGGCTTGATGATAAAGAAGAGCTGACCGTGGTAAACAACCTGACGTGCCAGACAAGAGGACGCTTGCCTCCATGCTGGAGAAGACCAACCTGATATGGGATGAAGATAACAATGGACAGCTGCATATCAAAGGAGAAAACCCAATTAGCAGCAGTGGTGCAAGAATGTCAGGGAATTGCTTACCCTGCTCGATTTTTCCTATATAAGCTGCTTGTTCTGTACCAATAAACGATTCCTGCCTCACCAACATAGGAGTCCGTGCATGCTTTCTGAAAAAATGGCGCCCATATCGGGAATTTCAGTGAGGTCTTTGTCCAGACTCACCCTCGGATTGCACCCCCAGTGAGCCAAACGGGAGAAGTGAGCAAACGACGCGTCCATCCCCTACACTTGCAGGTCAGGTACGGGGACTGCGGCCAGGGAAGAATATGGGCCAGGGAGCCACGAGATCACAGCAATTGCACCATGATGTGCTTATGCGAATTATCAAAGAGCAAGGGTACAGACTGAGCTCTCAAAAACTTACCCTTCTTTTGCTGTGGATAAATCGCAATTGTCCCTGGTATCCTGAATCAGGGATATACGAATTAACAGAGTGGAACAGGGTTGGAGAGACCCTCTCAGAAGCACAAAAATCCGGGGATGATTTTTCACCGGACATTTTAATAACGTGGCGCACACTATGGCTAGCGCTAACCACGCTAATGAGTAAACCTAACAGCACTTCACCCTCGGGGACTCTAAACACTCCCATTACCCGTGCGGGCCCTCAGAAGCGGGATGAGCTTCCTACAAACAACACAACACAGACAGAAACAAGCGGTCTGGCCGCAGGGCACACGGGGGAGGAAAGAATAGGCACTGATGACCCGCTAATGAGAGCACGGTCACAAAAAACAGCGAAAGAGGCCGTTTGACTTGCTCCTTAAGAAGTCTAAGACATTGCCTGATGCAAATACAAAATACGCGGACAGCAGCTCTGAGTCAGACCCAGAGCCGCATGATCCTTTCGATCAGGGCTCCACCGCTACAGAAAAGGAGCCAGGTTTATATCCACAGGTACCTCCGCTTAAGGCAGCCGTCGCAGCTACAGAAGGAGCAAATCCTCAAGCGGAGCAGAAGAAACAAACAAAACCAGATGCAAAGTTAAAACCACCAACTCAAGTAACTGATGAAAAACTAATTTCTTTTGATTCTGACAGCTCCGTTACTCAAGAATCGCTCGACAAATCAAACCAGCCACTTTTCCACCCCACAGCACCAAGTTTATCTTCCTCTCTTCCCTTAAATACCACTACTGAAGTTCTTAACTCTGTTCCCTATCCCTTTCCTTTTCCAGCAGGTTTTTACCCTCAGCCTCATTCGGTTCCTATACCCCAGCAGGCGGGGGCTTTGTGTACCTCCTGCCGCTATTATGAGTAATATGGGGGTGAGGGATAACGGGATGCTTTATCAAGGAGGCAATGTGCAGGATGGTGTTAAAATGTCTAATGGATTGTTGATTAATGAACATGTTCCAAGTGTAGCTACACGATTGCAGATTTCAATTTCTGATGTTTTGATGGATAAAGATGATAAGGGTTTTATAAATACAGAAATGTTACAGATGCGCGTGGTGCCAGTAGGGCTGGAAAACAGACCAGGAGGTGGGACTGCTCCCGTGTATCAGTCTCTATCATATGATATCTTAGCAGAACTAAAACATCATTTTGAATCCCCCCTTTGTCTCCTGGTGGGTCAGAAGATAGGTATTCAAACAGAAGCGATAGATGGACTAACCACAAGGCAATTAGAAGTGGTTGTGAGTTGCTGGCCTGAGCCCAAGGAGGGGGCTGAGCCCACCGCTCCCCTCTTGGTAGGACCATTAGGTGAGGGGAGTGGTGTGCCTCCCAGAGCAGCTAAGGGCTTCTCCCCTAAGTGGTGAGCAGGGGGTGAAGCGTGATCCAGCAGCTCACCAAAAAAAAAAGGAAAAAAAATAAAAGAAGAAAAAAAAAAAAAGGGGGGTGGGGTGAAACCTGGCAGTAGCAGTTTTGTATGTTTTGAGGTTGTGTTTCTCATTTAAACTCTAATGTTGAAGATTCCTTGATGCATTGTCAGAAGGACTAGCCTTGTCACAATATAAAAGACCTCTCATGTAAAGGCATTTTAGTAGAACGTGTACTACGTAGTTCCTTTGCTACTGTGTGTACTACCCACCCATATGTATTAGGAATAGGCATTGATTGTATAATCTATAACGAATCAAGCATATGTCATCTTAGTTGTAGCAATATTACTTTTAAGACTTGTATTATTGATAAAGACATTGATCAACGGAGCATGATTATTCCTTTCCGAAGAAGGGCAGAGGTATGGATTCCAGTGAATATGACAAGAGGATGGGAGAGTGAGAATGGATTGGACCATGTTATCAGGCTATTAGACCAGGGACTAAAAGATTCTAGAAAAAGGGCAAAAAGATTTGTGGGATGGTTAATTTTTGCTATAATATCAGCTGTGATAATATTAGCATCTGCTGCTGCTTCAGTTACAGCTTTGACAAAGGGCATACAAACTGCAGACACAGTGAGAACTTTATTAACCACTGTGACAAATGATTTGCAGATGCAGGAAGCTATAGATGAGGAAATAATGGCAAGGCTATAGGCACTTGAAGCCAGCGTTATTTGGTTAGGAGACCAACAAGCTGCCTTGCAGACCCATATGATGCTGCAGTGTGATTGGGAATATCATAAGAAGGACATGTGTGTAACATCCTTGTCTTGGAATGACTCTCAGCATGATTGGAACTCAGTAACGTCACACTTACAAGGGGCCTTCGATAGCTCCTTGAAATATAATGTCCAAACATTGAAGCATCAGCTGGAACTGCAATTAGCAAATATACAACAGGTGTGGATTGATTCAACATGGCAAGCACTGAACAAAGATCTTAGCTGGTTGAATCCAAAAAATTGGTTCTCAGGTCTGAATCTACGAGTGTGGGTTATAGGTGGAATCCTGGTAGTGATTGGTATTGTAATTGTAGTATTAATGGTATTTGTAATCATAGCTTTTAGGAATACGAGGATGGTCAGAACACAAGTGATGGCTGCTGTTTTAAACAATATAAAAATGGGGAGTTGTAGGAAAGCAGAAAGTATCTATGGAAGGTTTCAGGACAAGAAAGAACAACAGGCCACTGATACTGGAAGGATGGCTTGATGATAAAGAAGAGCTGACCGTGGTAAACAACCTGACGTGCCAGACAAGAGGACGCTTGCCTCCATGCTGGAGAAGACCAACCTGATATGGGATGAAGATAACAATGGACAGCTGCATATCAAAGGAGAAAACCCAATTAGCAGCAGTGGTGCAAGAATGTCAGGGAATTGCTTACCCTGCTCGATTTTTCCTATATAAGCTGCTTGTTCTGTACCAATAAATGATTCCTGCCTCACCAACATGGGAGTCCGTGCATGCTTTCCGAAAACAGATAACGCATACTGAAGTCCTATCTGCAGACTGCTCCTGCTGTTAGGATTAAGATCAGTGAATTACCTGCTGGTCCAAACCATTCCATGACTCTGTGATTCCCAAAGCCCACAGTGCTCCTGTAAGACAGGAGAGGCCCCCCATGGAGCCCAAAGTAGGAGCCCTACCAGGCTTTGGCTAATTCAAGACTAGGGAAGCTCCAAGCATAAGCAACACAGCTTACTCACTGAGGCTCCCAGCCAGTGCTGCTGGAGCCATCCAGGCAGATTAGAAGTAGCTCCAAGGCTGGGGTAAAACATCAATAACAGCATTTTATGGACTGCCTGTCTTGACAGATGGCCTGGTAGTCATCTTTGGAGATAACTGAAAGAATGAAGAGGCCAGGCTGGGTTTCACTGTCATGTAGTTTGGGGTTTGAACCATGAAGAGAAAAGCAAGGAGAACAAGATGAGATGGAGCATTGTTTGGTCCCTAAAGCCCAACTGTCTCCACATGTCAGATCAGAAGTGAAGAGCTCAATATAAAGTTGTACTTATGTGTTCAGCACCAAGTACAAAAGAACTTTCAGCAGGTCTCCACAACTGCCTCATAGAAAGGCCACAAAGATGATCTGAGGGCTGGAGCACCTCCACTGTCAGGACAGGCTGAGAAAGTTGGGGTTGTTCAGCCAGGAAACAGAGAACACTCCAGGGAGACCTTCTGGTGGCCTTTCAGTACTTAAGAGATTCTGTAAGAAAGATGGAGAGGGAGCACAGTGATAGAACAAGAGGTAACTGTTTTAAACTGAAAGAGCAGAGATTTAGATTAGAAATTGTTTACTGTGAGAGTGTCAAAACATTGGTGCAAGTTGCTCAGAGGGGTGGTTATTGCCCCAACCCTGGAAACAGTCTGGGTTCAGTTGGACAGGGCTCTGAGCAAACAGATCTTGTTGAAGATGTCTCTGCTTACGGTAAGGAGGTTGGGCTGGATGATCTTTAAGGTCCTTTCCAACATAAACCATTCTACGATTCTATGATATGTCTGTGGATGCTAACCCTGTCACAGTCTCCTGTGGCTTTTCTTCACTCACCCACCTCACAGCAACACAAAGTTCCCAATTTTGGTATTTCTGCAAATTGCTGTAATTTTGAACCAGCTCAAGATCTCAGGACTGCTGTGAAGCCATAACAGCACTTCACTGGAAGATGACCCTGGGTGGACCACTTCACTTCAGCTTCAGGAAATCACATAAATCAAAACCTCTCCATTGCCATGATTTGACCATCACACAGAACCTGCAAAGAGAATAAACCTGAACACTCTTTAGCAGATGCCACTTTCAGAGGTGCACAAAGATGCTGAGAGGGCTGAATCATCTCTCTGATAAGGAAAGGCTGAGAGACCTGGAGATCTTTAGCCTAGAGAAGAGTAGCTTGAGAGGGGACCTTCTCAGTGCTGGTCAATATTTAAAAGATAGAGTCAGACTCTTTTCAGTGGTGCCCAGCAACAGGACAGGAGGCAATGGGCATAAACTGGAACCCAGGATGTTCCATCTGAACATAAGCAACAAAGTTCTTTTCTATGAGGGTGCCAGAGCCCTGTAACAGGCTGTCCAGAGAGGCTGTGGAGTCTCCTTCTCTAGAGGAATTCCAAACCTGCCTAAATATGATTCTGGGCAACCTGCTGTGGGTGATCCTGCTTTGACAAGAGGGTTGGACTAGACGATGCCCACAGGTCCCTTCTTCCAACTCTCATCATACTGGGATTCTGTGGTTTGGCCAGCACACATGGGCAGGACCCCTGTTTTACACCCTGAAAGCAGTGATGTGCCTTGAAGGGAGAAAAGAAAATCCCCTACCCAAAACTCAAAGCATTTCTCTACCCACACTCAAGCCAGCACCTCAGGTGCCCATTTTGGCAAAACAATCCATAGCTTGCTCCAAGCCAAAGAAATCATTAGACTCATGTCCAAAACCTCTCCAGTCATTAACAGCCTTAACTATACTCTTTATATTAGTTTTTAATAACTTCCTGCTATAGATTATATCCAACTTTATCTCTCCCTCATCAGTTGAATGTGAGCTCGCCAAACACCCTCATTTCTGGAGCAACAGCCACATTCTCAGCATATTCAGTGTCTCTCATTAGGACAAATTTGGTTTCAAGCCAAACACCATATAAATAATTATTTACCCAGCTCAGAACTCCTGCAGTGCTCAGGTTCCTTCCCTTCCAAAGCCTCACAGTTATCTTTCAAAGTCTCTCCCGTCATTTGCAAACTATTTTGTCAGACTGATGCCAAAGGGCAATAGCAGCCTGATGCCAAAGGGTTATAACCTCTTGCTGCTCATCCGATGTTAGGTCCTTGCTGAGGCTGAAACCACAGAATCACCAAGGTTGGAAGAGACCTCAAAGATCATTGCACGAAGGTTACAAAGGGCTACACTTGAAGTTATCTCGGAGCAAATCTAGGAGAGATGATCTTGTACAGAAGAGAGTAGCTGGTTTGAAGATCTGTGCAAATGCTAATTTCTCTGGCTGCAAAGAAGATGAATGTTTGAAAGTAGAATTTAAGCTGTCACAGGCTCCCTGTTCCAACAAAACTAGCTCCTACCACACTTTAAAAATACATCCCTAATTTGGAACCTCCTGCAAGGAATAGTCTTCACCTCGGGAACATGACACTGACTTTTTATGCATTCCTACCTTCCCCCCCCTACTAAAACCCAGTGATGGTGATTAAATGATGGTGATTAAATGTCCCAGTGGAGGCCAGTGACAAGTGGGGTCCCTCAGGGATCAGTCCTGGGACCCATGTGTGAGAGACTAAAAGTTTGTCTCTCTTGGTGTGACTCAACAAAGATAAAATCACTTGCTGCTTGCCCAGACAATAGCTGATATGTGTTGGGCAGAGCCACTGGAACGACTCTTGGAAGGTGCAAAGATAACGTTGCTCGCTGGGCCACAGCTGGCCTGACAACAATGGACTGAGGCCACCTTCGGGAATATGCATGAGACAAGATAATCTCCACCCATCAAGTACCCTGGGAAGGGAGGATGGTGAGACAAGGGATTCACCACCTGTTTTCCTGAGGTGTAATGAGTGTGGGGGCAGGTAGATCGAGAAGGAGAAGGCAGAGGCCTCCCCCCTCCATCTAGACCCTTGCCCAAACACACAGGAATGCACAGAAAGACTTCCTGGGGAACGATACCTGGATATTTACCTAAGGATGATTTCCTGGCCCCTGAATTCCTGAGGGACAATACTTGGACACATACCTAAGGACTAAAAACTGTATAAAAGACTTGAGCAACTACTGGCTTGGCAGGAGAAAAACGCAGAAGGAAAACACAGGACAATGCCGCTGAGAAAGAAAGCACGAGAGATGGGAAAGGCTGGGACAATGCTGCTCCGGGGAAAGGAGGCCGTGGAGCCTGGAAGAAGCAGGCTGAACCCTATCTCCGTGTCCTAAGTTCCACCTGCTGCAACTCATGGAGCTGAAGAGGCTGCCCAGAGGACCACATCTCTTCTCCAGCCAAAGCCTCAGCACTGTTTGTCTACAAACCCAACATCTCCTGCAGCACCTTTCCTCCACAGACTCAAACTGTCTTGGGGGGGGGGGGGGGGGGGGGGGGGGGTGAGGGGTGTGGTAATATAATTCCTTTCCTCTTCTCTCTCTCTTCTCTCTCTCCCTATTTTCTCCCTCTCCCCTTCTTATTCCCACTTTATTTATGTAATAAATAGTCTAGCTGTTGATATTTTGGCCTCGTTTGTGCCTCTAATTTCACAACACGGGAATATTCAAAAGAACTGAGTCTCTTTCCCTCTCTGGACCGAGACATTAATTTGGCGTAGTCGGCAGGATTCCCGTGCAGTGAAAGTATCACAGCAAGACTATTGCATTTCTGAGAACCCCGAAATGTGTGCGTGTGTCTGAGACGTACTCTGAGTACGAAGTGAGTGCGGAGTCCAGATTCATGCTTTCACTCTCCCGAGAGGGAAGTGGCCGGAGAAGGACGAAGCGAAATTTTCAGAGAGACTGTTTGGGAGTTCTCAAACGCTTTAAATGTGTGTGCTTTCTCGAGGAAGATTATCTGGGGTACAAATGTTGATTTTATAGTGTGACCTCTCCGAGACTTCTCAGTACCCTGTTTTGGGAAACCTAGTTTTTTGTGATATTTGTAAAGTGTGTATTCTCTCGGGGAAAGTGTGGCTTCCCCGAGAAGCCCAGTATTGAAGCAAAAGTCAGGAGACTTTTACAGGTGTGTGTTCTTTTAGGGAAACAGAGTGACTCTTCCCTAAGAAACACAGGGTTCTTGTCCTGTTGTAACAGAAAAATTGAGGAACAAAAGCTGAGAAGCTTTTGCAAGTGTGGGTTCTCTCAGGGAAAAAGTGTGACTTCCTTGAGAAGCCCAGATTGGTTGTTTTTTCTTGTGTGTGACCTCTCCTGGAAAATCTATTGTGCATTTCTCCTGGAGAAGATTATTTTGGAGTAAGCCTTTTAAAAGTGTATGCTTTTCCAGGGAAGATTTTGTTGGTACAAACAGTGTTTTTGATCTGACTTCCCCGTGAAACTTAGTGCCCTATTAAGAAATGCTTTGTGAAACAAAAGAGATGGCCCGGAGTGAGAGGCTTTTTAACCTTTTAGAACTTCACGGTGCCCGCCCATCTGTACAGGTACTTGACTGGGCCCGAGAAAATTGGCATAATTTCCAGAGTGTGGCTGATAGAATTGTGGCCCTGCAGAAAGATGCAAGAGCAAAAGCTGGAAAAGGCAAAGCTTTTGTTTGTGCGGTTTTAGGCGCCTGTTTAGCCGCCTCAGTGAAGGAGAAAGAGGAATGGCATGAGCACCGAGACACTGTGTTGTTCAACGTCTTTGTGGGTGACATGGACAGTGGCATTGAGTGCACCCTCAGCAAGTTTGCTGATGACACCAAGCTGTGTGGTGCAGCAGACACGCTGGAGGGAAGGGAGGCCATCCAGAGGGACCTTGACAGGCTGGAGAGGTGGGCACAGGCCAACCTCATGAGGTTCAATAAGAGCAAGTGCAGGGTCCTGCATCTGGGTCGAGGCAATCCCAGGCACAAATCCAGGCTGGGCAGTAACTGGCTGGAAAGCAGCCCGGAGGAGAGAGACTTGGGGGTGCTGGTGGACAAGGAGCTCAATATGAGCTCTCAGTGTGCACTTGCAGCCCGCAAAGCTAATCAGATCCTGGGCTGCATCAGGAAAAGTGTGGCCAGCAGGTCAAGGGAGGTGATTCTCCCCCTCTACTCAGCTCTGGTGAGACACCACCTGGAGTACTGTGTCCAGTTCTGGAGCCCCTATTACAAGAGGGATGTGGAGGTGCTGGAGCGTGTCCAGAGAAGGGCCACAAGGGTGATCAGAGGGCTGGAGCACCTCTCCTATGAGGACAGACTGAAGGAGTTGGGGCTGTTCAGTCTGCAGAAGAGAAGGCTCTGAGGTGACCTAATTGTGGTCTTCCAGTATCTGAAGGGAGCCTACAAGAAGGCTGGGGAGGGACTTCTCAGGATCTCAGGTAGTGATAGGACTAGGGGGAATGGAATGAAGCTGGAGGTGGGGAGATTCAGGCTGGATGTGAGGAAGTTCTTCACCATGAGAGTGGTGAAGCCCTGGAATGGGTTGTCCAGGGAGGTGGTTGGGGCGCCGTCCCTGGAGGTGTTTAAGATCAGGCTGGATGAGGCTCTGGCCAGCCTGATCTAGTGTGGGGTGTCCCTGCCCATGGCAGAGGGGTTGGAACTAGATGATCCTTGTGGTCCCTTCCAACCCTGACTGATACTATGAAAACGGGTTTGCATTGGGTACCATTGTGAAACAGGCTGCTGCCCAAGTAAAGCTGAAGTGCTGCACAAATACACTGTTCCACCAAGCGCTGCACAGGCTCTGTGGTGGCCTCAGCCCTGCATGGTTACTTGAACAGATGTGTGCGGGATTACAAGTATGTGGTATGATACTTTAAACTGTTTACTTTCTATGATCCATCATTAAAATGTGCTTAACAGCAAGCACAAGCAGCTTGGGACAGATGTTCTTGGCTTTTTTTCCTTCCCCAACAAAATGTAATTAAAAAACAAATAATTAATGGAGGAGCTCAGATATGAAATATCTGAAGGATGTTGTAGACAAAATTACAGAGCTCAAAAAAATCCTGTTAATAAATTAACACAGAAAAGGTGCACTGGACTCCAACACTGACAACTTGGGTGTTATGTCTGGGCTTCCAGCTCTTAATTATAAGCTTTCACAGAACCACAGAATGTTAGGGGTTGGAAGAGATCTTGAAAGATCATCCAGTCCAACCCTGCTGCCAGAGCAGGGTCGCCTAGAGTAGGTCACACAGGAACACATCCAGGAAGGTTATGAATGTCTCCAGAGGAGACTCCACAACCTCTCTGGCCAGCCTGTTCCAGGGCTCTGTTCCTCACAGTGAAAAAGTTTTTCCTTATGTTCACATGGAACCTCCTATGCTCCAGCTTGCACCCATTGCCCTTTGTCCTATCATTGGACACCACAGAGCAGAGCCTGGCTCCATCCTCCCAACGCTTGCCCTTCACATCTTTAGAATCATGAATGAGGTCACTCCTCAGCCTCCTCTCCTCCAAGGTAAAGAGGTCCATCTCCCTCAGCCTTTCCTCATAAGGCAGATGTTCCACTCCATGTTGAAGTCTAAAGATAGTTGACTGCCCTGGCATCAAAACAATGACAGGGAATTGTTGGCATTTCAGTTCCATTAGACTTCAAATATTGTTTCATGAGGGTCTGGATCATGCTGAGTCAAGCTTGGAAGTAAGTGGAAGCTGAAGATGCAAAAACACTCAGCACCATCACCAGTCCTGAAGAGGGAGAGGAAATCTTATTGTGGTGTGGCCATAGTTGAAGCTATCTGCCAGACCTAAGCTTTCTGATGAATCTGCAGTTGTGGGACAACATAAGATACAGTACATTAAATTGCCGGTTGCTTCTCAGACTGTGCATCACAGACAATACAGAACCAACCGTGACTCTTTGTTGCCCATTCAGAATCTGATTCGTCAGTTGGAGAGTCAGAAAGTCGTCAGCAAAACTCATTCACCTTTCAACAGTCCAGTGTGGCCTGTGCGGAAACAGAATGGAGACTGGCGTCTGACGGTAGACTACCGAGCCCTAAATGAAGTACACCACCTATGAGTGCAGCAGTGCCAGACATGATGGAGCTACAGTATGAGCTGGAATCCAAAGAGGCCAAATGGTATGCTACCATAGACATTGCTAATGCCTTTTTCTCTATTCCCATAGCAGAGGAATGCAGGCCTCAGTTTGCTTTCACCTGGAGAGGAATCCAGTACACTTTCAACAGGCTGCCAATGGGCTGGATCCACAGCTCAAGCATCTGTCATGCAGTGATCCACGATGCTTTGGAGAAAGGCGGTGCTCCAGAACACATCCAGTTCATCGATGATATCATCGTCTGGGGTAAAACTGCTGAGGAAGTTTTCGAGAAAGGTAACAAAATCATTGACATTCTTCTGAATGCAGGTTTTGCCATCAAGCGAGACAAGGTGAAAGGACCTACCACAGAGATTCAGTTTCTGGGAGTGCGGTGGCAGGATGGAAGCCGACACATTCCAGTGGATGTGGTAAATAGAGTCTCTACCATGGCAAGTCCCACAAACAAGCAAGAGACCCTACGTTTCTTAGGGATAGTGGGATTTTGGAGACTACACATTCCTGGATACAGTCAGATTGTGAAACCTCTGTATGATGTGACTCGAAAGAGAAACCATTTCCACTGGGGACCTGAACAACAGGCAGCCTTTGACCAGATAAAGCAAGAAGTGATTCAAGCAATGGGTCTGGGACCAGTCCGAGATGGTCCAGACATTAAGAACATTTTGTACACGGCTGCAAGTGACTATGGTCCAACCTGGTGCTTGTGGCAAAAAGCTCCAGGTGAGACACGTGGACGACCTCTTGGTTTCTGGAGTCGAGGTTACAGAGGTTCAGAGGCTAATTATACTCCAACAGAAAAAGAAATTTTAGCTGCCTATGAGGGAGTAAAAGCATCTTCTGAAGTGATTGGAACTGAATCACAACTTCTCTTAGCTCCCAGATTACCAGTTTTGAATTGGATGTTCAAAGGCAAAGGCTCCGCACCACATCATGCCACAGACTCAACATGGTCTAAGTGGATGGCTCTGATAACACAGAGAGCTCGAATGGGAAATCTTGAAAGGCCTGGTCTAGTGGAGGTGATCTCAAGTTGGCCTGAAGGTACCAACTGTGCTAAACCTCCAGAGGAGAAAGTAACTCGTGCTGAGGAAGCTCCTCCTTACAATGACCTTTCTGATGATGAAAAGAAATATGATTTGTTCACAGACGGTTCCTGTCGTCTCGTTGGGAACAAGCGAAGGTGGAAGTCTGCAGTGTGGAGTCCAACACGCTGAGTTGCAGAAGCGAAAGATGGAGAAGGAGAATCCAGTCAGTTCGCAGAGGTAAAAGCTGTCCAGCTAGCTCTCGACGTGGCTGAACGTGAGAGATGGCCAAAGCTTTATCTCTACACCGACTCATGGATGGTAGCCAATGCTCTATGGGGTTGGTTAAAGAAATGGAAGAAGAGTGGTTGGCAGAGAAAAGGAAAACCCATTTGGGCAGCCAACCTGTGGCAGGACATTGCTGATCGAATCGAGAGAATTCCAGTGAAAGTGAGACACATCGATGCTCACATTCCTAAGAGCAAAGCTACTGAGGAACAGCAACACAACCATCAGGCAGATCTAGCTGCAAGAGTTTCTCAAGTACACATGGACTCTAATCTTGATCTCAACTGGAAACACCGAGGTGAGATATTCTGAGCTCGGTGGGCTCATGATTCGTCAGGACATCAAGGCAGAGATGCAACATACCAATGGGCTCGTGACAGATCCATAGACATTTCCATGGATGCTATCACACAAGTCATCCATGACTGTGACATTTGGCTGCTATTAAGCAGGCAAAACGACTTAAGCCCTTGTGGTATGGTGACAGATGGTCCAAGTACAAGTATGGTGAAGCTTGGCAGATTGACTACATCACTCTACCACGTTCTCGTTCTGGTAAGCAATACGTGCTTACTATGGTAGAGGCAAACACTGGATGGTTGGAAACTTATCCAGTTCCACATGCAACTGCACGCAACACCATTCTCAGTCTGGAGAGACAGATCCTGTGGAGACACGGAACTCCGGAGAGGATTGAGTCAGACAACGGAACTCATTTCAAGAACAACCTTGTCAAGAACTGGGCCAAAGAGCACGGTATTGAGTGGATATTCCACATTCCCTACTATGCACCAGCTTCAGGGAAGATTGAACGCTACAACGGTTTGTTGAAGACCACTCTCAAAGCCATGGGAGGTGGATCTTTGAAAAACTGGGAAAAGCATTTAGCACAAGCAACCTGGCTGGTAAATAGTAGAGGTTCAGTGAACCGAGCTGGACCTGCACATTCAGATTTGCTACGGAAAATAGAAGGTGACAGAGTTCCTGTTGTTAGAGAAAAGAACCTGTTAGGTAAAACTGTTTGGGTATTTTCACCCTCAGGAGAGGCTAAACCTGTCTGAGGGGTGGTTTCAGCTGAAGGTCCGGGTCACACTTATTGGGTAATGCAAGAGAGTGGTGAAATTCAGTGTATTCCACAAAGAAACTTAACTTTAGCTGAAAAAGGTTAATTTCAAACTGCTGTACAGCTACATCGCGTCCAGAGGAAGAATCAACGAGGAATCTACGGTGCACGAACCCTGAGATCCTTGAGAGCCCTGAGTCAACTAAGAGACCCTGAGATTCCCTGTTTCCCTTTTCTTCGCTTCGTCGGCGAAGAAATGAACTGTTTTCCATTTTTCTCATTTTCTGATTTTCTTGGACTTTTGAATCATCTACATCTGAGCATAGCCGGAATGGACTATGAACTTTGCTCGCGAACTGTAAATATCGTTTTGGATTGGATGGACAGTATGAACAGCCAATGAAATTGTTTAGAAGGGGTGGACTGTGGCCGGTTGACGCTGTCCCCTTAAGAAAGGGAATATGGTGGACGGAAGTTGGTAAACGGAAAGAACAATCTAAACTAATTTCATTGGTAAAGTGGGAGGAAGCACCTTCTGAACTGGGAGTGCAGGAGGACTATCCTGGGCACTCCGGCACCCTATCTTCAGTCTTGCTTCCGCTCCTCCACAGTGCAGCTCTGTCTCTGTGCTGGGCTTTCTGCCAAGGCCTCGGCCTTGAAGTCCAGATACAGGCCGGTATTAACTCCCTTCCAATTAACACGAACTGCTTCTAACATTTTTTTTTTTCCTCTCTTTTCTCTCTCTTTCTATCCCACTCTGGGAAAAGGGGGGGGAGAGAGGGGAGAGCGGAGGTGGGGAACCCCCTCTCTGCCGACGGGGGTTACTCTCATTTCTGTGTTACTTTATTGTATATCTTTGTATATATTGTAGATATTGTAAATTTGTAAATATTCCCCTGCATACCCTACATTGCTTTGTAAATATAGCTCCACTGCCTTGCTAATTCAGCTTGTGAGTTTTTTTTCCTTTCCCTTCAATTTTTCTTTCCCTTTACTTTACAAGGGGGAAGGGAGGAGGCTTCTTGGCCTTACCCTTCCACCCCACCACATGTGGGCTTTCACTACTAAAGGGGCTCCATCAGAACGATAGGGACAGACCGTTTATCAGGACCTGATGTGATAGGACAAGTGGTGATGGTTTTTAGCTAAAAGAGGGGAGATTCAGACTAGATAGAAAGAAAACATTTCTTTACACTGAGGGTGTTGAGATACTGCCCCAGGTCACCCAAGGGGGTAGTAGATGACCCAAACCCAGAAACATTCCAGGTCAGATTGGACAGGGCTCTGAGCAACCTGATCTAATGGAAGATGTCCCTGCTGACAGCAGGGGAGTTGGACTAGATGACTTTTAAAGGTTCCTTTCAACTTAAACCATTCTATGATATTATGTTTCTATTACTCTATGATCATGGGTACACATCTTGAATAAAAATGTCACTGTCCTCAGCCCTGTGATTTGAGAACTGTATCTCCACAATTTTATTGAATACAAGCTGTGGCACAGCTGGTTATCTCTAGAAGCCATTTAGAAGTTTTGGAGAAGCTGACTCAATAGGTTTCCTTAAAAAGTAAAGCCAACCAAGTAATTTCAGACTCTACTCTGAAACTTCTCAAGTGTCTTAATGATTAAATATATTAGGAAGATGAAGGGAGGAAAACAAATTAAGAAAACTTTCTGAAGCAACTGCCACTTCAAAATTTAGAGTTGCTGACACCCTCTCAGGCTGTGCTGCTATTCAGCGAGACCTAGGAAGACTGAAGAGTTGGGTAAAGAGAAACCTCATCAAGTTCAACTAGGACAAGTGGAGGGTGCTGCCCCCAGGCAGGAATAACCCCCTACACCAAGGCAAGTTGGGGGTCGACCTGCTGGAAAGAGAAGGATGTGGGAGTGCTAGTGGACAAGTTCACCAGAAGTCAGTGGCCAAGAAGGCCAACAGTCTCCTGGAGTCCATTCAGAAGAGTATGGCCAGTAGGTTGAGGAAGGTTCTCCTGCTACTCTGCTATAGTGAAGTCAAATCTGGAGTCCTGGTTCCAGTTCTGGGCTCCCCAGTTCAAGAGAAACAAGTCCAGCAGAGGCTACACAGATACTGAGGGGACTGGAGCATCTCTGTGATGAGGAGAGGCTGAAAGACCTGGAGCTGTTTAGCCTGTAGAAGAGTAGACTAAGAGGGGATCTTCTCAGTGCTGATCCATAGCCATAGGGCAGTGGGCAAGGGGATAGGGCCAGAATCTTTTCAGTGGTGCCCAGCAACAGGACAAGGGGCAAAGGGCACAGACTGGTACCCAGGAGGTTCCACCTGACTGTGAGGAAAGACTTCTTTCCTGTGAGGATGTTGGAACACAGGACCAGGCTGTCCAGACTGGTTGTGGAGTTTCCTTCTATGGAGGGATTCCAAACTTACCTAGATGCAAACTGGGGCAACCTGCTCAGGGTGACCCTGCTTTGCAGAGGGGTTGGACTAGATGATCTCCAGAGGTCCCTTATAATCCCCACTGTGCTGGAATTGTATGATTTGGAAACTGCTTCTCATGCTGCCCGCATTACTCACATCATTATATCTGCAATTTTTATACGCTGCAGATAACTGAGACAAACAGCCTGGATATGAACACAGGAGTGCTGTGCTCACTAGAATCCCTGGCTGACAATTAAACAACATAAAGCATATTAATACTAAGAAAACAATTACATCAGTGTTATAACTCCATATATTATGTTGTAGCATAAAGCCATATGTGCATAGTATAAGAATCTGTAGCCATAGCTGCAGAAAGAAAATTCAGTAGTAAGAAGATAATTCTGAGGATGCTTAATGAGTGGAAAAAGTCTGTAAAGTAAAATCCTCATCACTGCTGTTGCTGCACACTAAAATACATTGCTGCCTCAAACACTTTAAATCGATGTTTACATTTTTTGTCTTATTTTTAATTATTGCAGTGCAATACTGGACAAAAAATGGAGACTTCATTTAAAAGAATTACTTAAAGTGCAAAGAATATTTCTAGAAGGTTTCATCGAAGCCAGGACATTGGATGGCTAAGAAGCATGTCCCTGTGAACCTCATGAGGTTCAACAAAGCCAAGTGCAAAGTCCTCTGTCCCTCTGCTCCATGCTGGTGAGACCCCACCTGCAGTGCTGTTTCCACCTCTGAGGTCCTCAGCACAGGAGAGACATGAACCTGTTGGATCAGGTCCAGAGGAGACCACAAAAATGATGCGAGGTCTGGAAGCCCTCTGATGATATGAGGATCTTCTTTTGGCCTTTCAGTGTTTAAAAGGGGCTCATAAGAAAGTTGGGGACAGATCTGTATCAGGACAAGGGGTGGTGGTTTTAAACTAAAAGTGGCAGATTTGGACTAGATATAAAGAAGAAATGTTTCACGCTGACAGTGGTGAGGCACTGGCCCAGGCTGCCCAGTGAGGTGGTAGGTTGAAGCCCCATCCAAGTCAGGCTGGACTGGGCTCTCAGCAGCCTGCTCTAGTTGAAGCTGTCCCTGCTCATTGCAAGGGGATTGACCTAGATGGCCTCTAAAGATCCCTTCCAACCCAAACCAGTCTGTGATGCTATGATTCAGTGATGGCAAATGGCTTATCCTTCTTCTTGTATGGGAAGGAAATTGCATGTACAAAAGCATCCAGCATGTGAGCTGCTGCTGTGGCTGGCAAGGGGCAGGTGCCACCATGGATGAGGATCATTAAAAGCTTCATCTATATATTCCAAGCTGCCTTTAAGATTACCCCCTTATCAGCCTGTATGCCTAACCAGGGCTTTAGGAATAAAGGATTACTGGGAGTAGATGGCCTGTGTTGATACAGAAGAGCTGTAGTACACTTAAAAGCTTTACAGCTCTTTCCCATGTATGCATGGCTAATTAAAAAACACCCCAACAAGATGCCATGGGCTTATCTGTGTGTGTAACTTTAGCCATTTGAATGCTTTGTCTGAATTGATTCCCAATGGAAACTGGGAGTTCTTTCCCCCTCGATTCCATGCACTACTTCAGCTTAACCATTTCACCATCAGCACTGCAGAAGCTGAACAGGGGAATGCTGAAGCTGGACGTCCCAGCCCTGCAAATGCTCATGATAGCCATGTGTGAACCTTGGGCCTGGATGGCAAGGACAAGCCCTTCATCTTCTCAGCTGCTAGCATCTGCTGCCATACTGGATCCATTATTTCTCATATAATGCCAACTCCATGCTATGTATCAAAAGCAATGTGGCTAGCAGGTCAAGGGTAGGGGATTCTGCCCCTCAGTTCTGCTCTGGTCAGACCCCACCTGCAGTGCTGGGTCCAGCTCTGGGTTTGTCAGGAGAGACATGGACCTGTTGGAATGGGTCCAGAGGAGGCCACAAAAATGATCCAAAGGCAACCATGAGGACAGGTTGAAAGACTTGGGGCTGTTCAACCTGGAGGAGACGACCCCAAGGAGGCCTTATTGTGGCCTTTCAGTACTTAAAGAGAGCCCAGAAGAAAGCTGAGGACAGACTTCATAGCAGGCCCTGTTGTAACAGGACAAGGGGTGATGTTTTGAAACTACATGGGAAGATTCAGACTAGATAGAAGGAAGAAATTGTTTACACTGAGGGTGGTGAAACACTGTCCCAGGTTGCCCAGAGAGGTGGTGGAAGGCCCATCCCTGGAATCATTCCAGGTCAGGTTGGACAGGGCTCTGAGCAATCTGATAGAGTTGAAGATGCCCCTGCTGACTGCAGCAAGACTAGATATTTAAAAGTCCTTTCCCATCCAAACCATTCTATGATTCTATAAACAGGCCTTGACTGGGCACCAGGTGGAAGAGCAGTTCTAGAGTGATGAATGGAGGGCTGTATAAGAGAAACAGAGATAATATGAACAGAAAAGTCAGGGGTTAATCTCTGCTTTTCCCTTTCTCCACTGCAGCCTCAAATAGCTTGTGAAAACTCCTACCACCCAGCCATGCTCCTCTAAGCCTGTTTTCCAGTCATTTTAGAGAAAAGGGATTCCAGTTGCACATGCAGACTGTTGAAGTGTCAGAGCTAATATACATCCTCACACTTCTCTGCTCTTGCATCCATCGTGTTCCACCACAGGTCCAGAGCCACCTCAAAAGTACAGCATTGCACTGGTTTTCTGTGTGGTCTGGGCATGGGCAGGGAAGAAAAAACACTCTTCAGGGACAGATGACTACACTCATGCAAGTTGAATGTAACATTATAAAAGAGGAGGGGGGGAAAGCTGTTTATAAACTGCTTTAAGTCAGTCATTGAGATATGTTTTCTGCAAACCACATTTCTTGCAGATCTTCAGATCCTGTGGGCAAACCAACCCTTTAACATCCAAGTTTCTCCCATCCATCAATCCAGAGACCAAGCTCCCCACTGCTCTGATCCTTCTGTGGAAAACAGCTCCAAGACGACAGGATTTGGCTGAGAATTTCCACCTGTGGCTAGCGGCAATGGGAACAAGCCATTTTCTGCGGAGCTTCCCAAAGCAATCTCAAACCACTGCTTTTCCTTTTCAGAATGAAAAGCAGATGGTAAATAAATCCAAGGACAGTTATCTAAACAGTTGCTGAGATTCAACATCTCTCCTCATTACCCAGCTGAAATATATTGTTTTCACATTCAGGCTCCCAGCTCCAATCTGTTTATTGGTTTGCAATAGTGGGGAATTTCCTCCTCCTTCTCCAATAGCAACTTGGTAACCACAGAGCATTTGGCAATTTCTTAGACAATATTTCTTTGAAGCACTAACCAGAAAGGGCTGGAAATGAGAAACAGCTACATTGGTGGTGGTACAGAGATGTACTCCACTGGTAGAAGCTTCAGCTAAGATCAAATCTCCTGAAATAACTCCTCGGTGTCTCCATTTCAGGGAAGAATTTGATATACCCTTTTGTGACAAACATGCTAGCAGCAAAGGGAAGGATTGGGAAGTGTCACCTCAGATATCCCTTCACAACCTGTATAACAGGCAGCCTCCAAATCGCTTTGATCGACCAGAGAAAGGGTGAAGCCACCTTAAAGAAACCAGGCGCTGGAGACGCTTCAGGTGGGCATGTACACCGTGCCCAAAACATGACTGCAGGGAGGCTGAGCTCTGCACCCCAGAGAGATGGCAAGAAAAAGGGTAATGGCTTCAGACTGAAAGAAGCTAAATTTAGATTAGACATTAGAAAGAAATTCTTCCCCATGAGGGTGCTAAGGCACTGGAACAGATTGCCCAGAGCAGTTGTGGAGACTCCATGCCTGGAAGTGCTCAAAGTAAGGTTGGATGAGGCCTTGAGTAACCTGGTCTAGAAGGAGGCGCCCCTGTCCATAGCAGGGGGGTTGGAACTAGATGATCTTTAAGGTCCCTTCCAACCCAAACCATTTGTCACCATTTGAGGCTGTGCCTTTAATAAAGGGAATATGGTGGACGGAAGTTGATAAACGAAAAGAAGGATCTAAACTAATTTCATTGGTAGAGTGGGAGGAAGCACCTTCTGAACTGGGAGTGCAGGAGGGTATCCTGGGCACTCCGGCACTTTTATCTTTAGTCCTTCTTCCGCTCCTCCGCCGAGCAGCAGCTCTCTGTGCTGGGCTTTCAGCCAAGGTTTTGGCCTTGAAAACTGATAATGCCTGTATTAACTGCTTTCCAATTAACACAAGTGCTTCTAACCTTTTTTCTCTCTTTTCTTTCTCTTTCTAACCCACTCTGGGGAAAGGGGGAAAGAGGGGAGAGCGGAGGTGGGGAACCCCCTCAGCAGAGGGGGGAACTCTCATTTCTGTGCTACTCTGTTGTATATCTTTGTATATATTGTAAATATTGTGAATTTGTATATATTCCCCTGCATATCCTACATTGCTTTGTAAATATACAGCTCCACTGCTTTGCTAATTCAGCTGTGAGTTTTTTTTTCCTTTCCCTTCAATTTTTCCTTCCCTTTACTTTACAGGGGGGAGGGAGAAGGCTTTTTGGCCTTACCCTTCCAACCCTACCACATTTTTTTTTCTTGGCGTACCCAACATGCGGCAGATAATTAGTTTAATTTATTACTTGATTGATTTAGTGTTTTCTAGCTGAATTAGCAAACATGAAGGTGTTGTGGTTTGTAGAGCGATTATTCTTTTCAATTTTGGGGGCTCTGCTTTACAGATATTGTTTGGGTTTGATTTTGGATTACCTGGGTAAATATTTGGTGCGGACAATTTATATCTGGGTTATGTATAGAGTTAGATTATGGTATGGAAAATATATTGATTTATTATGGCCAGCGAGATACAGAAATGTTACCTCCACCACTCTCCCAATTGAGATAAAGGGTTTTAGGATTCCGCCTGAGGAGAGAGTAACTTTAGGTGATGCCTGGGATCCAAAGGTGATTTATTTCATGTGTATAATCCTGCTCTCAGTGATAATTAACGTGTATCTGCTGGTCTCTTTGCGGCGAGAGAGAAAGGTGTCCAGAGCTTGTTTTCTTATTAAAACTAGATCAAAAAGAAAACGCCGTGGCTCTCGATCAGTCCCAGAGTCATCTAGTGATGAGGAGTGTGCAGAATCTCTGTCAGTTAAAAAGAGGGCTAAAAAGATAATTGGTAAAGCAGCTCTAAATGACTTTCCTGCTGATTCTGGCAAGCTGCCAAGGGCGGCGGCTGGTATCAACATGGCGCCTACTCCTTCTCCTCCTTCTTCTTCTCCATCGGCCATTAATGGAGCAACGTCACTTCCGCCCACTCTCTCAATGGGACCGGAAATCACTGCCCCAGCAGCTGATTTATCTCAGGACCTGTCAGCTTCCATTAAGGTGGCTGTAAATTCAAACACAGCTCCAGTTAAGGTGGCTGTTTTAAAGACTAGAGGTGGAAAGGCCAAAGATAGAGAAGAAGAGCTGGAGACTGATCCTGGTGAGGGGCCCTCTACTCTAAGAAATCCTGCTGAGGAGGAAGAGAAGGTTTGTTTTAAAGATCTAGCTAACCTAGTGAGATCAAAGCAGGATAGAGATGAAGCTAGGAAAGGAGCTGGCAAAGGTGGTTCTCAGCTTAAAGAGATCCTTGAGAAAATGACAGCAGGATTATATGGGCAAAAAGTTCAGGGAGAGGAATAGAAAGATGATATTTTAGAATGTTCGTCACCCCGCGAGGAATTGCGAAATGTCCATAAAGATTTCACCAGGACAGATAAGGAGCCAGTTCTAGCTTGGCTTAGTAGGTGTTATGATACAGGTGCTCCAGCTCTAACAGTTGGAGACAAGTCAGCAGCTCAGTTAGGAACTCTCTCGAAGGATAATGGAATAGATAGACATCTAGGCAAGGCTCTCAGTAAGGTTAATCTGTGGATACGCCTTTTAATGGCGGGTGCCCTGAGATACCCTTCCCGAGATGACCTTCCATGGAATCCTAAACCCTGGACTACCATAGATGAGGGAATTAAGTGCTTGAGAGAATTTGCTGTTAGAGAGCTACTCTATGGTGAACATGAAACTCTGAATCCTGATGACATTCCTGTGGGTATTGGTCTTGCTAAAAAGATCATCAAACTTGCTCCATCTAACTATGCAAACATTCTGGCAAGCAGAATTGTGTCAAGAAATTATGGTGGAGCTTCTCCTACGGTTGGCCAATTCAGTGATCAAATGAGACAATTGGAGGATAGCATGACATGTGTTTCTTTGGTTTCAGCCACTGAAACTCTGTCTGGAAAAATTGAGAGTTGCATGAGAGAGTAGAAGGATGAATTTAGAAATTCCATATCCCAATTGGCACAAAAGGATAATTTCAATTCTTCCTCCAGGTGGACACAAGCTTCATCTGTGAGGAATACACGTCCTCCAAGGAGGTCATTCCAAAACAGGTCATTCCAAAACAGACCACCAAGGCAATCACGTAGAACTATTTGGATAACTCTGCGTGATCAGTTTGGTGAGAACATGAACCGCTGGGATGGCCAACCAACTTCTAATCTTTTCAGGAGACTGAGGGAATTGCAAAGTGGCAGAACCCAAGGTAGCAATACCACAAGGGTAGCTGTTACTTCCACAGTTCCCCAGAACAACCCTAGTAGCTCCAACAGTGGCTCCAGTTATAACATGCAAAGTTATAACCCTGCACACTGTGCTCAATGCACATGTGCGCATATTCCCCATAACTAGGGGTGCCCTGCCTCCCGCCAGGGGGAGGAGAGGGATAACAGAATCTATTGGGATGTGTACATCCAGTGGCCTGGCACTTCACAACTTTGGAAGTACAGGGCCTTGGTTGACACAGGACCTCAGTGCACCATAATACCATCAAATTATCAGGGATCGGAGTCTATAACTATTCTGGGAGTCACTGGTGGAACTCAAGAGTTAAGTAAAGTGGAGGTTAATATAAGTTTAACTGGTAATCAATGGAGGAAGCATACAGTTGTGACCGGACCTGACGCATCTTGTATTTTGGGAATTGATTTTCTGAGAGAAGGGCGTTTCAAAGACCCTAGAGGTTACAAATGGGCTTTTGGAGTAGCTTCTATAGAAATTGATGGACAAAAATAGAAGCTGTCTGCTAGACCTGAGCTTTCTGATGAATCTGCAGTTGTGGGACAACACAAGATACAGGACATTAAATTGCCGGTTGCTTCTCAGACTGTGCATCACAGACAATACAGAACCAACCGTGACTCTTTGTTGCCCATTCAGAATCTGATTCGTCAGTTGGAGAGTCAGAAAGTCGTCAGCAAAACTCATTCACCTTTCAACAGTCCAGTGCGGCCTGTGCGGAAGCAGAATGGAGACTGGCGTCTGACAGTAGACTACGGAGCCCTAAATGAAGTGACACCACCTATGAGTGCAGCAGTACCAGACATGATGGAGCTACAGTATGAGCTGGAATCCAAAGAGGCCAAATGGTATGCTACCATAGACATTGCTAATGCATTTTTCTCTATTCCCATAGCAGAGGAATGCAGGCCTCAGTTTGCTTTCACCTGGAGAGGAATCCAGCACACTTTCAACAGATTGCCAATGGGCTGGATCCACAGCTCAAGCATCTGTCATGCAGTGATCCACGATGCTCTGGAGAAAGGCGGTGCTCCAGAACACATCCAGTTCATCGATGATATCATCGTCTGGGGTAAAACTGCTGAGGAAGTCTTCGAGAAAGGTAACAAAATCATTGACATTCTTCTGAATGCAGGTTTTGCCATCAAACGAGACAAGGTGAAAGGACCTACCACAGAGATTCAGTTTCTGGGAGTGCAGTGGCAGGATGGACACCGACACATTCCAGTGGATGTGGTAAATAGAGTCTCTACCATGGCAAATCCCACAAACAAGCAAGAGACCCTACGTTTCTTAGGGATAGTGGGATTTTGGAGACTGCACATTCCTGGATACAGTCAGATTGTGAAACCTCTGTATGATGTGACTCGAAAGAGAAACAGTTTCCACTGGGGACCTGAACAGTAAGCAGCCTTTCACCAGATAAAGCAAGAGGTAGTTCAAGCAATGGGTCTGGGACCTGTCCGAGATGGTCCAGACATTAAGAACATTTTGTACACAGCTGCAAGTGACAATGGTCCAACCTGGTGCTTGTGGCAAAAAGCTCCAGGTGAGACACGTGGACGACCTCTTGGTTTCTGGAGTCGAGGTTACAGAGGTTCAGAGGCTAATTATACTCCAACAGAGAAAGAAATTTTAGCTGCCTATGAAAGGAGTAAAAGCATCTTCTGAAGTGATTGGAACTGAATCACAACTTCTCTTAGCTCCCAGATTACCAGTTTTGAATTGGATGTTCAAAGGCAAAGGCTCCGCACCACATCATGCCACAGACTCAACATGGTCTAAGTGGATGGCTCTGATAACACAGAGAGCTCGAATGGGAAATCTTGAAAGACCTGGTCAAGTGGAGGTGATCTCAAGTTGGCCTGAAGGTATCAACTGTGCTAAACCTCCAGAGGAGAAAGTAACTCGTGCTGAGGAAGCGCCTCCTTACAATGACCTTTCTGATGATGAAAAGAAATATGCTTTGTTCACAGACAGTTCCTGTTGTCTTGTTGGAAACAAGCGAAGGTGGAAGTCTGCAGTGTGGAGTCCAACACGCCAAGTTGCAGAGGCGAAGGATGGAGAAGGAGAATCCAGTCAGTTTGCAGAGGTAAAAGCTGTCCAGCTAGCTTTCGACGTGGCTGAACGTGAGAGATGGCCAAAGCTTTATCTCTACACCAACTCATGGATGGTAGCCAATGCTCTATGGGGTTGGCTAAAGAACTGGAAGAAGAGTGGTTGGCAGAGGAAAGGAAAACCCATTTGGGCAGCCAACCTGTGGCAGGACATTGCTGATCGAATCGAGAGAATTCCAGTGAAAGTGAGACACATCGATGCTCACATTCCTAAGAGCAAAGCTACTGAGGAACAGCAACACAACCATCAGGCAGATCTGGCTGCAAGAGTTTCTCAAGTAGACATGGAATCCAACCTTGATCTCGACTGGAAACACCAAGGTGAGATATTCTTAGCTCGATAGGCTCATGATTCGTCAGGACATCAAGGCAGGGATGCAACATACCAATGGGCTCGTGACAGATCCATAGACATTTCCATGCATGCTATCACAAAAGTCATCCATGACTGTGACATTTGTGCTGCTATTAAGCAGGCAAAATGACTTAAGCCCTTGTGGTATGGTGACAGATGTTCCAAGTACAAGTATGGTGAAGCTTGGCAGATTGACTACATCACTCTACCATGTTCTCGTTCTGGAAAGCAATACGTGCTTACTATGGTAGAGGCAAACACTGGATGGTTGGAAACTTATCCAGTTCCACATGCAACTGCATGCAACACCATTCTCGGTCTAGAGAGACAGATCCTGTGGAGTTACGGAACTCCAGAGAGGATTGAGTCAGACAACGGAACTCATTTCAAGAACAACCTTGTAAAGAACTGGGCAAAAGAGCAAGGTATTGAGTGGATATTCCATATTCCCTACTATGCACCAGCTTCAGGGAAGATTGAACACTACAACGGTTTGTTGAAGACCACTCTCAAAGCCATGGGAGGTGGATCTTTGAAAAACTGGGAAAAACATTTAGCACAAGCAACCTGGCTGGTAAATAGTAGAGGTTCAGTGAACCGAGCCGGACCTGCACATTCAGATTTGCTACGGAAAGTAGAAGGTGATAGAGTTCCTGTTGTTAGAGAAAAGAATCTGTTAGGTAAAACTGTTTGGGTATTTTCACCCTCAGGAGAGGCTAAACCTGTCTGAGGGGTGGTTTCAGCTGAAGGTCCGGGTCACACTTATTGGGTAATGCAAGAGAATGGTGAAATTCAGTGTATTCCACAAAGAAATTTAACTTTAGCTGAAAGAGGTTAACTTCGAAACTGTTGTACAGCTACATCGCATCCAGAGGAAGAATCAACGAGGAAAATCTACGGTGCACGAACCCTGAGATCCCTGAGAGCCCTGAGTAAACAAAGAGACCCTGAGAATCCCTGTTTCCTTTTTCTTTGCTTCGCCGGCGAAGAAATGAACTGTTTTCCATTTTTCTCATTTTCTGATTTTCTTGGACTTTTGAATCATCTACACCTGAGCATAGCCGGAATGGACTATGGACTTTACTCACGAACTGTAAATGTCGTTTTGGATTGGATGGACAGTGTGAACGGCCAATGAAATTGTTTAGAAGGGGTGGACTGTCACCGTTTGAGGCTGTGCCTTTAATAAAGGGAATATGGTGGACGGAAGTTGATAAACGAAAAGAAGGATCTAAACTAATTTCATTGGTAGAGTGGGAGGAAGCACCTTCTGAACTGGGAGTGCAGGAGGGTATCCTGGGCACTCCGGCACTTTTATCTTTAGTCCTTCTTCCGCTCCTCCGCCGAGCAGCAGCTCTCTGTGCTGGGCTTTCAGCCAAGGTTTTGGCCTTGAAAACTGATAACGCCTGTATTAACTGCTTTCCAATTAACACAAGTGCTTCTAACCTTTTTTCTCTCTTTTCTTTCTCTTTCTAACCCACTCTGGGGAAAGGGGGAAAGAGGGGAGAGCGGAGGTGGGGAACCCCCTCAGCAGAGGGGGGAACTCTCATTTCTGTGCTACTCTGTTGTATATCTTTGTATATATTGTAAATATTGTGAATTTGTATATATTCCCCTGCATATCCTACATTGCTTTGTAAATATACAGCTCCACTGCTTTGCTAATTCAGCTGTGAGTTTTTTTTTCCTTTCCCTTCAATTTTTCCTTCCCTTTACTTTACAGGGGGGAGGGAGAAGGCTTTTTGGCCTTACCCTTCCAACCCTACCACACCATTCTATGATTTGTCAGCAGCCAAAACTGCTTATCACATACATGGGGTGGTCATAACATAAGGTTACCACATAAACCAAACTGTGGGCTTGAGAAGAAATTGGGAGTTTGACTTCTTGGTTTCTTTGGGTTTTGGTGTTTTTTTTTCCAAGCACACAAAACTGGAAAATACAGCACCAAAGTTTTACAATCACAGAGTTGTTTGGGTTGGAAGGAACCTATGAAGACCATCTATTTCAATCCCCCTGCAGTATGTAGGGACATCTTCATCTAGAGGCAATTGCTCAGAGCCTCAAAGTCTCACTACGTGCCAGCAGAACATTGTTAAGCACTGGACTGCAGCAAGAGATGATGTTAAAATAAGCTCCTCAAAGATGAGCTTTATATATCAAATTTCCATGGTTACCTCCATGCAAGTTACCATGGATTAGATGGGACTAAGCACTTCTTTTCCCAGAGTCATTTATAAGCATTTAAGAGATTTTGTTCCATTCTTGCCTCCAAGTGTTTCAGCCCATCAGCCCCTGTTTTTCTGATCACATACCTTATGCACTAAGCACTGACCAAAACTTAATTTTACACTTCTGCAGTTTACAGGAGCCACATTTCAGAGACAAGTACAATAAGAATCATAGAATTGTTAGGGTTGAAAGAGATCTCAAGGATCATCTAGTTCCAACCCCCCTGCCATGGGCAGGGACACCTCACACTACATCAGGCTGCTCAGGGCCACATCCAGCCTGGCCTTAAAAACCTCCAGGAATGGAACTTCTACCACCTCCCTGGGCAACCTGTTCACCCTCATGGTGAAGAACTTCTTCCTAACATCCAATCTGAATCTATCCATTTCTGGTTTTGTTCCATTCCCCTAGTCCTATCATTACCTGTCACCCTAAATAGTCCCTCACCAGCTTTCTTGTAGGCCCCCTTATGAAGATAGATATTGGTATAAAATGTTGAGATAATTAGCAAAGTCCTTGTGTAGATTGAGTCCTACCATAAAGTGTTTTATCATTCCACCAGATGAAACAGCTGTTGGGATGAAACAGGTTTTTCCAGATGTTAGAAGTCAATGCATCAATAAGCACAACCAACACCTACACAACTGCTTTTAAACAATCACACTGATAGTTCTTGTAGTGACTAAAGGAACTGGACGAGACTCTGGCTAGCCTGATCTAGTGTGGGGTGTCCCTGCCCATGGCAGGGGGGTTGGAACTAGATGATCCTTGTAGTCCCTTCCAACCCTGACTGATACTATGATACTATGAACTCAAGCTAAAGGTTGCCTAGGGAGGTCGTGGATGCCTCCTCCCTGGAAGTGTTCAAAGCCAGGTTGAATGAAGCCTTGAGCAACCCGGCCTAGTAGACGGGCAGGGGGTTTGGAACTAGATGATCTTTATGGTCTCCTCCAATCCAAACCACTCCATGAATCTATGAATAAAGTAGCAATGTTTTCAATCCAAAGAATAAAGTCCATCAGTTTATCCAAAATTAGAGCTTTTCCTGCTCAGCATCATTTATGAAAAACCAAAACCCTGAACTAGTTGAAGATGTCCCAGCTCACTGCAGAGGGGTTGGACTAGCTGATCTTTAAAGATCCCTTCCCACCCAGGGTATTCTCTGATTCTATGAATAATGATGAGCTCCTGTTTCCTGATGGAGTTCCATGTGCTTCACGTGGCACCGTAACAAGCACACAGTGCAGAGGCAGCCAGATGTGTCAAACAGCTGTCGCTGAGGAGCAATACCCAAATCCTGGGAGGAGATACTCTTGGGAATGAGTGACTTTCTGCTGGATCAGCCAGTCCATTCATTCCCATCCTCCCTTCAGATCTGCTATTTTAGCTCTGCCATTGCCGGGCATGTGGCCAAGAAGCAGTAAAGACAATTTAATTTCTGGAGGCGCAGTAGGAAAATTGCAAATCTGGGATATTACAATAAAGACATCATCTCCTCTGTGACTTGTGCCACAGAATCCATGCCTATGTTATGAAGATACCTGCAACTAAACTGCTTCCTTTCATGTTGATGTCACTCACTCAAGCAAAACTTCAGCCAACTGCCAGCACCTGGCAGAGTTCATAGAATCACAGAATGGCTCAGGTTGGAAGGGACCTCAGAGATCATGTACTCCAACCTCCCCACCATGGGAGGGATGCATCTCAACTAGACTTAGCTGCTCAAGGTTTCATCCAACTCAACCTTGAACACTCCCAGGGAGGAAGTATCCCCAACCTCCCTGGGCAACCTATTCCAGAGTCTCATCACACTCATACTGAAGAACTTCTTCCTAAGATCCAGTCTAAACCTACTCTTCCTCATCTTAAAACCATTTCCTCGTGTCTTATTACTAGACACCCTTATGAAAAGTCCCTCTCCAGCCTTCCTGTAGGCTCCCTTCAGATATTGGAAGGTAGCTATAAGGTTCCCCCCAGAGTCTTCTGTTCTCTAGGCTGAAAAACCCCAGCTCCTTCAGCCTATCTTCATAGCAGAGGTGCTCCAGGCCCTTGGATCATCTTTGTAGCCCTCCTCTGGACTCACTCTGACAACTCTGTGTCCTTGCGATGGGGACACCAGAACTGGATGCAGAACTGGAGTTGGAGATTTCAACCATGGAACCATTCCCTTAAGTTAAAAGAGATTTCCATGAAGTTTTGCAAAGTGTGATTCTTTGCATTTGACACTGGGAGATATATTTTCTCTTCTTCAGGACACTTAGAAGGAGAGACAGAGAGTGATTTTTCAGAAGTACTCTGCTGAACAGCAATATGTGCAAGGCTAAAGGGAGTAATTTTATCCCTAGGAAAAGACATTGCAAAGTAATGATCTATGTAAAATATTTTCCAAAAAGGAATTTTTTTTTCCAGATCAAGTTTTAGAGAGATGCTGCAGTCCCCTAATCATCTTTTGAGTCCAACAGAGAGCTATAAGGATGCTGAGGGACTAGAGCATCTCTGTGATGAGAAAGGCTAAAAGACCTGGGGCTGTTTAGCCTGGAGAAGATTGAGAGGGATCTCATCAATGTTTATCAGTATCTAAAGGGTGAGGGACAAGACAATGAGGCCTCACTCTTTTCAGTGGTTCCCAGTAAAAGCACAAGGGGCAGCAGACACAAACTGGAACCCAGGAGGCTCCATCTGAAGATGAGGAAAAACTTATTTCCTGTGAGGGTGCTGGAGCCCTAGACCAGGCTACCCAAAAAGGTTGTGGACTCTCCTTTTCTGGAGAGATTCCAAACCTTCCTAGACATGATCCTGGGAACTTGCTGTAGGTGACCCTGGACTAAATGATCTCCAGAGTCCCTTCCAGCCCCCCACCACGCTGGGATTTTGGCATTAAACAAGAATGTGACGAAAACCATACAGGAATCTAAAAATATCTGGCCAGAGGAAACACTAAACAGTGAAGCAGCCCTGGATTACTTGTTCAAGGTTTTTATTCCCCTTTAGTTCCTTTCTTTAGAGGTTCCTGAGTGCTGCTTAAGGTGGATCAGGTAGCAGGACACAAACCACCAAGAAGATCCAGACCATTCATACCCAAAGTGCAGGATGACTGTCCTCACATTGTCTCCAAGTGGGTTTTCATTTGGCTTGTCAAAGCCAGGCTCAGCATTATTGATGAGTAAGACAATCTAAATATGATGTGTGAAAATCTACTCCCACCTGGGGACATTCATCTCAGGAGCAGCCCATCTACAAACCTTTTGTGTCTTCAATCACAGTGGAGCAAATTAATTCCCTGGTGTTTGAAGTCTGAAGTGAACTCGTTCCATGGTAATTACCTCCTGTTCTCCTACAAGTAGCTGCTTGTGCCAGCCCAGCTCACTCTTGCTTTGAGAGGCGATGCTCCAAAGTGCCGCCGTATTTCCATGCCTGTTTATGCTTCTGAAGACAAGCCTAGAGAACTGTTTTTCCTCCCCTGCTTTGGAAAACTCTCTCCAGAAGAGCTTGTTTAGCAGAAGATCATGGAAGCTTTTGATAAAAACAAAAACAAAACCAGAGGAACTTTGACATACACCATTTCAAAACTACTTCCTAGAGTGAGCTGTAGAAAGTGATGGTGGATATGTGCTTGTCCTGCTCAGAGAAGCCAGGCTGCAAGGGAGAGCTCCCCAGTGATTCAGCACATCATTTGAAACCTGTGATGCTTTCATTAAGCCTGAACAAAGCAAGGCCTCTCAAGGAGGCCCTTGATTTCCAAGCACCTGGAGACATTCAGCGCTTTGCCAGGTGCTCGGGATGGCTCCATGCACAGCATCCACGTGGAAAGCAGAGCTTTGCCGATTAAAATACAAGCCCACAGAAGTGGGATAACATTGACTGCATCTCCAGGGAAAGGATTTACTGGTGTCATTTGGTCCTACAAGTGTTCAGCACAGTATCAGTAAGTTAGTCCAGACATCTAAAAAGGGGCAAGGCGCCAGAAAAACATTAGCTGCATGTTGCCACCTTTCCAGTTTTCAGTTACCCACCTCCCTCTCCCCAGTACACACCCTCATCTCTTCAAATTTTCACTAGAGATAAACTCATGCTTCCTTAAACACACAACACCCAGTCCCAGAAGCCACATCTCACCCTACAGGGTGGGTTTATATTGTAGGGTGCTATTCTCCCTTTGCAATGTAACCAACACCCCTGTGTGGCTCAGCAGCAGCAGCTGGCCTTGCTGCTCCCTTTACCTCTCACCAGAAGATTTTTATGTTCTGGGAAACTAGCCCAAAAGCCCTCCACGAGCATGATGGTGAAAGTTTTGGGGGTTAGGAAAGACTCTCGTGATTCTAACCCAAGTCTTGTTCTTCAAGTGCTCATCAGCAGAGAGCTGTAAGGATGCTGAGGAGTGTGGAGCACCTCTGTGATGAGGAAAGGCTGAGAGACCTGGGCCTGTTAAGCCTGGGGAAGAGAAGACCAAGAGGGGATGATCTCAATGTTCATCAACAGCTAAAGAGCAAGGGGCAAAAGGATGGGGCCAGACTCTTTTTAGTGGAGCCCAGTGACATCCAAGGGACAACAGGAATAAACTGGCACCCAGCAGGTTCCATTTAAATAGGAGGAAAAACCTTTCCTGTGAGGGTGGTGCTCGACCATGGACCAGGCTGCCCAGACAGGTTGTGAAGTCTCCTTCTCTGAAGAGACTCCAGACCCTTCTGGACACTGGATCCTTGGCAGCCTACTCTGCTTGATCGTGCCATATCAGGGAGGTTGAACTGGATGATCTCCAGAGGTCCTTTGAACCCTCACCATGCTGGGATTCTGTGATCACTCTCTTCTCAAGCTTTTGTTTCATAGGCCTTAAGGACACACAATGTAAAAGGTAAAAAAAAAAGTGTAGAATGAAACCAGAGATCAAAGACTGCCCTGGCAGACAGAAATTAAAAGTGATATGCCAGTGCTCTCCTACAGCAAGCATTTTGAAGCTTACCAAGTGTTAGTAAGCATTAATTTGGATATCTACTCACAGGAAGTAAAAAAAAAAGATCAGCTAGAAGGATTTGGCTATAGACAAAATGTACCCATTTCCTAAAATGAGCAAATTAAAGGGAAATATTTTTATTTGTTTCCACGTAGGAATGTGATCTTCACATTGATTTTGCCATCTCTGGAAAGCTATCCAAGTGGGTAGGCAAAACTGAGGAAGTAAATAAAGTCCATCTTGGATCCATCCAATAATGAATCAGATGCATTTTCTCCCTGAAGAGTGGAGCTACATGGAGATCATCAATAGGAATCCAAATTAAAAAGCAAGTGGGGGGTGGGCCAGGCAAACTACAGCAAAATCCAGGAGCTAAGTTCAGTCAAACAAAGACCATTTACTAAAACTGCAGATTGAGATCCTGTGCATCTGGCAAATGTCTGAGGCATCCTCTTAAAGCTCTCTTGGCTCTGCAAGAGCAGGACTTTATCCTCTAAGGAAAAGAGAGGGGAAACAGCTCACAAACCTCCTCTGTGCAGACTTTAGTCCCTATGGATGTCAGAAACCATCGTTTCTTCTTTTTATTCCCAACATAGGAAATAACAGGCTGGGAGATGATGTTATCTTTTCCAGTTTGCCTAACCTCTTCTAACATCTGAAAAACAAAGTCTGGCTTCACTTTCAAGTGCTGAGGATCACAGAATCTCAGTATGGTGGGGTGGGAAGGGAAGTCCGCCCTCCCACTAAAACAGGCTCACCCACAGCAGGTTACCCAGGACTGCAATGTCCAGGTGAGTTTTGAATCTCTCCAGAGAAAGAGACTCCACAATCTCTCTGAGCAGACTGTTCCAGACCTCTGTCATCCTCACAGAAAAGAAGTCTTTCATCTTCAGATGGAACTTAGAGGGTTCCAGCTTGCGCCCTTGTCCTGTTGCTGAGCAGCACTGGAAAGAGTATGGATGTACATATGTGATAAGGAACATGTAATTTGGTCGTAATGCAAAATCTGCAGATGGTGGACCCAGCACAAATGCCTGTAACTCGTTAACTCTGCTGGCAGGAGTGAGTACAGCCCAGAAGTTAAGTCAATTGATCAAAAGAAAAAAAGAAAAAGAACATTTGCCCCAGGCTCACATGGCTCTTCCATTCATTATGTGAGAATTAAGCTAAGATTTAAGTGAAGATAGAGACCTCTCTTACGAGACCATAGGTCAAGAACCAAGAGTTTGTTTAATTTAATGGATAACAACAACCTGACATCAAGAAGAAACAACGCCTAACAAATGCACTCTTAAACACAGCCCTGGGATTTTGTAATGCTAATATTTGTCCATAGACTGGATCCACTGAAGCAATCCCATTAATGCTCCCCAGTTTATGGAAGCTTCTCCATGTGGGAAAAAAGACTCAGTGTGGGTAAAAACATTTGTAGTTTACTGGAAAGTTCTGACTCCCACCAGGGAAAAGGACTCTTTCAGCATCATTTAGGGATTCTGGAGGTGAAGAGTTAATTTGGGGTAAAGAACCTGAAGCAGATGTGAAGCTGAGTCAGTGAAGGTATTTCTGCACCACCACTAAGGAGCATGGGGGCATCCACCACCTTCCCAGGAATATGCAACAATCATCTCGACCTCATCTTGCTTGGCAGGTGAAGGACACGCCTGAGATGAAAGTTGTGCCTCAGCATGCTCTTCATAGCAACAGGACAAGGAGTGCTGGTTTTAAACTAAAAGAGGGAAGATTCAGACTAGAGAGAAGGAAGAAATTGTTTACACTGAGGATGGGGAGACACTGACACTGGTTGTCCAGAGAAATTGTAGATGCCCCATTCCCTGGAAGCATTCTGGGTCAGGTTGGATGGAGCTCAGAGCAATCTGATATAGTTGAAGATATCCCTGCTGACTGCAGGAGGGTTGGACTAGGTGGCCTTGCAACCCAAAACATTCTAAGAGTCTGTGATTCTACAGTTCTTCAGTTCTTCTTGGTGTACTGTGTTCTCCTTAGCTGCAGGGTGTTCAGGGTTCACATGATGGACCTGCTTGAGTGGGTCCAGAGGAGGCCACAAAGATGATCCAGGGGCTCCTCCCCTATGAGGACAGACTGAGCCTTGGAGTTGCTCAGCCTGGAGAAGAGAAGGCTCTGGGGAGACCTTATTGTAGCCTTTCAGTATTTCAAGGGGGCCTATAAGAAAGAAGAGGAAGGACTCTTTATAAAGGAGTGCAGTAACAGGACAAGGGGTAACCTTTCAAAATGAAGAGGGGAGACTTAGATCAGATCTAAGGATATCAGGTAGTGATAGGACTAGGGGGAATGGAATGAAGCTGGAGGTGGGGAAATTCAGGCTGGATTTGAGGAGGAAGTTCTTCACCATTGTAATGGGTTGGGGCAAACCCCCTCCCCACCACGCCTAGAAGTAATGACTCAGACAAACGGATTGCAAAAGTGATGGAAAGTTTAAATAGAGAACAGTGAGTGCGTGCAGAGAGCTAGAAACACAGTGACAAGAGGAACCCCAAAACAGACCCAGAAAGATCCCATCCCCACCTGAGGGTGCACCCAAACCCCCCAGGGCTCCTCCTTCCCCCCCCACTGCTAGGCTAGTCTCAGCTGGCCAGATCTGAGACTGCCCATCCCCCTGTGACCTTGGGCCTAACCAGGCCCATGGCCGGGAGATCTCTCCCCCAGTTACCGGGTGGTGGAGAGGAAAGGAAAGAAGAAATGCCAGACCCCGCCATAAAATTTATAGTGGTGCAGGAATTATGGTGGAAATACCTAATTTCCTGTGTCCACCCACTGGGCTGGACTTCTGGACACAGGAAACACCCCCGTAGCAGAGGGCACCCAGCCCAAACTATGACAACCATGAGAGTGGTGAAGCCTTGGAATGGGTTGTCCAGATGGGCGGTTGGGGTGCCATCCCTGGAGGTGTTCATGACCAGGCTGGATGAGGCTCTGGCCAGCCTGATCTAGTGTGGGGTGTCCCTGCCCATGGCAGGGGGGTTGGAATTAGATGATCCTTGTAGTCCCTTCCAACCCTGACTGATACTATGATACTAAGGAAGACCTTCTTCACTGTGAGGATAGTGAGACACTGGAACAAGTTCCCCAGAGAAGCTGTGAATGCCCCATCCCTGAAAGTGTTCAAAGTCATCTTGTACAGGCACATTTTGCCTAATTCATCAATCTAGGCTGGCTCTTCTCTATTCTAAATGCAAGGCCACAGGGCTCTGAGCAAGCCTCAGGCCAAGACCTCCATGGTCCACATTAGCTCACCAGGAGCCAACTTGCAAGCACAAAAAGTGCTGCTGGAGGCTGTTGTTCTGCTAAAGAGACTTTTTCTTTCCAAAAACGTGCTGCTATTCCAAGAAGCAGGGAAACAAACATCTCCCTCCCTGGTCACATAAAGCATTATGGATGCAAGAGATGAAGAAAAACATGCTAAAAGAAAAAAGAAAAATCTTAGAATTTGTGTATTAATAATACATAAATATATAAATTATACAAAAAATATACCATAAATATATTACGAATGTTCTGTCAGTGGGATTTTGCTGACCTCTGAGTTACTCTTATGTTGGATTTCCAGCTACAGGATGGAGAACCTCTTGCCCCAGAACAGGTTAGGAGTTGGCCTGCTGGAAAGCAGCTCTGCAGAGAAGGACCTGGGAATCCTGGTAGACAACAAGGTCACCATGAAACAGCAATGTGCCCTCATGGCCAAGAAGGCCAATGGTGTCCTGAGGTGTGTTAAGAGTGTGTCCAGCAGGTCAAGGAAGGTTCTCCTCCCCTCCTACTCTGCCCTACTCATGCCCTAGGCCATGTCTGCAGTACTGGTTCCAAGGAACTACTGGAGAGAGTCTAGTGGATTGTACAAAGATGCTGAGGGACTGAAGCATCTCTCTGATGAGGAAGGGCAGAGAGACCTGGGGCTCTTTAGCTTGAAGACTGACGGGTGATTTTCTCAATGCTTACCAGTATCAAAAGGGTGGGGGCCAAGGGCAGGTGGTGCCCAGCAACAGTACAAGGGGCAACGGACACAAACTGAAACCCAGGGGGCTCTACCTAAACAGGAGGAAAAGCTTCTTCCCTGTGAGGATGCCAAAGCCCTGGGCTAGGCTGCCCAGACAGGTTGTGGAGTCTCCTCTGGAGAGATTCCAAACTCACCTGGATGTGATTCTGGGCAACCTGCTCTGAGCATCCCTGCTTTAGCAGGCAGCTGGACTAGATGATCCCCAGAGGTCACTTCCAATCCCCACCATGCTGAAACTTTTGGATTCTGTAATCTTAAGCCTTCCTATTGCACAAACAGCCTGTGAGACCATCTAAACTGACCCTTAAGAACATCACTTCCATGCTTTTTGCAGCACATTAATTTTTTCCACATGGGACCGTGCAAATTTTTTCCCTGTCTAAACCAGCATGGGTATGGATCCCTGTCGGTTTAGGTTCTGAGCACAAAAACAGTTTGAGTCTTCTTGTGACCGTTTGAGGCTGTCCCCTTAAGAAAGGGAATATGGTAGTTGGATGTTTGTAAACGAAAAGATGGATCTAAACTAATTTCATTGGTAGATTGGGAGGAAGCACCTTCTGAACTGGGAGTGCAGCAGAGTTTCCTGGGAATTCCTGCACTTTTCTGGTCAGTCTATCTCCCCTCCTTCGGCAGCAGCAGCTCGCTGTTTCTGGGCTTTCGGCCAAGGCTTGACCTTGAAACTGATAAACTGCAAGGCCTGTATTAACTGCTTTCCAATTAACACATAACTGCTTCTAACTTTTTCCTCTTTTCTCTCTTTTCTAACCCTCTCTGGGGAAAGGGGGAGAGAGAAGGGGGAGCAGAGGTGGGGAACCCCCTCAGCAGAGGGGGGAACTCTCATTTCTGTGCTACTTTGTTGTATATTTCTGTATATACTTTAAATATTGTAAATTTATATATATTTCCCTGCGTTTCCCTGCTTTGTAAATATACAGCACCCATTGCTTTGCTAATTCAGCTGTGAGGTTTTTTTTTCCTTTCCCTTCAATTTTCTTTCCCTTTACTTTACAGGGGGGAGGGAGGAGGCTTTTTGGCCTTACCCTTCCAACCCTCGACATTTTTTTTTTCTAAAAGAAGGACATCACTGTCCATTGCATGCTCAAATCCACAGTCTCAACACTCAGTCTCATGTGCTACCAACTGAGCCACGTGGTCGTCCCCCTTACCCTTACACGTGGTCCTTACCCTTCCAACCCTCGACACTTCTAAACACAAAATAAGGCTTCAAATGGTGGAGCTCAGCCTAGGTCTGACCCTTCCCTAATCTGTAAGTGCTTCCATTTTAATGATCAGGCAGTTGGAGCACCTCTGCTCCAGTGACCGGCTGAGGGAGCTAGAGTTGTTCAGCTTGGAGGAGGCTCTGGGGAGACCTAATAGCAGCCTTCCAGTACATGAAGGAAGCTTACAAGAAAGAAGGAGAGAGAGTGTTTACAAAAGCCTGCAGTGATAGCACAAGTGGCAATGGCTGCAAGCTAGAGAAGAGCAGATTTAGACTGGATGTTTAGACTGATGTTAGGAACAAGCTCTTTACCATGAGGGTAGCGGAACATCGGAACAAATTGCTCAGGGAGGCAGTTGATGCCCCATACCTGGAGATATCCAAGGTGAAGCTTGACAGAGCTGGGGAATGACTCCCTGCAAGAGCTGGGTAAGGAGGGGTGCAAATGCATAGATTACGACACAAAAAAGGGCATTGTTAAAAAATCTTATTCTTCCAAGAGTGCTGGCATGACACAAGGAATTCTGTTATTTATCAGAACCTGGGAATTGACTCCTGAATACCTGGGACTTCCAGTCCTAACGGGTCCTCTCTAAAAATCCACAGTAGGTGATGAAAATGATCCCTTCATGATTCCTTAAGGAAAGTGCTTTCTCCTGCTTTGGAGAAGTGAGTAAGGAAAAGCCAACAAAGCTTACTTGTTATGGTTTCTTGGAAGGAAAGGGCTCACAGCCTATTCAACCTCTCTCCTTCCTCTTCCTCAGAATAAAACAGCAAGCCCTGTACCTTGAGCAAGCACCCGTTTCCATGACAAGCTTGGCACTCATGCCGGAATCTTTAAAGGCTGGAGGAGGAGGAGCTGCAGAGTGCCTCACTCCGAAGGCAAGCCGAGCTCGAACCAATTCTCTAGGACAAATACGCTGTGTAAACACTAATAACATAATCTACTTAAAAGCACTATTACCAATGATACAGAACCATTGTGCATTTTCTAACACAAAGATAAATGCTAGCACAAATATTTGTTCAGTGCTAAACACTCAGACCTGAGCAGCAGCGATTCTGGCCTGGAGCAGCTCCTGATGAACTGGAGTTGCTTGAGCGCCGGGATTGCTCCATCAGGGCTTTAAACCCAACCCAACAAGTGGGGGAGGGACAAACTTAATTTTGCAAAGCAGTATTAGTATTTTATGATTGCATTCTTCTGCATTGCAAACACATAAATAACTCTAGATTGCTGAATGTTTCCACCACCAAGAATACATTTTATTTATCTTTTTCTGGTTTCTTTTGTGTTAGAATTGTGTTTGAGTAGAATTAACCAGGTTGGAAAAGACCTTTGAGATCATCAAGTCCAACCTATCACCCAACACCATCTAATCAACTAAACCATGGCACCAAGTACCCTATCCAGTCTCTTCCTAAACACCTGCAGTGATGGTGACTCTACCACCTCCCTGGGCAGAACATTCCAATGTCCAATCTCTCTTTCTATAAAGAACTTCCTTCTAGTATCCAGCCTAAACCTCCCCTGGTGCATCTTGAGACTGTGTCCTCTTGTTCTGGTGCTGGTTGCCTGGGAGAAGAGACCAACCCCCACCTGGCTACAACCTCCCTTCAGGGAGTTGTAGAGAGCAATAAGGTCTCCCCTGAGCCTGCTCTTCTCCAGGCTAAGCAACCCCAGCTCCCTCAGCCTCTCCTCACAGGGCTGTGCTCCAAACCCCTCCCCAGCTTTGTTGCCCTTCTCTGGACACCTTCCAGCAACTCAACATCTTTCCTAAACTGAGGGGCCCAGAACTGGACACAGCACTCAAGGTGTGGCCTAACCAGCGCCGAGTACAGGGCAGAATGACCTCCTGGCTCCTGCTGGCCACACTATTCCTGATCCAGGCCTTCTTGGCCACCTGGGCACACTGCTGGCTCATGTTCAGCCTACTATTGACCAGTACCCCCAGATCCCTTTCTGCCTGGCCTGGTGTTCTACATGATGGCTCCTTTTGCTGTAACTCTAACAAGTTGCGGGGGGGGGGGGGGGGGGGGGGTGGTGGAAATAGTATACTAAGTATGAAAATGTAACCTGACATCAGGAGTAATTCTAGGCTTGTTCAAAGACTTTATATCCCTCAAAGAATATGAAATCAGCCTAGCAGGTCTGTTTAACAGGGACATATGGTAATGCAGGTATAATGAAACTAAAAATTGAAAAGGCAGGACAACAAATAGGTTGTGCAGCAGGAGGACTGCACTAAGATTATTCACTCATTTCTCCTTTGATTTTATTCTGTGTAGATGTTACCTGCTGGCAATCACTTGCAGTCAAGCAAGTCAAACAGATGTCCAGCTCTTCTCTGAAGTAATAAATGATAGCACAAGAGGCAACAGCCTCAGGTTGAAGCCCCAAAACAGATAGCTTTCGAGAAATAATGGGTTAAAACATAGAAGGTGAAGCAATTGAAGGAAGCACAAACCACATAGAGCAATAAATCGGCTAAGGCATGGGACACTGTGACAGAAAAAGGAGATAAGGAATAAAAGACTGATAAGAACTGTTAGAGCAAGCATGATTCAGAGCCAAAAAGGTCAAACTGACCCTAAGAGCCTTGTCAAGTCAGCGGAACCAAGCCAGGCACACCGGGAATTGACCAAATTAGGAAAGGAGTTCAAAAGTTTAAGGAGGAAGACTCATCAGGAGACCCCTGCCCATGATGAAGGCCACCGGAATGACCACCAAGAAGATCCTCAAAAGAGATGTCCCCGCCCACGCTCCGCCTACACCACGCCCTCTATGAATATGTATGCAAAGATATGATTATGTATATGATCTGATGCAATACTACATCCAAAACTGTATAAAAGACATGCTTTTGTTACGGGAAAGGCAGAAATCCATTTAGTGATTTCTCCAACGCGTTGCTAATAAAAATACCTCCTGTCTATCTGACTTAAACTGAGTCTCTTAGGCAGTTATTCTCGCCTTTTGGGGCAAAATTCGGCATCATTTTCTGGCGAGCCAGCCAGGAGCCAGCCAGGAGATCCAGACCTTAAGGGGTCCTCCCGAGCCGGGTCCGGGGCCGGGACCCTCTGGGCGCCCCTGACGACTTTTTGTCAGAAGAGACCCCCCCGGACCAGCGCTCGTTGGTGGACGAAGGGTTACCTGCATCTCCTGCTCCAATCAAGAGGTATTTTAATTGTTTATTGATTTTGGGATAAAGCGCTTTGACTGGGGAACGGGGACCAGACGTGGTCACCTGATGGGAAAGCCCGGGGATGCCCTGGCAAAGTCCCGTATATAGGGGTTCGAGTCCCCACTGGAAATAGGGGTTCGAGTCCCCACTGGGTGTTTGTTAATCGGGTGTATGTTTCTCTTTCATCTTAATGTTGTTGCTTTGCTTCTGAGAAGATACATTTGTGTTATACTTTTGTCTAACATTGTTATGTTGTCTGCAAGAATCTCATAATTTAGTAAGACGCAAGGACTCGGTATTTTGTGTTAACTGTAATCTCTTTTGTGTGTAAGAATTTATTGTGATATCATCTGCAACAGCCCGAAGCTGACTAGTATCGGTACTATACGGTTGGCCAGCGACATCTCGTGGTAAAGCAGTGTACTCTGATAGACCGGAAAGGTAGGACAGTTTGGATGAATGCGTAAGAGTGTGAGTGAATGAGACGCAGCATCGCTGCGAAGCGAGAAGGAGTCCTGATCCGCATTTCCTGTTCTTCGCGAGAAGCCAGGTCGGAAACGGACAAAGCGATTGGAAATTGTGTGTATGAAGTGTTAAAATATATATTGGCATATAGTGCTTGCGGGAGAAAGAGACTATTCTGGGAACAGCCATGGGAGGGCGACAGAGTAAGGACGTAAATATGAAAACCCCCTTAGGATGTATCCTAAAGCACTGGAAGGACTTGGGAGGGATTCCAGGGGAAGCATAAGTAAAAAGACACTCCTTAAATATTGTACACAGTGGTGGCCATTGTATAAGTTAGATGACAATGAGAAATGGCCACCGGAGGGAACAACTAATTATAACACTATTTTACAACTAATGCTGTGCTGTAGTGCTGAGGGACATGGATAAGTGGTGACCTGGCAGTGCTGTGGTAATAGCTGGGCTCAATGACCTTAATAGTCTTTTCCAACCTAAATGATTCTGTGAATATAAGAGAAGTTTTTTGAGGCTGGTTCTGCAAATTACCACATGGGAGAACCTGGGATTGCTGCTACCGGAAGCCTTCATGCTGACATCCCAGCTACTGCAACCAGCAAGGGAGTTCAGAGGTGAAGTAAGAAATTAAACCATTCCCAGCGACAAGAACACAACATGAAAGTTTCCATGCACGGCCAAAATTTTTGAGGTCACCTTTTCCTCAGGACTTCCTCCAGTCATTCTTAACTTCTCAACATCATACACTCAAACAATTGTGCTTTGAGATGGGGAAAAAAGAAACAATCCAGAAAGCTCTTCTCAACCTCAATTCAGTATTTCCATCCTTCCCTCTTAACACACTGAAACCCCTTCAACTAGTTGCTGAAAAATATCAGCGACAAACACATTTCACACAAAACAAAGAAATAAACACAAAAATAAGTTCCTTAACTCCAAGGTGTAACAAACCCAGGTCTGCTTTCCCAGGTCCACTGTTTCAAGCTGCTGCTCATAGTTTCTAGTTTTGTAGGATGGCCCCTTCCACATTCATGACTACCAACCACTTTTCCCCCAATGCACCCTTTACCATCAGCCCAACATGGCCTATCCCTAACACTGGTGTCTCATGCTACTGAAAAGTCAACAAGTCCTTTTACAGGCAGCTGAAGACCTACCTGAACCAGCAGTGTGCCCAGGTGGCCAAGAAGACCAATGGCATCCTGGCCTGCATTAGGAATAGTGTGGCCAGCAGGAGCAGGGAGGTCATTGCGCCCCTGTACTCTGCATTGGTTAGGCCGCACCTTGAGTCCTGTGTCCAGTTCTGGGCCCCTCAGTTTAAGAAGGACATCGAGACACTTGAACGTGTCCAGAGAAGGGCAACAAGGCTGGTGAGAGGTCTTGAACACAAGCCCTATGAGGAGAGGCTGAGGGAGCTGGGATTGTTTAGCCTGGAGAAGAGGAGGCTCAGGGGTGACCTCATTGCTCTCTACAACTACCTGAAAGGTGGTTGTAGCCAGGAAATGGTTGGTCTCTTCTCCCAGGCAACCAGCACCAGAACAAGGGGACACAGTCTCAAGATGTGCCAGGGGAAGTTTAGGCTTGAGGTGAGGAGGAAGTTCTTCACCGAGAGAGTCATTCGTCATTGGAATGGGCTGCCCGGGGAGGTGGTGGAGTCGCTGTCCCTGGAGATGTTCAAGAGGGGGCTGGACGTGGTACTTGGTGCCATGGTCTAGTCATGAGGTCTGTGGTGACAGGTTGGACTCGATGATCTTTGAGGTCTCTTCCAACCTTGGTGATACTGTGATACCTCAAAATTACAACTAAGGGAGATACTCCTGACCAGATACTCCAGATACTTAGGGAGATACTTGAGACCCATGACAGTGCTAAGAGGCAAAACATTGCAAGGACCAGCCCCATCGCTGGTGCTACGTGCTGCAGAAGAGTCTTTTGCACTGGTGGACCACAACACATCCTAATCCTTTCAGAAAACAAGCCATCAAGCTAAGAGAAGGGAAATGGAAACCACAGCAAAGCCATCTAACAAAGTAAAGAGCCATAACCACCAAAGCTATTCAAGAAAAAGAATGCCATGCCCATCTAGTTCTCATACACCTTGTTATTACTCCAGCTAAAGCATGCAAATAAAGACATCTCAGCCCAATTTAACTCCATCAGAAACTGCACACACCAAGAATGAATGACACTAGGAAGAGGAAGAAGCTTATCCAATGGCAGATCAGTTCTACGCTGCAGTACTGTATGGTTTCCTGCTACATCAAACAGCTTAATAAAAAATAAGCTCATTTCTGACAGAACAAATATTCAAGGGCATGAAATACTGCTTTAAATTATTTCAGATAGAGGGAAGGGAAAAAAAAAACACCAACTCTTGGCTGAGCAAGCCAAATGTAAAACTGAAGTGCTGTGCCAGCAGCTGTGGGGCTCCAATGCAAACCCCACTGGCAGAAGACTGTTGCAGCTCCAAAGGCACATGACTGCCTCTGATTCCTCCTGTTTAGAACTTAAACTTTCACACTGTACATCATGATACCAGGATATCCTGAAGCCCAAACACACCTGTGGCACTGAAGACTAGCATGCTATGCCCAAACCCACCCCAGCCGCCCCACTCCCCAACTTGTGGGAACCACTTCAGCCAAGAGAGAACTTCTTTACAGAATACCAGCATGGAGGAAGTTGGAAAGGACCTCTGAGAGATATAGTCCATCACCCCTGCTAAAGCAGGGACAAACCAGGATCTCAGTGTCCAGGTGGGTCTGGAATTTCTCCAGAGAAGGAGACTCCACAGCCTCTCAGGAAAGACTGTTTCAGGGCTCTGGCACTATCACAGGAAAGAATTTCCTCATGTTTAGGTGGAACTTCCTGTGTCCCAGTTTGTGCCCAGTGTCCCTTGTCCTGTTGCTGGGCACCACTGACAAGGGTCTGGTCCTATCCTCTTAACACCTGCCCTTTAGAAATTGCTCAGCATTGAGAAGATCCCTTCTCAGGCTGCCCTTCTCTAGGCTAAACAATCCCAGGTCTCTCATCCTTTCTTCCTCACAGACATGCTCCTGTCCCCTTAGAATCTTCCTAGCCTCCACTGGGCTCTATCCAGTAGTTCCTTGTTTGTCTTAAACTTGGGAGCCCAGAACTGGACCCAGGTCTCTAGATTTGCCCTCACTAAGGCACAGGACAGGGGGAGGAGAACCTTGCTCAACCTATTGGCCACACTCTTCTTAATACACCCTAGCAGACTATTGACTTTCTTGGCCACAAGGGCACATTGCTGGCTCATAGTGAACTTCTTGTCCACCAGGACTCCCAGATCCTTCTCCACAGAGCTGCCTTCCAGCAGGTCAACCCCTAATCAATATTGGTGAAAGGATATTTGCTTTGTTGTATGTCAGGAGTATATAGCGTGGCTAACACTGATGAAAGCTCATGGTGCTAAGTTCTCAGTGCAAAGTTTCCTTGAGAAAAACCCTGAAGATTCTTTCTCTAGTATATCAAAAATAAGAAATCAAATATGCATGCTTATATTCAAAATTACTTTTGTCAAATCTGCTCGACTTGCAAGTCATTTCTCTCTCTTTTTTTTTTTCAGCTGCCTGCCTTGTAAAGTCACCTGGGAGCTAAATGTCAATATAACTTCTGCTCTGGAACAAAGCCTCTGCAATTAGAAGATTTCATTATGGTGCCAGGGTGATGAAAACACATTTATGCCTTTTAGTTGGTGGTGGTTTCCTTACTTTAACCTGTAGTTTTGTTTCTCCTCACAGAAGGCAAGGAAAAGTTTCTGTTTACTAGCAAATAAAATGTTTACAATATTTAAAATCATGTCCTCCTAAAAAGATACCTCATGTGTTAACATAAACCAGAAGTCAGCTTATTACTAATACGCCCCTTAACAGAACAAGGAAGAGACAACAGCAAAACTGCATGATTGTACAGGGCACTACAATATATATTTCTATCTTGAAAATCATTGAACAAATCCACTTTAAAAATACCAAGCATAGCCCCAAGGCCCCAAGGAGAAGAAAGTGGTTTAGCAGGTAAAACGAGACAACCCCATGCTTTAAGAACCCAACCGAACACATGACGATGTGTCTTGCGGAGCAATACCACGCAGCAAGCCACTGGACAGCTGGTCAGGAAGTGTTGTTTTAGCTTGCTATCATCCAGCAAAACAAACTAGCCTCTGTCTTCAAAATGTCAGGACCTCCAGTAATTACACCCCCTGACATCCTAATTGACTCAGCAACTGGAGGCTTTCATTTCTGAAGCCTCACCGCTGCAGCTCACCTCGATTTAATTTCCCATCGTCTTCAGCAATAAATTACTTTTGCCCAGGCTTTGCCTTTCTGAGATTACTCAGAGAGCAGTAAAACACAAGGAACAGTTTTAAAATAACTTATGGGAAAGTTATCAGTCAGATTTGAGAAGTTACCATTTACTACAAATTAATGCTGTCCAAAAAAACACAACAACAACAACCCACCAAAACAAAAAAAAACAAACAAAACCTTGCAGTCTGAGTCAGAAGATAAAGGTAAAAACCTACCACAAGGGCTAGAGTCAATGTGAGCAACATCAGAGTTTTCCTGCTGTCCCTTTTCCCGTCCGATTTGCTCACATTATGAGTCTCTGTAAGGAGACACCATAAAGTTTTCAGCCTTTTACAGTCTCTCTGGTTCTCATTTGGGGTTTTGAAAAATGAAAGCATAAAAACGCAGAACTGGGAAAGCCAACTCAACCCAAACACTGCAGCGAAACACAACTGAGCACCACCAAAAACGCTAAACCCCCCCAACCAAAACACCAAACAAAAAAAATCCCTTGAAGACTTTGGCTTTTCTGAAAGCCAAAAAACAACCACTAAAAGAGGATTGAATTGGCAATGAAGCCTTCGCTCCACCACGAACCATGCTCCGGCAAAAGGCTCCGTGGTTTGTTCGTGGAGACAAATGCAGTGTGCAGATAACCATCCCCATTAATAAAGCAAAAGCCCTTTTCCCCAGATTTAGCAAGCCTAATAGGTTAAAGTACATGTCACACCCTTTCTCTACACCCACTACATAACTCCCGGCTTTGTTATGTAGACAAGCAAGCAACCAGCTTGGTAAGCATCTTAGAGTATTTACAAAAGGCCTCTACATTAACACTCAGATATTATGTAAACTAAGCCTCTGCAAGAGGGAGAGATCCATTGCAGAACAGAGAAAAACAGACATTTCCCAAAGGGATCACTCTTTTGAAACAATACTTTAGAGGCTATACCACATGCTGCTGACCCATAAAGACAATTAAAAACACAAGCTCACCAAACAATTAAGGGTTTTGCATTGGCATGAAGAAAAGGGGAATCGATTCTAAAAAGTAAATGTCAGCTTCGTAGGGGCATATATGGTGATTTGGAGAGGATGAAATGTGTGCAGCTCCAGCATTCCCAGCACCATCTATTTTTGGTCTGAGCTGGTAGAGAAATAAGGGTAGAAGAATAAAGGAGTGAGATCCATTGTGCGTGAAAGCTCTGAGTTCACAGTTAAGGTTCATTGCAGCATCTCTGGCACAACCTGGCCCTCTCCCACCACCCCTAAAATCTTGGCCCTATCCTACCACTCCTCAAATCCTAGTGCTCTCCCACAACTGACAAAATCCTAGTGCTCTCCCACCATCTCTCAAATTCCTAGGCAATGCCATTGTAGTGGGTTGAGAGAGAAGGCCTAGCTTTGTTTACAAAACATTCAGCCAGAGTGTCCCAGCACTGTCCCTTTCTTAAAGGCACAGCCTCAAACGGTCACAACCATACTCAACTTCTGATCTCCAGACAAAAGAACCGAAGGGCCAAGGTGAGGTAAACAGAGAGGGAGGACACACACTCAGCTAGCCCAAAAACAAGCATGCCTCTCCCCAGCCTTATCTCAACCCTCTTCATTTCCTTCACTCACGTCATGAGCTTGTAAATGCTCAGGGTGAGGAGCACATACCTGTGTACAGCACTGATTTGGGGTGGTTATTCCCAACGTTGTGCTCTTCCTAATGGATTCCCAGCCTGGTCCAGATAAGGAACAGAGAAGGAAGACAGCCCCAGAGAGCCGTGGAGAGACCATATACCTCAAACTAGGTCATTTAGTTTTTTTTTCAAATGAGGTGTGGACTGTAGCACCATCCCTACAGCAGACAATGCCGAGGCTCCACGTGCCTCCAGAAGCATTCCTCCCTCCTCGTGCTCCTCTGGGTTATAATTACCTGTGAGAACCACAAACACAGGCTCAGCCTTCTTCTTCTGCTGGCTCCATGCTACAAACTGATTTATAAGGCTGGTATCCCTCAAGACCCAGCTCCAGAAGACAGTGTCACAGGCATTTCTAATTGGTTCCTGCTTTGGAGTAGAACAGCCAGACCCCAATGAACAAAAACTGCAAAAGCTCAGGAAGAAGGTTTTTTTTCCTGTGTTTTGAAGGAGGGGGTTTTCTAGCTCCATTATTTTCATCATTCTGACTCAACACAGGCATTTGCTTGCGTGCGCGTGCGTAGCCATCAGACGGAGATGGAGCTGCTATTAACAGAGAGTTAGTCTCCTGGAAATGACAAAAGGTTCACTTCAAACTCATCAAGGGGTCTTGCAAAAATGCCAGTCAGCACTCAGGCTCATCTCAAGCACCAGAGCAGATTTTGCAGACTAAAATTTTCAGGAGCTCAGAAATCCACGACTGTTAGAGCCCCACGCAAATGCCAACTCCCTAGCAACACAAGCTTCCTTTTCTGGAACAAAATCTCTCCAAGGAAGAAAAAGCTCATCCTCCAATGAGGTCAGAAAAAGCCTGACATCACAGAAAAATGCTACCACTCAAACTGCAGGAATGTGCTGAAGCAGTGTCAGAAAACCTTGGTTTCCTTTGAACCAGCACAGCACAAGGTGGGAAGCTAGGTGGAAGCAGCATCATCCCCCGGGGTGCATTTCGGCTGCATCCACACTTGAACACTACACAACATCAACCAGTACCTGCTCTTCCAGCACCCAGCTGGCCTCTGCAGACCAATAAACTGTGTTCAGCATAATCCCAAACGTTTTAAGCACAGTGGGATTTGTTCTGCAAACCAAGCAATGTTGCAGAAGTGGTGGAGCAAGCAATCCTGAAACATTTGGAGAGTAGAAAGAAGAAACATTGGATCCAAAATGGTTAGAATCATGGAATCATTTGGAAAGAACCCTTCAAGATCACTTAGTCTAATACCCCTGCAGTCAGCAGGAACATCTGCAATTAGATCAGGTTGCTCAGAGCCCTGTTCAACCCAACCTGGAATTGTTCCAGGTTTGGGGCACCCACCGCCTCTCTGGGCAATCTGGGCCAGGGTCTCACTACTCCTCAGCACAATTTCTTCCTTCTGTCTAGTCCCCTCTTTTAGTTTAAAACCATCAACCCTTGCCCTGTCACAACAGGCCCTGCTGAGAAGTCTGTCCCCATCACTCTGATAAAGCTCCTTTAAGTACTAAGAGGCTACAAAAAGGTCTCCCATGGAGCCTTCTCTTCTCCAGGTTGAACAACCCAGCTCTCTCAGTCTGTCCTCACAGCAGAAAGGTTCCATCCCTCAGATCATTTTTGTGGCCTCCTCTGGACCTGCTCCAACAAGTCTATATTTTTCCTGTCCAGAGGACCCCAGAGCTGAACACAGCACTATAGATGGAGTCTCACCAGAGAGGAGCAGGGGGGGAGAATCCTGTCCCTCACCTGCTGGCCATGCTGTTTTGGACACAGCCCAGGATGCAGTTGGCTTCTGGGCTATGAGTGCACATTGCTGGCTCCTGTCCAGCTTTTTACCCACCAGTACCCCCAAGTCCTTTTCCACAAGGCTGCTCTCAATAAGTTACTGATCACAGACCACTGAAGACAGACATTTACACTTTTTTCTTCCTATTTTGATGCTCACCTTTGTGCTGGAAGTGTGTCACTTTACTCCCTGATCAGCTCTCAGGGTTCACATTAACCCAGGGGGGCTGGTATTTCTTGCTGCTGGTTACACAACCTTTGCCACCACACCGCTTCACCTCCTTTCTGCATGCTCCTGGGTTCAGCCTCATGTGAAGTCTTCTATTATAAAGAGAAGTTTTGTGGCAACTTCCTTCTGGTTACCACTTCGCATTTCAGGCTCTTCAAATCTTAATTCCTCCTTTAGTAGGGAGTGCAGCATTTTTCCCACTTGCTACTTATTATCAGTCATCCAGATCCCTCAGAAAAGGGCTTTTTTAAAAACCAGGGGAGCATAGCACTCCAATGAAAGAATGACTTAGGTTACAATCTGAACCCTTCCAAAGAATAAAACCAATTATTTGTAGACTGTTACTCTGCTTTTCTTATTTTCTAACACAGGTTAAACAAGTTTCTTAAGGTTACGTGCCCTGCAAATCTATCCTGCCTTTTTCTAATCACTTTTCCCCTTGTTTTATGCATTCATTTTTGTTCAAAAAATTGTTCATTTCACAACATTATCTTGCTACCTCTTTACAGAGTACAGTAATACTAATTCCTTGTAAGCAGTGCCTTTAATTAAACTTCACCTCCTTTTATTTTGACAAGGATGGAAAACAGCTTGGGATTAACTCCCCTTTTCCTCCAATATCCTGGAAGCAGTGCTTCATTATTGTATTAGCAACAAGCATGGCATGAAAATAACCTCTGGCAGCCTTTAGATTGCTGGGGGAGTGCACAGACAAAATTGTTGGGAAACTTTTGAAGCAAAAAAAAAGTTCAAGTAGCATTCTTTATTAGAATAAACCTTTATTAGAATAAACCAAACCAGGTTGGAAGAGACCTTCAAGATCATTGTGTCCAACCCATCAACCAATCCAACCCACCCAAACAGCTAACCCATGGCACCAAGCACCCCGTCAAGTCTCCTTCTGAACACCTTCAATGACGGCGACTCCACCACCTCCCCGGGCAACCCATTCCATAGCGCAATCACTCTTTCTGTATAGAACTTCTTCCTAACATCCAACCTGAACCTCCCCTGGCGCAGCCTGAGACTGTGTCCTCTTGTTCTGGTACTGGGTGCCTGGGAGAAGAGACCATCATCCGCCTGTCTACAACCTCCCTTCAGGTAGTTGTAGAGAGTGATAAGGTCACCCCTGAGTATCCTCTTCTCCAGGCTAAGCAGCCCCAGCTCCCTCAGCCTCTCCTCATAGGGCTTGTGTTCCAAACCCCTCACCAACTTTGTTGCTCTTCTCTGGACTCGTTCCAGCAAGTCAACATCCTTCCTAAACTGAGGGGCCCAGAACTGGACACAGTACTCGAGGTGTGGCCTAACCAGTGCAGTGTACAGGGGCAGAATGACCTCCCTGCTCCTGCTGGCCACAGTGTTCTTGATGCAGGCCAGGATGCCATTGGCCCTCTTGGCTGCCTGGGCACACTGCAGGCTCATGTTAAGCCTACCATCAACCAGCACCCCCAGGTCCCTCTCTGCCTGGCTGCTCTCTAGCCACTCTGACCCCAGCCTGTAGCACTGCATGGGGTTGTTGTGGCCAATGTGCAGAACCCGGCACTTGGATGTGTTAAATCTCATGCCGTTGGATTCTGCCCATCTGTCCAGCCTGTCGAGGTCCCTCTGCAGAGCCTCTCTACCCTCCAGCAGATCAACTCTTGCCCCCAGCTTGGTGTCGTCAGCAAATTTACTGATGATGGACTCAATGCCCTCATCCAGATCATCAATAAAGATGTTAAAGAGCACAGGGCCCAGCACTGATCCTTGGGGCACACCACTAGTGACTGGCTGCCAGCTGGATGTGGCACCATTCACCACCACTCTCTGGGCTCGGCCCTCCAGCCAGTTCCTAACCCATCGCAGTGTGCTCCCATCCAAGCCATGGGCTGACAGCTTGGCCAGCAGTTTGCTATGGGGAACAGTGTCAAAGGCCTTGCTGAGGTCCAGGTAGACTACATCAACAGGCCTCCCCACATCCACCAGGCGGGTCACCTGATCATAGAAGGAGATCAGGTTGGTCAGGCAGGACCTGCCCTTCCTAAATCCATGCTGGCTAGGCCTGATCCCTTGGCCATCCTGTAAGTGTTGTGTTATTGAACTCAGGATGACCTGTTCCATGATCTTGCCTGGCACTGAGGTCAGGCTGACAGGCCTGTAATTCCCTGGCTCATCCAACTGGCCCTTCTTATGGATGGGCACCACATTGGCCAGCTTCCAGTCCTCTGGGACCTCGCCAGTGAGCCAGGACTGCTGGAAAATTATGGAGAGTGGCTTGGCCAGCTCATCTGCCAGCTTTCTCAGCACCCTAGGATGAATCCCATCTGGTCCCATGGACTTGTGGGGATCCAAGCTGCTAAGGAGAGTTCCAACCACCGCCTCATGGAACATAGGGAAACTGTGCAGCTCCCTGGCTCCTTCTGCTAGCTCTGCAGGCCAGCTGTCAGGAAGACGTTCTGCCCTTCTAGTTAAAAATTGAGGCAAAGAAGGTGTTAAGTATCTCTGCCTTTTCCTTATCCTTGGTTACAATGTTCCCCTCCGTATCCACCAAGGAGTGGAGGTTTTCCTTCCCCTTCCTCTTACTATTAATGTATTTATAGAAGGACTTTTTGTTGTCCTTCACAGTAGAGGCCAGTTTAAGCTCCAAGTGTGCTTTTGCCTCCCTTATTCTCTTCCTACAAGACCTAGCAACATCCTTAAACATTCTGTGGGTTGCCTCCCCTCGCTTCCAAAGGTGATACACCCTCTTTTTTTCCCTCAGTTCCATTAAAAGTTCATGAACCATCCAGGCTGGCCGTCTGCCCCGGCGGCTCATCTTCTGGCACATTGGCACAGCCTGTCCCTGAGCCTTCAACAATTCTTCATTGAAGTAGGTCCAGCTCTCCTGGACCCCTTTGTTTTTAAGGGCTTTATCCCAAGGAACCCTCTGAATTAGTTCCTTGAGTAACCCAAAGTCTGCCCTCCGGAAGTCCAGAGTGGAGGTCTTCTTGCCGCCCCTCTTGGCTTGACCAAAAACTGAGAATTCAATTATCTCGTGGTCACTGGACCCCAAACACCCTCCAACCACCACATCGCCCACCAGTCCTTCCCTGTTGGTGAAGAGGAGGTCAAGCATAGCCTTGCCCCTGGTAGGCTCTCGCAGCACCTGGGATAAGAAGCTGTCCTCCATGCATTCTAAAAACCTTCTAGACTGTCTCCTCTCTGCCATGTTGAGTTCCCAGCAGATGTCAGGCAGGTTGAAGTCGCCCATGAGAACAAGGTCCGGAGATCTTGAGACAGCCCTAAGCTGCCTATAGAATGCTTCGTCAACATCTTCCTCCTGGTTGGGTGGTCTATAACAGACTCCAACCAGGGTGTCTGCCCTGCTGGTCTTCCCTCTAATTCTTATCCACAAGCATTCAACCCGATCGTCCCTAGTCTCCATCTCAATGGCATCTAGTGCCTTCCTGATGTAAAGGGCCACCCCTCCACCCCTTCTTCCTCGCCTGTCTCTCCTGAAGAGCTTGTAACCATCAATTGCAGCGCTCCAGTCGTGTGAGTCGTCCCACCACGTCTCTGTGGTGGCAACTACATCATAATTTTCCTGCTGCATCAAGGCTTCCAGCTCCTCCTGTTTGTTACCCATGCTTCGTGCATTAGTGTACATGCACTTCAGCTGGGCTGCTGGTTTCACCTCTGACTCTAGCTTGTCGCCCCCAGACTCTTGTCTGAGAGGACTCTCTTCAGCCCCTTCCCCCTTCGAAACTAGTTTAAAGCCCTGTCGATGAGACCCGCCAATTCCCTACCCAGGATCTTTTTATCTTTGAACACTTCACACCACACACAGAACTGTACCTGAAGCAGGAGGTTAGGATCTTTCTCCAGAGGGAACTGGACAGAGTCCAGCAGAGGCTATGAAGATGCTAAGGGGACTGAAGCACCTCTCTGACAAGGAAAGGGTGAGAGACCTGGGGCTGTTTAGCCTGGAGAAGACTGGGAAGGCATCCTCTCAATGCTGATCAATATCTAAATGGTCAAGAGGATGGAACCAGACTCTTTTCATTCGTGCCCAGTGACAGGACAAGAGGCACAAACTAAACATGAAGAAAAACTTCTTTCCTGTGAGGGTGCTGGAGCACTGGACCAGGCTGCCCAGAGAGGTTGTGGAGTCTCCTTCTCTGCAGATATTCCAAACCTGCCTGGACACAATACTGGGCAACCTACTGTGGGAGACCCTGCATTAGCAGGTGTCGTAGTTTGGGCTGGGTGCCCTCTGCTACAGGGCTGCTTCCTGTGTCCAGAAGTCCAGCCCAGTGGGTGGACACAGGAAATTAGGTTATTTCCTACCATGATCCCTTGCACCACTATAAGTTTCGCGGCGGGGTCTGGCACTTCCTCTTTTCTTCCTCCTCCGTCAGTTGGTAACATGGGGGAGAGATCTCCTGGCCTTGGGCCTTGCTAGGCCCAAGGCCACGGGGGGATGGGCAGTCTCAGATCTGGCCAGCTGAGACTAGCCTAGCAATGGGAGGGGGAAGAGGGAGCCCTGGGGGTCTCGGGTGTACCCCCAGGTAGGGATGGGTTTCTCTGGGTCTGTTTTGGGTTCTTTTTCTCTCGTCACTGTATCTCTAGTTCTCTGCACGCACTCACTGTTCTATTTAAACTTTCCATCACTTTTGCAATCTGTTTGTCTGAGTCATTATTTTTTGCGTGTGGTGGGGAGGGGGGGCTTGCCCCAACCCATTACATTTTTGGCGCACCAACGTGGGGCTGGCTGTTGTGCCCACTCTGCAGATCGATTGCAAAGGATGGAGAGTTTAAATTCAGTTCTGGGCGTCGATTTGGGTTTGGCAGTTGGGGGCTCAAGTGATGTTGCCGGGGCGGCCGTGTAAGTTCGTGTGGATTGTGGGGGGATGACTGGTGCGCTGCCGGTGGCACGGACCTTCTGCTATTTCAGGCAGGGGTGGTTCTCGACCATCGGCATCGGGGTACCGCTTGAGAACGCGGAACCTGCCCCTCCTCCGCGGCGGGCAGTGAAGTGGGGGAGGGGCAGCGGCGAGCAGATCAGAGTCAGGTCCGTTCTCGCTGCAGGGATAGAGCCAGCCGCTGCGAGCGGGCGAGCCAGCTCCCGAAGCCCCGGGGGGCCGATGGGGACTCCAGCTGGAAAGCCGTTTTCAAGGGCTCTGAGAACGCGTGCATGGCTTTCGCTGGAGAAGCCGTCTGAGTGTCCGAGGGGTGGAGGTGATTTTGATTCTGCGCCGCGGCGGCAGAGGTGGGCGGAGCCCTGCTGCGGGCGAGCGGCGCCGGCGGACCCGGCCGTACGCTCGGGCTGCGGCGGGCCCGGCCCTAGTCTCTTCCCCGACTTTTTCGGACGAGTTCCGAAACTGGCGCCGAGCACCTGGCTCCACCTCCCTTCTTCTCAGTGAGCTGTGGTGCAGCCCCTCCCTTTCCAAGGGGGGGGTGTGCAGCCGGATGCTGTCTTGCCTCTTTACTGGTACGCCTAGTGGGGGGGCGGAGTACCTTGGACAAGCATCTGTGTGGTTTTGGACCGCAGTTGGAAGCGGTTGGTTGCGGCACCCTGGATGGATTGAAAAAGGCAGTCGTGGGTTGGATTGTTTCGACTGGCCTGCCCCAGGGGTGGAGAATATGCCGCCGAGTGACCATGGGTGAAAAGTAGAGGCTTGGCTGAGAAGTCGTGAGGCTGTTCCAGGTGACCAGGATGCCCAACGGATCCATGGAGAACTTGCACCGCAGGAGAATGAGTTCTGCATCGCCGGGAGGTTCCATTGGATGAAGGAAGAAGAACTGGAATGAACAGACACTAGAGCCTGACTGAGAGACTGTTTGAGTGGACGCCCAGATGAAGACACGGACTTCGCCGGACATGTCATCAGTTTTCTGATTTGATGATGTGTTTGGGTGCAGGCATCATGGTTTGAAATAAAGGGGTGGCTCCTGTCGTAGTTTGGGCTGGGTGCCCTCTGCTACAGGGCTGCTTCCTGTGTCCAGAAGTCCAGCCCAGTGGGTGGACACAGGAAATTAGGTTATTTCCTACCATGATCCCTTGCACCACTATAAGTTTCGCGGCGGGGTCTGGCACTTCCTCTTTTCTTCCTCCTCCGTCAGTTGGTAACATGGGGGAGAGATCTCCTGGCCTTGGGCCTTGCTAGGCCCAAGGCCACGGGGGGATGGGCAGTCTCAGATCTGGCCAGCTGAGACTAGCCTAGCAATGGGAGGGGGAAGAGGGAGCCCTGGGGGTCTCGGGTGTACCCCCAGGTAGGGATGGGTTTCTCTGGGTCTGTTTTGGGTTCTTTTTCTCTCGTCACTGTATCTCTAGTTCTCTGCACGCACTCACTGTTCTATTTAAACTTTCCATCACTTTTGCAATCTGTTTGTCTGAGTCATTATTTTTTGCGTGTGGTGGGGAGGGGGGGCTTGCCCCAACCCATTACAGCAGGAGAGTTAGACTAGATGATCATCAGGGGTCCCTTCCAACCCCCACCATGCAGGAATTATAGGATTCTGTGATTTGAGGAGGAAAGCCTAGAAATGGAACTGGTTTTGTAAACCCACTCAATAGTGGCAAAAGAAAGGTGCTCCTATCACTGAAACATCAAATACTTACATGCTTAATGCCCAGCACAGGACAACCAAGACAAGTCTGGAATCAGCTCTGGTGTGATCAAACCTGGTGTGAGCAGCATTTGTGCTCCTTGAGACTTGCTGAGCTGGGCTACACAACCTCAAGCTTGCTGGTCGAGTCAGCAAACTACCACACAGCCATTTCACTTTCCAGAGATTTTTTCCTCTTCCAGAACCCTTCAGGTCTGAACATGAGCTGCAGACGGTTTTCAGCCTTTAGCTGGAAGCCTGTTTGGTTTTTAGGGAGTGCTGAATCAGTCAAAGGAAATGTTAAAGAGACATTTCAATGAAGTAATTAAAGGAATTCATAACATCTGAATTTATTTCCCTTACCAGCTTCCTATTAAACTTTTTTTCCCTTTTATTTTTTACCAAATCTTGGCTGCCTGCTGATTTTTCACTGCATCTCATCTCTATTCTGCAAGCAAGAAGGCAAGTGAGCTGCCTTTTGTCTGGTCAGCACAAACAAGTTGAAAAGATCTGGGTTACGCAGCAGGCTGGAGCTGCAGAAGTTCAGGCGCATTGCAGGAACTTGACTACACAGAATTAAATCCCAGCTTCCTCTCTGTGGCATATACATTGGCTGCAGAGAAGATGGCTTGGAACTTTTTTTTCGGGAAAAAAAAAAAAGAAAAAGAAAGAAGAAAAAAAAAAAGAAAGGAAAAAAAAAAAAAGAAGGATTTGCATATTTTTTTTTGCATATTTCAGGTTGGAGGTGTGACACCAGCTGAAGAAAGGAATTGACACCACCCTTCATCATGAACACTAAAGCAGACGATTTTTATTTTGAGCCATTTCTTTGATTTGATATTTCCCCTTCCTCACAGCTTGTTTTTTTTTTAATTTTTATTATTTAGTTGTTTTTTTTTTTTTATTATTATTAATACTTCAGAATAATTCACAGGAAGCAGATACACAAGGGGGAACCTCTATGAATTCATTTCACATGCCCCAAAAGATGTTGAGTTGCTGGAAGGTGTCCAGAGAAGGGCAACAAAGCTGGGGAGGGGTTTGGAGCACAGGCCCTATGAGGAGAGGCTGAGGGAGCTGGGGTTGCTTAGCCTGGAGAAGGGGAGGCTCAGGGGAGACCTTCTTGCTGTCTACAACTACCTGAAGGGAGGTTGTAGCCAGGTGGGGGTTGGTCTCTTCTCCCAGGCAACCAGCACCAGAACAAGAGGACACAGTCTCAAGCTGCACCTGGGGAGCTTTAGACTGGCTGTTAGGAAGAAATTCAGAGAGAGAGTGATTTGCCATTGGAATGTGCTGCCCAGGGAAATGGCGGAGTCACCATCACTGGAGGTGTTTAGGAGGAGACTGGCTGGGGTGCTTGGTGCCATGGTTTAGTTGATTAGATGCTGTTGGATGATAGGATGGACACAATGATCTCAAAGGTCTCTTCCAACCTGGTCTGGTCTATTCTATTCTATTCTATTCTATTCTATTCTATTCTATTCTATTCTATTCTATTCCATTCTATTCGCAGGATGGGTCTCAGAGATTTGCTGAATGAGGCAACAAATCCCTCATCAGGTGATCTGGCATATTTGGAAACATTTCCTTTATATACTGTAAATACACAATTAAAGAATTTTGAAGGCTACTCCATGAAAGCTGCTTTAGTTTTCTTCCAAATCTACAAAACCTTACAGAAATCTCAAAACTATTATTTTTAAATTAAAATGTAATTTTAAATAATAATTAAGCAATTAATTTAAAAATTATGTTTACATTCCTTACTATCCAAAATCTGATAATTGCTTTAAACCTTCTTTGCTTTCCCTGTCTTTTTTTCCCCACTGCAGCAGTTTCCTGCCAGTTCACACTTTCCATGGTTTTACTGCTTTAAAACCACTACTTGAGACAACAGAATCTACTGGGCTTCAGAACACAAGTAGAGACAAATGCATTTAAGTTCTTTTCCAAGGAACATTCATAGTGCTTGTAACCGTTTGAGGCTGTACCTTTAATAAAGGGACAGGGCTGGGACACTCTGGCTGAATGTTTTGGTGAAGACAACGAAAACATTGATACTCTAAACGAATTTCATTGGTAGATTGGTAGAATGCAGTTTTAAGTTTCAGTGCAGCTGGAATTTTTTCTCAGTTTGCTCCTTTCCTTCTCCCTTCCAGCTTGTCTACTTCTGGGCTCCTAGCCAGAACGACCTTGGACACCAGTGTTGCAGTTTGAGCTGGGTGCCCCCCTGCAATGTTTACTTCCTGTGTCCAGAAGTTCAGCCCAGAGGGGTGGACACAGGAAATTATGTAGTATTTCATACCACAATCCTTTGCACCAGTATAAGATCCAGTGCAGAGTCTAGCACGCTCTCTTTTCTTCCTCCTCCGTCAGCCGGTAACTGGGGGAGATGTCTCCTGGCTTTGGGCCTGGCTAGGCCCAAGGCCATGGGGGGATGGGCAGTCTCAGATCTGGCCAGCTGAGACTAGCCTAGCAGTGGGAGGGGGAAGAAGGAGCCCTGGGGGTCTTGGGTGTACCCTCAGGTGGGGATGGGATCTCTCTGGGTCTGTTTTGGGATTTTTCTTTGTCACTGCGCTTTTGGCTTTCTGTAAAAGTTCACTGCTTTCTATTTAAGCTTTCCATCACTTTTGCAATCCGTTTGTCTGAGTGTTTATTGTTGCCAGTGGTGGGGAAGGGGGGCTGCCTCAACTCAGCACAACCAGATAAGCACTAATCACTAATACTGCATGTGCTTCTTTAAGGCCTAACCAAATTTCACCCTTATTAATTGCCTTTTCTCTCTCTCTAGCCCTTTTTGGGAAAAAAGGGAGGTAGGGGGAGAGAGGGGGGTACGGGGGGGAACCCTCCTCTGTCTGGAGGAGGAAATTTCATTCCTGTATTCTTTTTTTTCCCTTGCTGCATATTTCTCTAAATATATTGTAAATACTGTATATATTGTGTACATATCTTGCATTTTCCACATTGCTTCTAAAATATAGCATTTCCTTTGCTTCTCCGGCTGAGTTAGCTGAGGGTTTTTTTTTTCCCTTTGTGGGGGAGAGAAAGCTAGGCCTTCTCTCTCAACCCACCACATTCCTTTTTGGGCGCCCAATGTGGGGCTTGGGGAAAATTATCTTGATTTATTGCTTGCTTGACTCACAGAAGCAAACATGAAGGTGTTTTGTATTTTGGAGCGCCTGTTCTTTTCAGTTCTTGGAGTTCTGATCTACAAATATAGTTTAGGTTTAATTCTGGATCAAATAGGTAAATATCTAATGCAGAAAATTTATTTATGGTTTATGTATAAAATCCAGCTTCTATACGACCGCTGTCTGGGATTCTTTTAGCTTACGAGATACAGAAATGTGACCTCTAGCACTCTCCCGATTGAGATAAGGGAGTTTAAGATTCCAGTATGTGAAAGAGTAATTTTAAGTGATGGCTGGGATCCAAAGCTGATTTTTTCAATGTGTGTAATCCTGCTGCTGGTGATAATTAATGCCTATTTGTTACATTCTTTGCGCCTGGAGAGAAAAGTATCTAAGGCCTGCTTCATTATTAAGCATAGATCAAAGAAGAGGCAACGTACTTCTGGCTCACCCCAAAGACATCCAGTGATGAGGAGAATGGAGAATCTGTATCAGTTAAAGATAAAGTTAAAAAGTCGATTGGAAAGGCTGCTTTGAACGGTTCTGTTGCTGATTCTGGCAAGCAGCCAGGGGCGGCGGCAGCTCCCAACATGGCGGCTCCCCCATCTTCCTCGGCCACCATTAACGAGGCAAAGTCATTTCCGCCCTCCTTCTCGGCAGGACCAGAAGCCCCCTCCAAAGCAGCTGGTCTGTCTCAAAACCTGTGAGCTTCTGCTCAGGCGGCTGGAAATTCAAACACAGCTCTGATTAAGCAAGTAGCAGTTTTAAAGACTAGAAGTGGAAAGGCCAAAGATGATCCAGGAGATAATGGGGAAGAAGAGCAGGAGACTGATCCTGGTAAGGGACCTTCTACTAGAAAAGATCCTGCTGAGGAGGAAGAGAAGGTTTGTTTTAAAGATCTAGCGGAATTAATGACATCAAAACAGGATGAAAATGCAGCTAGGACAGCAGGTAGCAGTGGTGGTTCCCAGCTTAAAGAGATCCTCAGGAGAGTGACAGCAGGATTATTTGGACAACAAGTTGAGGAAGAGGAGGAGAAGGAGGAAGGAGATGACATTTCTGAATGTTCTTCACCCCAGGAAGAACTTAGAAACGTCCGTAAAGATTACACCAGGGCAGATAAGGATCCAGTTCTAGCTTGGCTTAGTAGATGTTATGATACAAGTGCTCCAGCTCTAATGGTTCGAGACAAGTTGGCAGCTCAGCTAGGAACTCTCTCGAAGGATAATGGAATAGATAGACATCTAGGCAAGGCTCTCGGTAAGGTTAATCTGTGGATACACCTTTTATTTTCAGTTGCCCTGAGATACCCTTCCCGAGATGATCTTCCATGGAATCCTAAACCCTGGACAACCATAGATGAGGGAATTAAGCGCCTGAGAGTATTTGCTGTTAGAGAGATACTCTATGGTGAACATGAAACTCTGAATCCTGATGACATTCCTTTAGGAACTGGTCTTGCTAAAAAGCTCATCAAGCTTCCTCCTTCTAATTATGCAAACATTCTGGCAAGCAGAATTGTGGCAAGAAATTATGGTGGAGCTCCTCCTACAGTTGGCCAATTCACTGATCAAATGGGACAATTGGAGGATAGCATGACACGTGTTTCTTTGGTTTCAGCCATTGAAACTCTGTCTGGAAAAATTGAGAATTGCATGAAAGAGCTGAAAGATTCCATATACCAATTGGCACAAAAAGATAATTCCAATTCTTCCCGCAGGTGGATACAGGTTTCATCTGTGAGGAATAGACATCCTCCAAGGAGGTCATTCCAAAACAGATCAAACCAAAACAGACCACCAAGGCAAACACGTAGGACTATTTGGATAACTCTGTGTGATCAGTTTGGAGAGAACATGAACAGGTGGGATGGCCAACCAACTTCTAATCTTTTCAGGAGACTGAGGGAACTGCAAAGTGGCAGAACCCGAGGTAGCAATACCAGAAGGGTAGCTGTTACTTCCACAGTTCCCCAGAACAACTCTAGTAGCTCCAACAGTGGCTCCAGTTATAACACTGCACACTGTGCTCAATGCACATGTGGGCATGTTCCCCGTAACTAGGGGTGCCCTGCCTCCCGCCAGGGGGAGGAGAGGGATAATAGAGATAATAGAATCTATTGGGATGTGTACATCCAGTGGCCTGGCACTTCACAATTTCAGAAGTACAGGGCCTTGGTTGACACAGGAGCTCAGTGCACCATAATGCCATCAAATTATCAGGGATCGGAGTCTATATTCTGGGAGTCACTAGTGGATCTCAAGAGTTAAGTAAGGTGGAGGTTGATATAAGTTTAACTGGTAAACAATGGAGGAAGCATACAGTTGTGACCGGACCTGACGCACCTTGTATTTTGGGAATTCATTTTCTGAGAGAAGGGCATTTCAAAGACCCTAAAGGTTACAAATGGGCTTTTGGAGTAGCTTCTATAGAAATTGATGGACAAAAACTGAAGCTGTCTGTTAGACCTGAACTTTCTGATGAATCTGCAGTTGTGGGACAACACAAGATACAGGACATTAAATTGCCGGTTGCTTCTCAGACTGTGCATCACAGACAATACAGAACCAACCGTGACTCTTTGTTGCCCATTCAGAATCTGATTCGTCAGTTGGAGAGTCAGAAAGTCGTCAGCAAAACTCATTCACCTTTCAACAGTCCAGTGTGGCCTGTGCGAAAGCAGAATGGAGACTGGTGTCTGACAGTGGACTACTGAGCCCTGAATGAAGTAACACCACCTATGAGTGCAGCAGTACCAGACATGATGGAACTCCAGTATGAGCTGGAATCCAAAGAGGCCAAATGGTATGCTACCATAGACATTGCTAATGCATTTTTCTCTATTCCCATAGCAGAGGAATGCAGGCCTCAGTTTGCTTTCACCTGGAGAGGAATCCAGTACACTTTCAACAGATTGCCAATGGGCTGGATCCACAGCTCAAGCATCTGTCATGCAGTAATTCACGATGCTCTGGAGAAAGGCGGTGCTCCAGAACACATCCAGTTCATCGATGATATCATCGTCTGGGGTAAAACTGCTGAGGAAGTCTTCAAGAAAGGTAACAAAATCATTGACATTCTTCTGGATGCAGGTTTTGCTATGAAGCAAGAGAAGGTGAAATGACCTACCACAGAGATTCAGTTTCTGGGAGTGCGGTGGCAGGATGGACGCCGACACATTCCAGTGGATGTGGTAAATAGAGTCTCCACCATGGCAAATCCCACAAACAAGCAAGAGACCCTACGTTTCTTAGGGATAGTGGGATTTTGGAGACTGCACATTCCTGGATACAGTCAGATTGTGAAACCTCTGTATGATGTGACTCGAAAGAGAAACCATTTCCACTGGGGACCTGAACAACAAGTAGCCTTTGACCAGATAAAGCAAGAGGTAGTTCAAGCAGTGGGTCTGGGACCTGTCCGAGATGGTCCAGACATTAAGAACATTTTGTACACGGCTGCAAGTGACAATGGTCCAACCAGGTGCTTGTGGCAAAAAGCTCCAGGTGAGACACGTGGACGACCTCTTGGTTTCTGGAGTCGAGGTTACAGAGGTTCAGAGGCTAATTATACTCCAACAGAGAAAGAGATTCTAGCTGCCTATGAAGGAGTGAAAGAAACTTCCAAAGTAACTGGAACTGAATCACAACTTCTTCTAGCTCCCAGATTACCAGTTTTGAATTGGATGTTCAAAGGCAAAGGTTCCACACCACATCATGCCACAGACGCCACATGGTCCAAGTGGATGGCTCTGATAACACAGAGAGCTCGAATGGGAAATCCTGAAAGACCTGGTCTGGTGGAGATGATTTCAAGTTGGCCGGAAGGTACCAACTGTGCTAAACCTCCAGAGGAGAAAGTAACTCGTGCTGAGGAAGCTCCTCCTTACAATGACCTTTCTGATGATGAAAAGAAATATGCTTTGTTCACAGACGGTTCCTGTCGTCTTGTCGGAAACATGCGAAGGTGGAAGTCTGCAGTGTGGAGTCCAACACACCGAGTTGCAGAGGCAAAGGATGGAGAAGGAGAATCCAGTCAGTTAGAAGAGGTAAAAGCTGTCCAGCTAGCTCTCGATGTAGCTGAACGTGAGAGATGGCTAAAGTTTTATCTCTATACTGACTCATGGTTGGTAGCCAATGCTCTATGGGGTTGGCTAAAGAACTGGAAGAAGAGTGGTTGGCAGAGGAAAGGAAAACCCATTGGGCAGCTGAACTGTGGCAGGATATTGCTGATCGAGTCGAGAGAATTCCAGTGAAAGTGAGACACATTGATGCTCACATTCCTAAGAGCAAAGCTACTGAGGAACAGCAACACAACCATCAGGCAGATCTAGCTGCAAGAGTTTCTCAAGTAGACATGGACTCTGATCTTGATCTCGACTGGAAACACCGAGGTGAAATATTCTTAGTTTGGTTCGGTGGGCTCATGATTCGTCAGGACATCAAGGCAGAGATGCAACATACCAATGGGCTCGTGACAGATCCATAGACATTTCCATGGATGCTATCACACAAGTCATCCATGATTGCGACATTTGTGCTGCTAATAAGCAGGCAAAACGACTTAAGCCCTTGTGGTATGGTGACAGATGGTCCAAGTACAAGTATGGTGAAGCTTGGCAGATCAACTATATCACTCTACGATGTTCTGGCTGAATGTTTTGGTGAAGACAATGAAAACATCAATATTCTAAACGAATTTCATTGGTAGATTGGTAGAATGAAGTTTTAAGTTTCAGTGTAGCTGGAATTTTTTCCCAGTTCGCTCCTTTCCTTCTCCCTTCCAGCTTGTCTGCTTCTGGGCTCCTAGCCAGAATGACCTTGGACACTAGATAAGTACTAATCACTAATACTGCATGCGCTTTTTTAAGGCCTAACCAAATTTCATCCTTATTGATTGCCTTTTCTCTCTCTCTAGCCCTTTTTGGGAAAAAAGGGAAGTAGGGGGAGAGAGGGGGGTACAGGGGGGGAACCCTCCTCTGTCCGGAGGAAGGAATTTCGTTCCTGTATTCTTTTTTTTCCCTTGCTGTATATTTCTCTACATATATTGTAAATACTGTATATATTGTGTGCCTATCTTGCATTTTCCACATTGCTTGTAAAATATAGCATTCCTTCCGCTTCTCTGGCTGAGTTAGCTGTGGGTTTTTTTTTTCCCTTTGTGGGGCCTTCTCTCTCAACCCACCACAGTGCTTCCCATCAAAACAGCTACGTCCAACTCTAAGATCACAGAATCTAGCATGCTGGGAGTTGGAAGGGACCTCTGGGAATCACCTCGTCCAATACCCCTCCTAAACCAGAGTTACCCAGAGCAGGTTGCCTAGGATTGTACCCAGGTGGGTTTGGAATACCTCCAGAGAAGGAGACTCCACAACCTCTCTGGGCAGCCTGGTCCAGGGCTCTGGCACCCTCACAGGAAAGAAATTTTTCCTCATGTTGAGGTGGAACCTCCTGGGTTCCACTCTGCCTGTTGCCCCTTGTCCTATCACCGGGCACCAATGAAAGGAGTCTGGTCCCATCCTCTTGCCTTCCACCCTTTACAAAGTGATCAGCATTGAGAAGTTCCTCACTCAGTCTTTTCTTCTCCAGGCTGAACAGCCCCAGTGCTCTCAGCCTTTCCTTCTCACAGAGATGCTCCAGTCCCACCATCATCTTTGGAGCCTTTCAGTGGACTTGATCTCCAGTAGTTCCCTGTCTCTCTTCAAGTGGGGAGCCCAGAACTGGACTCAGGACTCCACATGTGGCCTCACTAGGGCAGAGTAGAGGGGAAGAAGAATCTCTCTTGACCACACTCTTCTTAATGGACCCCCTGGATATCAAGATCCACACTTCCTTCCTTGGGAATGGAAATCTCACACTTCCAAAACAGACAGGCTGAGGGCCAGGCTGTCTGTCCTCAAAGTGAATCTTGACTCCACAAGGAAGGGTCTTCATCATCCTCAGTTTTTAAATAACCTGCTCTCCAAGTGGAAACGAGATACTCCACAGTGCCTAGTAACTTCAACTCCCTTCCTGATCCACGAGCATTTCCTACACCTTTATTTATTAGGTCTTTTCCATCTCTTCCAGCATTCTGCAGTGAGCTCCAAGTTACCTCAACACACATCCCCACCTGGAGTAGCTCCAGCAGTATAAACTGTCAGCTCTTCCCCAAAATCCAGTGGATATATTTACACCATCTGACATAATCTGCTCTACAGAGCTCAAACCTCATCTCTTTACTATGCTGACGCTCTCCTTCCCCATCGAGTTTGACCACTACAGTTCTCAATCCACTCTGGTCCACTCCTTCACAGGTGCTGTCAGCTCCACGTTGTAATTTACTACTTACTCACATTGGCTGCTACAGGTTTGACAATTGGGAAACACCTTCTGTGGTGTCACTCATGATGAAGTACCTTGTGTTCCAAAAATACCTATTTAACTAAAGCAAACAAGATGCCATCAGCAATGAAGGTACATGTTGGGCTTGAAGTTGTTCTTACATGCAGTGTAGCCCCCTCTGAATAAATCAACATTTGTTTGCCTGTGTCTTTACACTTCTGACCTAGACAAGATTGAGAAGTGGCCCTGTGTGAACTTCATGATATTCCAAAAGGCCAAGTATAAGATTCCTGCACCTGGCTTGAAGCAACCCCTGGTATCAGTCCAGGCTGGAGGATGAAGGGATAGAGAGCAGCCCTACACAGAGGGACTTGGGGATGCTGGTGGATGAAAAGCTGGACAGGAGGTGGCAATGTGCACTCACAGCCCAGAAGGCAAATCACATCTTGGGCTGCATCCAGAGCAGCGTGGCCATCAGGTCATGGGAGAGGATTCTGCTCCTCTGCTCTGGTGAGACCCCCAACTGTAATGCTGTATCCAGTCCTGCAGTCCCTATCACAGGAGAGACATGGACCTATTAGAACAGATCCAGATGAGGGACACAAAAATGAGGCAAGGGCTGGAACCCCTCTGTTGTGAGGACAGGCTGGGAGAGTCGAGATTGTTCAGCCTGGAGAAGAGAAGATGGGGACCACCTTTCTTTTGGTCTGTTGCAACAGAACAAGGGGTGATGATTTTAATCTGAAAAAGGGGAGTTTCAGACTAGACAGAAGGTAGAAACTGTTTATACTGAGAGTGGTGATACACCAGTCCAGGTTGCCCAGAGAGGTAGTAGATGTCCCATGTCAGGAACCATTCCAAGACAGGTTGAATGGGGCTCTGAGCAATCTGCTCTAGTAGAAAATGTCCCTGCTGACTGCAGGTGGGTTGTACTGGATAAGCTTTAAAGGTCCCTTCCCACCCAAAGCATTCAATGACTCTATGATTCTTAAAATTATTTTTTACACTGATTAAAAACCAAATAAATCCAAATCAAACCTATTCACTGCTGGCACCACACCTGCTTTCCCTTTTTGCCACCTCCCTTTTAGATCTTCTACACAGTTCCATTATGGTTCCAATGGTCCAATTCATCTGATTCTGCAACCCGTTGAGGGAACGTTTTGAAAGCATGAAAACTGGAAACAATGAGGATATAATCATTACTGCAGCGTGGATAAGTAAGTTCATCCTTCTGATGTCCAAGGATGGGACTTCACATAACTTTTAAAGGCATCAGGAAGGTTTCCATCCTTAAGATTACTCTTCAAGAGGCTTCTCCTGAGGTTCTCAAGTCTTGGCTCCTACTATGCAGAATTCCACCAACAACTTACTACAATCTCCCAGGCAGTTTATGATTCTGGCAAGACTTAGTGCAATCTATCACTCGGGTGACAGACAGAACATAAACTGTATCCTGGCTGACATCACTGCTGTAGTCTCTGGTGAAGTCAGAAGAAACTATTACAAAATGAAAAACAATGCTGTCAGAAGTGCTTTCTACCAGTCTGACATGTCCCTATTTCTTCCTCAACCTAGGATGTCCTGTTGATAACAGACTTGCCTTGTCCAACAGGAACTTTTTACCATCACTATTATGTGAAACACTCAAATAAAAGACTAAATAAAAAGAGTAGAAAACAAAGACTGAAGCAGAAAAAGTGAAGCTGCCACAGTTCTCAAAGCAGCTAACTAAAAGTTAAGGAGATTTTTAATAACTTCCAAAGCCTTAAAAAAAATATATAAAATTAAAGTCTATGAACAGGGGTCGAAGCTACTGAGCAAATAATGGACAGACTGCAGAGCTGCATGGAGAGGAGCCTCATGAAGTTCAACAAGGACAAACGATGGGAGCCTGGGGTGCATTAAGAAGACTGTGATCAGCAGGTCAAGGGATGTTCTTCTCCCCCTCTCCTGTGCCCTAGTGAGGCTAGATCTGGATTCTTGGGTGCAGCTCTGGGCTCCCCAGTTCAAGAGAGACAGGGAACTACTGGAGAAACTCTGGCAGAGGCTACAAAGATGCTGAGGGTACTGGAGCATCTCTGTAATGAGGAAAGGCTGAGAGACCTAGGGCTGTTTAGCCTGGAGAACAGAAGACTGAGAGGGGACCGTAGCAATGCTTTTCTAAAGGGTGGGAGGCAAGAGGATGGGGCCAGACCTTTTTATTGGTGCCCAGCAACAGGACAAGAAGCAAAAAGCACAAACTGGGACCCAGGAAGTTTCATCTGAAGAAGAAGAAAAACTTCTGTCTTGTGAGGTTGCCAAAGCCCTAGAATAGGCCACACTGAGAAGTTTTGGAGTCTGCTCTAGAGAGATTTGAAACCTGCCTGGACACAATCTTGGGCAACCTGCTCTGGGTGACCCTGCTTTAGCAGAGGTGTTGGACTAGATGATCCCCAGAGGTCCCTTCCAGCCTCCACTATGCTGTGATTCCAGGATTCTGCAATTTGATGCTGCTAAGAAATAGACAAACCAGAGAGGACTACAAGGTGCTAAAGGCATCATAAAATATATTCTGACCCTCTTAGGAAAAAGTGAAGATTTTCCTTGCATCTGATTCACTGCAACTTGCTACACAATGATTTGTTCTCATTAAATAGTCCTCAAAAGAAAGGTAATTAAAAGAAATGGACTCTTCACATTCTCTCATTCTACAAGCAAGGTTACAGCAGGCTGCAGAAGAAATATATCCAACCCCCAAGGGAAACATGCTTGCTAAAATATTCAAAAAATGGAGAAAGTCTTGAGTAAATGCCATTCATATATGAACAGCATAGATAGGTCATCAGAAACTCCAGCCTTTGCTTAAGGATAATGCCTCCTGCCCAAGCAGAAGTTTCAGCAAGGCTCATCCTTAACAACAGGCACACAAAAACTATCGCTCAAGACAGGAGACTCTTCCCACCAAGCCACCACCACCAAGGATGACAGGCTTATCAGGTGAACCATCAAGGTCACAGCCATCCTCCCACATTCTCATTCCTCAAACAAACCAAAATGGAAGATAAATATTTGCTTGTAGCTACTAAATCCAAAGACTTGATTCCCATTATCCAACAGGTGTATGCAGCAGCTCATTCCCACTGGTGGGAATCACCATCCACCAATCAAACAGTGGTTTGCTCAGGGACTAAAACATCCAGAAGCAAAACTGTGCAGAATTGTCAGCTGCTAGAGCATGTCGTGTCAGTCCCTTCTCTCCATTCCAACGCTGGAGAAGACTTGGCTGACAGCAGGCTATAAGAAGATTGACACTTTTACTTCCCACCAAAGACTGCAGCAACCTAGAAACTTTTCCTGAGTGCTCTGCTATTCTGACAGACGTTTGTGTTATTACCGTATTCTTTCTAAAGTGAGCAATTAATGCAATGCTGACTTGGCAACTCAATCAAACACAAAAGAAACCTGTCCTATTTAGCTGCTGAACACATCTAAGCGTGAGGAAAATTCTACCAAAGCCTCATTTCCCACCATAAAAGGAAAGAGATTTTTTTTCTACAAAAATTAAATAAATTAGCATGTGCACCTATGCTTCAGCCTTCTGCCTTCCATTCCAGCCTGCTCTCATCTTCTCTCTGTTCTTAAAACTGGGCTCCCCACTTCAAGAGAGAGAGGGAACTTTTGGAGACAGTCCAGCAGAGGCTACAAAGATGCTGAGGGAACTGGAGCATCTCTCTCATAAGGAAAGGCTGTTTAGCCTGGGGAAAAGCAGGCTGAGAAGGGATCTCAATGCTCATTGATATCTAAAGGGCAGGGAGCAAGAGGATGTGGCCAGACTCTTTTCAGTGGTGCCCAGTGGTAAGACAAGGGGCAATGGGCACAAAATAGCACAAGAAGTTCCACCTAAACATAAGGAAAACCTTCTTGTCTGTGAGGGTGCTGGAGCATTGAACAGCCTGCCCAGAGAGATTGTGGAGTCTCCTTCTCTGGAGAGATTCCAAACCCACGTGGATGCAATTTGGGAACCCTGCTGTGGGTGACCCTGCTTTAGCAGAAGGGTTGGACTAGATAGTCCCCAGAGGTCACTTCCAGTCCCCACCATGCTGGGATTCTGGTATTCTCTAATGCCTCTATATTCAGTTTTCTTTTTCTCTCTGTTCTTTCCATTGTCCCTCACTCCCCTTGCATAAAGAGAAAGGTTTTAACTGTCAGAGCAGCATCCTCTCTTCCATGGACACTGCTGCTTCTATCCTCCAATATTTGGTTTTTTTTGTTCTTGCTCACTCACTCATTCTGCAACCATGATTTCAAGATGCTTTCTTCATCAGGGGCTTTTAAAGGTGTGATTTTATTTGCTCAAGAGTATGCAAAAGGAACTTTGAATTCCCACCTCACACACAGACACACACAAAAAAAAGGTTAGGAAAGTTTGGTTGGGGTTATTTTAGCATTATTAATAGCAAAAGAATGCAGCCAAAATCACAGAATAAGTGAGGACCAACATTAAAATATGTGTACTTGTTTACCTCTCTTGCTAATAGTCCTAATTACAGAGGCTGCTGTGGTTTAGCTATTTACCTCTTGGGGTATAAAACTTACTTCTTAAAACTCAGTAATGTCTATAAAACTTCATTTAATAAAAAAAAACACCACAAAAAAATAAATTAAAAAAATAGCACCTCAGATCAAAAGAACCATACCCAACCTGCATTCATGCCTGAGAGAGCAGACCACAGCAAAAGCAACCCAACAAAACATTTCCAAGCAGAACAGGCTGCAAAGAGTATCAGCCACCACTGCTATTCATTTAACAGGTTTCTGCGGCAGCCAAGGTGCACCAAGGAGCTTAGTAAAGCATTCCAAGGCCTGCTGGATCACATTACAGACAGCACTTTCATACTTTTGTGCAATAAAGATTTGAGTTCAACCTAAATATACATCCACTTGAAGTGACAGCTGTCCTTTTAAAAGGCAAAATACTTTGGAGCTTGTCTAAAAGTCTTCTTGAAGGGTCTAACCTTGCTTGCAAAAGTTTCCCAGCAGTCTAGTATCAGTACAGCCTGCTCCTGTGGCTGAAGATTACATTCAAGACCAAATCTAGCTACACGTCTTCGGGGAACTGGAACATCAAGCCTGTAGCTGGACTGCATTGGGCTTTCTTTTATCTAAATCAGTTTAAATAAACATGATTTGCATCTGGCTGGAGACAGGGCACAGATAACAAGCATTCCTGACACACCAGTTGCAAAACCTGAGCACTGTGTTTTGCGACTTGTTCATTTCTACAGTTCAAGGCGCCTGGATTCTGGTCTCCTCCACAGCCACCTAAGGTGGCTGATGGCAAAGGGCAACAGCCCCTGCTGGAACGTCTAATAAACTTATTCACCTTGGACATACTGGTTTTCAGCCAACATTTTAACAAACTTAAACATCCAAAGTGGCTTAAACTAAGAGACCACCTCTTGAGCTTTGCTTAAGGTATAGAAGAGAAGCAGGGGCAGGAAAAGAACTTCACTCAGTTGCAATTTACCCTCAAAATACCCACTCAGGTGATCCTTTGACACCATTTTTCATTCTAGACCCATAAGTCTAGCATGTGCAAACACACACAGTCAGGAGCATCCTCTGCTCTTGCTATAGCAGAGCAACCAAAAGCATCCTGGATTCAGAGCCTTCTGCAGACTAAAAAACATTCAACATCTGATAAGCGAAGAAAGTCAACAGGGGGAATAACAATGAACAGAGAAAAGGGAAGGAGAAAAGTGAGCTGAGACTTGTGACCATGGCTAGCTCATAGTCACATGGGTCAGCACTCACAGGGACAAGCACCACTAACTGCTTAGACTAAAGCAGGTGCCCATGACCAACACAGGAGCTCTGCTACAGGTATAACCCTTTTAGCCCAACACCCACAACTCACAGGCTGGTGAGTGGATGCTGAGAATGAAGCTTACCATGGCTTTTTTCCTGTGAACAGGATTATCAGAGACCTAACAGCCATCATTATCTTGCAGGAAAGCAGTTCCCACTTGCTTTTTTTCTTCACCAGTACAAGCCAAAGCCTTCTCCTGACAAGAGCTTCTCTTCAACAATCCATACAACACTTGTTCTTAAAGCAATTACACAGGCTACAAGGTCTTCACCATGTCATAGTATCATAGTATCATAGTATCAGTCAGGGTTGGAAGGGACTACAAGGATCATCTAATTCCAACCCCCCTGCCATGGGCAGGGACACCCCACACTAGATCAGGCTGGACAGAGCCTCATCCAGCCTGCTCTTAAACACCCCCAGGGATGGGGCCTCGACCACCTCCCTGGACAACCCATTCCAGGGCTTCACCACTCTCATGGTGAAGAACCTCCTCCTCACCTCCAGCCTGAATCTCCCCACCTCCAGCTTCATTCCATTCCCCCTAGTCCTATCACTACCTGAGATCCTGAGAAGTCCTTCCCCAGCCTTCCTGTAGGCCCCCTTCAGATACTGGAAGGCCACAATTAGGTCACCTCGGAGCCTTCTCTTCTGCAGACTGAACAGCCCCAACTCCTTCAGTCTGTCCTCATAGGAGAGGTGCTCCAGCCTTCTGATCATCCTTGTGGCCCTTCTCTGGACACGTTCCAGCACCTCCATAACCCTCTTGTAATAGGGGCTCCAGAACTGGATGCAGTACTCCAGGTGGGGCCTCACCAGGGCTGAGTAGAGGGGGAAGATCACCTCCCTCGACCTGTTGGCCACACTTCTCCTGATGCGGTCCAGGATCTGATGTCAACAACAATTCCTTTCCTTTGGACCAAAACAGATTAGAAAAACACATCACTGAAGTCTGCTTCCCTGCTGAAGAGCATCTCTTCACCTGAGCACTCCAGAACAGGAACAAACAACAGCTCTTCTCCCGAGGCAAGGGATGGATGGAGAATGTGAAGCTATGCAACCAGCATCATCTGGGAGGAGGGACAGTAAACGGGTTATAAACACCACCTATCTTTCCACAGCTGGGGCAAGGCTCTTCCTGCAAGCTGCTCAAAAGTATTTCAGTTTTATGGGTTTCTGGAAAGAACTGGTTAAGCTACTGTGGCTCTGACAGCTCCCAGCTCCTCACAAATGCATGTTATGAGCTGTGGTTTCCTGTTTGTTATGTTTTCCAGTGTACTTCAGACAGTGACTTGAAGTAAGTTACTTTGCCCCTACCACCCCTCCCCCCAGGTTGAGATCAAACTGTGTAAACAGTCGTTTGAGGTAACAAGTTCATCTTGCTTTCAGAAGAGGAAAATTGCCTCAACTCAGAGCCTTTATCCCATCTCTTTGTGAATATATACCTCCTATATTATTTCTTTTAATAAACCACTCCTCACTGACCATTTAAGTGTTTAAAAATAAGCTGAGAGAAAGCTTCCAACTCGTTTTAATTAGAATAAACCTTTATTAGAATAAACCAAACCAGGTTGGAAGAGACCTTCAAGATCATCATGTCCAACCCATCAACCAATCCAACCCACCTAAACAACTAACGCATGGCACCAAGCACCCCATCAAGTCTCCTCCTGAACACCTCCAATGATGGTGACTCCACCACCTCCCCGGGCAGCCCATTCCATAGGGCAATCACTCTTTCTGTATAGAACTTCTTCCTAACATCCAACCTAAACCTCCCCTGGTGCAGCCTGAGACTGTGTCCTCTTGTTCTGGTACTGGGTGCCTGGGAGAAGAGACCATCATCCGCCTGTCTACAACCTCCCTTCAGGTAGTTGTAGAGAGTGATAAGGTCACCCCTGAGTCTCCTCTTCTCCAGGCTGAGCAACCCCAGCTCCCTCAGTCTTTCCTCATAGGGCTTGTGTTCCAAACCCCTCACCAACTTTGTTGCTCTTCTCTGGACTTGTTCCAGCAAGTCAACATCCTTCCTAAACTGAGGGGCCCAGAACTAGACACAGTACTCGAGGTGTGGCCTAACCAGTGCAGTATACAGGGGCAGAATGACCTCCCTGCTCCTGCTGGCCACACTGTTCCTGATGCAGGCCAGGATGCCATTGGCCCTCCTGGCTGCCTGGGCACACTGCAGGCTCATGTTCAGCCTACCAGACCAGTACCCCCAGGTCCCTCTCTGCCTGGCTGCTCTCCAGCCACTCTGACCCCAGCCTGTAGCACTGCATGGGGTTGTTGTGGCCAATGTGCAGAACCCGGCACTTGGATGTGTTAAATCTCATGCCGTTGGATTCTGCCCATCTGTCCAGCCTGTCGAGGTCCCTCTGCAGAGCCTCTCTACCCTCCAGCAGATCAACTCTTGCCCCCAGCTTGGTGTCGTCAGCAAATTTACTGATGATGGACTCAATGCCCTCATCCAGATCATCAATAAAGATGTTAAAGAGCACAGGGCCCAGCACTGATCCTTGGGGCACACCACTAGTGACTGGCCGCCAGCTGGATGTGGCACCATTCACCACCACTCTCTGGGCTCGGCCATCCAGCCAGTTCCTAACCCAATGCAGTGTGCTCCCGTCCAAGCCATGGGCTGACAGCTTGGCCAGGAGTTTGCTATGGGGGACGGTGTCAAAGGCCTTGCTGAGGTCCAGGTAGACTACATCCACAGGCCTCCCCACATCCACCAGGCGGGTCACCTGATCGTAGAAGGAGATCAGGTTGGTCAGGCAGGACCTGCCCTTCCTAAATCCATGCTGGCTAGGCCTGATCCCTTGGCAATCCTGTAAGTGCTGTGTTATTGCACTCAGGATGACCTGTTCCATGATCTTGCCTGGCACTGAGGTCAGGCTGACAGGCCTGTAATTTCCTGGATCATCCAACCGGCCCTTCTTAAGGATGGGCACCACATTGGCCAGCTTCCAGTCCTCTGGGACCTCTCCAGTGAGCCAGGACTGCTGGAAAATTATGGAGAGTGGCTTGGCCAGCTCGTCTGACAGCTCTCTCAGCACCCTAGGATGAATCCCATCTGGTCCCATGGACTTGTGGGGATCCAAGCTGCTAAGGAGAGTTCCAACCACCTCCTCATGGAACATAGGGAAACTGCAGCTCCCTGGCTCCTTCTGCCAGCTCTACAGGCCAGCTGTCAGGAAGACGCTCTGTCCTTCTAGTAAAAATTGAGGCAAAGAAGGTGTTAAGTATCTCTGCCTTTTCCTCATCCTTTGATACATTTCCCTCCATGTCAACTAAGGAGTGGAGGTTGTCCTTTCCCTTCCTCTTACTATTAATGTATTTATAGAAGGACTTTTTGTTGTCCTTCACAGTAGAGGCCAGTTTAAGCTCCAAGTGTGCTTTTGCCTCCCTAATTCTCTTCCTCCATGATTTGGCAACATCCTTAAACATTCTGTGGGTTGCCTCCCCTCTCTTCCAAAGGTGATACACCCTCTTTTTTTCCCTCAGTTCCATTAAAAGTTCATGAACCATCCAGGCTGGCCGTCTGCCCCGGCGGCTCATCTTCCGGCACATTGGCACAGCCTGTCCCTGAGCCTTCAACAATTCTTCATTGAAGTAGGTCCAGCTCTCCTGGACCCCTTTGTTTTTAAGGGCTTTATCCCAAGGAACCCTCTGAATTAGTTCCTTGAGTAACCCGAAGTCTGCCCTCCGGAAGTCCAGAGTGGAGGTCTTCTTGCTGCCCCTCTTGGCTTGACCAAAAACCGAGAATTCAATTATCTCGTGGTCACTGGACCCCAAACACCCTCCAACTACCACATCACCCACCAGTCCTTCCCTGTTGGTGAAGAGGAGGGTCAAGCATAGCCTTGCCCCTGGTAGGCTCTCGCAGCACCTGGGATAAGAAGCTGTCCTCCATGCATTCTAAGAACCTTCTAGACTGTCTCCACTCTGCTGTGTTGAGATCCCAGCAGATGTCAGGCAGGTTGAAGTCGCCCATGAGAACAAGGTCCGGAGATCTTGAGACAGCCCTAAGCTGCCTATAGAATGCTTCATCAACATCTTCCTCCTGGTTGGGTGGTCTATAACAGACTCCAACCAGGATGTCTGCCCTGCTGGTCTTCCCTCTAATTCCCTCCACAAGCATTCAACCCGATCGTCCCTAATCTCCATCTCAATGGCATCTAGTGCCTTCCTGATGTACAGTGCCACCCCTCCACCCCTTCTTCCTTGCCTGTCTCTCCTGAAGAGCTTGTAACCATCAATTGCAGCACTCCAGTCATGTGAGTCGTCCCACCACGTCTCTGTGATGGCAACTACATCATAATTTTCCTGCTGCATCAAGGCTTCCAGCTCCTCCTGTTTGTTACCCATGCTTCGTGCATTAGTGTACATGCACTTCATCTGGGCTGCTGGTTTCACCTCCGACTCTAGCTTGTCGCCCCCAGACTCTTGTCTGAGAGGACTATTTTCAGCCCCTTCCCCCTTCGAAACTAGTTTAAAGCCCTGTCGATGAGACCTGCCAATTCCCTTCCCAGGATCTTTTTACCTTTGGGGGACAGGCCGTTCTCATATAGTGATCTTTCCCCTTCTCTGGGACAGATGTACTCCATCTGTTGCCAGCTGGCCTGGTGCAGTAGAAAGTTTCCCAATATCAAAAAAACCAAAATTCTTTTGACTGCACCAGCCTCTAAGCCACTTGTTAACTATAGCTGCTGGCCTGTTCCTTACTGTATTCCCTCCTGCAGTTAAGGGTATTGATGAAAAAATTATTTGTGCCCCTGACCCCTCAACCAGGTCTCCCAGGGCCCTGAAGTCATCTTTGATAGCCCTGGGAGTTCTGGTTGCAACATCATCATTCCCTAACCGCATAACTAGTAAAGGGTAGTAGTCAGAGGGCTGCACCAGTCTAGGCAGCCTACTGGTAACATCATTAACTTGGGCTCCTGGCAGACAACAGAGTTCCCTATGAGATGGGTCAGGCCGACATACAGGGCCCTCCATTCCCCTCAGAAGGGAATCACCAATAACAATTACCCTCCTCTTTTTTTTGAGGGAACAGGTCCTGATGCCAGTGGAAGACTGTTTGACCTTAGGCTGCTTTGCCTTAGGCTGTTTAACCTTAGGCTGCTTAGCCTTAGGGAGAACCCCAGATGGTGTGTCCTCCGGCATCAGGACCACCTCACCCTCAATCTCCAGTGCTCCATATCTGTTTTCCAAGAGCAGCGGGGAAGGTGAGGGGAGGCAAGGAGGTTTAACTTTGCGTCTTTTGAGAGGAACCTGCGTCCATTCCCCTCTGCTTTTTGAATAACCAGCCTCTGCTGGGGGAGCCTGCAGAGCCTGCTTACTCCGATTCAACTCTTTCCTCTTCTGATTCACCTCTTTCCTCCTTTGGTCCATCTCCTTCCTCCTCTGGTTCATCTCTTTCCTACATTTCCTTACATTTCTAAGGCTCGCAAACTTATCCTTCAGTCTGGCCACCATATTAAGCAGATAGTCAACCTGCTCACACCTTATACAAGAGTTGCCCCCACTACCCTGCATCTCAAGTGCCAGGCTCCAGCATTCTCTACAGCCAGATACCTGGACAGCTACGTGCTTCTGTTCTACCTCGGTCTGGGTCGACACTGATTTTTTTAGGGAGATTTTGCTGCGAGTTACAACCATGGCTGTCCCTGTCCACAGCACCTACTGCCAATTTAAAAAAAAAAAAAAAAAAAAAAAAAAAAGGGACGGCGCGTGAGAGTACAAGGGAATACAGGGTGCCCGACGAAGAGAGCCCCCCGAGCCGCAGCTGTGCCTTTTAAATTCAGCCGCTCCCGCCGCTGGGATCACAAGTCTGCCCACGTGAAAGGGCGGCTGCTCCTTCCTCACGGCAAAACTCGGCAGCGATGGCGATTCCCGCAGCCCGAAAAGGAGAGCAGCGGCTGGTCCCCGGCGGTTGCTGGTCTTGGTGCTGTCCCGAGCGAGCTGCCCGACGAAGAGAGCCCGCTCGAGCCGCAGCTGTGCCTTTTAAATTCAGCCGCTCCCGCCGCTGGGATCACAAGTCTGACCATGTGAAAGGGCGGCTGCTCCTTCCTCACGGCAAAACTCGGCAGCGATGGCGATTCCCGCAGCCCGAAAAGGAGAGCAGCGGCTGGTCCCCGGCGGTTGCTGGTCTTGGTGCTGTCCCGAGCGAGCTGCCCGACGAAGAGAGCCCCCCGAGCCGCAGCTGTGCCTTTTAAATTCAGCCGCTCCCGCCGCTGGGATCACGAGTCTGACCACGTGAAAGGGCGGCTGCTTCTTCCTCGCGGCAAAACTCGGCAGCGATGGCGATTCCCGCAGCCCGAAAAGGAGAGCAGCGGCTGGTCCCCGGCGGTTGCTGGTCTTGGTGCTGTCCCGAGCGAGCTGCCCGACGAAGAGAGCCCCCCGAGCCGCAGCTGTGCCTTTTAAATTCAGCCGCTCCCGCCGCTGGGATCACGAGTCTGACCACGTGAAAGGGCGGCTGCTCCTTCCTCGCGGCAAAACTCGGCAGCGATGGCGATTCCCGCAGCCCGAAAAGGAGAGCAGCGGCTGGTCCCCGGCGGTTGCTGGTCTTGGTGCTGTCCCGAGCGAGCTGCCCGACGAAGAGAATTATACCTTGATAAAAGAGTCAGTCCATTTCTTCAAGCACTGAAAAGCAGTCATTTAGGCTGTCATCTTAGCCAGCAAATTAATTTCCTCAGGAGTGAAGTAAGAAAATGAGAACCATTTCAGTCAGCTCCAAGCACCCAGTAAACGCTTGCAGCCTTCACCCAAGTTGTGCATTCTACCACCCTTCCTTTAGGGAGAAAGGTCAGTCGTGTAGTACAAGCAAAATACTGTTGAGTCAGGACACCTGCAGTCCTGCCCGGGTTCTGAAACCAGGCAGCTGCAAGTCCTTGGCCGCGCTGCTGAGAGCTTGTGACTGCCTTTAGTCATCTGCAGAATGAAATGTTGGACGACGCTGCACCTGCGCGCGCAGGCAGAGCCTCAGCTTTGGAACAAAGGGGCTGCAGAGAGAGTGTGGCTCAGCCTGGGGGTGTTTAACGAAGCTGGGGCAGGTATTGAGTGTGGTTTGCAGCAGGAAAAGGTTATTCCTGCGAGCAGAGTTTGTTTTACCCAAGGTGGAGGATGTATCAACCCTAACAACAGGCAGAACGCTCCACCAGGAATGGGGTAGAGGCAGCGCAGCAAAGGTGCACACGTGGCCTTTGAATAAATGACTTTGTGTTTGCCTCTTGGAAAGGTTACCAAGAAAAAAACCACCCCAGCACACACAAATGCTTTCTGCTGAGCTGCTCATTATGGGATGGTGATGTTCTGCTGCACTACAACACACGGTGGATCTAATTATCCTAATAGAGTCAGTAGGGATGCACTAACTATATTGTCTCCAGTAGGTCACTAGCAGGAGCTCACTCTCCCTCTGTTGCACCAATTCTCTGCTGAAGCTGTGCAGCAGCACACTCTGATGGGCTGGCCGAGGAGCATCCCAAACAACCCAGGGGAAGAAACCATTGTCAGTCAAGTTGTGGTAGTAACAAGGAAAAGAGCACTTGAACCTAGCAGGCAGGAAATCACTTGCTGCATGCTGCTGAACTCAGCTGAGATGTCATCTGTGATCCTCAGATGATGAGATAAGCTGGCTGACATAAAATGGAAACAAAAGAGCTGGAAGGAACCTCTTCATGGTGTTGTAAGCCTCATAGGAAGAGCCTCTGACAAAGCCAGTGCACAAGGTGCTTTATTCTCCTAGGACTCCAGTTCTGGGCTCCCCAGTTCAAGAGAGACAAGAAGTGACTGGAGACAGTCCAGCAGAGGCTATAAAGAAGCTGAGGGAAGTGGAGCATCTCTGTGACAAGGAAAGGCTGAGAGACTTGGGGCTGTTTAGCCTGGAGAAGAGCAGACTGAGAGGGGATCTTCTCAATGCTGGTCAAGTTCTCAAGGGCAAGGACAAGAGGATAGGGCCAGACTCTTTTCAGTGGTGCCCAGGGATGGGACAAGGGGCAATGGGCACAAACTGGAACCCAAGAATTTCCATTTGAACATAAGACAATACTGCTTTCCTGAGGGTGCTGGAGCTCTGGACCAGGCTGCTCAGAAAGGTTATGGAGTCTCCTCTGGAGAGATTCCAAACCTGGACACAATACTACACAACTTGCTCTGGGTGATGCTGGTTTAGCAGAGGGGTTGAACAAGATGAACTCCAGAGGTCCCTTCCAATCCCTCCCACCCTGGGATGCTGTGACTGCCCATGCATTTGGCTGATAAAAGATTCCAGTATGTTCCATTTTTAAATGTACCTGCTTCTGAAGCCCTGTTATAGGTATTCCACAAAACCTCTAAGAAGAAAGGCTATGAGGAGTTATAATTAAGAAAATCTTTGGGGTTTCTCCCTTTTTTAATACGAAGTCATCCTTCAGCACCTCATTTTCTAGTCTGCAGAATGGAGACTTTAACCAGCTGGAAGCAAGAAGTATTCTGTGTAACTGCATGAACAATTTTATTCTTTCAGATGATGCTTGTAATTAATTTCTCTCTCTAAGTTGCCATACATGTCAGCCACCCTGGCCTGCTGTTGACGGATGAGGCATATTAGAAGGCTGCTTTCTAACAAGCTCTTGCAGAGGCACAAGCCTGGCAGGCTGGTACATGCGATGCCTTCTGAAACCCCAGGTGTGAAAGACGGACTTCATGGAGCACGCCATGGGGCTCAGCCCTGCCACTTGAGTTTCCAGTTGGGAAAGCACATTGTATCCCTAATCCTGCCTAATGCACAGTTTGGCTTCAGGGACTCTCAGCAAGAAGGTATGTTTTTTCTGCTGATAAGGCATTCACAGCTATAGGTTTTTGTCTTTGAAACGGCCTTGATGTACAAGGAGTCAGAAGTGTCTTCATTAATAAAATTAGTAAAAAATATTCTCTTGGAAATGCATAAACTGCAGGCGGATGATGGTCTCTTCTCCCAGGCAACCAGTACCAGAACAAGAGGACACAGTCTCAGGCTGCACCAGGGGAGGTTTAGGTTGGATGTTAGGAAGAAGTTCTATACAGAGAGAGTGATTGCCCATTGAAATGTGCTGCCCGGGGAGGTGGTGGAGTCACCATCATTGGAGGTGTTCAGGAGGAGACTTGATGGGGTGCTTGGTGCCATGGGTTAGTTGTTTAGGTGGGTTGGATTGGTTGATGGGTTGGACACGATGATCTTGAAGGTCTCTTCCAACCTGGTTTTGTTTATTCTATTCTTTATTCTAAGTTTATTCTAACACACAAGAAAACTGGGTCACAGGGAAACTGACAAATGCTCATAGTAACTGGTGTCCTCTGATAACACAGCCTACAATATAAAGTTATAAAGTTACAAAGTTATTGTTCTGGGCTTCCTAAGGAATACTGTTCTCATTTTTGGCTGTTTCGCTACTCTAATTCTTACAGCACAAGAAGCACAAGGAAGTTGTGAGGAGTAGCATTGCCAGGTCATGCCAAGAGGGCTTCTAAGAGACCTTCTAAGAGAACTCCTCCCAAACATCAAGTGAGAAACAAGAAACCTCATTTCTTACAGGAACCTCTACAGCAGACACAACAGCTGAAATCTTTATTGCAGAACCCTCTAAAAATTCAAATTATGGTTTTAGCATCAAAATGGAAATAGGTAAGAGCCAGCAACAGCATCTTTTTTTAGTTCCCCTGGGAAGCTTTTCTGTTACTCATTGCTTTCAGGCTGCATGCAATTCCCCATCTTGCTTGAAGCAAACGAGCAGCACAAGGCAAGGCTTGAAAGGAATAAGAGCTCCATTCCAGCAAAGGACCCACTCGCCTCACCAGCATGACTCATCACCCAGCAGCATGACCCAGCTCTCTCCAGCCCTGTGCTGGGTGTTCAAAGCAATTGTTCCCTCCACCTAAAACATAAGGGTCATGTTCTCAGCAGAATATCAAATAGAGAAAAATCAATCATTTACCTCATTCTTTTAGTTGCCATTTGCAAGAAAAGATATTCCCTGCATTTACACAGCCAGGACGCTCGGAGCTGAAATGTCATTTAAACCATTCCAAGCAGAAATTACTTTCAATTCCAGAGATCCTGACAAGGTGCAATGCCCTAAACAAATGTTGCCAAAACACAAAAGAAACAAAAAAAACACCCCAGATGGATACCACATGCATCTGCTGAAAGCAAACACAACCTTGCCCAGGATAAAAAACTTCATAAATAATAAAATAAAGCCCTGAATACTTCTGACTTGACTAAGAGGATTACACAAGGGGTTTATGAAGACATTTACACCAGGACTGACAAGAGTACAGTAGCACTATAACCACCCATGTAACCACAGTACCTAGAGCACCCATTCCTCTGGCAATTGCTTTCAAACACCAAGAGAAAAATGCTGTCCACGCAGGGCACCGGCCTCATCTGGCAGGAGGGAAAAGGTGCTGCCACAGGGTGACAACAGCACTGTTATAGCCAGCAATGCTCATGTCCTCAACACCAAGTCCCAAGTAAAGGAGTGGATTCCAAAGATAAGGGGAATAAAAAGGTGTAATGCCACAACTCCTGTGGTAATGCATCACGGTGCACAGCTCTGCAGTCCTCAGTATAATAACGACATGGACCTGTTGGAGTGGCTCCAGAAGAGGCCACAAAAATGATGCAAGGATTGCAATCCCTCTGCTGTGAGGACAGGTTGAGAGATTTGGGGTTGTTCAGCCTTGAGAAGAGAAGAACCCAGGGAGACTTTCCTGTGGCCTTTCAGTACTTGAAGGGGTCAGTGAAAAAACAAAAGCTAGGGACAGACTTTTTAGCAGGGCCCATCGTGACAGGACAAGGGGTGATGGTTGTAAACTAAAAGAGGGGAGATTCAGACTAGAAAGAAATAAGAAGTATTTTGCATTGAGGGTAGTGAGAGACTGGCCCAAGTTGCCCAGAGAGGTGACAGATAACCCATCCCTGAAAACATTCTAGGTCAGGTTGTATGAGACTTTGAGCAATTTGATCTAGTTGCTGATGTCCCTGCATACTGCAAAGGGGTAAGACTAGATGACCTCTGGAGATCCCTTCCCACCCAAATCATTCTGTGATACTGTTATATTATAACACCTTGGCATGGGGCTTCTTCCTTACAGACTCCCACATTAAGATGTAGTTACTCAAGTGAAGGAAAAAAAAGTCTCCAAGCTCTGACACTTGGATCTCACGGTACCCTAGCATCAGCATCATCACCCTTGGTAAATTTAAGTCAAAATGCAGTTGGAAAATGCATGAGGAGACTGGTTATACAGCCTAGTAATTGCAGGGGTGGATGTGGATGTGAACTATATGACCTTGAAAGATCTCTTCCAACCCAAACTCTCCTGTGATTCTATAGCATTAACGTGAAATCATATCCTATAAATGTCATGGATTTAAAACCAAGTTTGAAGTTTGAAACAAGACAGAGCAATGTACCATCACTTTGTTCCTTGGTGCAGCTGTATCAGCCACAAACAATACTTCTAAGTCATAAAGTGTCCGGCATAAGCAGGGTGGAACTGTGAACTACTCCCCACCGATGAGCTTGTGTATCCACACTCTCCTTGAAGAGTAATTGCTCAGCTGACCAGCTTTACTCAAGCTGCACTTGAAGAAAACTCCTTCCCTTCCACTCAGGGTTCTCAGCGTGCACCCAGCAGCCTCCCCTCACGCCATGCTTGTCGATAAAGCGATGTTCAAATGCAAAACCAGGTTTTTCAAAGATGCTAATTGCTGGCAGTGTCTTAATGGCTTCATTAGAAATTAGACCTCTCCATCAACACCAGAGATCAGGCCAGAGTATGTCAAGGAAAAGTAAACATTTGGTTCTTTTATTTAGAAAGGTATTCCTTCTTTAGGTATTGCCATAGTGATAGAGGCAGAGAGGAGGACTCAAGGATCACGGTATTTCAAAGTATTGTTATTAAATAGCCACATCTCAATGAGCAGCAGAGATTGTTCAATACAAAAGTATCCATTTTCTGGCAGAAGCATCACCAAACAGCAAGGACGTTAAGCTGCTACTCTGCCACGACTCACTCTGCCGGTTTAGGGTTGAATTAGGCTGTTCGGTGGGCAGCCCTCTCGGGACAGCACCAAGACCAGCAGCCGTCAGGGACCATTCGCTGCTCTCCATCTCGGGCTGTGGGAATTGCCAGCACCGTGCAGATTCCTGTGCATGCTGTGAGGCTAGGAGGAGCCGTCTTTTCACGTGGTGGAGACTAGTGATCCCAGCATTGGGAGTGGCTTATTTTAAGGGGGTTTGCTGCAGCTTGCGGGGGTTCTGTTCGGCAGGCAGCCCGTATTCTCTTGTACTCTCTCGTGCTCTCACGCGCCGCCCCACTTTTTCTAATTTTTCATTTTGTGTGTGCAGTAGGTGCTGTGGCCAGGGACAGGGATGGTTGTAACTCGCTGTGACCGTTTGAGACTGTCCCCTTAAGAAAGGGAATATGGTGGACGGAAGTTGATAAACGAAAAGAAGGATCTAAACTAATTTCATTGGTAGAGTGGGAGGAAGCACCTTCTAAACTGGGAGTGCAGAAGGGTATCCTGGGCATTCCGGCACTTTATCTTCAGTCTTTCTTCCGCTTCTCCTTCGGGCAGCAGCTTGCAGCTCCTGGGCTTTCGGCCAAGGCTTTGGCCTTGAAAATTCAAACTGATAAGGCCTGTATTAACTGCTTTCCAATTAACACAACTGCTTCTAACCTTTTTTCTCTTTCTCTCTCTTTCTAACCCGCTCTGGGGAAAAGGGGGAGAGTGGAGGTGGGGAACCCCCTCAGCAGAGGGGGGAACTCTCATTTCTGTGTTACTTTATTGAATACTATGTATATATTGTAAATATTGTAAATTTGTATATATTTCCCTGTGTTTCCCTGCTTTGAAAATATACAGCATCCCATTGCTTTGCTAATTCAGCTGTGAGGGTTTTTTTTCCCTTTCCCTTCAATTTTTCCTTCCCTTTACTTTGCAGGGGGGAGGGAGGAGGCTTTTTGCCCTTACCCTTCCAACCCTACGACACTCGCAGCAAAAACTCCCTAAAAAAATCAGTGTCGACCCAGACTGAGGTAGAACACAAGCAAGTAGCCGTCCAGGTATCTGGCTGTAGAGAATGCTGGAGCCTGGCTCTTGAGATGCAGGGTAGTGGGGGCAACTCTTGCATAAGGTGTGAGCAGATAGACTATCTGCTTAATCTGGTGGCCAGACTGAAGGATGAGGTTGCTAGCCTTAGAAATGTAAGGGAATGTAGGAAAGAGATGAACCAGAGTAAGCAGGCTCTGCAGGCTCCACCAGCAGAGGCTGGTTATTCAAAAAGCAGAGGGGACTGGACACAGGTTCCTCTCAAAAGACACAAAGTAAAACCTCCTTGCCTCCCCTCACCTTCCCCGCTACTCTTGGAAAACAGGTATAGGGCACTGGAGATCGAGGGTGAGGTGATCCTGATGCCGGAGGACACACCATCTGGGGTTCTCCCTGAGGCTAAACAGCCTAAGGCAAAGCAGCCTAAGGTTAAACAGCCTTCCCCTGACATCAGGACCTGCACCCTCAAAAAAAAGAGGAGGGTGATTGTTATTGGTGATTCCCTTCTCAGGGGAATGGAGGGCCCCATATGTCAGCCAGACCCATCTCATAGGGAACTCTGTTGTCTGCCAGGAGCCCAAGTTGATGATGTTACCAGTATCACAGTATCACAGTATCACTTAGGTTGGAAAGGACCTCGAGGATCATCGAGTCCAACCTATCAACACAGACCCCATGACTAGACCATGGCACCAAGTGCCACGTCCAATCTCCCCTTGAACGCCTCCAGGGTCGATGACTCAACCACCTCCCTGGGCAACCCGTTCCAATGACGAATTACTCGCTCGGTGAAGAACTTCCTCCTCACCTCGAGTCTAAACCCCCCCTGGCGCAGCTTGAGACTGTGTCCCCTTGTTCTGGTGCTGGTTGCCTGGGAGAAGAGGCCAACCCCTTCCTGGCTACAACCACCCTTCAGGTAGTTGTAGAGAGCAATGAGGCCACCCCTGAGCCTCCTCTTCTCCAGGCTAAACAATCCCAGCTCCCTCAGCCTCTCCTCATAGGGCTTGTGTTCAAGGCCCTTGTTGCCCTTCTCTGGACACGCTCAAGTGTTTCGATGTCCTTCTTAAACTGAGGGGCCCAGAACTGGACACAGTACTCAAGGTGTGGCCTAACCAAAGCAGAGTACAGGGGCACTATGACCTCCCTGCTCCTGCTGGCCACACTATTCCTAATGCAGGCCAGGATGCCATTGGCCCTCCTGGCCACCTGGGCACACTGCTGGCTCATATTCAGGTGGCTGTCGATCAGCACACCCAGGTCCCTCTCTGTTTGGGAGCTCTCCAGCCACTCTGACCCCAGCTTATAGCTCTGCATGGGATTGCTGTAGCCCAAGTGCAGCACTCGGCACATGGACTTGTTGAATGCCATCCCATTGGACTCTGCCCATCTGTCCAGTATATCGAGGTCCCTCTGCAGAGCCTTTCTACCCTCTAACTGACTAACATCTGCCCCTAACTTTGTGTCATCTGCAAACTTGCTGATGACTGACTCTACCCCTTCATCCAGATCATCAATGAATATGTTGAAGAGGACAGGGCCCAGCACTGATCCCTGGGGGACACCACTGGTGACTGGCCACCAGCTGGATGTGGCACCGTTCACTACCACTCTCTGGGCCCGGCCCTCCAGCCAGTTCCTAACCCAGCACAGAGTGTAATGGTCCAATCCACGGGCTGACAGCTTAGTCAGCAGTTTGCTGTGGGGGACGGTGTCAAAGGCCTTGCTGAAGTCCAGGTAGACCACATCCACAGGCCTCCCCACGTCCACCAGACGGGTCACCTGATCATAGAAGGAGATCAGGTTGGAGAGGCAGGATCTGCCCTTCCTAAATCCATGTTGGCTGGACCTGAGCCCTTGGCCATCCTTCAGGTGCGCAGTTATTGCCGCCAGGATAATCTGCTCCATCACTTTCCCTGGCACTGAGGTCAGGCTGACTGGCCTGGAGTTTCCAGGTTCCTCCATCCGACCCTTCTTGTGGATGGGGACCACATTGGCCAGTTTCCAGTCATCTGGGACCTCACCTGTGAGCCAGGACTGGAGGAAAATGGTGGAGAGTGGCCTAGCTAGCACATCTGCCAGCTCTCTCAGCACCCTAGGATGGATCCCATCCGGTCCCATGGACTTGTGAATATCCAAGTGGCTCAGCAGGTCCCGAACTAATTCCTCATGGATTTCCGGGGCACTACACTGCTCCCCGACCCCATTGCCCAGCTCAGGAAGCCACTCGTCCTGAAATCCTGCCTTGCTGTTAAAAATTGAGGCAAAGAAGGTGTTCAGGACCTCAGCCTTTTCCTCATCTTCGGTCACCATGTTCCCCTCCAGGTCCAATAAGGAGTGGAGGTTCTTCCTGCCCTTATTCTTATTGTTAATATATTTATAAAAATGCTTTTTATTGTCTTTGACTGAGGTGGCCAGCTTCAGTTCCAGCTGGGCCTTTGCCTCCCTAATTTTATTCGTACATAATCTAACAGCTTCCTTGAACATACCTCGAGAAGCTTTCCCCTCCTTCCAAATTGATACAGCCTCTTCTTCCCCCTTAAATCCTCCAGGAGCTGCTTGCTCATCCAGGCCGGTCGCCTTCCCCGCCGGCTTGCCTTCCGGCACGTGGGAACCGCCAATTCCTGTGCCTTCAAGAGCTCCTGTTTGAAGTAGGTCCAACCCTCCTGAACCCCTTGGTTCATGAGGGCTGGTACCCAGGGGACTTTGCAGACAAGTTTCTTAAACAGGCTGAAGTTCGCCCTTCGGAAGTCCAAGGTGAAGGTTCTGTTGGTGCTCCTCCCTATCTCCCTGCATATTGAAAACTTCACTATCTCGTGGTCACTGCACCCTAGGCAGCCTCCCACAATCACGTCTCCCACCAGCCCTTCCCTATTGCAGAACAGCAGGTCAAGCAGAGCCTGTCCCCTGGTAGGCTCGCTTAACAGCTGTGTCAGGAAGCAGTCCTCCATTCGCTCCAGGAATCTTCTGGACTGCCTCCTCCCTGCTGAATTAAGTTCCCAGCAGATATCTGGGAGGTTGAAGTCACCAACAAGGACAAGATCTGATGATCTTGAGACAGCCTCCAGTTGCTTGTAGAACAACTCATCAGCCTCCTCATCCTGGTTGGGTGGTCTGTAACAGATTCCAATCAGGATGTCAGACTTGTTAGGCTGTCCTCTGATTTTGACCCACAGGCTCTCAACTACCTCATCTTCCACCTCAAGTTGTGAAGGTTGCCTAGCCTGGTGCAGCCCTCTGACTACTATCCTTTACTAGTTATGCAGTTAGGGAATGATGATGTTGCAACCAGAACTCCCAGGGCTATCAAAGATGACTTCAGGGCCCTGGGAGACCTGGTTGAGGGGTCAGGGGCACAAATAATTTTTTCATCAATACCCTTAACTGCAGGAGGGAATACTGTAAGAAACAGGTCAGCAGCTATAGTCAACAAGTGGCTTAGAGGCTGGTGCAGTCAAAAGAACTTTGGGTTTTTTGATGTTGGAAAACTTTCTCCTGCAGCACGTCAGCTGGCAACAGATGGAGTACATCTGTCCCGGAGACGGGGAAAGGTCACAGTATATGAGAATGGCCTGTCCCCCAAAGGTAAAAAGATCCTGGGAAGGGAATTGGCAGGTCTCATCGACAGGGCTTTAAACTAGTTTTGAAGGGGGAAGGAGCTGAAACTAGTACCCTCAGGCAAGAGTCTGGGGGTGATAAGCTAGAGTCGGAGGTGAAACCAGCAGACCAGCTGCAGTGCATGTACACTAATGCACGAAGCATGGGTAACAAATAAGAGCAGCGGGAAGCTTTGTTGCAGCAGGAAAGTTATGATGTAGTTGCCATCACAGAGACGTGGTGGGACGACTCACATGACTGGAGTGCTGCAATTGACGGCTACAGGCGCTTCAGGAGAGACAGGCAAGGAAGAAGGGGTGGAGGGGTGGCCCTGTACATCAGAGGGGCACTAGATGCCATTGAGATGGAGATTAGGGATGATCGGGTTGCGTGCTTGTGGGTAAGAATTAGAGGGAAGACCGGCAGGGCAGACATCCTGGTTGGAGTCTGTTATAGACCACCCAACCAGGAGGAAGATGTTGATGAAGCTTTCTATAGGCAGCTTAGGGCTGTCTCAAGATCTCCGGACCTTATTCTCATGGGCGACTTCAACTTGCCTGACATCTGCTGGGATCTCAACACAGCAGAGAGGAGACAGTCTAAGAGGTTCTTAGAGTGCATGAAGGACAGCTTCTTATCCCAGGTGCTGCGAGAACCTACCAGGGGCAAGGCTATGCTTGACCCTCCTCTTCACCAATAGGGAAGGGCTGGTGGGTGATGTGGTGGTCGAAGGGTGTTTAGGGGCCAGTGACCACAAGATAATTGAATTTTCGGTATTTGGTTAAGCTAAGAGAGGTAGCAAGAAGACCTCCACTCTGGACTTCCGGAGGGTAGACTTCAGGCTACTCAAGGAACTAATTCAGAGGGTTCCTTGGGATAAAGCCCATAAAAACAAAGGGGTTCAGGGGGGCAGGACCTGCTTCAAGGAAGAACTGTCGAAGGAGCAGGGACAGTCTGTGCCAACGTGCCGAAAGATGAGCCACCGGGGCACACTTTTAATAGAACTAAGGGGAAAAAAAGAGGGTGTATCATCTTTAGAAGGTGAGGCAACCCACAGAATGTTTAAGGATGCTGCCAAATCATGTAGGAAGAAAATTAGGGAGGCAAAAAGCACATTTGGAGCTTAGACTGGACTCGGCTGTGAAGGACAACAAAAAGGTCTTCTATAAATATATTAATAGCAAGAGGAAGGGCAAGGACAACCTCCACTCCTTGGTTGACATGAAGGGAAATGTTGTATCAAAGGATGAGGAAAAGGCAGAGGTACTTAACACCTACTTTGCCTCAATTTTTACTAGCAGGACAGAACGTCTTCCAGACAGCTGGCCTGCAGAGCTGGCAGAAGGAGCCAGGGAGCTGCATAGTTTCCCTATGTTCCATGAGCAGGTGGTTGGAGCTCTCCTCAGCAGCTTGGATCTCCACAAGTCCATGGGACCAGATGGGATCCATCCTAGGGTGCTGAGAGAGCTGGCAGATGAGCTGGCCAAGCCACTCTCCATCATTTTTCAGCAGTCCTGGCTCACTGGAGATGTCCCAGAAGACTGGAAGCTGGCCATCGTGGTGCCCATCCATAAGAAGGGCCGGTTGGATGAGCCAGGGAATTATAGGCCTGTCAGCCTGACCTCAGTACCAGGCAAGATTATGGAACAGGTCATCCTGAGTGCATTAACACAGCACTTATAGGATGGCCAAGGGATCAGGCCTAGCCAGCATGGATTTAGGAAGGGCAGGTCCTGCCTGACCAACCTGATCTTCTACAAGCAGGTGACCTGCCTGGTGGATGTGGGGAGACCTGTGGATGTGGTCTACCTGGACCTCAGCAAGGCCTTTGACACCGTCCCCCATAGCAAACTCCTGGCCAAGCTGTCAGCCCATGGCTTGGATGGGAGCACACTGCATTGGGTTAGGAACTGGCTGGATGGCCGAGCCCAGAGAGTGGTGGTGAATGGTGCCACATCCAGCTGGCGGCCAGTCACTAGTGGTGTGCCCCAAGGATCAGTCCTGGGCCCCATGCTCTTTAACATCTTTATTGATGATCTGGATGAGGGCATTGAGTCCATCATCAGTAAATTTGCTGATGACACCAAGCTGGGGGCAAGAGTTGATCTGCTGGAGGGTAGAGAGGCTCTGCAGAGGGACCTCGACAGGCTGGACAGATGGGCAGAGTCCAACGGCATGAGATTTAACACATCCAAGTGCCGGGTTCTGCACATTGGCCACAGCAACCCCATGCAGAGCTACAGGCTGGGGTCAGAGTGGCTGGAAAGCAGCCAGGTAGAGAGGGACCTGGGGGTACTGGTCGATGGTAGGCTGAACATGAGCCTGCAGTGTGCCCAGGCAGCCAAGAGGGCCAATGGCATCCTGGCCGGCATCAAGAACAGTGTGGCCCGCAGGAGCAGGGAGGTCATTCTGCCCCTGTACACTGCACTGGTTAGGCCACACCTCGAGTACTGTGTCCAGTTCTGGGCCCCTCAGTTTAGGAAGGATGTTGACTTGCTGGAACGAGTCCAGAGAAGGGCAACGAAGTTGGTGAGGGGTTTGGAACACAAGCCCTATGAGGAGAGACTGAGGGAGCTGGGATTGCTTAGCCTGGAGAAGAAGAGACTCAGGGGTGACCTTATTGCTCTCTACAACTACCTGAAGGGAGGTTGTAGACAGGCGGATCTTGGTCTCTTCTCCCAGGCAGCCAGTACCAGAACAAGAGGACACAGTCTCAGGCTGCACCAGGGGAGGTTTAGGTTGGATGTTAGGAAGAAGTTCTATACAGAGAGAGTGATTGCCCATTGGAATGGGCTGCCTGGGGAGGTGGTGGAGTCGCTGTCATTGGAGGTTTTCAGGAGGAGACTTGATGGGGTGCTTGGTAGCACGGGTTCGTTGTTTAGGTGGGTTGGATTGGTTGATGGGTTGGACGCGATGATCTTGAAGGTCTCTTCCAACCTGGTCTATTCTATTCTATTCTATTTTATTCTATTCTATTCTATTCTATTCTATTCTGTTCTGTCGTAAAAGGTGGAGTGCTGTCTACAAAGGATCATTTGGCAGTTTAAACATGGGGTTATAAATCAGAAAAATCTTGGATCTGGTTTCAGTCTTGCCATAAACATCCACAAGATCCTGAGAAAGTCCAGTCAAGCCAAATCAGAAGAACACTTTCTTGAGAGTAATTCTGTGGTAGGAGCCAACTGCAGCACTTGTACCACATAGATACATCCTAATGTATCATCCAAACTTAAGAAAGACATTAACTTGTTGCAGTGGGCCCAGGGGATGCCACAAAAATGATGGGAGGGCTGGAATCCCTCTGCTGTTGAGGACAGGCTGAGACAGTTGGGGTTGTTCAGCTTAGAGAAGGCTTCAATGTGGCCCTTCAGTACTTAAAGGGGCCTGTAAGAGAGATGGGGACAGACTTTTGAGCAGGGCCTGTGAAGGATGATTGTTTTAAACTAAAAGAGGGGAGATTCAGACTAGGTATACAGAAGAAACTGTTCACACTGAAGTTGACAAGATACTGTGGCCCAGGTTGCCCACAGAGGTGGTAGATGTCCCAACACTGGAACCATGTCTGGTTGGACAGGGCTTTGAGCAACCTGCTCTAGTTGCAGCTGTCCCTTGCTCACAGGCCAGGGGTTGGACTAGAGGACCTTAAAAGGTACCTTCCAACCTAAAGCATTCCATGATCTTATAATTACATCCAATTACACTAATGTGTGAAATGGGTGGCTCCCAGGGCTTGCTTGTGGAGACATCCTGACTTTTCTCAGTTTTTCAGAAAGTATCGTATTTAGGTGGCCAAAGCATTTCGATTCCAAGGTCTTCTCATCACTCTTCTGTAATTCAGCTTTTTCAGAAAAATATTTGCAGATTTGATGGCTGAAAGCTGTGCCTCAGAAGTTGGTTTGGAATTCTTTTCCTTTTTGTTTGAAGGAGTGTCCCAGGGAAGGGGGAATCCCACACCAAACCTCTAACAGCCCCACAGAGCCTGTGTGAAGCTAACAGCTCAATTTCAGGAGCTGGCCTTGAACTCCAGGGCCCTTTAATGTATGGAACAGGAATGGTAGCATCTTCATATCTCACAAGAAATACTAAAGAGAAATTCAAATTGCTTTAGGGGTTTTGAAGCTCAGCAACCCAAGCTACAAAGACTATAGAAAAAAACAATGAAACAATTAATTCAGAGCCACAATTTCAGTACCAGACCATACAATGCATGATGAAAATAGGAAAAACACCTCAGCCAGCAAGCAAAGCTCAACCAAAATCCATCCTTTGCTGTATGAGATGTGTCCTGATCCAACAAAACCAAGATATAATTGCCCAACAGTATTTACAGGCATCAAAGTAGTGCCAGACAAGCAAAAAACCCTGGTTTTTCTGCACTGCAAAGGCAGTAACACCATTTAGGCAACAGTTTTAAAGTACATTCTTAAATATTTAGACCTCTACAGCATGAACATAAATTACTCATTGGGGACAGGCTGCAAGTGAATGTTGCTTAATGGGTATCACCAACTTCAATAAATTAAGCTTACATGAAAAATAGTTAATAATGTTCACGCTGGCTATTATAACACTTCCTGCTACTTATGCAGCACATATTAAAGAAGTGCCTATGTAGTAGCTGAACAAATTCCCATTAAAGCACAAACACAAATGCCGTATTTTACAATTATGTGGATACAGTGACTGCTCTGTTTGCCCAGCTAATGGCTGATTTCTCGAAGTGTCTATTGTGAAACACAGGCAGCTCACCCAAAGCCATTTTCATAACAAAAGACTAACTATTGAAATATTATTTCCTCCAAACTCTTGGTAAGTGATTGTAGCTGCATAAGACCCATAGTCCAACATGTATTCATGCTAACAGTAAAGTGAAGCTAGAAGTGAAATAGTACAAAAAACATTAGTTTCAGCCATTTTCTCTGATTTCCTTACTATAAATATACAGTAAAAATTCACTCAAATATTTATCTCAGCTCTTCGTGCCTATATATTACTGATATACTTCTAGTCTGAAAATCCTTTAGCACTAGCATGCCAGCAATAAACAGGCTACAGTCACAGAATCCCAGCATGGTGGGGGTTGGAAGGGATCTCTGGAGATTATCTAGTTCAACCCCCCTGCTAAAGCAGAGACACTGACAGCAGGTTGCTCAGGATCGTGTCCAGACAGGTCTGGAATCTCTCCATCAAAGGAAAATCCACAGCCTCACTGGGCAGCCTGTTCCAGGGCTCCAGCACTCCCCAAGCCAAGTTTTTTCTCATGTTCAGATGGAACTTCCTGGGTTCCAGTTTTGTGCCTGTTGTACCTTTCATATCCCTGGGCACTACTGAAAAGAGTCTGGCCCCATCTTCCTGAACCCCATCCTTCAGCTATCAACAAGCATTGAGAGGATTCCCCTCTCAGTCTTCTCCAAGCTAAGCAGCCCCAGGTGTCTCAGCCTTTCCTCAAGCTATATAAGATCTTACATGACGTCATCTAAGTCTGCCTCTATATACAACAAGGATTATTTGAATGTAAGGGCAGTTGAACACAGCTTGGGTGTATCAGCTCAGGAATCAAAGCAAGCAAAATGCAGACCACACATATTATTAAGTATTATGTTTACAGGACCACCATATATTTATCATGTTCCACCACATCTCAGAGGTAAGACAAGAAATTACAAATATACTTGAATCATGGCAATGCTTCCCCAAGTAGCTTATTTGTTTGTTTAGTTTCAGGCACAATAGGAGCTTGGGATAATTCAGGTTGCCTGTTACTAGCTCATTATAAATACTAATTACTGCTATTACTTACTAAATGTTTATTTGAGTTAACCTATAATGCAAGCCAAGAGGCCTTCTCAATTCTATCTCGGAAGCCCAGCAGGAGTTGTGATTCCAAAGCAAGTGAGAAGACAGCATTTTACAGACAGTTTCTTCTCTTCAACAAGTACTAGATTTTTAGGGAGAATTCCAGTCCTTGGTTGCACCAAAAGTCCTCCAGAAGGACATGTTGAGAGAAGTAACTCACCCAGGTTGGTAGCACAAGGATAACTCTGAGGAGGGCAAAGCAGGCAGAGAGAAGGGGGTGGTAAATTCAACTCTTTTCTCTTTAAAGGGAGTGCTTTGGATTAAATTACCTTAGTAATGTTTTGCAGTTACATTCAGGTGTTCTGCAATCAGCTAATTAATCCTTGATACAGGGAAGTGACATACTTCTTAATCTTTTGGAGGCATAAAATCAAAGCAAGAAGATAAGCAACTTACCTAAGCAGAAGGAAAAAAGAGAGAACAGGTTTCGAGCCATCTCGAACCAGCAAAACATAAAATGTTCTTTAGCAAGGAGAAGTAATCACCACTTTGTTCAGACCCTTCTGTACAGACTTAACAGCTAATATTCTGATAATTCTTTTTATCATTTCACAGCACAAATGACTGAAATTGGTACTAAAAATGAGGCCTGGGAGCTCTACCCACCAGTGAGCAAGATAACCATGACAAGAAACAGCAGTACCTAGTGATTTCAACCCAGCTAGCTTCTATGTTTCTGAGTTCTGCTTCTGTAGTAAATCTGTGCCTGTGCATCAGCCAGGCAAGTCTCTGAGCATACTGATTTTTCTCCCATGTGAGATTTCTTCTAGGTCATTTCAGAGGTGAAAAAAAAGGAATAAAACAATAATTTTAAAAAAAGGACTTTTATATTTTGTTCATGAGGATGAGGTTCAAACGAGCCAGGTACACAAAAAAACCTGGGCTATATTCAAAGAGCTTACAGAGATAAGACTTTTCATAACATTTTCAGGGACCTTGAACTGAGTGTGTGGTAGCTTATACAGCAAAGAAGGAAATTAGTCTGGAATAAACAAAGCTTGGTTTCAATACTCAGGAAGAAAAAAAATCAAATAATAATCTCTGGAAACGCAACTGACTCCAGGAGAGGAGAAAGATCAGACTCATTTTTTACAATCTCCTGGGAACAGGGGGTGGAAAAAGCCTGAGGCTCAGACAAGGAATCTTACCAACACAAATGTATAGCCAGTGATGCCTGACCTTTCTACACAAGTGATCTGATCCCCCTGTGAAGCATCGAGGCACCTTCCCCCAGGTGCCACACTGTGTTACCCTGTTGCTCTCAAGACCATATTATAAGAATTTAAAGAACCAGCTGAATGTAACCTCTGCCACCACCTGAAGGAAAAAAGCATCAAATCCTTTAAATACGTTAGAGTCAAAAGGACTGATACTTCCACTCCCCTCTGCAAGCAAATGACCATCCTGTCATGGATAGATCAATCTACTAACATCCTATTAGCATATTCACAGAATGACAGAATGATCTGGATGGGAAACGACGTTCAAAAGTCATCTAGTCCAACCCCCCTACAGTGAGCAGGGGCAGCTTCAACTACAGCATGTTGCTCCCTCCAACCTGACTTGGGTTCCGGGGACAGAGCATCTACCACCTCTCTGGGTAACCTGAGCCAGTGTATCACCACCCTCAGTGTAAAACATTTCTTCCTCATTTCTAGTCTTCTGAATCTTCCTCTTTTAGTTTAAAACCATCACCCCTTGTCCTGTCACAATAGGCCCTGCTAAGATGTCAGCCCCTACATTTCTTATGGGTCTCCTTTAAATACTGAAGGACCACAAGAAGGTCTCCCTGGTCTCTCTTCTCTTCTCCAGGCTGCCAACTCTCTCGTTCTGTCCTTGCAGCAATGTTGCTCCAGCACTCAGATAATTTTTGTGTCCCTCCTTTGGATCCACTCCAACTGGTCCATGTGTTTCCTGCACTGAGGATGCCAGAGCAGGACACAGCACTGCAGGGGGTGGGGAGTGGGGGTGTGTCTCACCAGAGAAGAGCAGAGGGGCAGAATCCTCTCCCTCAGCCTGCTGGGCCACACTGCTTTGGATGCATCCCAGAGACAATCGGCTTCTGGGCTGCAAGCGCACACTGCCAGCTCACGTCCATCACCCATCAGCATCCCCAAGTCCTTCTCAACAGAGCTGCTCTCTATCCCTTCACCTCCTAGACAGGATTGATAGTGGACAGTTGCCTCAACTCAGGTACAAGAACTTGCACGTTTGCAAGATCATCTCCTTTTCACTGCTCAACAAGAAAGAAGCATCACCTCTTCTACTCTCTTGTGTTTGTATTCTCCACCATGACCCTGTTGAGGATTGTTTTGAGCAAGAGGGGCCTTGGGTCCCAGGAACGCCTGTGCAATTCAGGCCTTGAAGAATTCTCTGTTGATAATATAGTGGCGCAGTAAGAGATGTGAGAAAGTGCTGATTGCTTGGTATGCTGAAGTCCAGCTGCCCCTGAGAAGGGAGGCAAGCAAGATAAGGAGGAGGCGAGATCTGGGGAAGAGAGCAATTAGGCCGGATAGAAGAATTCCACAGAGTTGTGAAAACAATGATGTAACCTTTTAGAGAGCAACCAATAATATGTTGCCAAGTGGGCATAATTATAGCAAACTGTATATAAGATATGTCTGATGCTCAATAAAGTTGGATTCCGCTGATCAAATTGGTCGAATAGCGGCCCCTTCTTGCGGAAAATGGCGCTCGAACACGGGACCCTAATGAAGACAAAGGTTAGGGTCTAAGAAGTTCTTCGGGACTTGGGAGATTCGGAGTAAGCCTGGAGGCAAGAAGAAGTCTGGCCCGGGATAGCAGTACCGGAGGCTGCAAGAAAAGGAAAGACAGCCTTGGAGCCAAAGACGCTGTAGAGCCTGGAACTGCTTAAACGAGGACTGTGCGCACAGGTACTAACGTTTAAATATGGAAACTGACGTTTAAATACGGAAACTAACGTTTAAATACGGATATGGATAGGTAGGCAGCGTATTTAAGTGCTTTTTAGAAAAGCGTAAGGCGGAGATATCGTCTAAAGTAATGCCTGGACTTTTGGCCCATGGATCCGCTTTAGGGCATTTCCCTAGCGGAGATAGTTATTTTGATGAAGCTTGTTGGAGAGAATACAGGAACAAGTTGTGGGACTTGGTTATAGATGGTGATAAAACTGCTATAAAGCTGCAAAAGTCGTGGCGAGAATGCATGAACTGTGTTAAAACCTATGAACTGAAACAGCGAATGGCTGCTGCAGTTAGAGCAACTTTGTCAGGACGAGATGCAGCGCCAGGTGTATCTGAGTTGCAGCTGAAAGATGTGTCTGAGAACTATCGACCGATCGACCGGGGCCGCCCCCGATACATCTTGCGGCGACCACACCGCGTTTACCAGCCGTCACCACTGCCGTTTGCACACAGCGGGGAAAAAGCCAAAAAAAAAGGCAGCTCAGTGTGTTCGACCCCTTTTTATCAACACCTTCCTCTGACATCGCCAGCGACGGCTCGGATTCGGAAGACAACACCGGCAGCGAGGAATTCAAACAGCGCCGACTTTTCTTTACGACCCCTCTTAGAAAAAATGGAGCGCTTGGAGGCTCGCGATTACAGCGTTCCCACCACCGCATCCCTCCCGCGAGCCCTGCCAGCCCCCGCGGATACCGACGGCTCCGACCAAGGCGGTACCGGCTGACGCACCACCGACACCGACAGCACCGACAGTAGCAGCGGCCCAGCAGCGGCCACGACGGCAGCGGAGCAGCGGTCACGGCAGCAGCCCCCACCCCTTTCCCCCGCAGCAGCTTTAGCCGCACTACTCTGTTTTGATTTAAAGCAACAGTACTCATTTTGTCATTTCTGATTGTAATGTCTTTCACAGATTTGTTATTTAGAGTTTTGTTAAGTTTTTCTAACAAGCATAATGAATAAGTAAGCATTTGGTATTTATAAGTACTCAGTACATAGTAATTGCAGTAAGGTGTATGCACTTAGTTAAGAGTTCAAATTGTAAGATTTTCTTTTGGTTCGAACCTTCTTAGTTGTCTGCCTAGGCATTTCAAAGGAGCTCCATGTAATATAGTTAAGGAATGTATAAACAGGTTTTAATTTTGGAAAGTGTTTTTTAGTTAATGTAACAATTTTATTTCTTTTTAGACACTGATTTGATGGATTAATTTTAACATAGTTTTTTAAGGTTTTAAGGATTTTTCGTATTAGCATAAGTTAAGGTTTGTAGTAAATAGGTATTAATTTTAACAACTATTCCTTCACTAATGTGCAGAAGAATCAAGACTAAGAGGAAACAGCATTTCCCATGAAGTCGAACATTGATCACAATAACTGTTATGATAATCTGGGGTCAAAAGCATCAATCAAAAAAAAAAAAAAAAATAAAAAATTTTGTCCTGAATGCTGAATTTGAAAATAGGCAGTTTGGGCTGGTAAATACAGAAAACCTATTTTGTGGTGAGGAAAAGGATTTAAATCCCCATGGAAAATTATTGAAAGGGATTGGCATAAGTGGGAAATAAAGACTAGAGAAATTTTAGTTGGGAAATATCAGGAATAATTAAAAGGATTAGTAAAAGGAAAAGTAAGAGACATAAGATTTTGAAGGAAGAGGAATTGAAATAACAAAAACACAATGGGAAATGGTAAACGAACTAACCAAGGAAGTAGAGAAGAGACTCCAAATGGAATTTTGAAGTGGGTTAAGGAGTTCAAATCTGTAGGGCTCCTGAAGAATGTAACTGCTGCCGAGAAGAAAATACACCTGGCTGCTGGTTGCACCCAGTAGGCTAAGGAGGCAGAGTTAACATATACTGGTGGAGCCTAATTTTGATCCTAACCCTATTTGCACATAAGGAGTCCAATCGAGATCAAAAACCACATTCCCCTGTGTGGATGAATTCTCTTTCAACATTAGTAATGATATACAGATTAAAAAGAGCTAAGATCATAACCCCATTAATCATATTGATGATAGCACCATTTGAAGTAAGGTCATGGGAACAAAACACTTATCCGCATCTATTGAAAGGGATAGTGAATAGTTATAATTTGACTGATTGTTGGATCTGTTCCCGGCTACCTAAAAATTCGGCCCATGGGCTTCCTTTAATAGGAACAGCCTTTCCTAATGTAACAGAAATACAAAAAGTACTCCAAAATCATAAGCATGAGGATCATGTGGAGATCCCACAATCTCAGTTAAGGTGGAAATTACAATTTGAGGAACCTTTACATGCGAATATGCCAGTACCTTGTATCCAGGGATGTTGGGAGACAACTATAGGCAGGAATAAAGGGGAAATAGAACTGACCCTGGATGTGGAGATGTAATTTTTATAGGGCAATATTCAAAGTGTTCACAATTTATTAGTTATGGAGAAGCAAATATGTGGAATCTTGATCAGACCGGAGAGAAAAGACTTGAACTTGAAAAAGCAATAGTAAATTTTTCTGCTACAGTTGAAATTATGATGAATGCAAGCATAGATGCAATAAAAGTGCAGCAAATTGAAATCAATAGTCTCTCGAAAATATCTACTCAGAATAGATTAGCTTTGGATTTTTTATATGTTAAGGAAGGGGGTGTATGTGTAGTCATAAATGTAAGTTGTTGTAGTTATGTTAATCTAGATAAACGAGTGGAAACAGATTTACAGGCGATTGACAGTGGCATTGAGTGCACCCTCAGCAAGTTTGCTGATGACACCAAGCTGTGTGGTGCAGCAGACACGCTGGAGGGAAGGGAGGCCATCCAGAGGGACCTTGACAGGCTGGAGAGGTGGGCACAAGCCAACCTCATGAAGTTCAATAAGAGCAAGTGCAGGGTCCTGCATCTGGGTCAAGGCAATCCCAGGCACAAATACAGGCTGGGCAGTGACTGGCTGGAAAGTAGCCCTGAGGAGAGAGACTTGGGGGTGCTGGTGGACAAAAAGCTCAACATGAGCTCTCAGTGTGCACTTGCAGCCCGCAAAGCCAATCAGATCCTGGGCTGCATCAGGAGAAGTGTGGCCAGCAGGTCGAGGGAGGTGATCCTCCCCCTCTACTCAGCCCTGGTGAGACCCCACCTGGAGTACTGTGTCCAGTTCTGGAGCCCCTATTACAAGAGGGATGTGGAGGTGCTGGAACGTGTCCAGAGAAGGGCCACAAGGATGATCAGAGGGCTGGAGCACCTCTCCTATGAGGACAGACTGAAGGAGTTGGGGCTGTTCAGTCTGCAGAAGAGAAGGCTCCGAGATGACCTAATTGTGGCCTTCCAGTATCTGAAAGGGGCCTACAGGAAGGCTGGGGAAGGACTTCTCAGGATCTCAGGTAGTGATAGGACTAGGGGGAATGGAATGAAGCTGGAGGTGGGGAGATTCAGGCTAGATGTGAGGAGGAGGTTCTTCACCATGAGAGTGGTGAGACCCTGGAATGGGTTGTCCAGGGAGGTGGTCGAGGCCCCGTCCCTGGGGGTGTTTAAGAGCAGGCTGGATGAGGCTCTGTCCAGCCTGCTCTAGTGTAGGGTGTCCCTGCCCATGGCAGGGGGGTTGGAACTAGATGATCCTTGTGGTCCCTTCCAACCCTGAATGAAACTACGAAACTATGAAACTATGTAAACCACAATCAGATATTACATCAGATTTCTTTAGATGATACTTCTTGTGGATTTAAAGAAATATGGGATAAATTAACTTTCTGGTTACCAAATCTAAATTGGCTTAAACATTTGTTTGTGTGGCCGGTTGACGTTGCCCCCTTAAGAAAGGGAATATGGTGGACGGAAGTTGGGAAACGGAAGGAATAGTCTAAACTAATTTCATTGGACGAGTGGGAGGAAGCACTTTTCTGAGCTGGGACTATACTGAGTTTCTCCAGCACCTTATCTTCAGTCTTGCTTCCGTCTTTGCTTCGTGCAGCAGCTTTGCCTGTGCTGGGCTTTCTGCCAACGCCTCGGCCTTGAAAACCAGATAACAGGCCTGTATACTAACTCCCTTCCAATTAACACGAACTGCTTCTAACTTTTTTTTCCTCTCTTTCCTTTCTCTTTCTATCCCATTCTGGGGAAAGGGGGGGGAGAGAGGGGAGAGCGGAGGTGGGGGACCCCTCTCTGCCGAGAGGGGTTACTCTCATTTCTGTGTTACTCTGTTGTATATCTTTGTATATATTGTAGATATTGTAAATTTGTAAATAATCCCCTGCAAACCCTACATCGCTTTGTAAATATAGCTCCACTGCTTTGCTAATTCAGCTTGCGAGGTTTTTTTTTCCTTTCCCTTCAATTTTTTTTCCCTTTTACTTTACAAAGGGGGAAGGGAGGAGGCTTCTCAGCCTTATCCTTCCAAACCCACCACATTTTTTTTTATTGGCGTACCCAACGTGCGGCAGATAATTAGTTTAATTTATTATCTGATTGATTTAGTGTTTTCCAGCTGAATTAGCAAACATGAAGGTATTGTGGTTTGTGGAGCGATTGTTCTTTTCAATTTTTGGGGCTCTGGTTTACAGGTATTGTTTGGGTTTGATTTTGGATTACCTGGGTAAATATTTGGTGCGGACAATTTATATGTGGGTTATGTATAGAGTTAAATTATGGTATGGAAAATGTATTAATATCTTATGGCCAGTGAGATACAGGAATGTTACCTCCACCACTCTCCCAATTGAGATAAAGAGTTTTAAGATTCCGCCTGAGGAGACAGTAACTTTAGGTGATGCCTGGGATCCAAAAGTGATTTATTTGGTGTGTATAATTCTGCTGCTGGTGATAACTAATGTGTATTCTCTGTATTCCTGGCGTCAGGAGAAAAAGGTGTCCAGGGCGTGTTTTGTTATTAAAACTAGATCAAAAAGAAAACGCCGTGGCTCTCGATCACTCCCAGAGTCATCTAGTGATGAGGACTGTGCAGAACCCGTGTCAGTTAAAAAGAAGGCTAAAAAGTTAATTGGTAAAGCAGCTCTAAATGACTTTGCTGATTCTAGCAAGCAGCCAAGGGCATCGGCTGGTATCAACATGGCGCCTACTCCTTCTCCCACTCCTTCTCCTTCTTCTTCTTCTCCGTCGGCCAGTAATGGAGCAACGTCACTTCCACCCACTCTCTCGGTGGGACCGGAAGTCACTGCCCCAGCAGCTGATTTATCTCAGGACCTGTCAGCTTCCATTAAGGTGGCTGTAAATTCAAACACAGCTCCAGTTAAGGTGGCTCCTTTAAAGACTAGAGCTGGAAAGGCCAAAGATGGAGAAGAAGAGGAGTTGGAGACTGATCCTGGGGAGGGGCCCTCTACTCTAAAAGATCCTGTTCAGGAGGAAGAGAAGGTTTGTTTTAAAGATCTAGCTAACCTAGTGAGATCAAAGCAGGATAGAGATGAAGCTAGGAAAGCAGCTGGCAAAGGTGGTTCTCAGCTTAAAGAGATCCTTAGGAGGATGACAGCAGGATTTTACGGGCAAAGAATTCAGGGAGATGAGGAGGAAGATGATATTACGGACTGTTCGTCACCAAGGGAGGAATTGAGAAATGTCCGTAAAGATTTCACCAGGGCAGATAAGGAACCAGTTCTAGCTTGGCTTAGTAGGTGTTATGATACAGGTGCTTCAGCTCTAACAGTTGGAGACAAGTCAGCAGCTCAATTAGGAACTCTCTCAAGGGACAATGGAATAGATAGACATCTAGGCGAAGCTCTCGGTAAGGTTAATCTGTGGATACGCCTTTTAATAGTGGTTGCCCTGAGATACCCTTCCCGAGATGATCTTCCATGGAATCCTAAACCCTGGACTACCATAGATGAGGGAATTAAGCGCTTGAGAGAATTTGCTGTTAGAGAGCTACTCTATGGTGAACATGAAACTCTGAATCCTGATGACGTTCCTGTGGGTATCGGTCTTGCTAAAAAGATCATCAAACTTGCTCCTTCCAATTATGCAAACATTCTGGCAAGCAGAATTGTGTCAAGAAGCTATGGTGGAGCTTCTCCTACGGTTGGCCAATTCAGTGATCAAATGAGACAATTGGAGGATAGCATGACACGTGGTTCTTTGGTTTCGGCCATTAAAACTATGTCTGGTGATATACAGAATTGCATAAGAGAGTTAAAAGATGAATTTAGAAATTCCATATCCCAATTGGCACAAAGGGATAGTTTCAATTCTTCCTCCAGATGGGTACAAGTTTCATCTGTGAGGAATACACGTCCTCCAAGGAGGTCATTCCAAAACAGGACATTCCAAAACAGGTCATTCCAAAACAGACCACCAAGGCAATCACGTAGAACTATTGGGATAACTCTGCGTGATCAGTTTGGTGAGAACATGAACCGCTGGGATGGCCAACCAACTGCTAATCTTTTCAGGAGACTGAGGGAATTGCAAAGTGGCAGAACCCGAGGTAGCAATACCAGAAGGGTAGCTGTTACTTCCACAGTTCCCCAGAACGACTCTTATGGCTCCAACAGTGGCTCCAGTTATAACATGCAAAGTTATAACCCTGCACAATATGTGCAATGCACATGTACGCATGTTCCCCATAACTAGGGGTGCCCTGCCTCCCGCCAGGGGGAGGAGAGGGATAACAGAGATAATAGAATCTATTGGGATGTGTACATCCAGTGGCCTGGCACTTCACAATTTCGGAAGTACAGGGCCTTGGTTGACACAGGAGCTCAGTGCACCATAATACCATCAAATTATCAGGGATCAGAGTCTATAACTATTCTGGGAGTCACTGGTGGATCTCAAGAGTTAAGTAAGGTAGAAGTTAATATAAGTTTAACTGGTAAACAATGGAGGAAGCATACAGTTGTGACCGGACCTGATGCACCTTGTATTTTGGGAATTGATTTTCTGAGAGAAGGGCATTTTAAAGACCCTAGAGGTTACAAATGGGCTTTTGGAGTGGCTTCAATAGAAATTGATGGACAAAAATTGAAGCTGTCTGCCAGACCTGAACTTTCTGATGAATCTGCAGTTGTGGGACAACATAAGATACAGGACATTAAATTGCCGGTTGCTTTTCAGACTGTGCATCACAGACAATACAGAACCAACCGTGACTCTTTGTTGCCCATTCAGAATCTGATTCGTCAGTTGGAAAGTCAGAAAGTCGTCAGCAAAACTCATTCACCTTTCAACAGTCCAGTGTGGCCTGTGCGGAAGCAGAATGGAGACTGGCGTCTGACGGTAGACTACCGAGCCCTGAATGAAGTAACACCACCTATGAGTGCAGCAGTACCAGACATGATGGAGCTACAGTATGAGCTGGAATCCAAAGAGGCCAAATGGTATGCTACCATAGACATTGCTAATGCATTTTTCTCTATTCCCATAGCAGAGGAATGCAGGCCTCAGTTTGCTTTCACCTGGAGAGGAATCCAGTACACTTTCAACAGGCTGCCAATGGGCTGGATCCACAGCTCAAGCATCTGTCATGCAGTGATCCACGATGCTCTGGAGAAAGGCGGTGCTCCAGAACACATCCAGTTCATCGATGATATCATCGTCTGGGGTAAAACTGCTGAGGAAGTCTTCAAGAAAGGTAACAAAATCATTGACATTCTTCTGAATGCAGGTTTTGCCATCAAACGAGACAAGGTGAAAGGACCTACCACAGAAATTCAGTTTCTAGGAGTGAAGTGGCAGGATGGACGCCGACACATTCCAGTGGATGTGGTAAATAGAGTCTCTACCATGGCAAGTCCCACAAACAAGCAAGAGACCCTACGTTTCTTAGGGATAGTGGGATTTTGGAGACTGCACATTCCTGGATACAGTCAGATTGTGAAACCTCTGTATGATGTGACTCGAAAGAGAAACCATTTCCACTGGGGACCTGAACAACAAGCAGCCTTTGACCAGATAAAACAAGAGGTAATTCAAGCAATGGGTCTGGGACCTGTCCGAGATGGTCCAGACATTAAGAACATTTTGTACACGGCTGCAAGTGACAATGGTCCAACCTGGTGCTTGTGGCAAAAAGCTCCAGGTGAGACACGTGGACGACCTCTTGGTTTCTGGAGTCGAGGTTACAGAGGTTCAGAGGCTAACTATACTCCAACAGAGAAAGAAATTTTAGCTGCCTATGAAGGAGTAAAAGCATCTTCTGAAGTGATTGGAACTGAATCACAACTTCTTCTAGCTCCCAGATTACCAGTTTTGAATTGGATGTTCAAAGGCAAAGGATCCACACCACATCATGCCACAGACTCAACCTGGTCTAAGTGGATGGCTCTGATAACACAGAGAGCTCGAATGGGAAATCTTGAAAGACCTGGTCTAGTGGAGGTGATCTCAAGTTGGCCTGAAGGTATCAACTGTGCCAAACCTCCAGAGGAGAAAGTAACTCGTGCTGAGGAAGCTCCTCCTTACAATGACCTTTCTGATGATGAAAAGAAATACGCTTTGTTCACAGACGGTTCCTGTCGTCTTGTTGGAAACAAGCGAAGGTGGAAGTCTGCAGTGTGGAGTCCAACACGCCGAGTTGCAGAAGCGAAAGATGGAGAAGGAGAATCCAGTCAGTTCGCAGAGGTAAAAGCTGTCCAGCTAGCTCTCGACGTGGCTGAACGTGAGAGATGGCCAAAGCTTTATCTCTACACCGACTCATGGATGGTAGCCAATGCTCTATGGGGTTGGCTAAAGAACTGGAAGAAGAGTGGTTGGCAGAGAAAAGGAAAACCCATTTGGGCAGCCAACCTATGGCAGGACATTGCTGATCGAATCGAGAGAATTCCAGTGAAAGTGAGACACATCGATGCTCACATTCATAAGAGCAAAGCTACTGAGGAACAGCAACACAACCATCAGGCAGATCTAGCTGCAAGAGTTTCTCAAGTAGACATGGACTCTAATCTTGATCTCGACTGGAAACATCGAGGTGAGATATTCTTAGCTCGGTGGGCTCACGATTCGTCAGGACATCAAGGCAGAGATGCAACATACCAATGGGCTCGTGACAGATCCATAGACATTTCCATGGATGCTATCACACAAGTCATCCATGACTGTGACATTTGTGCTGCTATTAAGCAGGCAAAACGACTTAAGCCCTTGTGGTATGGTGACAGATGGTCCAAGTACAAGTATGGTGAAGCTTGGCAGATTGACTACATCACTCTACCACGTTCTCGTTCTGGTAAGCAATACGTGCTTACTATGGTAGAGGCAAACACTGGATGGTTGGAAACTTATCCAGTTCCACATGCAACTGCACGCAACACCATTCTTGGTCTGGAGAGACAAATCCTGTGGAGACACGGAACTCCAGAGAGGATTGAGTCAGACAATGGAACTCATTTCAAGAACAACCTTGTAAAGAGCTGGGCAAAAGAGCACGGTATTGAGTGGATATTCCACATTCCCTACTATGCACCAGCTTCAGGGAAGATTGAACGCTACAACGGTTTGTTGAAGACCACTCTCAAAGCCATGGGGGGTGGATCTTTGAAAAACTGGGAAAAACATTTAGCACAAGCAACCTGGCTGGTAAATAGTAGAGGTTCAGTGAACCGAGCTGGACCTGCACATTCAGATTTGCTACGGAAAGTAGAGGGTGATAGAGTTCCTGTTGTTAGAGAAAAGAATCTGTTAGGTAAAACTGTTTGGGTATTTTCACCCTCAGGAGAGGCTAAACCTGTCCGAGGGGTGGTTTCAGCTGAAGGTCCGGGTCACACTTATTGGGTAATGCAAGAGAATGGTGAAATTCAGTGTATTCCACAAAGAAATTTAACTTTAGCTGAAAGAGGTTAATTTTGAACTGCTGTACAGCTACATCGCGTCCAGAGGAAGAATCAACGAGGAATCTACGGTGCACGAACCCTGAGACCCCTGAGAGCCCTGAGTCAACTAAGAGACCCTGAGAATCCCTATTTCCCTTTTCTTCGCTTCGTCGGTGAAGAAATGAACTGTTTTCCATTTTTCTCATTTTCTGATTTTCTTGGACTTTTGAATCATCTACATCTGAGCATAGCCGGAATGGACTATGAACTTTACTCACGAACTGTAAATATCATTTTTGGATTGGATGGACAGTATGAACAGCCAATGAAATTGTTTAGAAGGGGTGGACTGTGGCCGGTTGACGTTGCCCCCTTAAGAAAGGGAATATGGTGGACGGAAGTTGGGAAACGGAAGGAATAGTCTAAACTAATTTCATTGGACGAGTGGGAGGAAGCACTTTTCTGAGCTGGGACTATACTGAGTTTCTCCAGCACCTTATCTTCAGTCTTGCTTCCGTCTTTGCTTCGTGCAGCAGCTTTGCCTGTGCTGGGCTTTCTGCCAACGCCTCGGCCTTGAAAACCAGATAACAGGCCTGTATACTAACTCCCTTCCAATTAACACGAACTGCTTCTAACTTTTTTTTCCTCTCTTTCCTTTCTCTTTCTATCCCATTCTGGGGAAAGGGGGGGGAGAGAGGGGAGAGCGGAGGTGGGGGACCCCTCTCTGCCGAGAGGGGTTACTCTCATTTCTGTGTTACTCTGTTGTATATCTTTGTATATATTGTAGATATTGTAAATTTGTAAATAATCCCCTGCAAACCCTACATCGCTTTGTAAATATAGCTCCACTGCTTTGCTAATTCAGCTTGCGAGGTTTTTTTTTCCTTTCCCTTCAATTTTTTTTCCCTTTTACTTTACAAAGGGGGAAGGGAGGAGGCTTCTCAGCCTTATCCTTCCAAACCCACCACAGTTTGTAATATTCATTGGAATAATTGTAATATTGCTATGCATAATACTCTGCAATTGTTGTTGCAAAATACTAGGACCTTTAAGTAAGATTGCTCATGTCAACAAGTTACAAGTAGAGAATTATGATCAGAATGTGATCAGAACAGATGAACCTAGTCATGATCCAGTTAAAGAAGTATTGAAAAATTTAGAAATTTTAACACAAATCAATGGTAACAAAAAGAAAATGGGGGATTGTGATGAATATACTGGTGATTTGTGTCAAAATTATAAGACTTAGAGTGCACTGGGATTAAGGGTCAGGATCTTGTGAGGCCTGTTTAGAGGGTAAAGGGAAAGAAACCTATCTTGCAGACTTGCAAGGACACTGTCTGGTTAATTGGAGACACCACGGCTGAGAAGGAGCTGTCTCAAAGATAAACATTCAGAACTAGGAATTTGTTTTCTTCAGATAAGAAGCCTGCACAATTGGGCATGCGTGAAAGTGGATGCTTTGACCCTTACCACAATGAATGTAGGGAGAAGGGATTTATATGTTATCTCACCAGTTTGCTATAATTTTACACACCTAGAGGGAAAATCAAAATTCATAACAACAGAACATGCATTTTCATTTTCGATTGAAAACATCAACAAATGGTACCAATAAGAGATCAGTATTACTAGGATGAGCAAAAACACATTATTATGGGTAATTTTATATTAGGCAAAGCAATGAAGCTCTTTTGCTCTTGCTGATTGCCTGCAAGTTTTCTGTCTGTGAAGCTAGAGCCTGGCCAGATCTACCTTTACAGATTAAAGAAATCTTGCTACCATTAAACAAATTATGATTTTTGACCATCCTAGAGAAAATAAAGATGCAACATAACAGGTAATAATGAATTTTGATTGAACCTTTTCAGACGTGTCTGATAGGGATACCCAGACTTAATGTAAATATGTTTGTTAATTATAGTAGTAAGTTTTAAGGTTCTTAGGTATTATTGTACTCATTTTGATTATTGTTAAACTTGTTTATAATTGTATTATGCATAACCTCCAAGGCCTTACTTGCACAAAAGAAAAACGGGGGAATTGTTGAGGATTGTTTTGAGCAAGAGGGGCCTTGGGTCCCAGGAACGCCTGTGCAATTCAGGCCTTGAAGAATTCTCTGTTGATAATATAGTGGCGCAGTAAGAGATGTGAGAAAGTGCTGATTGCTTGGTATGCTGAAGTCCAGCTGCCCCTGAGAAGGGAGGCAAGCAAGATAAGGAGGAGGCGAGATCTGGGGAAGAGAGCAATTAGGCCGGATAGAAGAATTCCACAGAGTTGTGAAAACAATGATGTAACCTTTTAGAGAGCAACCAATAATATGTTGCCAAGTGGGCATAATTATAGCAAACTGTATATAAGATGTGTCTGATGCTCAATAAAGTTGGATTCCGCTGATCAAATTGGTCGAATAGCAGCCCCTTCTTGCGGCATGACCCTTCCTTGTTTGTACTCTTTTATTATCTTCTGCTGATGAAGGAACAGAACAGCCTTTTAGAAATTTCCAGCACTTTGAAGATGTAACTTCCACTCATCACAACAGAGAACACTTAATCCTACAGCCTGCTCATGTGTCTGAAGTTGGAGATAGCCCTCTCTCACTGCTAGGAACACAAAAGCTACCTTCCTCGTGCAGAAACCTTTGTGGACGTTGAGAAATGCCTTCTATCTACTTCAGTCATCTTCTAAAGGTGGAAACTACTTGCTGATTAAATCCAGTTTGCAGCGTACCACCATTTCCTAAATTATTTCACCAGCGAGGGCTGATGAGAACAATAGCTCTGCACTGAGACACATGCATCATCCTATGGGTTAGGAAAGAACTCATTTAGTACTCTAAATCTCATTAGAACTTGCTGATTGGGATGTAAAATATGCACTTATCTCAGAACTGGAGGTTTTTAAACAGCTTGAACCAAACTTAGCTCTTCTGTCTTCAAGTAGCAGTTGTTTCCTGTCCCTCGCACTTTGGGAGGCCTATCTGAAGAACTCTCTTAGTAAACAAATTAAAATTATATTGCTATATTGGATTTATGGAATTTAACCCAAAATCTGAATGCTGTAGACCAACTTTTCAGAGAGTAAATGTCAGTCCAAGGGTGAAATAGTGGATCTCCACATTTCCCTGTGGCAAGCTGGACAAGCCTGTACCCATCTGTAGAACGGGAATGCTTTCCTACTGCCCAGAGATGGTGCTTACACTTCTAGAATGTCCCTGGTAGTTTCTGGACAGTGAGGGGCTTTGTTTCAACATGCAGGAGTTCTCAAAGGTGAGTAAATATGCAGCCAGACATGACTTGGAGGGCAGCTGGAGTGGTGCAACAGCTGTGCCGCGTTATGCTGCCCAACACCCAACTGCAGCAGCCTCTAGGAGACTTAGTATCAGAGTTTCCCCTGTCAGCACACCCCATGGGCAGCACAGAGGGAGAAAAGCATTTCCAGGCTGGTGTTCTCTGGGGATTTTCATAGAATCTTAGAATGGTTTGGGTTGGAAAAGACTTTAAAGATCATCTAGTTCCAACCCCCCTGCCATGGACAGGGGCACCTCCTTCTAGACCAGGTTGCTCACAGCCTCTCTCAACATGGCTTTGAGCACTTCCAGTGTGGCCTCCACAACTTCCCTGGGCAACCTGTTCCAGTGCTTCACCACCCTCATGGGGAAGAATTTTTTCCTAATGTCTAATCTAAATCTAGCTCTTTCCAGTTTGAAGCCATTACCCCTCCCCTCCTATCACCACACAGCTTTGCAAAAAGGCCCTCTCCGGATATCCTGTAGACCCCCTTCAAATACTGGAAGGATGTTACAATGTCTCCCTGGCACCATCTCTTCTCCAGACTGAACAACCCCAACTCTCTCAGCCTGTCTTCATGGAAAAGGTGCTCCAGCCCTCTGGATCATCTTTGTGGCCCTCCTCTGGACCCACTCTAACAAGTCCATGTCCTTCTTGTGTGGTGCTCCAGAGCTGAACATAGTATTCCAGGTTGGGTCTCACAAGACTGGAGTAGTAGGGGAGTTCTGTTGGTTTTTTTAACATTTTTAATGGTCATCCTGTGTATTTTCCCCTTGCACTTTAAACCTCTGCAGTGAAACTGAAATCTTGTTTAACTAGATTCATTTAAACTGTTTTGACAAACCCCAAAGAGTTTATTTCCAGCTTGCCAGTTGCACACGAGAAGCACAAATTACCGAATGTGGGCATTTGCCAGCATCCAGCAGGAAACCCGAGAGTACAAACACGCTTCTTGGGTTTAAAAGACCTCCTTAAAAAGCCTTCAGAAGTAATTTAATATTGTTTTCAAGATGTCCACGGTATCTCTGTAATCATACATTATGTGGCAAGAGCAGGGATCCAGGAATCCAGCTCTCCTCGCACGTAGCACCACGCACGCACACCTAGAAGCAAGTCAGCCGCTGCAGGGACAAGCTGGGCTGTTCTGACTTTAGGAGCTACAGCTGAAGGGGTTTTTTGGAGGCCAGCAGCAGCAACATGCCCCTGCATTTCCAGCAAGATATGTACACATCACCTGATCAAACCATCTATAATATAAAGTTATAAAGAAACTGTTCTCACTTCCCAAGAAATCCATCTCTGTTTATTCAACACACTTTTGCTGCTTTGGTTTTCAAAGCAGGCTCTTCACCAGGTCACAACAAAGTTGCAAGCAGCAGTTGCCAGTTTGTTCCAAAAATACTCCTAAGAGGCTTTCCCAAACATCAAGTTAAATGAGAAACAAGAAGCCTCATTTCTTACAGAAACCTGTACAACAGGCACAACAGCTGAAACCCCTAAAAAATCCCCCAAACCAGATTCTCTCTTCCTTCCCTTCTCCTGGGTGGCATTTCTTCCCAGCAGGACTTGGCCATCAACCTTTCTGCACCCCAAAAGGAAAACCCCAGTGCTGTCCCCACCCCACATACTGCACTCTCCACAAAAAAGAAAAGCTTATTCTCTTTCTGAACACCCCAGCCCTGCTCACCCAGCCTGACCAACCCATGCAACTGCACCACCTCCCTAACACCAAATGCCAAAAGCTTTGCCCCCCATCCTCCATGCTCACCCCAGCATCCAGAAGCAGGACTGGACACACATCATCTTACACCATCTCCATCCTCCTTCCTCTAAAATCACAGAATCCCTGCAAAGTGTGGGTTGGAAGGCACTTAGGGAGATCATCTAGTCCAACCCATTCGATAATATAGGATCACCCACAGCAGATTGCCCAGGCTCATGCCCAAGCAGGTTTTAAATTTCTCCAGAGGAGAATGCTGTAAAGAATGGAAGCCATCAGATGCCTGTCAGCAGAGCTACTTGCCAGTGACACAGAAAGCCTGCTAGAGCCAGGTTTGCTGGCAAACACAAGGGAAGTTGCACCCAATTTAACAAATCCACGTACACAACCAGAGCAGCTGAGCGCACCAGATACCTGAGAACTACCTTTGAAGCACCTTTTACCCATCACTAACACCCTGCAAACGTGGGCACATAATCCAATTGCTGGGATTCTGATTTAGTCACCTGACAACATGAGCCCAAAAAATGAGAATAATATTTCTTTGTCTTGCAAGGAGGGCACTACATTAAAAAGAAAATTCATTAAAACGTCACCAATATACGTGTGATGCTCTTTTGGTATCAAAAGCCAACATCATAAAGCAGCTTAGCATCTCAAAACAGTAGAAGAAAATTAAATAGGTTGCAACAACAACAAAAAGTTTAAAAAAAAATTAAAATCAAGCACTAAAAATTATGGAGTAACAGATTTACGATCATCTGCGCAGCCTTAATCCATTCCACTTTGTTAGCCCAGCCTGTAGAGTGACTAAGTCAGAGCATCTATGGGAAAACATCATGTGGCTACAGAATCCTACACTTGCATCTGCTTTGCCTGACTTCTGAGCGTTCAGCCTGACAAACCAAACAGCTTTTTGATTTAATGGAACTTCCCAGCTTTGGGTTCCAGTCTGTATTTTCAGATTGTACTTTTTTTTTCCCCACCCACCTCCCCTCTATATCATAGAATCACAGAATGGTCTGGGTTGGAAGGGACCTCCAAAGGTCATCTAATCCAGCCCCCTCTGTAGTCAGCAGGGACATCCTCAATGAGATCAGGCTGCCTAGAGCCCCATCAAGCCTCACTTTTGAGTGTCTCCAGGGATGGGGCCCCAACCACCTCCATGGGCAACCAGTTCCAGTGTTCCACCACCCTCATAGGAAAGAACTTGTTCCTAACATCCAATCTAAATCTGCCTTTCTCTAGTTTGAAGCCATTGCCCCTCATCCTGTCACTAAAGGCCTTTGTAAACAGTCTCTCTCCATCCTTCCTGTAGGCCCCCTTCAGGTACCGGAAGGCTGCTATTATGTCTCCCCAGAGCCTCTTCTTCTCTAGGTTGAACGACACCAGCTCCCCCAGCCTGTTGGTGTAGCAGAGGTGCTCCAACCCCCTGAGCATTTTTGTGGACCGCCTCTGGACCCTCTCCATCAGGTCCATATCCTTCCTATATTGAGGGCTCCAGACCCGGACATGGTACTCCAGGTGAGGTCTCACCAGAGCAAAACGGCAGGATCACCTCTCTGGATCTGCTGGCAACACAATCTTTTGATGCAGCCCAGGACATGATTGGCCTTCTGGGCTGCAAGCACACACTGCCTGCTCATGTACAGCTTCTCGTCCAGCAGCACCCCCAAGTCCTCTTCCATAGGGCTGCTTTCTAATCAAATGCTGTATCAAAACTGATTTAATCCACAACAGTGTTGGAAAACTGTACTAACTATCACAGTACATCACAGATTTCATTGATGGAATTTAGGTAGTGTGTTTGTTTCCATTATCAGCGTATTCTAAACATAAACTAGATTAAAGTATATTTACCAGAAGTATTCTCCATACAGTGAGCTTTGTATATACAATCTCATTTCCGTTTCCCACAACAACAAAAGCATAAAATCAGGCCAAATGCTCTTTTCAGTGGTATTTTTAAATTCATTAAAGCTTTTCTTCATTTATTTTGGGCCTTCGAAGGGATTATCACCCTTACATCTTCAAAAACATCAAGCTTCAGGCCAACTCTGTCAAGTCCGGGTAAACTGTTTTAAAGGTTAAGGACATAACTATTAATCTTGCTGTCAGGGGTGCTGGGATCAGACCATGTCCACTATGCCTTTGGTGGATATCCCACACTGGAAACAATCTGATTACACTAAAACATGGAGCAGGGCATGCAATTCACAGAACCACAGAATCACAGAATTAACCAGGTTGGAAAAGACCTTCGAGATCATCAAGTCCAACCTATCACCCAACATCATCTAATCAACTAAGCCATGGCACTAAGTGCCTCATCCACTCTCTTTTTAAACACTTTCAGGGACAGCAACTCCATCACCTCCCTGGGTAGCCCATTCCAATGGCAAATCACTCTTTCTGTGAAGAATTTCTTCCTAACATCCAGCCTAAACTTCCCCTGGCACAGCTTGAGACTGTGTCCTCTCATTCTGACACCAAAGGAAAATTCACATAGAAGACTTTTAAGACTGTATTTAAAAACATCCTCTATTAACAAATATTAGCTGGGACAATAGGATACAGTTGAAAGAGTAGCAAGAAAGCTTGCAAACACTATAAACACAAAGCATAGCTTAAAATCTTGGATTTTCATAAATTTCATTTGAAAGCAAGCAAGAGGCAGAGCTGGTTTCAGTCTGTATTGCTACCCTGTGAGTCAAAGGGGCCCTTGTAACAAGGTGTTTTACCTGATCCTTCACCAGCAGCTCTCACTTATTCCATAAACCAAGATTCTCAAAACGGCATTTGGAGACACCAACGGGGTGGTTTACACATCAATTCCAAGAAATTCTAACTCCTCATACAATGGAATCACAGAATTCCAGCACATCATGGTGGGGGTTGGAAGGCACCTCTGGAGATCATCTAGCCCAACCTCCCTGCTAAAGCAGGGTCACCCAGAGCAGGTTGCCCAGGATTGCAATGTCCAAGTAGGTTTGGAATCTCTCCAGAAGAGACTCCACGGCCTCTCTGGGCAGCTTGGTCCAGGGCTCTGTTACCCTCACAGGAAAGCAGCTTTTCCTCATGGTTAGTTGGAACTACCTTGTCTTCTAGTCTGTGCCTGCTTCCCCTCATCCTGTCACTGGGCACCTCTGAAAAGTTTGGCCCCATCTCCTCAACCCTTACCCTTCAGATACTGACAAGATGTTGAGAAGATCCCCTTCTTCAGGCTAAACAGTTCCAAGTCTCTCAGCCACTCCTTGTCACAGAAATGCTCTGGTTTCTCCAGCATGCTCCTAGCCTCTGTTGGACTCTCTCCAGTAGTTCTTTGGCTCTCTTTAACTGGGGGGCCCAGAACTGGACACAGTACTCCAGATGTGGTCTCACTAGGGCAGAGTATAGGGGGAGAAGAACTTCCCTCGACATGCTGGTCACACTCTCTTAAGGCACCCCAGACTACTGGCCTTTGTGGTCCACAAGGGCACATTGCTAACTCACAGGGAGTTTGTCCACCACGACTCCCAGGCCCTTCTCCACAGAGCTGCTTTCCACCACCTTGACCCCTAACATGCACTGCTGTAACAGCAAATTAGGCTTCACTCTAATTTCTGTGCACAGTAGGACTTCCTGCTCAACATTGCAGTAAGTTGAGGTAGAAGCACACCATAAACGCTGAAGATTCATATCCTTCACAACACTGTGCATGTGTGGTGAAGAGGTTATTAAATTTATTAATATTAAATATGAATTATGAAAATATTTTTATTAATTATCAAACTATTAATAACCGATGAATCACCAACTTATATACATGTTCTAGTGCACGTTCATGAAATACATTCCACAAGTGACTTAATGTTATGATTAGGACTTAATTGAACTATCTATAGACCATTTTTATTTATATAACAAAGGGTGCCGTTCTGCCGCTTGGCCACTAGATGGCGACTCGGCGGGACGCGGGCAGCTTCTGGCTATACACAGCAATATTATAATCTTTCTATGCATCAGCGCTTACTCTGCTAGACACGGATACTTTGAACTGAGTGCTAGTGGATGGAAAGCACGTGGAAGATATTCTGTAGCTGTTGTTTGTAGCAAGGTGGGGGTCCTGCAGACGGCTGCCGCTGGACTGGTTCCTAGTCGAGTTGGACGGCGGTGTTGGGTTACTGTCTCCTCTCTTCACAGCAGGGAAGAGGGAATAATGGAACCTGGGCTTAGCACAGAAGCAGGTTCCCTTCAGGACTCGGTCGATGGGGTCCATGGAGTCGGCCCTCAGGAGTCAGCTTGCATGGCAGGGCAGGGCGACGGTTGCCGGTAGGTGGGCTCGGACGACGCGGCAGCAGGCAAAGCTACGGGGTCGGCCCAACCACGGCGATTCTCGGGGCTGATGTAAACAGCCTCGGGGAGAGAATGCGGCTGCAGTATGGGCACAAACAATGCTTTAGTCTTCCCTGAGGTTCACAGGGCTCAGAGCGGCACACGGCGGCTCCTCTCCCGCTACTGCAGGGCTAGGCATACGTGGACACAGTATCGATCAAGTCCCTTCTCCCCAGCTACTGGGCAGATCTTACCCTCAGGGGTTGGTCCAGTCCTCTGGTGGCACAGTGGGCTCTCCCAGTCGGTATGACTGGCTGTGGCGATGCTGGGCTCCTTGGGTGCAGCGAAGGTCCTCCCTCTGTGCTTCTCACGATGCAGAGGCTTTCAGTATGCATGCATGTATAACAGAAGCTAACAACAATAAGCTCAATGGCAAAGGCTGCAGCTCGAGAGTTGCTCTCTCGAGCAAGCACAGAGACAAAGTGAAAGAGGGGGCCACTTATTTACCAACTGGGGTGATACTTATAGATTCCTCGAGGCTGGGCTTGACCAATGGGCACTCTCATAAACAACTGGCTTCAGCCTATAGAAAGCATGAAGCTAGAATTATGCCCATACTTGGTGTCAGCACGAGCACTGCATGCGCTGGGTACATGCTGGCCTGGCTAAAGCCTTGGCTTTTGCCTTCCTCCTGAAGGAGGGTGTGACCGTTTGAGGCTGTCCCCTTAAGAAAGGGAATATTGTAGTCGGATGTTTGCAAATGAAAAAACGGATCTAAACTAATTTCATTGGTAGATTGGGAGGAAGCACCTTCTGAACTGGGAGTGCAGGAGGGTATCCTGGGCATTCCTGCACTTTTCTAGTCAGTTCTGTCTTCCCCCTCCTTCGGTGGCAGCAGCTCGCTGTTTCTGAGCTTTCGGCCAAGGCTTGACCTTGAAACTGATAAGCTGCAAGGCCTGTATTAACTGCTTTCCAATTAACACATAACTGCTTCTAACTTTCCCCTCTTTCCTCTCTTTCTAACCCTCTCTGGGGAAAGGGGGAGAGAAGGGGGAGCTGAAGTGGGAAACCTCCCTCAGCAGAGGGGGAAACTCTCATTTCTGTGCTTTGTTGTATATTTCTCTATATATTGTAAATATTGTAAATTTTGTATATTCCCCTGCATATCCTATGTTGCTTTGTAAATATACAGCACCCATTGCTTTGCTAATTCAGCTGTGAGGTTTTTTTTTCCTTTCCCTTCAATTTTCTTTCCCTTTACTTTACAGGGGGGAGGGAGGAGGCTTTTTCTTGGCCTTACCCTTCCAACCCTACGACAGAGGGGGAACTTGTACACATGCTGGGACACGATTCAGTATCTGGGCATAATGTGCCTTCACCACAGCATGCAATGTTTCATTATTAAACTTGAACTTACAAGTCACACAAGGAGGCAGCTCAACCTAACACCTTCTACTATAAATGTGTCCAGTGAGCATTCCTTGAACCCTAACACAGCATCTTCCATCATTAAACAACCCTGGTCTGACATTCACCTTTCAGCTGACAGCCATTCCAACTGGAGCACAGAACAAAGTCTGGTGAACCCATTCTGCCAAGCTTCCCTGTTAAAAACGAGCTTGGAAATCTCTGCTCGTAAAGAAGGAGGTAGGACAACCCCCAGCTCTATACAGAATCAGTGGGAAGACACAGAACTGATCTTGTCAGCAATCACCTTTAAGAAAGGCATGAAAGACAGAGGGATCAAGCTTGCATACCCAGTACAACAGATTTAACTGTAGCTAGTTGTTTATTTTCACACACAGTTTTTTCCAGTATGGTTTAAAATAACTGGTCACAAGCACGTGTCAATCTTTTTTCAGATTAGTCAGACTTTTGTTTAAAAAGAAAACCCAACTTCAAAGGCAGAGTCTGACTAGCACTTCCACTAAAACCTTCATCTCTCTACTTAATCAAGATCTCTGAAGTATGTCAACACAAAACTGGATGCAAAGTCTCACATTAAGAGCAAAATACAGGCTCTGGGAGAAAATAATAGAATCAATAAGGTTGGAAAAGACCTCAAAGATCATCAAGTCCAACCTGTCACCCAACACCTCATGACTACTAGACCATGACACCAAGTGCCACGTCCAATCCCCTCTTGAACACCTCCAAGGATGGCAACTCTACCACCTCCCTGGGCAGCACATTCCAAAGGCTAACAACTCTCTCTGTGAAGAACTTTCTCCTCACCTCGAGCCTAAACTTCCCCTGGCACAGCTCGAGACTGTGTCCTCTTGTTCTGGTGCTGGTTGCCTGGGAGAAGAGACCAATCCCCTCTTGGCTACAACCACCTTTCAGGTAGTTGTAGAGAGAAAAAGAGAGGGAAGGTAGGTAGGGATGATATTCCTAAGAAATCATCACACAGAATCCCAGCATAGTAGGGTTTGGAAGGGATCTCTGGAGATCATCTAGTTCTACACCTCTGATAAAGAAGGATCATCCAGAGCAGGTTGACCAGGATCATGCCCAGGAGGGTTTGGAATCTCTCCAGTGAAGGAGACTCCACAATGTCTCTGGGCAGCCTGGTCTTGGCTTCAGGCACCCTCACAGGAAAGAAGTTTTTTCTTGTGTTTAGGTGGAACTTCCTACGTTCCAGTCCTGTGCCCACCGCCCCATGTCTTAAGTGACGTTCAGAAGTTCAAGCTGCACGATTTCATGTACAATTAAAACATGGGGCCCTGTGGTCTGAAACGCTCAGGGCTTTTCTCTCCTATTCCTTCAATGTGTGAGTTACACAAGAAAAGGAAAAATAAAATAGAAAAAGTTATTTAATTTTCATTGTTAAACTCTCAGTGAAGTTTCACTGAAAGACTACAAAACCAACTTTTTTAGCTATTATTATTATTGAAACTGCAAACACTACTCTAAAACCTTCTGAATGTGGGCTGGAATCTCTCTCCCCTCCCCAAACCCTTATTTTCAAAGACAGTATGTGCTGCATACAGCAGAAATCATAAACATTAGGTGTACAACTTTAACACATCTCACCGTTTTGATATGAGCGATACTATTTAGTATTATGCAGTCCCAGGGTAGTGTTGTGATCTAAATTTATCCCCCCCCCCCCCCCATTCACTACCAGGGTCTGGATTCCACATATGCAGGAAAGCTACTGATTTGTTTGGATTTTGAATAGTTCCTCATTCATCATTTCATCACAGGAATACAAGAAACAAGCCTACTTTTTGTGTTGCCAAGCATACTGCCTTAGTTTTAAAGTCTTCAGACTCTGGAACCCCCCCAAAAAATGAGATCTTTGAGATTTCAGATGTCACATTTGAGACAAAAAAAAGGGGGGGGAGGGGAAGGTGGGGGTGGAAATCAAGCCAAAGAAATAGTTTTGATCTTGTTTTAGCATGCTTCATGGTGTATAATTAAAAATAAACACAAAATAAACATAAATACCTCAAAATAGACATTTTAATAATTTGTGTTCCAAAATAGCTAGTTGCAGGATCAGCCTTGACCAGGACATTTCTGACACGTTTCAAACATGAAGTAAAGCTTAAAGATCTGCTTAGGCAGGGAGGTTGGACTAGATGATCTCTAGAGGTCCCTTCCAACCCCAGACACTCTGTGGTTCTGAGATCTTTTCCCTCTGCTGAAAAACACAAACACGGCAAAAAGCCCCTCCACCCATCAGCTTAAAGAAGACCCTTATAGCAAAACATGGATAGCATAGAGTCCAATAACCAAGGCAAGACAGCAAAGTGTCGATTTCTATCTTCACTGCAGTTTTCCTCTCCTAGATCGCCTTCCTGTAACTCACCAGCTTGCATCAGCTGCACTGAATCAAGGTAAACCTCTGGGTGGACACACACTGAACATGACTGCCAGGATAGCTTGTCCCAGCTTTACAAACATAATAAAGCAGTAAGCAGGTTTAAACAGATTGAAGAATATCTATGCACAGATTTAACAAATCTACCTAGTTTAAGCCACAAAACCTTGTTCCTTGGATCTGAGCACTTGAGCGAGGGTTCTCACCGCAAGCCACGTACACAAAACCCCATCCTCGCTTTTTTCCCTGCTCACCCAACAGTATCAGAAGGAAACATCCCGCTGCTCCTTGTGCTGAGACATGCTGGAACTGGTTCCCAGTCAATTGGGTCAACAGCATGAGGACCTACCTATCTTTTCAGGGGAAACAGTAGGAAGAGTATTGCAGGATTATCAGTGCAGAAGCTATTTAGCTGGAGTTCTCCCTGTGGAGCGTACTGGCACTAGCCCAAAACCTAGTTTCTAACCTACATTCCTAGCCAGGTAAATTAGTTCAGGCTTCAAGAACCTCCAAACCAGTTCAGCAGTTTGGTTTTTGGTTTGTTTTTTCCCTTTGTAAATGACAGGAGCCCAAGTAAAGAGCGTGGTGCTGACACATCCTTTAGATCCAGACCAGGCCTCCAAGTGCCTTTGAATTTGTCCCACAGCAAAGCTGCAGCATTTCAAATGGTCAGCTTTACATGGCGCTGCTGCCAACGTGGTAAAAACTTGTTCTGCATCACCCTGACTCACATGTACAAGGCTTGGTATGCAAAGAGTTGAAGCCCTTTACAAGCAAGCCATAATTTTTCATATTGCAGCTACAGGCAAACATCCTACTCCAGATCCTGCTGCGTCAAGGGAAGAGGTTAAAGCTCCGGGCTTCTCCTGTGACTCCTCCCTGGCCCACCACAGCTCCAACAAACTGGAGCAGGCAGGCAGAGGGCTCAGGCAGGCACTGGCAGCATGACAGCAGGCAGCCACCTCTCAACAGACCATAGAGCACTGGGTCACTGCAATGTTTCTAAGAATCCCCCAAAACCCCTCAATAGGCCAGCTGCCAATATTCTGTGACTACCAACTTTCCTGCTGCTTGCCACCATACAGCTGCTTCCCTGTCACAACTCCATTCCCTCACCTCTTTAAGTTTAGGCTGAAAGTTTTTGGAAGTTCACCTCCACGTTTTCTTCACATTAGGAAGAAATTTTTCCCCATCAGAGCGGTGAGGCACTAGAAGAGGTTGCCCTGAGAAGTTGTGAAGGCTGCAACCCTGGAATTGTTCAAAACCGGGTTGGATGGGGCCTTGAGCAACCTGGAGGTGTCCCTGCCTATGACAGAGGGCTTGGAACCAGGTGGTCTCTTCCAATCAAAACTATTCTATGATTCTACTCCATTTTTGTATCACTCCTACCCCACTGCAAACCCAGTCCATGTGTGGGGCTCCTGGAGACAGCAGCAACACAAATAACATGAAATCACCAATAAAAACTGCTTATTTGTCTCTGCCGGCAATTAAAGCTCATCTGCAGAAGCAGCGGCCACATCCTACAGGGTATTGTACACCATGCTGGCCTTTCAGGAATACCTGGTTAAAATATTTACCTGTTAGTCCAAGCCCTTCCTGCTTAAAACCCTGTCTTTAAAGGCAGAATCTAACTTTAAAAAACATTTATTTTTTTATCCCTCCTCTTTGATCAAGGAGATAAGAACCACACTTCAAAGAAACAGAGTCAACTGAGCAAAACAAGAATAACTCATCACACAAATAGTTTCCTTATACAGAGTATACTGGTTTTCAACTGGCAAACTATTTATGCAGGAGACAGGGTATTTTTAGCAGTAGCATTCACACCTTCATTTCTGACAACCCCTGTAAAGTCTCATGCAAACTATCCCCCTCACATTAGCCAGCAACAAGCTGATCTCCAGCAGATTTGCTCCTTGAAAATGTGCTTATATCGTAGAGAGGTTTGGGTTGGAAGGGATCTTAAAAGATTCCAACCACCCTGCCACGGGCAGGGCCACCTCCTCCTTCTATACCACATTGCTCAAGGCCCCATCCAACCTGGCTTTGAACACTTCCAGAGTTGCAGTCTCCATAACTTCTCTGGGCAACCTCTCCAGGGCTTCACAACTCTCATGAGGAAGAATTTCTCCCTAATGTCTCATCTAAATCTAGCTGTTTCCAGTTTGAAGCCACTACCCCTTGTCCTGTCACTACATGTCTTTGTAAAAAGTCCCTCTCCGGCTATCCTATAGACCCCCCTTCAAATACTGGAAGGCTGCTCTAAGGTCTCCCAGGAAGCCTTCTCTTCTCCAGGATGAACAATTCTGACTCGCTCAGCCTGTCTTTACAGGAGAGGTTCTCCAGCCCTCTGATCATCTTTGTAGACTTTTTCTGGACCTGCTCTAACATTTCTATGTCCTTTTTTTGCTCAGAGCTCCAGAGCTGGACACAGTACTCCAGGTGGGGTTTCGCAAGAGCGGAGTAGAGGAGGAGAATCTCCTCCCTGAACCTGCTGGCCACATTACTTTTGATGCAGCCCAGGATACAATTAGGGATATAATCAAGCAAGCCTAACAATCCTAAAGCCTTCAAATATTTCTAACAGCTCACCCAACATTCATGCCAAGAGACCCAAGACAAAGTCAATGGAGGGCACATGTTGCCAAGCTGACAGTGACATTGCCCCAGTATATCTCTAGTGGAAGTGTATGACTAATTGTATGGATTAGTCATGCAGTTGTGAGCCTGTGTCGGGAGCGTTATCAGTGGGAAAGGCTCGGGGAAAACATGCACACTCAAAACCAAACTGAGCCCGTGTTGAAGAAGAAGGAAAGGCTCTACCTTCTGAGGAGCCCAAACCCTAGTGCCTCACAGGAAGCCGATTAGTTTTGGAAGCGAGGATTTGGGCTGTCATATTGTTTGGCAACACGTTCCAAACAACAGTTACCCATCTTGAGCAAATAAGTTGAGATTTAACATTTCATCATGCCCATTGGCTTGGAGCCAGGTGCAGCACTGCCAAAGTTACTACTGTTTATTATCTACCATCAAGAGCTGTTTGTCCCCTGAAGTGGCAACTTGAACTTTAATCATTTTCACAAAACAGCTCTGCAAAGCTGTGGATGTGAGACTACTCACCAAGCTTCCCTGGCTTCACATTGTTTTACAATGTTTCTCTGCCAGAGGCCCTATCTATATAGCCACAGAGGCACCACTTACTATGTATACTTCCACACAAGTATACACTTGTTACTTTCTCTTGTCCAAGAAAGCTGATGGCCACTGCGAAGTTCAGAACACACATCCACACCTTTGCTAAAATGTTTCGTAGTCAGATTGCAACCTCTCACAACCTCATGTCCCTCTGCAACAGGACGACACCTTTCCAGAGGAGCAAACATGTTTATCATATAAATTAACGATCTTACTACTAGAACTCCTCAGGTATACTACTCCCTATGTAGATACATACACACAAGGAAATTGTACACACATATGTGTATCTTCCTAGCCCACACAAACAGAGTGGTTATTTTTTTCAGCAACACCAAGACCACGAGACAGAGAGAAGAACACAAAAGCACCACCCACATGAGTCCAAACCTCCTACTTTTAATATACTTTGCTGTGTCACTCTTTTTCCCCCCTTTTTTTACTTTTTTTCTTTCTGTTTGTCTTTTGGTTGTTTTTTTATTTTGGTTTCATGGTGTTTTTGTTTTTGGGGGGTGGTTGGTTTTGGTTTGGGTTTGTTTGGGGTTTTTTGGCTATGCTGTATTTGGGGAGTGAAAACTGGTATCTACTGTAGGCTAACAAAGCAAAAGCAAGTAACAGCCCCAAATGGTGCTCCACACCTTCCCACCTTTGCAAACATGCTCTTTAAGTTGGGGGGGTGGAAAAAAAAAAGAAAGAAAGAAAAAAGAAATAAAGGGAAATTGCTACCCAACGTGCATGATCCAGTTCTCAGCCACCAAAAGGTCAAAATGCACCTAGGAAACTGGAGGGCTTGAGAGTATCTAGCAACCTACATCGGAAGGAAACAGCTTTTCCACAACAGATTTCTCTACCACTAAATGTCATCTTTCAGTAGCCACAGCCCCGCCACTGCACAAACCAGGGCTACCACTTGCATATGCATCGTCAGGTATTCAGGACTATTTGCAATCTGCTGTTGGTCCGTGTCTCTAAGAGAGAAAAGAAGCAAATTTGGGGAAAGCACTCTGCCAGGAGCAAGAAGGTGGACACCAGCTTTGCTGCCAGCCCCTGCAAAGACCCCCTCCAAGCCTGGAAGCCCCCGGACAAACCCCTGAGGTGCCTCCTTCCCCGCACACCTTGCCTTGACAACCCAACTCCGGTGGCCCCAAACCTCAGTTGGTACCTCATGGCCACCTCCATCTGTCCCTGACCTACGAACTGCTTGCCTTAGCGCTGAACATACTTGCCCCTGCTGACAGCCAGAATCTCCCCGCTGGGTTTGGGAGGAGGGCGGGGGGGGGGGCATAGACACATATACATGGGTGGGGGAACACATGATGCCACACGCAGACAAAGAGCTGTCACCTAAAACGCCACTAAAACGGAGCGTCTTCCCTGCCCGAGGTAGGGGGTGGTCCGCGGATGTCCTCTCAGCCGTCTTCCAGCCGGGAAGGGACTGGAGAGGGGAACGGACGGGGACTGGGTTATGAGGAGAAAAACTGTTTTTTCACTTTTAAAATCAACTTGAAATTAATAATAATGAGGGGGGAGTATTTAGGAAGAGGAGAGGTAGGATTTAACCGCCCGAGGCGGGAGGGGCTCCGCCGCGCTGGGTCCCCCCGGGGCGGCCCTCCTCCGCGGGGGAAGGAAGGAGGGAGGGCAGGCAAGAGGAGGCCGCGGCGCCCCTCCGCGCTCCGCCCGCCACCACGGCAGCCCGGGGCTGGGGGCTGGGCCGTCCTCCGTCCCCGTCCGTCCCCGTCCGTCCCCCCCCTCACCGCCGCCGTGACAGCTGCGCCTCCCCGCAGGCCGGGGTCTGCGGCGGGCGGCGGGAGCAGACACACCCCCGCCCCGCGCGGCGGGGCACCACGGCCGGCCTTCCCCCCACGTCGCCTGCCCTCCCTCCCTCCCTCTCCCTCTCCCTCTCCCTCCCTCTCTCCCTCTCCCTCTCCCTCCCTCTCCCTCTCCCTCCCTCCCTCCCTCTCCCTCCCTCCCTCCCTCTCCCTCTCCCTCCCTCCCTCTCTCTCTCCCTCCCTCCCTCTCTCCCTCCCTCCCGCCGCCAGCTGCGGCGCGGCCGGGCGCCACTCACCTGCCGCTGCTGCCTGGGTGACAGCCGCCTCCCCCAGCCAGGGCTGAGGCCGCGGAGCTCAACGGGCAACGCGACAGCGACTCCCCCGGCCAGGTGGCGAGGGCGGCCCCGGGGTGGGGGGCTGCTGCAGCCCCCTCCTCGATCCCGGTTGACCAGAGCGGTGGTGGCTGGTGCTGCTTGGGGCCCCGGTTCCCGTTGCGGGGCTCCCGGGCAGCCGGGGCCCCTTGCCTAGGCGGCGCGGCGCGGCTGCGGGGCTCCGGGGCTCCGGCTCGCTCACTGCTCTCCCTCCCAGCGGGACGGGGCGGAGCTGGGCACGGAGGACGAGGGGGGCGGTGTCGGAGGAGGCCACCGCGGCCCGGCCCGGATCCCTCCTACTCCTCCCTCAGTTGCTGCCGGCCGCCATCTTCCTCCCCTCCCCACGACCTCTCGCCGTGCCGCGGCCCGGGTGGAGGCGTTGGCGAGGCCGCGGCCCCTCCGTCGTCGCCGCCGCCGCCGCCGCCACCACCACCACCACCACCCCGGGAAGGGGCAGGGGGGGCGGACGCCATCTTGGTGGCACAGAGCGGGAGGCCGGGGCCTGCCCGCCGCGGCCTGGCAGGGCTCTGGCGCCCACGAGCCCGGGGAAGGGGCTCTGCCTTGTTTGCCCAGGACCCCTTTGGCGCCATCAGCCATGTCCGACTCGGCCTTGTCCTCCCCCCACACACATCTCCCTAGCTTGAAGCACGGTGCAGCCTTTCCCGGCTGCCTTGACTTAGAGAATGACACACAAGAGACTCAGTAAGTTTCTTGTATTATGCTTCTATTCTGGCGCGCCTGACACAGGTAGAATCATTTCAAAAGACCTGTGTGTGTCTTCAGAGAGTTTTGGGCAAACTTTTATACAAAAAGTTATCTGTCTATAATGACAGAGGTCCAGATGCTTCCTATCTATACAAAGCTTATCTATCTAAAAATAGCAGAAGTATACATATCATGCAGGTGTCCTTTATCTTATACAAAAGATCATCTTGTCCAAGACTAACAGAAGTGAATCACTGAAAAATACTGCTATTCCTTATCTATCCAAAGGCTGTCTGCCAACCCCTCTCCCCCTCCCTGCATTCCAGCATTTCGGCTAACAAGCAGAAAATTCTTATCAACTCTGTTATTCTGTTAATGAGACTTTTCTGTTCAGCAATTCCCTCCTTTCTTACAGCCAAGAGTATATTCCTATACTATATTTTCTTAAAAGAATGTCCTGTTTCCAGCTCATGCTTGAGTTTATAATTTTTATAGTTCTGGTAGGATTCTACACCACTCTTTCCAGTACACATCATTATCTTAATCAAAACTAACAGTAGTGTTATCCAACAGTTAGGGAGATTAGTTTACATAGCCAATTCTTGACTAACATTTCAGTACCTATTTCCTTCCTATCCCTCAATAGTATCAACCAACAAACAAATCACAATTATCGATACAGCTTGAGCTTCAGGGGTCCCTGGGATTCAAGTTTCCATTCTTTTGCTGAAGTCTTCTTGCCTCTGGTGTGGTGAATCCAAGCAGCTTGTTCCTTGATTTTGATGGCTGTGAAGGATGTCAATAACACCTGATATGGTCCGGTCCACTTGGGCTCCAGAGGGTTCTCTGAAAGAGATCTGACATAGACATAATCTCCAGGTTCCACATCATGGACTGGTCTGTCTAACCCTCTCACATTGGTTCCAATCACCTGTTTGTTAACAATGCTCAGGTTCTTATAAATTTGCTGAACATACTTGTTCAACATTTCCTCTCTAAATTGCCCTGGTTCAGAAGGGTCCATAGTTCCTACTACATAAGGTCTTCCAAACAGGATTTCAAATGGGCTCAACCCTTCCTTTATTCTTTGCTTAGTTTGAATTCGCAACAGGGCAATTGGTAATGCTTGTGGCCAAGGAAGGTTTGCTTCCTGTCCAATTTTTACTATCTGGTTTTTGATTAAATGGTTCATTTTCTCCACTTGCCCACTCGAATGTGGATTGTAGGGGGTGTGGAGTTGCCAATCAATCCCTAAAATTTTGCTCACCTGTTGTACCACCTTGGCCACAAAATGAGGTCCCCTGTCTGAGGAAATAGCAGCAGGTACCCCAAAACGAGGTATTATTTCTTGTAACACTGCCTTAGTAACCTCCCGTGCTTTGTTTGTGCGACAGGGAAATGCTTCTGGCCAACCAGAGAAGGTGTCAGTGAGTACCAACAGGTACCTGTATCCCCCCTTTCTTGGGAGCTCAGTAAAATCAATTTGCCATTGTTGTCCTGGATAATTTCCTTTGCTAATTTGTCCCAGTCTAACTCCTCTTCTTACTTTGGGGTTAGCCTTAAGACACACCTCACATTGCCGGGTTACCTGTTCGACCGTGGTGTATAACTTCCGTGCTATACACTCCTGAACCAATTTTCGATACAGGGCTTCTGTTCCCCAGTGAGTCTTTGCCTGTTCCATCTGAACAAAATCCCAGAGAAGGTTAGTGGGAATTATTAATTTCCCATCCGGTGTCCTGGCCCAGCCCTTTCCTGTCCTATTCCCCAAAAGGTCTTTAATTAATTTCTGATCCTCTGTGCTATACACAGGTTCTGGCTCTTTTTGCTCAATTGACAGTTTACCATCTGGGATCAAAACAAACTCTGACACCTTTCTCCCCTCCCTGGCCACCCTTTTAGCTGTTTCATCTGCCAGTCTGTTGCCTCTTTCTTGACCAGTATTCCCTTTTTGGTGTGCTTTGCAGTGCATTATGGCTACTTTGCTTGGCTTCTGCACTGCTTCTAGCAACCTCAGTATTTCTTCTGCATGTTTAATACCTTTTCCTTGAGATGTTAACAGTCCTCTTTCTTTCCAAATGGCTCCATGGGCATGTACCACCCCAAAGGCATACTTGGAGTCAGTCCATATGTTTGCACTTTTCCCTCGGGAAAGCTCAAGAGCTCTGGTGAGTGCTATTATCTCTGCCTTTTGAGCGGAGGTGTTACTTGGTAGGGCTTCTGCCTCGATTACCTCTTCTCCTGTAGTTACAGCATACCCAGCTTTTCTTTCTCCCTGGATCACAAAACTGCTTCCATCGGTGTACCAGTTATGGTCTGCCTTTTCTAGGGGTTCTTCCTTCAGGTCAGGTCTGCTGGAATAAGTGGCCTCAATTGTTTCCAAACAATCGTGAATAACTGGTTCTCCATCACCACCCTGGAGGAAAGAGGCTGGATTGACAAAGTTAGCAACTTTAATTTCTACATCATCCTGCTCCACTAGGATGGCTTGGTATTTAAGAAATCGTTGTGGAGACAGCCAGTGTCCTCCCTTGGCTTCTAGAACAGCAGAGATGGTGTGTGATACTAGGACTGTGATCTTCTGCCCCATTGTGAACTTTCGAGACTCTTGAATGTTAATTGCAACTGCTGCCACAGCCCTCAGGCATCCTGGCCATCCTTTGCTTACCTCATCCAGTTGTTTAGAGAGGTATGCCACCGCCCTTCGGTAGGGTCCTAAGGCTTGTGCTAGGACTCAGAGTGCTATCCCTTGGCTTTCATGGGAATACAATGAAAAAGGTTTAGTGACATCAGGTAGGCCTAGTGCTGGTGCCCTCATCAATTCCTTCTTTAAGGTACGGAAAGCTTGTTCAGCTTCTCCATTCCATTGCAAGTCCTTATCAGTCTCTTTCGATAATTCATAGAGGGGTTTCACGAGCAGGCCATAATTATAAATCCACAACCGGCACCACCCTGTCATTCCCAAAAAGGTTCGGAGTGCCTTTACTGTGTTTGGAAGTGGAATAGAACAGATGGCCTCCTTTCTTTCAGGGCCCAGCACTCGTTGTCCTGCTGTTAATTCATATCCCAAGTAGGTTACTTGCTGCTGTACTATTTGGGCCTTCTGTGGGGAAACTCGGTACCCATTAAGTCCCAGGAAATTCAGCATACTCACAGTCCAGCTTTCACATTCCGCTCTGGTCTGGGTGGCCAGCAGGATGTCATCTACATACTGTAGCAGAGCCCCGTTGCCTTCTGGCCTGTTCCACTTTTCTAATTCTTTTGCGAGCTGATTTCCAAATAGAGTAGGGCTGTTCTTAAATCCTTGGGGCAAGACTGTCCAAGTTAATTGACACTTTCGGTTAGTTTCTGGGTTCTCCCATTCAAAGGCAAACAGTGGCTGGCTCTCAGGGGCCAGGGGTAAACAGAAAAAGGCATCTTTTAGATCCAAGACGGTAAACCATTCTAATTCTGTTCTCAATTGAGTCAAGAGGGTATATGGGTTTGCCACCACAGGATGGATATCCTTTGTTATTTTATTTATAGCCCTTAGGTCCTGCACTAACCGATACCCTCCAGCTGCTTTCCTTACAGGTAAAATTGGAGTATTGTAAGCTGATTCACACTCTGTTAGCAGCCCATACTTTAAGAATTTTTCTACAATAGGCAAAACTCCTTCCCTATCTTCTTTCCTTAAAGGATATTGTTTTAATCTAACAGATTGAGCTCCAGGCTTAAGATCTATTATCACAGGTAGGGCATTTTTGGCCCTTCCAGGCTGCTCAGTGTCCCAAACCCCAGGATATACTTGATCTTTTATGCTTTCTTTTATTCTGTTTTTCTCTTGTTGAGGGCTCATTAATGCAAGACTTAAAACCTCAACCAACTGTTCCTCCCTTACTCTGAATTCTGCCTTCCCCTTATTAAATTTAATTTCAGCTCCCAATGCTTCCAACAAATCCCTCCCCAGCAATGACTTTGGGGCATTTGGCATATATAAAAATTTATGTAAGCCCCAAGTTTTACCATATTTATATTTAAGAGGTTTTAAAAAAATATGCCTTCTCAGTTTGACCTGTAGCCCCTACCACAGAAACATAGCTCTCATCCAGAGGCAGCAGTGCTTGATTTAAGACTGAAAAGGTTACTCCTGTGTCAACTAGGAATTCCAGTCTATTTTCTTGTTCCCCTAGCTTCATTATAACCAGAGGATCTGCTAGGGTATTTATAGTCTCCTCTGGTCCTCCCTAATCATCCTCTTCTAGTTGTGCCTGTATTCTATTTTTCTTTTTCCTCTCTGGACATTCTCTTTTCCAGTGTCCCTTCTTTCTGCAAATTGCACACTGATCCTTTTCCAACCACACTCTATTAGTCCCTTTAGTCTCCTTACTTTCCTGCAACGTTGCTACCAACATTCTCTTCTCTTTTCTCCTACTTTCTTCTTCCCTATTAGAAAATACTCTCCATGCTACATCCAAAAGTGCCTCTAAATCCCTTCCCTGCGGGGGTGACAACTTTTGCAGCTTCTTTCTGATATCACTAGCAGATTGGCCAATAAATAGGGATACCAGTTGTTGTATACCTACTTCTGATCCGGGGTCAAGAGAGGTGTTTTTCCTCATGACTTCCCTCAGCTTATCTAAGAATTCTGAGGGTGATTCACCAGGTCCTTGTCTGGCTGAGTATAACACAGACCAGTTAATTGCTTTCGGAATGGCTTTTTCTATTCCCCTGGCTACAAACTCCCGGTATTCCTCCAATCTAGTCCTTTGCAGGTCATTGTTCGTATTCCATTCCGGATTTTGGAGTGGAAATACATCTCCAATGTTTGCCCCCCTTCCCCGGGTTTGAATTCTTTCTGTTGCAAGCTCCAATCCATGTTTTTCAATTAATTGTTTCTCTGTTTCAGTCATTTGTTCTAATAATAACTGGATATCGTCCCAGTCTGGATTGTGCTGCCTAACCATGAATCGAAAATGTGTAGCCGTCCCTGTGGGATCATTACGATAATTTTTAGCCTGTTCTCTCCAACTATCCAAATCATGACTTGTAAAAGGCACCTTAATCCAGACTGGGTCCCCCTCAGGCCCTACTGCTTGTCGCAGGGGGCTTGAATGAGTACCTGGGAAGCCGGGGCATTTGCTTGCTGTCCTCGGGTCCTTCTTGCCACTGGGCTTCCCTGAGCATAGCTCTGGGAACTGACTCCAGTATCACTCTCTGAATTACTGCCACCGACATTATTTTCCGAACTCTCTGTCACTACCTCTTGCAATTTTCCTGGAGATTGATAAAATTCAGGCAGGTCTTTTATTTCCTCAAGTTTAAGACACCTCTGCCCTATGCTGCACGCAGAGCAACACCTTTTCAACTGTGTCTGCCTCTTATTCTTGGCCTTGTTTTCTTTTTCAAGGGCCAAAACCATTGGATCTGAGGGAGCTCTAACACCACAGTCCCTTTGAAACTCCGGATGCTCTCGGAGATAGAAAAACATATCAGCATATATTGTCTCATCCCATTTCTTTTCTCTTCTTAAAAACAACATCAATTGCAGTAAAGTATCATACTCCAGACTCCCATTTACAGGCCATTTCTCTCCACCACCGGGTACAAAATTTAATTAGAGTCTTTTGATTTGTTGACCCTCCTGGGGGGCCTCCAATTTCCCCCAGTGGGCAAGTATACAACCAAGTGGGCTATGTCTTGGGATCTCACTACTTTGTCTCCCTCCCATTTTACACAATACAACACAGTACTTTCTTTTTACAGCACACAGAACACAAAACAAATGCAAATACAACTACAACAATAATGACCGGTCCTTAGCACACAGTTATTGGCCACACACACTCAGCCACACATTCAAAACCTCTAGTACTTTATGTTCTTTAGGGACCCTCTTGGCCCCTCGCACACTTAAACGATACTTATAATTCCCTTTGGGACCCCCCTGGTCCCACACTACAAACAATGTTCATGATACATAAACAATGCCTATAGTTACCTTTGGGACCCCCCTGGTCCCACACTACAAACAATGTTCACAATATATAAACAATGCTTATAGTTACCTTTGGGACCCCCCTGGTCCCAACCCAAGAGCTCTTTTACCTAGGGGTGCAATAAATGCCTCTCTCCCGCGCAGGGCGTCCCCTCGCGACTTACGAAGCTACCCCTTGTATAGAAGCATACCTTCTCTTTGCTGGCAGTCTTGTCTGTTCCTGCAGCGATCTGATGAGCAGCGGAGCTCTCCTCGAGAATTTCTCGGCGGGCCCTGAGAGGTCCGGCTCCTCAGCAGGTCCTGCAGCCAAACAGAGTCGTCCTGCCACGGTCGCCAAATTGACTTAGAGAATGACACACAAGAGACTCAGTAAGTTTCTTGTATTATGCTTCTATTCTGGCGCGCCTGACACAGGTAGAATCATTTCAAAAGACCTGTGTGTGTCTTCAGAGAGTTTTGGGCAAACTTTTATACAAAAAGTTATCTGTCTATAATGACAGAGGTCCAGATGCTTCCTATCTATACAAAGCTTATCTATCTAAAAATAGCAGAAGTATACATATCATGCAGGTGTCCTTTATCTTATACAAAAGATCATCTTGTCCAAGACTAACAGAAGTGAATCACTGAAAAATACTGCTATTCCTTATCTATCCAAAGGCTGTCTGCCAACCCCTCTCCCCCTCCCTGCATTCCAGCATTTCAGCTAACAAGCAGAAAATTCTTATCAACTCTGTTATTCTGTTAATGAGACTTTTCTGTTCATCAGCCTCACTCAGGCTGGGCTCATGCAGCCTGACCCATCCCCCCAGATACAGAGAACTGCACTAGGCACATACCCCAAGGTGAATAGGTCTGCACCGGGATGTTGTCATCCTGCTGACCTCGCAGGAGCTGCTGTCACCGAGGCATTCTGTGCTGGAAGTTACCTGTCTGGTTTTGTTTCCCAATCACCTTCCGCAGCAAGACTTCAAGACTTAAGGGCCTTCATCTTGCTTTAGCATTGTTCTTCATCTAGTAATTAAAAGGGCTGAAATGTGCCTTGGATCAGCTGGGAACACCAAGATGAAGCTCAGGAAGGAGTACGGGGTGATAGATGGTCCCAGGCAGACCTCGACCCACCGTTTGGTCTCCTCACTGTCGTTTTTGGCTATTTGACATAAAGCTGTTGCACACAGAACAATCACAATTGCTCTGTCAACTATTTGATCACATTCAGGCTGTATCTGCTTGCATTATTTATCCTCTCTGTGCAACTGTGAAATCCCCAAACACCTCATGTGTCATAAGGCAAAGCACCTCAGTGGGTTGAATAGCTAAAATAAACCAGAGATTCGGGTGGCTGGTTTTCCTCCCTGGGAGCTTTTTATTCCTCAGGGGGCTTGAGAGTGCCTGTGCTATAGGAAAACAAATTTGCCTTAAAAGGGCCAAACAACCAACATCACAAAACTACTCAGGTCGCCCACGTGGTGTTCTGATACAGATTTTTGTCTTCCTCATAAGCCTACATCTTTCTTGGGAGTCCACACAGTTACCTCTGAGGTTCTCTGCTTCTAAGAAAAAGTCCATGCATCTGTATTTCCTAACTGCCTTCTTATCTCTGGAGCACCCAGGAAGGGAATGAGCAGAATAAGCTTGAGTTAAACCTGATAAAGGGCTAGGGGATATCGACTGCTGGATTTTTAGTTGTCATTTTGGGATCAATAAAACTTTTCCTGGGCTAATTTATATTCACTGCAACCTGGTTAACTGTAGGTGCATTTGTATATAAAGTCAAGCACGTTTTGTCTGTCTTCAACCAAGTAAATTGTAAACTTTAGTAAAATATATTTTAGAATAATTTCAGGCCTGTGCATGTGAATGAAAGCATTGAAATAAGCGGGAAAGCAGCAGAGAAACAAAATAGAGGAGGGGAGCAACCTGAGATTGTGCACTCATGACAAATCCTCTGCTGCAAAACTCACTTCATCCACGAGGCAATGAAGGAATGCTTCTGATTCTCCTTCAATTGCATTCTTTTTAGGGGCTGAGGCAACATTAACAGCCTCTGCATGCTGCTGTACGACCCTTCGTTGCAACACACCTAGGTGGAAGTGCTAATAGATTCCTTCTGGTCCTGTTCATTTCATGACAGCAGTGAGGGAAGGGAGCTATGGAAAAGTCCCTGAGTCTTCCTGAGCTGCCAGCTCTCCACTGCCTCTGCAGGCTATGCCCACTTTGGTTTTATTCAGGCAGAAAACGCTCAGCCTTCACAACTAGCACAGAGCTTGATGTCAGAATATTTCTCCTCCATGAATTCCTCATGAGAAAGTAATATATGAGCTAATCTCAGTTGGCGAGGGAACATGGTAAGTTTTCAGTGATATTAGCACCAAGAAGTATAAAACCATTTCTATTACTTTAATCTGCAAGTTAATTTTTAAATGGAATGCAGGTCTAAACAATGCTGGTGTAAGTACATTACAGAGCTGTCAGGCTTTGACAATTTAAATGAATGAGACTTCAAAATGTATTATGAACAAGATTAAATGTCTCATTTAAATATACACAAATAAAATCCATCAGCAAAATGAAATTATTTCAGAAGTCCCTAGAATTAAAATGCACAACAAAGGTCTCCCCCACCAGGTAAGTGAGACTTTAAAGCAAGACTTTATCTGAGAGTTGCTTTAATTTCCAAATAATCTATTGTGAGATCTTTCTAGCCTGAGCATTTGGTAAAACATGATGATGTTGTTATCTTCATTTTACATACACAAAGCACTGTTTAAGAGGTTTAGGTAGAGGTCAAGCAACGAGTGGTGGAATCACCAATCAAAACAGCCTCAAGGTCTCCTGGTTGTCCTATTCCCTGCCATAAACTTTTTGTGTAATGCTGTCACTTGCAGCTCATTTTTCTGTACAACTTACTTGTGCTAAAGGCCATTTTCAGACGTTATTTCAGTTTATGAAGGAGGTTGTTTTTAGAAGTTCTCGTAAGCCAGAAGTAGTCACAGTGCAGTTGTTTAATCTAAGGCAGCAAACTTTATGGTATGGAGCTCTTTAAAGCTTCTTGGTATAACTCAGCACTGTAATAAGTAATAAATAATTTCTTTGATGATAGTATTGCCTCCACTGAGTGTATATATGGTTCTTTAGAGCTCCACCTAACTCCTCAGTATGGTCTTGACTCTCTTTCATGCCAAGCCCTTGAAGAGGGCTGAGATCCTTCATGACTAGTGACTTACTATCCCCTAAAAATGTGATAGAAATGGTAAGTTTAAATGGGGGGCTGAACAGGAATACCAGGTGTGGGAGCACTGGAAGGAACAAATGACAGGAGAAGAGTGCAAGAATGGCATTTGATGGCATCTGGACTAACAGGTTGCCAGGATTGCAGCATGTGTATGCCTGCATGAAGCCTGCCTACCTGTGGAGGAGGAAGGTCTCTCCAGAGGATGAAGCACCACCATAAGCTCCTGTGACAGCTAAAAGCCATCATGTGGATGAAGTGAAACTTGCAGATGAACATCCCTTGTCCTCCAGATCATCCCGAGATGAGAGCAAGCCCTGGACACGAGCACTTTGAGACCTGAGGTGTTACCTGGACACTGCATGCGTGAGAACACAATTGAAATCAGCTCTGGTTTAGTGGTTTTTCCACCACCTCAGGTCCCAGACACACAGCCTTGTACCTGCCTGTGTGACATTTCCTGTGTGATAGCCTTTTTGCTTGTGTTCAAGACCACCAAAAGACATGAAGGTTTGGGTTTTTGCACCGCAGAGGATGCAAAATAAAAGCTCAGCTCCAAGAGCAGGATGCTTTTAATACACCAATTTAACACCTTTTCTGAACCTCTTACTTTCACAACTTTGCAAATACACTTCAGTTGAAATCTGGTTAAGGTTAATGAGATGTTTTGTGTTGGGACACCTCCTTAGCCCGTGATGGTTTGTACTAGCACCTTGGCCTAGCTGCAGACCACGGGGCTCAAAGGAGAGCAGAGGAAACCCTTCCCCGGGAATGGTTGTTGCAGGCAGTGCCTGCTCCCAGCACCACTTGTGGAAGCCTTAATGAAAAGCAGCTCATCAGCAGTTACGTAACCTAATGATAATCCAGCTCAGGCTGGGCCATACTTAAAGCCACAGTGTCTCTCTGCCATGACCTATTTTATACTTGATGCAGGGGCAAAAATGTGTGGTTAGTAACTTTGCTAGGTCTTTTACCACAGAGTTATTGCCTGGCAGTAGAAAAAGCCTTGCACACATTTCTTCTGCTTGCCTGACTGCAAAGCAACTGCTTCTGTTATGACAGTGGCTTTTTATGGTATCAGCTCTAAGCACAGGCGCAGCAGAGAGCAAATTGTAAACAATTAAAAGGAAAACCCTTAATGTCCTGCAGGAAACTCAGCACACTTTAATTTCAGCTTCAGAAGCTGGAGAGGGTACAGGGTTATCTTGCAAAGCACTTCTAAGGCCACGCTGAACCACACAGAAAGCTTTTTTGCTGGGTTTTTATTACACCTCAGAGAACAAAAATGCATGCTTCCACATTCCAGGGTCATACTTACGTTTGACTTCAGAAATTCATTAGGATGGCACTTGGCATAACTCAAACCTGAGCAACTGGCCAGGCCCCTCTCATCGATTTCTTTAACCTCTTAATCTGCAGAAGTATCAACAGGAGATTAAATGCAGAGATGTTGATTCGGATCTCAGCATTTAATCTAACCACAGATGGTGTCAAAAGAGGGGCAGCCACACACAATAACAACAGATTTTTTTGCTCTAAACAATCAGTGTTTTGTTCAGTAAAGACAGAGGAGAAGCGGTCAGCTTTGAAAGACAGAGTGAATCTCCATTTCCTACAGTTCATCTCCTTCCTAGACAGCTTTGAAGCATTATTAAGGTGCTATTGGTTTTTTTTTAATTATTAATAAAGTCTGTATGTATTTAACTCAAGTTATTGGTGGTGTTAATTCCTATCCTTCACAGGGTAAATATTTCCCTCCTTGTAATGCTGGACATGTTAATGACGCAGCTTGTTGCAGAAAGGAGGTTGTATTGTGGTGCTGAGAAATACTGCATGTTACACCTAGGTATACTCATTTTGTACCACAGAACCCTGTTGTTTTCAAATGGATGATGCACCTCTGCTATGAGGACAGGCTGAGGGAGCTGGGGTGGTTGAACCTGGATGTGACCATTTGAGGCTGTCCCCTTAAGAAAGGGAATATTGTGGTCAGATGTTTGTAAACGAAAGACGGATCTAAACTAATTTCATTGGTAGATTGGGGGGAAGCACCTTTTGAACTGGGAGTACAGCAGTTTTCTGGTCAGTCTGTCTTCCCCTCCTTCGGTGGCTTGCAGCTCGCAGTTTTCTGGGCTTTCAGCCAGGCTTGACCTTGAAACTGATAAACTGCAAGGCCTGTATTAACTGCTTTCCAATTAACAACTGCTTTTTCTTTTCCTCTCTTTCTAACCCGCTCAGGGGAAAAGGGGAGAGAAGGGGGAGCAGGGGTGGGGAACCCCCCTCAGCAGAGGAGGGAACCCTCATTTCTGTGTGACTTTGTTGTATATTTCTGTATATATTGTAAATACTGTAAATTCTGTACATAGACCTGCATTTTCCTAAACTGCTTTGTAAATATACAGCACCCACTCCTTTGCTAATCCGGCTGTGAGGTTTTTTTTCCCTTCACTTTACGGGAGGAGGAGAAGGCCCGGCCTTTCCCTTCCAACCCTCAACATTCATTTTCCTGGCTTGCCCAACGTGGGGCAGATAATTAGCTTAATTTATTACTTTATTGATTTAGTGTTTTCCAGCCGGATTAGTAAAACATAAAGGTGTTGTGGTTCATAGAACGATTATTCTTTTCAATTTTTGGGGCTCTGGTTTACAGATATTGTTTGGGTTTGATTTTGGATTACCTGGGTAAATATTTGGTGCGGACAATTTATTTGTGGGTTATGTATAGAGTTAGACTGTGGTATGGAAAATGCGTGGATTTGTTTTGGCCAGCGAGATACAGAAATGTTACCTCCACCACTCTCCCAATTGAGATAAAAGGTTTTAAGATTCCGCCGGAGGAGAGAGTAACTTTAGGTGATGGCTGGGATCCAAAGGTGATTTATTTGATGTCTGTAATTCTGCTGCTGGTGATAATTATCATGTATCTGCTGGTTTCTTTGCAGCGAGAGAGGAAGATATCCAGACCATGTTTTGTTATTAAAACTTGATCAAAGAGTAAACGCCGTGGCTCTGGGTCAGTCCCAGAGACATCTAGTGAGGAGGAATGTGGAGAATCTGTGTCAGTTAAAAAGAGGGCTAAAAAGTTAACTGGTAAAGCAGCCCTGAACGACTTTGCCACTGATTCTGGCAGGCTGCCAAGGGCAGCGGCTGGCATCAACATGGCATCTCCTCCTTCTCCTCCTCCTTCTTCTCCGTCGGCCATTAACAGAACAAGGTCAGTTCCGCCCACTCTCTCGGTGGGACCAGAAGTCACTGCCCCAGCAGCTGATTTATCTCAGGACCTGTCAGCTTCTATTAAGGCAGCTGTAAATTCGAACACAGCTCCAGTTAAGGTAGCTGTTTTAAAGACTAGAAGTGGAAAGACCAAAGCCGATGGAGAAGAAGAGCAGGAGACTGATCCTGGTGAGGGGCCCTCTACTCTAAGAAATCCTGCTGAGGAGGAAGAGAAGATTTGTTTTAAAGATCTAGCTGACCTAGTGAGAGCAAAGCAGGATAGAGATGCAGCTAGGATAGGAGCTGGCAAAGGTGGTTCTCAGCTTAAAGAGATCCTTGAGAGAATGGCAGGAGGATTATTAGGGCAACAAGCTGGGGAAGAAGATGAATCAGATGACATAACTGAGTGTTTGTCTCAGAGGGAAGAGCTAAGAAATGTCCATAAATATTACACCAGGGCAGATAAGGAGCCAGTTCTAGCTTGGCTTAGTAGGTGTTATGATACAGGTGCTCCAGCTCTAACAGTTGGAGGCAAGTCAGCAGCTCAGTTAGGAACTCTCTCGAGGGATAATGGAATAGATAGACATCTAGGCAGGGCTCTCGGTAAGGTTAATCTGTGGATACACCTTTTAATGGCGGTTGCCCTGAGATACCCTTCCCGAGATGACCTTCCATGGAATCCTAAACCCTGGACTACCATAGATGAGGGAATTAAGCGCTTGAGAGAATTTGCTGTTAGAGAGATACTCTATGGTGACCATGAAACTCTCAATCCTGATGATATTCCTGTAGGTCTTGGTCTTGCTAAAAAGATCATCAAGCTTGCTCCTTCTAATTATGCAAACATTCTGGCAAGCAGAATTGTGTCAAGAAATTATGGTGGAGCTTCTCCTACGGTTGGCCATTCAGTGATCAAATGAGACAATTGGAGGATAGCATGACACGTGTTTCTTTGGTTTCAGCCATTGAAACTCTGTCTGGAAAAACTGAGAATTGCATGAGAGAGTTAAAGGATGAATTTAGAAATTCCATATCCCAATTGGCACAAAGGGATAATTTCAATTCTTCCTCCAGGTGGATACAAGTTTCATCTGTGAGGAATACACGTCCTCCAAGGAGGTCATTCCAAAACAGATCAAATCAAAACAGACCACCAAGACAATCATGTAGGACTATTTGGATAACTCTGTGTGATCAGTTTGGTGAGAACATGAACAGGTGGGATCGCCAACCAACTTCTAATCTTTTCAGGAGACTGAGGGAATTGCAAAGTGGCAGAACCTGAGGTAGCAATACCAGAAGGGTAGCTGTTACTTCCACAGTTCCCCAGAACAACTCTAGTAGCTCCAACAGTGGCTCTAGTTATAACATGCAAAGCTATAACACTGCACACTGTGCACAATGCACATGTGGGCATGTTCCCCATAACTAGGGGTGCCCTGCCTCCCGCCAGGGGGAGGAGAGGGATAACAGAGATAATAGAATCTATTGGGATGTGTACATGCAGTGGTCTGACACTTCACAATTTTGGAAGTACAGGGCCTTGGTTGACACAGGAGCTCAGTGCACCATAATGCCATCAAATTATGAGGGATCGGAGTCTATAACTATTCTGGGAGTCACTGGTGGATCTCAAGAGTTAAGTAAGGTGGAGGTTAATATAAGTTTAACTGGTAAACAATGGAGGAAGCATACAGTTGTGACCGGACCTGACGCACCTTGTATTTTGGGAATTGATTTTCTGAGAGAAGGGCATTTCAAAGACCCTGGAGGTTACAAATGGGCTTTTGGAATAGCTTCTGTAGAAATTGATGGACAAAAATTGAAGCTGTCTGCTAGACCTGAGCTTTCTGATGAATCTGCAGTTGTGGGACAACATAAGATACAGGACATTAAATTGCCGGCTGCTTCTCAGACTGTGCATCACAGACAATACAGAACCAACCGTGACTCTTTGTTGCCCATTCAGAATCTGATTTGTCAGTTGGAGAGTCAGAAAGTCGTCACCAAAACTCATTCACCTTTCAACAGTCCAGTGTGGCCTGTGCGGAAGCAGAATGGAGACTGGCATCTGACGGTCGACTACCGAGCCCTGAATGAAGTAACACCACCTATGAGTGCAGCAGTGCCAGACGTGATGGAGCTACAGTATGAGCTGGAATCCAAAGAGGCCAAATGGTATGCTACCATGGACATTGCTAATGCATTTTTCTCGATTCCCATAGCAGAGGAATGCAGGCCTCAGTTTGCCTTCACCTGGAGAGGAATCCAGTACACTTTCAACAGACTGACAATGGGCTGGATCCACAGCTCAAGCATCTGTCATGCAGTGATCCACGATGCTCTGGAGAAAGGTGGTGCTCACGAACTGTAAATGTCATCTTGGATTGGATGGACAGTATGAGCAGCCAATGAAATTGTTTAGAAGGGGTGGACTGTGACCGTTTGAGGCTGTCCCCTTAAGAAAGGGAATATTGTGGTCAGATGTTTGTAAACAAAAGACGAATCTAAACTAATTTCATTGGTAGATTGGGGGGAAGCACCTTTTGAACTGGGAGTACAGCAGTTTTCTGGTCAGTCTGTCTTCCCCTCCTTCGGTGGCTTGCAGCTCGCAGTTTTCTGGGCTCTCAGCCAGGCTTGACCTTGAAACTGATAAACTGCAAGGCCTGTATTAACTGCTTTCCAATTAACAACTGCTTTTTCTTTTCCTCTCTTTCTAACCCGCTCAGGGGAAAAGGGGAGAGAAGGGGGAGCAGGGGTGGGGAACCCCCCTCAGCAGAGGAGGGAACCCTCATTTCTGTGTGACTTTGTTGTATATTTCTGTATATATTGTAAATACTGTAAATTCTGTACATAGACCTGCATTTTCCTAAACTGCTTTGTAAATATACAGCACCCACTCCTTTGCTTATCCGGCTGTGAGGTTTTTTTTCCCTTCACTTTACGGGGGGAGGAGAAGGCCTGGCCTTTCCCTTCCAACCCTCGACAGGTTGAGGGAGCTGAGGTGGTTGAACCTGGGGAAGAGGAGGCTCCAGGGAAACCTATTAGCAGCCTTCCAGTACCTGAAGAGGGCCCACATGAAGGCTGAAGAAAGACTGTTTACAAAGGCCTGAAGTGACAAGGGGCAATGGCTTCAAACTAAAGAGCAGATTTAGATTGGATGTTAGGAACAAGTTGTTTACTATGAGGGTAGTGGTACACTGGAACAGGTTGCCCAGGGTGGTGGTCAGGGCTCCTTCCCTGGAGATATGCAAGGTGAGGCTCGACAACCTGGGCAACCTGATCTAGTTGAAGATGTCCCTGCTGATTGCAGGAAGGTCGGACTGGATGATCTTTGGAGGCCCCTTGTGGCCTGGAGCTTTCTATGATTCTATGCCAAAGCTTTACATTTATTGCCATGAGGAACACCAAGCTTTGTGAAAATATATTCCTACGAGTGGTGATGGATTTCTTGAGCAGCTTGCGTGGATCTGCTTATGGGTTGAAAAAATTGGTGTACTTATTTCAAAGTACTTTTGAAAAGCTGTTTTTTAATAGCCAGCTTAAGAATAGGAATTAAATCACCTTTTAAAAGATTTACAAAGCTTCATGTTGGTAGAACTATTTCATGGCATTTAAAAGGAGTAATAACAACCAGAAAAGTTGTGGTGGCCACGTTTGTTGCCTTTTGAAACTTCTTCCTGTGGAGCCTGCAAACAAACCACTGTTGCATTGTGCTCATGTTTCAGAAACAGAAAGTGGAACTAAATGTAGATTATGAAGATAGTGTGGCTGATTATAAAGTCTAAAGGGAAATCATGTAACCTCATTTCCTTATCTCATCTGAGCAAATGGCAAAAAGAAAAGGGGTGGGGAAATACACTTTCTTGCTTTGAGTTGTCTCAAGTATTACTAATCATGGAAGTAAAATGTATCTTTTAATGCATTTATATATGCTTCAGAGCTCTTTAGACTCCTTAGATGCAAAGGAGTTGGTTCTAGATGATTCAGGACTAGTTGGTTCTAGATGATTCAGGAGTAAGGGCGCTTTTCAGCCCTGTGAAGGTACCAGGTCAGATCATGGACATATCCATGCCTGTATTGCTTATATCTGTGATTCCACCCTGCCTGTAATGTACTGGGGTAATACAGAATCTAGGAGAAAGGAGTGTTTTCTCAGTCTTTCCTGATGTTTTTTGGTTGGTTGGGGTTTTTAGGTGGTGGCTTTTAGGTGGCCTGTTTAAAACCAGAGCTGATGCTTTCAGTCTGTTGGTAAGTGGAATGCTAACTCCCCTCAGAGTCGGTGTAACTTGTCGATTTTTGGCCAGCATGGTGGAGAGACCCAGTGCTGAAGAGAGAATAAAGCAGAGCAATTCTCTAAACCTATAGAGATGATCCCACTGAGAGCCCTGTCTATTCACTCATCTACACTTAAAACTGTCAGTTTTATTCTGATATCTCCTCAGTCAGTGAAATACTTTTTCTTAACCTACTTTTAATGCCTTTGAAGTATCATCTGCTTCACTAGTTTGAAGAGCACTAAAGCCCTCATGCAGCCAATAGGCACTTAAGTGCTTACTTTTAAACCCATGAGTAGCTCTGTGAGGCACACAAGACCTGCTGTTGTTAGACAGACCTGTCAGTCTGGCTACCTCACTCTGTTGTTACCAACTGTGTGCAACAGCAGATTCCTGCTCCTACACCTCACCCCCATCTCCCACTTGTCAATGCATTAGTAAGAAAAGAAGAGAATGTATGCTACCACAGCAGCTTCCTGGCTAACCGGAGAGCAACACTCCAGGGTGGAAACTGCCCAGCAGAAAAGGACCTCAGGGTGTTTGTTGATAGCTGGCTGAAGATGAGCCAGCGTGTGCCCAGGTGGCCAAGAAGCCAATAGCATTTTGCCTTGGATCAGCAATAGTGTGGCCAGCAGGGCTAGGATAGTGATTGTCCCCCTGTGCTGGGCACTGCTGAGACCACACCTTGAATCATCAGGGGTACCACCACCTTCCCTTCCATCACCAGTGCTGACAACACCAGGTATTTCTTTTGTCTGTTCCTGCTGATAGGGGTTTAACACAAAATCTTTCCCATTGACTAACCATTAGGAGCAGTACAACACAAGTAGAAGGAAAAAAAACCACCATCTTTTCCAAAACAACTTTGTTGGCCTTCATTGTGAGGGTCCTGGGTATTGTAAAATGCTTCAGTCCCCTCATCATCTTCATGATTGTTCTTGGTCTCCCAGCAGCTCACCTGAACACTTGCATCACATCTCAGCACCAGTTCACCTGGAGTCAGGAAGCTGAAATCCTGCATCAAAAAGCTGTTATTAGTCTAGAAACAAAACATGGAATTAATGTTGGGTTTCATCTTAGCTACCAGGCTTACATTACTGCTGTTTAGGATTCTGCAGCATGTCTGGGTTTTAATGCAGGTGTTAAAAGCCTGATTGGGAGAGATGCAGTAAAGAGACAGGTAAACCTTAGCTTGGCAGTGTCTAGAGAAAACAGAGACAGTTTGCAAAGGAATCAGTCCAAATCAAATCAGCAACAACACAGCAGCAGGTAATCTTGGTGAGAACTGCAATGGAATATGCACTGGAAGAAGAACCACTTATTCTTCAGCTACATCTTTCAAAGAACACAAGTAAGCAAGTTCTTCAATCACACAAAAGATGTCATGCAGAGGAATTGTATACAACACCTTTGTGGAAACTCACAGCTGTGTGCCTCTAATCCTGGCTCAAAGTGGGTACTGAAGAACTGGAGGAGACTCAGACCTGCCCATGGCAATGATTATGACACTCCTAACAGTGTTAAATAGCATGTAAGGGCAAAATAGAGCTATTTTGTTATGAGTCAAGGAGAACAAAAGCCCAAACAGGACTATTACAGGATGCTCAGCTAACTGGGAGCAGCTATGGCTTTGGGTGACCAATTCTCAAACTATCTTCATTGAAACATTTTGTGCTGTCAGTTTACCCAGACTTTAGGTCCTCGGTATGTTTGTTGTGGCTCAGTAATAAATTTACTCAAGAGATCCCATACTAGGGCTACAATGATGAGGGGACTGGAGCATCTCTCTGAGGAAAGGCTGAGAGACCTGGGGCTGTTTAGCCTGGAGAAGACTGAGAGGGATCTTCTTAATGTGGGTGAAGGGGCAGGGGTCAAGAGGATGGGGTCAGATTCTTTTCAGTTGTGTCCAGTGACAGGACAAGGGCCAATAGGCACAAAACAGACCCAGGAGATTCCATCTGAACGTAAGGAAAAATATCTTTCCCGTGAGGGTGCCAGAATCCTGAAACAGGCTGCCCAGAGGTGTTGTGGAGTCTCCTTCTCTGGAGATATTCCAAACCTGCCTGGATGCAATCCTGGGCAACTTGATCTAGGTGACCTGCTAGTTTAGCAGGAGTGTTGGACTAGATGATCAACAGAGGTCCCTTCAAACTCCCACTGTGCTGAGATTCTGTGTGAAAGGGAAAGACAAAAAAAATGCCAATTCAGAAAGAGAAAAGAAGACCCTTTGTGGTGCAGAAAGAAACCACACGATGTCTCTATTTAAGGGCAATTAATGCAGCAGAGAAGATGATGGAGAAATAAATTCAGATTGGAAGGGCTGTGGGAGAGGCTGGAGAGTAGGAGAAGCTGGAGAGAGAGGGTAAAATAGAGATTGTGTCTTCATTTAAACACAGAAGCTCTGTGTGATCTGGGGTAGTTCACAGAATCACAGAATGGTTTGGGTGGGAAGGAACCTTTAAAGGTCATCTAGTCCAACATCCCTGCAGTCAGCAGGGACATCTTCAGCTAGAACAGGTTGCTCAGAGTATTGTCCAACTTGACCTGGAATGTTTCCAGAGAGTAGTTACCTATGTCCAGATCCATCTCATTCTATCACTCAGTGCAGCACCCAGGATCTTAAGCAAGGTGCACAAACTATCTTCAACACCAAGAGCCGATGGGTAAGTTGCTCCCTTGGGAGCTGTTTTGGCTCTTCTCATGGCTTCATCAGGAAATCTATGCAGCTAGGTCTCCAATTTCAATCCTGCTATCAGGTATCTTAACACCAGAGGGCTCAGATCCCTGCCTCAATTCCTCTAAGTCACACATCTGTCTGCAAAACAAGGACACAGAATTTCTCTTCCACAGGGGTGGTGTTGTAAGAACGGATTTGGAAAGGACTGGGAGGGATCTGGGCACTGCATTGGTAGAGACGTGAAGTGAAAGAGAGTGGAGAGAAGGAATAGTGAGAAAGCAGAGGAATTAAATGTCATTTGGAAAAGAACTACATCTCATGGAGAGCATTTTAAAGAGATGGAGGGGTGAAATCCAGTCTGAGGAAAACACGTTACATGAGGAAAATTGCAACAGCAAACAACCAGAGAATAGGAAGAGAAAAAAGAAGGAAAGCCCAGAGGGACTGCAAAGTGATTATTTTTGTGGAGATATACACTTCGTGATTCAAATTTTTGAATGCAAGTTTTATTAGTGGGTTTGGCTCTGCCCTCACAAACAAATCAGGCAGCACAAGCAACAGCAGACTGGGAGGAGGTGAGATGCTCTTGGAAGTTGCGTGTCATCCTTGTGTTGCTTCTGAAAAGCTGGCTGGTTTAACCCCGTTGTTGGGAAGATCTGCCAAGAGGCCAAGAGTTGTTGATTGGCTTCTTCAAAAGCATAACTTTGCTCTGTATAGGCCATTCTGCTGGAAAGACAGAGAAAATGCTATTGGCAAAGATTGAGGCACTTCCATTACTGGTAGGAGACCTCCTCATTGGAAAGCATGCGTTGATGTTACCTTGGCTACAGAGTAAAAATTAATTATAGTTGGACTTGACAATCTCAAAGGTTTTTCCCAACCTAAATGACTCTAAAAATAGACTACCAAACAGTATATAAACAAATAGATTATACAACCAGCACTCTACAGTTGGAAATGTCTGTATATCACAGAATCACAGAATGTTAGGGGTTGGAAGGCGCCTCCAGAGATTATCTAGTCCAACCTCCCTGCCAAAGCACCTGGGGCAGGTCACACAGGAATGCATCCAGGTGGGTTTTGAAAGTCTCCAGAGAAGGAGACTCCACAACCACTCTGGGCAGCCTGTTCCAGTGCTCTGTCACCCTCACCATAAAGAAGTTTCTCCCCATGTTGAGGTGGAACCTCCTGTGTTCTAGTTTGTACCTGTTGTTCCTTGTCCTATCACTGGGCACCACAGAAAAGAGACTGGCACTTCATCCTAACACCCACCCCTCAGATCTTTATAGATGTTGATAAGATCCTCTCTCTCAGCCTTCTCAAGACTTATCAGCCCCAGGTCTCTCCGTCTTTCTTCAGAGGAGAGATGTTCAATCATCCTTGTAGCTCTCTGTTAGACTCTCTCCAGCAGATCCCTGCCTATCATGAACTGGGGGCCAAAATCTGGACACAGAATGCTACTTTGACCCAGAGTGTTGTGCAAGTGTTGCAACCATCTTGATAAACACCATTTGGCATAACTGGGGAAATTCTGGTGTTAGAGTTATGCCAGAGAATATTACCTAAATGAACACTTGAACCTCCAGGATTTTGCCATACCCATATGCACGTGGGTGTATGCTGGGAGGGAGAAGTGGTGTTTCTTTGTGTTTTTGTGACCGTTTGAGGTGGTGCCTTTAACAAAGGGACACCATGGCTGAATGTTTTATAAACAAGACAGGTCTAAACTAATTTCACTGGTGGAGAAGCAGAGCACTGCCTTCAGTTTTGATTCCCAGTGAGACTGGTCTCACTCAGTCTTGCACTTTTTCCCCCTCCTTCTGCAGCTCACAGCTTCTGGGCTTTTGGCCAGACTGACCTTGGAACCAATAAGGCCTGTACTAAACTTACTAACACATTTTGCTCTAATTATAACTGCTTTTAATTAACAATTGCTCTTTTTTCTCTCTTTCTAACCCTCTTTGGGGAAAAAGGGGAGAGAAGGGGGTACAGGGGGAAACCCTTCCTCCTGGTGGGGGAAGGGAATCTCATTCCTGTGTTACTTTGTTGTATATTTCTGTATATATTGTAAATACTGTAAATTGTGTATATATTCCCCTGCATTTCCTAAACTGCTTTGTAAATACAGCACAAAATCCTTTGCTAATCCAGCTGTGATTTTTTTTTTTTTCTCTTTCAATTTTCTTCCCTTTACTTACGGGGGGGGAAGAAGGCTTGAGGCCTTCCCCTCAACCCTCGACATTTTTGCTCGGCAAAGGAGGGCCAGGATCGTTCACGGAGGAGCCTCATGGTGTCTTCTTGCTGTGAAGAGCTGAGGAATCTGCTCACAGAAGCCTGGAAGGTTTTGTGTTGAAAGGACAGAGCTTGGGATCTGGGGGTGGGAATTGTGGACACAGCGACACTGCAGATCTGACTTGAAAGTCTGAGGATGTCACTGAATTTTCTCTGCCTGCCTCCTCATTGATAGGACCAAGGGTAACAAAACTCACCCAGGAGCCAGATTACAAGGTTTAGTTTGTATTTGTGTAGTGTTTTAAGATTCTGCCATCAAAATGTTACTCCTTAGCTCAGGGAAGAAACTTTCCCCTGCATCAGGATTTCTCCCTGGCACATGTCAGGTTCTTTTTTTTGTGGGTTTCTTGGTATATTTTTTCAACTCTACCTCCCTGTTCCTTTAGAGGTTTGATTTCTCATCTTTGTACTTGATCTCCTACATCAGAGAGAACTGTTGCTGCTGCAGCCATGCAGTGCTTTCTCTGCCCACGCAGATGACAAATTAATCTAACATTTCATGTCAGAGAAATACTTATTATTTCTTCTATCCCTTTTGTTCTCGTAGTCAGAGAGCTTTTCAAATCATGCTGCTGGCCTCCCCAGGGAAGCTCTGCTTTCTTCCCAGCAAGACCACAGCAAGTCCAAGGACAGTGAAAAATGGAATATTATTTTCTTGCTGGCTTAGTGATTTTCATTTAGGATTCAGCAAATGCAGAACCATCTGCTATGTATGAAATATCCAATAATAGTTCTCCAGTTGCTGAATTCTGAGTGGAAACAAGCCAGCAAAAGGGAAGCAGAGAGCCTGGCTTGCCGCTATCCTCCTCTGTAAGCATACACAGGCAAATCACACCAACGTCTTCGCCACCTGATCATGGCTGGTTTTCCAAAATACAGGTGAACTGAAGAGAGAACTGAAAGTCAGAGGAAGAGAATATTCAGTTCTCCCTCTCTTGGTGATCTTATGGATTGCTTTTCTTTGTGTAGTAGTTGTGTGGTGACACAGTGCCTTATGAAACACAAAATAACAGCATTTTCTCATAGAAGGTCTGACTTGCTCCCATCTAGGCCAGAAGGACCATCATCAAACATGAAAAGACTGGGAACAGCTGAAATATTACCCCTGAGATCTGAGTCAATAAATGATAAGTGAAAAGAGATGTAGAAATCCTGGTGGCAGGCAGCTCAGTGTGCAAAAGCTACTTTCAGCTTTACGTGCCCAAATCTACTTTGTTTCCCTGAAGACATACAGCACTTTGGATGCTCCTTCCAGCACAGCTCTTTGCTTTCTGCAACTTTCACTCAGAGCTTTCCTGCTTTTGCTGAAATTCCTCAATCTTCCCTCCTTGCCTGAAGTTAATACTGTGTTATCTGCCAGATTAGCTAATAGTACTGACTTAAGTCATAGCATCATAGAACCACTTGGGTTGGAAAACACCTTTAAGATCAAGTCCAGCCATTAACCCAGCACTGCCAAGTCACCACCAAACCACCTCCCTCAGCACCACATCTACACATCTTTTAAATACCTCCAGGGATGGTGACTCAACTGCTTCAGTGGGCAGAAGATCATCTGATCCAGGGAAAGGAAGCCTAGATGGGGTTACCTAGTATGGGGCGATGGAGATTGGAATCAATACGGCTGACCAATATGATCGAGTATTGTTCCTTTATTGTTCCAGTGTTGCAGGCCTATGGTGCAGGCCTGAGGTGCAGGCCTATGGTGAGGCCTGTAGTGCAGGCATAGCACAGTAAAGTAAAGTGTAGAAGAAGAAGAGACAGGAAAGGCAGAAGTGTGTAGCAAGGCAACTGCTACAACTTATATAAACTCGGAGTGCCTTGTTGACATGGCTTCATTGGTTCCTATCACACTATTACAGATTATTGGTCCAACTACTAATGACACGCAAGGTTTGTTGATGCAGGTGCATGTCCTGTTGTCCCAAGATAACTGTCCATGTTTATAGCTACCAGTGTCTTGTTTTAGTTACATGCTGCAGGCACAGCACTGTTTTGCTACACTGCTAGCTGACTCTGCATCTATGCTGAGCATGGCCTACCACCATGTCAGGCTCTAGGCCTGCACTGCCAGATTGCTCACACTGCTCGTCGCTGGCATTGCCACAAATCCCCCTTTTTGATTTTGTGAGCGATCTGGTCATGGGAGTTGTTCTCATCCCATACAAGATGCTACTGCAAACACAGAAGCAAGCAAGGTAAAGCTAAGCTGTATAGCAAAAGCGAGAGTTCTGTAGTGCAGCATGTCTAACAGACTGGTGTAACCCATACAAGGCACAAAGCTTAAGTTGAACTAGTTACAATGCGCTAACAGAGATGGCATAATACATGGTCAAAGATAACAAACATTGTAAAGAAGAACTTAGATCTCAACAGTTCCGATCTTTACATTTCACTCCTCTTATTGACAGAGAAGACTTGATTATGCCTGAACGCATTGCACACAGAGATTGAGGCACAAATGCAATCCTTAGCACTGTCTTTTGCAATCTGCTTTAGGATTATGTTACATCTTTATTTTCTCTAGGATGGTCAAAAATCATGAATTGTTTAATGGTAGCAAGATTTCTTTAATCTGTAAAGGTAGATCTGGCCAGGCTCTAGCTTCACAGACAGAAAACTTGCAGGCAAACAGCAAGAGCAAAAAGAGCTTCATTGCATTGCCCAATATAAAATTACACAGGATAATGTGTTTTTGCTCATCCTAGTAATTCTGATCTCTTAATATTCACATAACAGTTAAGCAGTCACGACACTCAGTTATAAGTTAGATGCTTTCTGTTGACATCTTGGTTTATCGTGACAGTCGTTGTTGTCAGTGCTAAACAGGTTTGCTGATTGTCATTTTCATGACAGTTGTGCCGTGTTCGTGCTGTCTTGTGGTGAGAGGGTTACAGCACTTTCTAGGGTTACAACATTTTCTAGGGTTGATGTTTCTAGGGTTACAGCATTTCTAGGGTTGCCATGAGCTAATTTTTTGCTATGGGGTATTCTCTCTTTTCCCCCTTTTTTTTTTTTTTTTGTTAATAATCTCTACTAAGTAAAATGTAAAGATGAAACTTTATCCTCTAGGATGTCTACATTCTGAGGCACACTTAGTTAACAAGAGAGAATACAAAGTTATCAAGCAAGCACAATATTCAGCCCTAATTCACATGATGCTGTGGTACATTCTTCTGAGTGATGCTGTTTGATCCCAGATTATCATAGCAGTTGTTGTGATCGATGTTCGACTGCATGGGAAATGTTGTGTCCTCATGCTCTTGATTCTTCCGCCGTTGTTTATTGTGATGATTGCAGTTAGCAGAAAAGAAGGCTCGAGGTGACCTGATGATGGCCATCCAGTATCTGAAGAGAACCTACAAGAATGCTGGGGAGGGACATCCTAGCATGTCAGGAAATGACAGGACTAGGGAGAATGGAACAAGGCTGGGGATGGGAAGATTCAGGCTGGATGTGAAGAAGAAATTCTTTACCATGAAAGTGGTGAAGCCCTGGAATGGGTTGCCCAGGGAGGTGGCCGAGGCCCCATGCCTGGAAGTGTTTAAGACCAGGCTGGACGAGGCTCTAGTCTGCCTGATCCAGTGCAAGGTGTCCCTGCCCATGGCAGTGGTTGGAACTAAATGATCCTTGTGGTCCTTTCCAACCCTGACTCATTCCACGAGTCTATGATTCCACATATTTTGTAACTAGTTTTGACAGTTTTTTGTTTGTTTTTAATGTGAGCTATTTTTAACTTTGTCATTAACTTTTTTCTTCATTTCTTTAATATTTTTAAGTCTACTTTTAATAAATCTGTTTCATTTTTGTTTGATTTCGTTATATGGATATATTTATTTTTTCCTAAGCTTAATTTTTTTAAATTATTTTTACATGTTTCCAATTGGTTTTGTTTAATTTTTTAATTTCTTTTAATTTCAATTTTATTTTTTGTAAATTATTTTTATATTTTTTTTTTTAATTCTAATTTGTGTAGTTTGATATTTTATTTTGAATGTATCTCTTTTATTATTTATTTTGTGTTTCTTTTTGTTATTTTATTTAAATTTTAGTTATTATTTTCTATTCTGAATTTATTATTTTTAAAAGTTTAATATTTTTACTTTTAATCTAGTTCTTCGTTTAATCTTTAATTCATTTTAATTTTTGTTTTAAAATTATGTTTATACTGTTTTAATGTGAGGTTTTGCTTTTCTTTCCCTTCATTACATTTTATTATATTTTTTTATCTGCACTTTTTAATTATTTTTGTTAACTTTTTTTTGTTAATTTTAATCTAATTTTGATATAATTTTTTTTCGATTAATTTTTTGTCATTTTGTACTTAAATTTTTTTTTATGATTTAATTTTTTTAATTGTTATTTTTAACTTACTTTTTGTCATTTTTTAAATGTATTTCTTTTTTACCTTCTTTATTATTAGTTTTATTTTGTTATTGCAATTGTTTAATCTGTATTTTAATTTGTTATTCTAATCAATTTTTTATTTTAAATTTCTTTTTTTATTGTAATTTTCTTTTTTTTATCTAGTGTTTAATCTTTTATTTTTATCTTATATTCTTTATTGTAATTATTTTTTATTTTGCATGTTTGCTTTATTTAATCTATTTTCCATTTTAATTTTGATTTCTACTTTTGTATTATATTTTTTTAACCTTCTTTTCTATTAATTCTTTTTTTTTATCATCATTTTTCATTCTAATTTTCTCGATTTTTTTTGGTAGAATCTTTTGCTTGTTTTAATCTAGCAGTCTTGATAATCCTCTTTTTTATTTTTTGCTAACAATTCTTATATTTTTTGTTAATAGCTATTCTGTGTTAGTAATCCTTATGATTTTTCAGTGTGTCATATTTGGTTTTAATATTTTGTTTTTATTGTTGATCTTCCTTTTTATTATTATTCTGTTATTTAGTACTCTATGTTTTGTATCCAGAGTTTTTGTGCTTTTGTTATATATTTCTATGTTTACATTTTTTCTTTGCACACGTTACCTTTTTTCTTATTTTTTTTTTTTTTGCATTTTTTCTATTTTTTCTAGTCTATGTCTAAGAAGGAAATATAAAGACATTACCTTAGCTATGGAATACTTTTTAAATTAATACCTATTTACTACAAATCTTAACTATATTACATGGAGCTCCTTTGAAATGCCAAGGCACACAACTAAGAAGGTTCGAACCAAAAGAAAATCTTACAATGTGAACTCATTACTAAGTACTTACACCTTACTACAATTACTATGTTCTAGGTATCTGTAAATACCAAATGCTTACCAGGAAAACTTAGCAAAACTCTAAATAACAAATCTCTTAAGGACACTGCAATCAGAAATGAAGAAATTAGCACTGTAACTTTAAATCAGAGCAGAGCTTTGGTTGGCAAGAGTAGTACTAGGAAATCCTCCCTTTTCTGGGGGTGGGGGTAGGGGTGGGTTGAGGGTGGCTAGCAAGGTGTGCTCTAGTTGCTATTGTTTCCGTATTGGGGTCTTAACGACTTGCAGCCTATCATGTCTGAACGACCATTGTTCCACCCATACTGGAATATGTGTTTTCCATTTTGATTTGAGGGTTGGTTGCTGACCAGTAGCCACTACAAAGAAGGAACAGTAACAAGTTTTGCTCCTAGCTAATCTCAACCCAACAGAGCAACTGGAAGGGTTAACACGTATGGTCTTACAGAGATTGATTTGCCGTAGTTAAAAGCTAATTGCACTGGCTCTTTGCTAACCCAGGTTGTTTGGATACCTTTTAAACACAACTTCAACATTTGCCATGAGCAATGGCTAGTGACCATTCCGTTTATGACTAGGTATAATGATGACATCGTCTCCAGTATCCACAATAATTGAAAATCGTATAATTTGTCCACAAGGGTGTCTGACAGGTACAATCTGTTCCAGTTTTCCCTTTTGGATTTCTAGGGCTAATAAGGTATTAGGCATATCGGTGGAACCCGAGCCTTCTTGTCCTTGGATCCTGTTAGAAGTTTTAGGCACTCGGGACTCAGATGGTATTAGCTGAGCAATTTCTGTCCCAACAAGAGTGCTAACAGGAGGGGCAATGGTATAGAGCATAATTTTCATAGCCCAGTCATAATCAGAATGTATTGAACCAGGAATTATAAGGATGCCCTGTCTAGATGTAGACAATCTGCCAATTAATAGAGCACAGGGTCTGTGACCCAAAGGACCATGCCAATTAAACTCGTCAACACTTTGTGGATTCAAAGTGATATGTGGCTGTTGTCAGGTCCGCTGTGCACTTCCAGAGGGGGCTGCGGGAGGGCAGGGGGGGTGGTGGCGCTATCCAAGCACCCTGGTTTGCTGTCGTCGCGCAGGTTGTACTTGCACTGCGGGAGCAGCTTCTGCGACAATCTCGAGTAAAATGATTAGATCTGTGACACTTTCAAGTCTGTCCAACAGTCAGACACTTTGATTTAAGGTACCTAGGTTTCTCAGAGGCATTATGATTTCCACCCAGGTTGTTTCCTTTGTGCGGTGGTTTCAGGACTGCTTCTATGGCCGTGGCTAGATACATTGCTCTTTGTCGATGCCTTCATTCGTTGTGGCATCGTCCTGCAGTCATGAGACAGTGGCACCTGTTGATAAAATGCTGAGAACCTGTTTAGTTTCTTCGTTAGCATTGTCCAATGCCAAAATATCCAGCATTTCTACCTTCATATCGTGAGTCGGATCTGAATGTATTGAATGCCGTATGTAAGGGATGGTATTGACAAAGGAACCAAGTGGCCCTGTTAGACCCTGCTGAGTAGTGAAAAGCACAGGATCAGAGTTGTTGTCCTGGATTCTGGACCATTCTTTGATCACTAAATCCTGACTTAATTGCATAGCCTTATGAGGATGCTGCATTTGCTGATAAGATCTAGCAAAGATCTCGCCCCAACGAGATGGTTAGTGGTGACACCTCATAAAGACTCTGCTGGCTGCCGGGGCCTCTTAGGGTGTAACTTTTTTGTTGCAATCAGAATATCATCCATAGACTTACAGATGAGAAAGTCACAATGGGTCTATCTAAGTGGGAAGAGAGTGCCTTGAGGCTACCCATTGATATCCGTGGGTGGAGTCTGCCTTAATTGATGACTCAGTAGATGCAGACTTTGTTAAATCCTCCGGGTGTAAGGAAATTGTAAAGAAAACGATCCTTCAAATTAATAATAATCAGGTCCCAATTTGTGGGGACTGGGAGTTGGGAGGCCAGGTTGTTAAGGCACCCATCTCCTCCATGATCGCTCTCAGACCATGTAATAAACACCATTTGCTGTGTAGGGTTGGAAGGGTAAGGCCCAAAAGCCTCCTCCCTCCCCCCTGTAAAGTAAAGGGAAAGAAAATTGAAGGGAAAGGGGAAAAAAAACTCACAGCTGAATTAGCAAAGCAGTGGAGCTGTATATTTACAAAGCAATGTAGGATATGCAGGGGAATATATACAAATTTACAATATTTACAATATATACAAAGGTATTCAATAAAGTAACACAGAAATGAGAGTTCCCCCCTCTGCTGAGGGGGTTCCCCACCTCCGCTCTCCCCTCTCTCCCCCCTTTGCCCAGAGCGGGTTAGAAAGAGAGAGAAAAGAAGAAAAAAAAATTAGAAACAGTTGTGTTAATTGGAAAGGAGTTAATACAGGCCTTGGTAGCTTATCGGTTTCAAGGCCAAAGCCTTGGCCGAAAGCCCAGCACAGAGAGCTGCTGCTTGGCGGAGGAGCGGAAGAAAGACTGAAGATAAAGTGCCAGAATGCCCAGGATACCCTCCTGCACTCCCAGTTCAGAAGGTGCTTCCTCCCACTCTACCAATGAAATTAGTTTAGATCCTTCTTTTAGTTTACCAACTTCCGTCCACCATATTCCCTTTCTTAAGGGGACAGCGTCAAACGGTCATACACACGTGTGTCAAAAGGGATTAACAAATGTGTTGGAAACAACTGATTGATTGCAGCAGTTGTGTATCCTGACTGTAGCCCATAGGTAGCTATGGCTTGTCTAGCTTCCTTTAACATTTGTTAGACCACAGATTAGTCATTGTTAACCTTCTCCATCTGTGACTATATTTCCCACAATACCTTTCCACCAGCGCACCGGGACAGTTCCCTGTCCCTCCCACCTCCCAGTCGTCCCATCGGGACTCAATTGGAACCTCCGTCCAGTGCTATACTCTGCTGATAATGTCTGGAATGTAGGAGGCGGGGGGGGTGCAGCGCAGCTGAAACTGCCGGGGGGAAGGGGCCGTTTTTGCCGCCGCCATGGGGGTGGCCGCTGCCGGTGTTAGTGCTGGTATCGGCGGTGCATCAGTCGGTGCCGCGTTGATCGGAGACGCCGATACTCCCGGGGGCCATGGAGGGTCGCGGGAGGCGTCGCCAGGAGAGTTGCCGGAGTGTGGGGCGCCGCTGGGGTGGGCGCCACCGGACTGAGGGCTGCCAGGATGAGCGCTGCTGGGGTGGTGAGGACCACCATCGGGGCGGCCAGGGCTTGCGGCGGGGTGGGGTTGCAAAAATGCCGTGATCATGAGCCTGCAAGCGCTCCATTTTTTTTCTAAAAGGAGTTGTAGGGCAGAGTTTGCACTGGCCGGCCTCCCAGCGTTGGTACTCTCATCTTCCAAGTCCAAGCCGTTGCTGGCGGTATCAGAGGAAGATATAGATGAAGGGGATCGAAAACGCCGAGCCACAGGTTTCACCGCTTTTTTTTTTTTTTTAATGGGTTTCTCTGCTGGGCGCGGGCGGCTGTGGTGGTGTGTAATAAACACGGTGTGCTTGCCAAGATGGCGGATGTGGCGTCTTCTTTGTCTAATTCCTAATGTGTAGCGACCTCCATTTTGATTTCGCGCGCCTTATCAGTTCGATTGGGATTCGCTTCTGCCGCTATTGACGTGGCAGGAGTAGATTTTTCCGCGCAAAAGGACGGTAATAAGAGAGCCGCGATTCATGTAGAAGGAGTAGTGGGCAATTGAAATTGAGGAGGATGCTGACGGAGTGGCAGACGATGTGCAGGGAGAGAGGAGGGAGGCGGAGGGCGGGGGGTGTCTTTCGATTCTCCCTTTTTCATCTCGGTTAGAACCAAACACCGCAGCAGCTGAATCGGGAGTAGCCTGCTCTGCTTTTTTCGATTGCAATGTCCGTGACGATCCGTCACACAGTGCTATAGCGAAAAGCTGCTTTTTTAAGTATGTAGCACCTCATCCCACAGCTGGGCTGCAATTTCGTCCCGTGCTTCGGAAGTAAAAGCTTATTTGCCATGGGGATGACTCTGGGCTCAGGCTAATAGCCCTTTTAAGATCCCAGAATTGCCAGTAATACCTCTCACGGAGAGGATAGGTGGAGGGCGTTTAGCACAGCCTCTTCTGTTTGGTGGTGTGCTTCCCCTTGCCCGTCCCCGGTCACTCACTGGGCCAGGGTGAGATTCACTTCCATTTTGAGCACGCGCTGCTAATTTTTCCAGCATCGGGGCAGTGCTATTTCAACCGGCATTCCATATTGCTCAGACGTACCTCTTTATGCTGAGTCAATCAGTATCGTAGTCCGAGGATCCCTTGTCCACGAGTTCAGGTGTATTCGGGCACCAGATATGGGGCGACGAAGATTGGAATCAATACGGCTGACCAATATGATCGAGTATTGTTCCTTTATTGTTCCAGTGTTGCAGGCCTATGGTGCAGGCCTGAGGTGCAGGCCTATGGTGAGGCCTGTAGTGCAGGTATAGCACAGTAAAGTGTAGAAGAAGAAGAGACAGGAAGGCAGAAGTGCGTAGCAAGTGAACTGCTACAACTTATATAAACTTGGAGTGCCTTGTTGGCATGGCTTCATTTGTTCCCATCGCACTATTACAGATTATTGGTCCAACTACTAACGACACGCAAGGTTTGTTGATGCAGGTGCATGTCCTGTTGTCCCAGGATAAGTGTCCATGTTTATAGCTACCAGTGCCTTGTTTTAGTTACATGCTGCAGGCACAGCACTGTTTTGCTCCACTGCTAGCTGACTCTGCATTTATGCTGAGCATGGCCTACCACCATGTCAGGCTCTAGGCCTGCACTGCCAGGTTGCTCACGCTGCTCGTCGCTGGCATTGCCACAACCTAGTAGCCTGTCCAGTCAAGTCTTGAAAACCTCAGGTGATGAGTACTCCACCACGTTCCTGGTTCCAGTAATTGATGGTGGCCACTGTACAAAATTTCTTTCTCTCCTTGTTGTTCTACTTTTTCTTGGCAGCCATAATGATAATGGTAAATTTTTTTTAGGTGCAAAATGAAGCTCTGGTTTCTGCAGCTCTGTGGGAAGAGATGGACTTTGCAGCAGACACCAAAGGCAAAGGAGGAAAAGTTGAAGCCGGACTCCTTTGGGTTCTACAGAAAACAAAATTAAACAGGTTGGAAAAGACCTTTGAGATCATCAAGTCTAACCTATCACTCAGCACCCTCTAATCAACTAAACCATGGCACTAAGTGCAGCTCTGACAAGGCATTTGCATTTTGGGGAGCTCCAGGGTATCACACTGCCTCTGCTCAGGGAACCAGCAATGCCACTCCCCAAACTAGGCATCATCACAGTATCACAGTATAACTAAGGTTGGAAATGACCTCGAGGATCATCGAGTCCAACCTATCAACACAGACCCCATGACTAGACCATGGCACCAAGTGCCACGTCCAATCCCCTCTTGAATGCCTCCAGGGATGGTGACTCAACTGCCTCCCTGGGCAGCCCATTCCAATGACTAATGACTCTCTCGGAGAAGAACTTTCTCCTCACCTCGAGCCTAAACCTCCCCTGGTGCAGCTTGAGACTGTGTCCCCTTGTTCTGGTGCTGGTTGCCTGGGAGAAGAGACCAACACCTTCCTGGCTACAACCACCTTTCAGGTAGTTGTAGAGGGCAATGAGGTCACCCCTGAGCCTCCTCTTCTCCAGGCTAAACAATCCCAGCTCCCTCAGCCTCTCCTCATAGGGTTTGTGCTCAAGGCCTCTCACCAGCCTTGTTGCCCTTCTCATGATCTCAGCAAGGCATCTCTGCTGATATTGGAAGGTGTTCTCTCTTTAGGTGGTGTAAAAATAGGCTGGGACGTTGTAGGGGGACTACCAGGAGCCAAGGCAAGTGCCAGCCTTCTGCCTGTCCTTTTCCTGTAATCTAACCATAGAATCATTGAATCATGGAATGGTTTGGGTGGGAAGTGGCCTTCAAAGCTCATATAGTCCTACCCCCCTGCAGTGAGCAGGGACATCTTAGAATCCTAGAATCATTTTGGTTGTGAAAGACCTTCAAGATCACTGAGTCCAACCCTAACCTGACCAGGCTGCTCACAGCCCTCTCCAACCTGGCCTGGAATGTTTCCAGGGATGACGCATCTACCACCGCTCTAGGCAAACTGTGCCAGTGTCCCACTACCCTCAGCATAAACAGTTTCTTCCTTGCATTTAGTATGAATCTCCCCTCTTTTTATTTAAACATATCACCCTGTCCTGTCACAACAGGCCCTGCTAAAAAGTCTGTATATTGTGTTTAAAATACATAATCATGGCTTAAAAGAATGTATACCATGGTTGAAATATTATACCATGGTTGAAGTATTATACCATGTGTCGAGGGTTGGAAGGGAAAGGCTGGGACTTCTCCTCCCCCTGTAAAGTGAAGGAAAAAAAAAACTCACAGCCGGATAAGCAAAGGAGTGGGTGCTGTATATTTACAAAGCAGCTTAGGAAAAAATGCAGGTCTATGTACAGAATTTACAGAATTTACAATATATACAGAAATATACAACAAAGTCATCCAGAAGTGAGGGTTCCCTCCTCTGCTGAGGGGGGTTCCCCACCCCTGCTCCCCCTTCTCTCCCCTTTTCCCCAGAGAGGGTTAGAGAGAGAGGAAAAGAAAAAGTAGTTGTTAATTGGAAAGCAGTTAATACAGGCCTTGCAGTTTATCAGTTTCAAGGTCAAGCCTGGCCGAGAGCCCAGAAAACTCTGAGCTGCAAAAGGGGAGAAAGCCAAGTGCAGGAATGCCCAGGATTGTCTGCTGCACTCCCAGTTCAAAAGTTGCTTTCCCCCTGTCTACCAATGAAATTAGTTAAGATCCGTCTTTCATTTACAAACATCCAACCACAATATTCCCTTTCTTAAGGGGACAGCCTCAAACGGTCACAGTCCACCCCTTCTAAACAATTTCATTGGCTGTTCATACTGTCCATCCAATCCAAGACGACATTTACAGTTCGTGAGCATAGTTCATACTCCATTCCGGCTATACTCAGATGTAGATGATTCAAAAGACCAAGAAAATCAGAAAATGAGAAAAATGGAAAACAGTTTGTTTCTTCGCCGACGAAGCAAAGAAAAGTGAAACAAGGAATCTCAGGGACTCTTAGTTAACTCAGGGCTCTCAGGGTTCTCAGGGTTCGTGCACCATAGATTCCTCGTTGATTCTTCCTTTGGACGCGATGTAGCTGTACAACAGTTTGAAATTAAACTCTTTCAGCTAAAGTTAAATTTCTTTGTGGAATACACTGAATTTCACCATTCTCTTCCATTACCCAATAAGTGTGACCCGGACCTTCAGCTGAAACCACCCCTCGGACAGGTTTAGCCTCTCCTGAGGGTGAAAGTACCCAAACAGCTTTACCCATCAGATTCTTTTCTCTAACCACAGGAACTCTATCACCTTCTACTTTCCGTAGCAAATCTGAATGTGCAGGTCCAGCTCGGTTCACTGAACCTCTACTATTTACCAGCCAGGTTGCTTGTGCTAAATGTTTTTCCCAGTTTTTCAAAGATCCATCCCCATGGCTTTAAGAGTGGTCTTCAACAAACCGTTGTAGCGTTCCATCTTCCCTGAGGCTAGTGCATAGTAGGGAATATGGAATATCCACTCAATACCATGCTCTTTTGCCCAGTTCTTTACAAGGTTGTTCTTGAAATGAGTTCCGTTGTCTGACTCAATCCTCTCTGGAGTTCCGTGTCTCCACAGGATTTGTCTCTCCAGACCGAGAATGGTGTTGCGTGCAGTTGCATGTGGAACTGGATAAGTTTCCAACCATCCAGTGTTTGCCTCTACCATAGTAAGCACGTATTGCTTACCAGAACGAGAACGTGGTAGAGTGATGTAGTCAATCTGCCAAGCTTCACCATACTTGTACATGGACCATCTGTCACCATACCACAAGGGCTTAAGTCGTTTTGCCTGCTTAATAGCAGGACAAATGTCACAGTCATGGATGACTTGTGTGATAGCATCCATGGAAATGTCTATGGATCTGTCACGAGCCCATTGGTAGGTTGCATCTCTGCCTTGATGTCCTGACGAATCATGAGCCCACCGAGCTAAGAATATCTCACCTCGGTGTTTCCAGTCGAGATCAAGATTAGAGTCCATGTCTACTTGAGAAACTCTTGCAGCTAGATCTGCCTGATGGTTGTGTTGCTGTTCCTCAGTAGCTTTGCTCTTAGGAATGTGAGCATCGATGTGTCTCACTTTCACTGGAATTCTCTCGACTCGATCAGCAATGTCCTGCCACAGGTTGACTGCCCAAATGGGTTTTCCTTTCCTCTGCCAACCACTCTTCTTCCAGTTCTTTAGCCAACCCCATAGGGCATTGGCTACCATCCATGTGTCAGTGTAGAGATAAAACTTTGGCCATCTCTCACGTTCAGCTACGTCGAGAGCTAGCTGGACAGCTTTTACCTCTGCAAACTGACTGGATTCTCCTTCTCCATCCTTCGCCTCTGCAACTCGGCGTGTTGGACTCCACACTGCAGACTTCCACCTTCGCTTGTTTCCAACAAGACGACAGGAACCGTCTGTGAACAAAACATATATCTTTTCATCATCAGAAAGGTCATTGTAAGGAGGAGCTTCCTCAGCACGAGTTACTTTCTCCTCTGGAGGTTTAGCACAGTTGGTACCTTCAGGCCAAATTGAGATCACCTCCACTAGACCAGGCCTTTCAAGATTTCCCATTCGAGCTCTCTGTGTTATCAGAGCCATCCACTTAGACCATGTTGAGTCTGTGGTATGATGTGGTGTGGAGCCTTTGCCCTTGAACATCCAATTCAAAACTGATAATCTGGGAGCTAAGAGAAGTTGTGATTCAGTTCCAATTACTTCAGAAGATGCTTTTACTCCTTCATAGGCAGCTAGAATATCCTTCTCTGTTGGAGTATAATTAGCCTCTGAACCTCTGTAACCTTGACTCCAGAAACCAAGAGGTTGTCCACGTGTCTCACCTGGAGCTTTTTGCCACAAGCACCAGGTTGGACCATTGTCACTTGCAGCCGTGTACAAAATGTTCTTAATGTCTGGACCATCTCAGACAGGTCCCAGACCCATTGCTTGAACTACCTCTTGCTTTATCTGGTCAAAGGCTGCTTGTTGTTCAGATCCCCAGTGGAAATTGTTTCTCTTTCGAGTCACATCATACAGAGGTTTCACAATCTGACTGTATCCAGGAATGTGCAGTCTCCAAAATCCCACTATCCCTAAGAAATGTAGGGTCTCTTGCTTGTTTGTGGGATTTGCCATGGTGGAGACTCTATTTACCACATCCACTGGAATGTGTCGGCATCCATCCTGCCACCGCACTCCCAGAAACTGAATCTCTGTGGTAGGTCCTTTCACCTTGTCTCGCTTGATGGCAAAACCTGCATTCAGAAGAATGTCAATGATTTTGTTACCTTTCTCGAAGACTTCCTCAGCAGTTTTACCCCAGACGATGATATCATCGATGAACTGGATGTGTTCTGGAGCACCGCCTTTCTCCCGGGCATCGTGGACCACTGCATGACAGATGCTTGGGCTGTGGATCCAGCCCATTGGCAATCTGTTGAAAGTGTACTGGATTCCTCTCCAGGTGAAAGCAAACTGAGGCCTGCATTCCTCTGCTATTGGAATCGAGAAAAATGCATTAGTAATGTCTATGGTAGCATACCATTTGGCCTCTTTGGATTCCAGCTCATACTGTAGCTCCATCATGTCTGGCACTGCTGCACTCATAAGGTGGTGTTACTTCATTCAGGGCTCGATAGTCCACTGTCAGACGCCAGTCTCCATTCTGCTTTCGCACAGGCCACACGAGACTGTTGAAAGGTGAATGAGTTTTGCTGACGACTTTCTGACTCTCCAACTGACGAATCAGATTCTGAATGGGCAACAAAGAGTCACGGTTGGTTCTGTATTGTCTGTGATGCACAGTCTGAGAAGTAACCGGCAATTTAATGTCCTGTCTCTTATGTTGTCCCACAACTGCAGATTCATCAGAAAGCTCAGGTCTAACAGACAGCTTCAGTTTTTGTCCATCAATTTCTACAGAAGCTACTCCAAAAGCCCGTTTATAACCTCTAGGGTCTTTGAAACTCCCTAGTCTCAGAAGATCAATTCCCAGAATAAAAGGTGCATCAGGTCTGGTCACAATTGTATGCTTTTTCCATTGTTTACCAGTTAAACTTATATTAACCTCTGCCTTACTTAACTCTTGAGATCCACCAGTGACTCCCAGAATAGTTATAGACTCTGATCCCTGATAATTTGATGGTATTATGGTGCACTGAGCTCCTGTGTCTACCAAGGCCCTGTACTTCCGAAATTCTGAAGTGCTAGGCCACTGGATGTACACATCCCAATAGATTCTATTATCTCTGTTATCCCTCTCCTCCCCCTGGCAGGAGGCAGGGCACCCCTAGTTATGGGGAACATGCCCACATGTGCATTGAGCACAGTGTGCAGTGTTATAGCTTTGCATGTTATAACTAGAGCCACTGTTGGAGCTACTAGAGTTGTTCTGGGGAACTGTGGAAGTAACAGCTACCCTTCTGGTATTGCTACCTCGGGTTCTGCCACTTTGCAGTTTCCTCAGTCTCCTGAAAAGATTAGAAGTTGGTTGGCCATCCCAGCGGTTCATGTTCTCACCAAACTGATCACGCAGAGTTATCCAAATAGTTCTATGTGATTGCCTTGGTGGTCTGTTTTGATTTGATCTGTTTTGGAATGACCTCCTTGGAGGACGTGTATTCCTCATAGATGAAACTTTTATCCACCTGGAGGAAGAATTAGAATTATCCTTCTGTGCCTATTGGGATATGGAATTTCTAAATTCATCCTTCAACTCTCTTATGAAATTCTGTATATCACCAGACATAGTTTTAATGACCGAAACCAAAGAAACACGTGTCATGCTATCCTCCAATTGTCTCATTTGATCACTGAATTTGCCAACTGTAGAAGAAGCTCCACCATAATTTCTTGACACAATTCTGCTTGCCAGAATGTTTGCATAATTAGAAGGAGCAAGCTTCATGATCTTTTTAGCAAGACCAATACCCACAGGAATGTCATCAGGATTCAGAGTTTCATGTTCACCATAGAGTATCTCTCTAACAGCAAATTCTCTCAAGCGCTTAATTCCCTCATCTATGGTAGTCCAGGGTTTAGGATTCCATGGGAGATCATCTCGGGAAGGGTATCTCATGGCAACCACCATTAAAAGGTGTATCCACAGATTAACCTTACCGAGAGCCCTGCCTAGATGTCTATCTATTCCATTATCCCTCGAGAGAGTTCCTAACTGAGCTGCTGACTTGTCTCCAACTGTTAGAGCTGGAGCACCTGTATCATAACATCTACTAAGCCAAGCTAGAACTGGCTCCTTATCTGCCCTGGTGTAATCTTTACGGACATTTCTTATCTCTTCGCGGGGTGAGGAACAGTCGGTTATGTCATTTTCCTCGTCTCACTGAACTTGTTGCCCTAATAATCCTCCTGCCATTCTCTCAAGGATCTCTTTAAGCTGAGAACCACCTTTGCCAGCTCCTATCCTAGCTGCATCTCTATCCTGCTTTGCTCTCACTAGGTCAGCTAGATCTTTAAAGCAAATCTTCTCTTCCTCCTCAGCAGGATTTCTTAGAGTAGAGGGCCCCTCACCAGGATCAGTCTCCTGCTCTTCTTCTCCATCATCTTTGCTCTTTCCACCTCTAGTCTTTAAAACATCCACCTTAACTGGAGCTGTGTTTGAATTTACAGCCACCTTAATAGAAGCTGACAGGTCCTGAGATAAATCAGCCGCTGGGGCAGTGACTTCTGGTCCCACCGAGAGAGTGGGCGGAACTGACCTTGTTCTGTTAATGGCCGACGGAGAAGAAGGAGGAGGAGACGCCATGTTGATGCCAGCCGCCGCCCTTGGCAGCCTGCCAGAATCAGTGGCAAAGTTGTTCAGGGCTGCTTTACCAGTTAAGTTTTTAGCCCTCTTTTTAACTGACACAGATTCTCCACACTCCTCATCACTAGATGTCTCTGGGACTGACCCAGAGCCACGGCGTTTTCTCTTTGATCTAGTTTTAATAACAAAACATGGTCTGCATATCTTCCTCTCCCATCGCAAAGAAAACAGTAAATATGCAATCACCATCACCAGCAGCAGATTTATAGACACCAAAAAAATCACCTTTGGATCCCAGCCATCACCTAAAGTTACTCTCTCCTCCGGCGGAATCTTAAAACCCTTTATCTCAATTGGGAGAGTAGTAGAAGTTACATTTCTGTATCTCGTTGGCCAAAAGAAATCCACGCATTTTCCATACCATAATCTAACTCTATACATAACCCACAAATAAATTGTCAGCACCAAATATTTACCCAGGTAATCCAAAATCAAACCCAAACAATATCTGTAAACCAGAGCCCCAAAAATTGAAAAAAATGATCGTTCTGTGAACCACAACACCTTTATGTTTTACAAATCCGGCTGGAAAACACTAAATCAATAAAGTAATAAATTAAGCTAATTATCGAGCCCCACGTTGGGCACCAAGAAAAGAGAATGTTGAGGGTTGGAAGGGAAAGGCCAGGACTTCTCCTCCCCCCGTAAAGTGAAGGAAAAAAAACTGCACAGCCGGATTAGCAAAGGAGTGGGTGCTGTATATTTACAAAGCAGTTTAGGAAAAAATGCAGGTCTATGTACAGAATTTACAGAATTTACAATATATACAGAAATATACAACAAAGTCATCCAGAAGTGAGGGTTCCCTCCTCTGCTGAGGGGGGTTCCCCACCCCTGCTCCCCCTTCTCTCCCCCTTTTCTCAGAGAGGGTTAGAGAGAGAGGAAAAGAAAAAGCAGTTGTTAATTGGAAAGCAGTTAAAACAGGCCTTGCAGTTTATCAGTTTCAAGGTCAAGCCTGGCCGAGAGCCCAGAAAGCTGTGAGCTGCAAAAGGGGAGAAAGCCAAGTGCAGGAATGCCCAGGATTGTCTGCTGCACTCCCAGTTCAAAAGGTGCTTTCCCCCAGTCTACCAATGAAATTAGTTTAGATCTGTCTTTTGTTTACAAACATCCAACCACAATATTCCCTTTCTTAAGGGGACAGCCTCAAACGGTCACACCATGATTAAAAGGAAGCCAGTGTTACTCTATACTCGTTAACTCCATCTCTCAAACTGCTCCTTGCAGCCCTAAGGAGGAGAAAGACAAATGAGAAATGCCCTAATTGATATCAGGATCTAGCAAAACAAGAGATAATGGCACAATCCTCTTGCACCATCATCCAGTAACCAGCACCACTGTGTCTGCAAATGAGTGGGGCTTTTTCCTTAATAGTTAATGCCTGGGTCAGAAGACCCACCTATTTAAATCATTAGTGGGATGGAAAAGAATCATCCTGCAGATTAGACACAGTCTATAGAATCCCTGATTTCAGATTTTCCCTTTGGATGAAGCAGATTTTCTTTTAGCCTCCTTAGATACCCTCATTACAAGGGCTTGTAGTGATATGACAAGAAATAATGGCTTTAAGCTTGAGGAGGGTAGATTTAGACTGGCTATTAGAGCAAATTCTTTACAGCAAGGGTAGTGAGACACTGGCACAGGTTGCCAGGGTGGTTGTGGATGCCCCCTCCCTGGAGGTGTTCAAGGCCAGGTTGGATGAGGCCTTGAGGGACCCTGAAGGTGTCCATGGTGGGGAGGTTGGAACTAGATGATCTTTGTCATAAGTTTGGAAGGGTAAGGCCAAAAAGCCTCCTCCCTCCCCCCTGTAAAGTAAAGGGAAAGAAAATTGAAGGGAAAGGGAAAAAAAACCTCACAGCTGAATTAGCAAAGCAATGGAGCTGTATATTTACAAAGCAATATAGGATATGCAGGGAAATATATACAAATTTACAATATTTACAATATATACAAAGATATACAATAAAGTAGCACAGAAATGAGAGTTCCCCCCTCTGCTGAGGGGGTTCCCCACCTCCACTCTCCCCTCTCTCCCCCCCTTTCCCCAGAGTGGGTTAGAAAGAGAGAGAAAGAGAAAAAAGGTTAGAAGCAGTTGTGTTAATTGGAAAGCAGTTAATACAGGCCTTATCAGTTTCAAGGCCAAAGCCTTGGCCGAAAGCCCAGGAGCTGCAAGCTGCTGCCCGAAGGAGAAGCGGAAGAAAGACTGAAGATAAAGGTGCAGGAATGCCCAGTATACCCTCCTGCACTCCCAGTTCAGAAGGTGCTTCCTCCCACTCTACCAATGAAATTAGTTTAGATCCTTCTTTTCATTTAGCAACTTCCATCCACCATATTCCCTTTCTTAAGGGGACAGCGTCAACCGGTCACAATCTTTAAGGTCACTCCCAACCTAAACCAGTCTATGAATCTCTGATAAGCAGACTCAGTGGCCATTAAGCAGTAGATCAAAGACGCAGCTGTCGTCATGGCTGAAGACATCAGGTGTGTGGTATTCCAAGTTATGTGACCTATGGAAGAGCAGCAAGAAAATCCTAGAATTCTATTCTAAAGAGGAAATCACATGGCTATGAATGAATCTTTGTGCCACTAATGAACCCCACTGCCAGAGCCTGGCTGGTATTTTAGGGCATGTAGGATCCTTCAGGGCAATAAAAACGTCCTCATTTTTTACATTGATGCCATTGGGAATATGAGAGGGTGAAGGAAAATGGTTGATCTCAAGAAAATTCCCTATTGCAGAGACTCGTTGGAGTACCTGCTTTACAGAGGGGTGTGAAAATAAAGTGCCAATGAACTTAATAATAATAATAATAATAATAATAATAATAATAATAATAATAATAATAATAATAAACCAGGTTGGAAGAGACCTTCAAGATCATCGCGTCCAACCCATCATCCAATCCAACCCACCTAAACAACTAAACCATGGCACCAAGTTCATGTAGCTGTAGCCTTGTGAACAGATGACTCCTCCCTGTATTTGAGATGATGAGAACAGAAGTCTTATGAGGAGTGTCTGAGGGAACTGGGGTTTAACCTGGAGAAAAGGAGGAGGGAAGACTTTCTGGCTCACTACAACTGCGTGAAAGGAGGTTGGATTGAAGTGGGGATTGGTCTCCTCTCCCATGGAACAAGTGACAGGAACAGAGGAAAAAGCCTCAGATTGTGCCAGGGGAGGTTTAGGCTGGACATGAGGAGCAGTATCTTCCCTTGAAAGAGTTGTCAAGCTTTCAAACAAGCTGCCCAGAGAAGTGCTGGAGTCACCATCCAAGAAACAGAGTTGTTCACCTAGTGTGCAACTGGCAATGTATGCACAGAGCAGAGGTATTTTTCTCAGATTGTGTGAAGCTGGGACCTATGTGGTGTTCCACAAAGGTAGCTCAGCCTAATGACAAAGTTTCACACATTTCTGCAAGTCTGTTGTACATACTCCTGCTGCCTGTGCACATCTGTTGTTATTATACTTCTTGATTGCTTTGCAGCTTCTTCACCTCCAATTAAAGCAGCAGTATCTACAAAATTAACAGCAGTTGCTCTGAGAGAGGTGGTCTTGTAGGCAAGGGGCTCCTCAGCTCAAGAGGAAGGGTGTTTTAGTATTATAATAGGATAATAAAGGTCACTCGCTAGAAACTTGTTTTAGCAGTTTTACATCTTCTTGGCTTGCTCATAAGGGTTTCTTGCATTGAAAACAACTTCTTGTTTCTGTAGGTCTTGACAGCCTTGGTGTCTTCTTACAGACTTTTGTTTTACTTTGATGGGAATTTCCAGCACAAGGCAGGCATCATCAAGTCCATGGAACCAGATGGGATCCATCCTAGGGTGCTGAGAGAGCTGGCAGAGGAGCTGGCCAAGCCGCTCTCCATCATTTTTCAGCAGTCCTGGCTCACTGGCGAGGTCCCAGAGGACTGGAAGCTGGCCAACGTGGTGCCCATCCACAAAAAGGGTCGGTTGGATGAGCCAGGGAATTATAGGCCTGTCAGCCTGACCTCAGTGCCAGGCAGGATCATGGAACAGGCCATCCTGAGTGCAATTACACAGCACTTACAGGATGGCCAAGGGATCTGGCCCAGCCAGCATGGATTTAGGAAGGGCAGGTCCTGCCTGACCAACCTGATCTCCTTCTACGATCAGGTGACCCGCCTGGTGGATGTAAGGAGGCCTGTGGATGTAGTCTACCTGGACTTCAGCAAGGCCTTTGACACCGTCCCCCATAGCAAAATCCTGGCCAAGCTGTCAGCCCATTGTTGAGGATTGTTTTGAGCAAGAGGGGCCTTGGGTCCCAGGAACGCCTGTGCAATTCAGGCCTTGAAGAATTCTCTGTTGATAATATAGTGGCGGAGTAAGAGATGTGAGAAAGTGCTGATTGCTTGGTATGCTAAAGTCCAGCTGCCTCTGAGATGGGAGGCAAGCAAGATAAGGAGGAGGCGAGATCTGGGGAAGAGAGCAATTAGGCCGGATAGAAGAATTCCACAGAGTTGTGAAAACAATGATGTAACCTTTTAGAGAGCAGCCAATAGTATGTTTCCAAGTGGGCATAATTATAGCAAACTGTATATAAGATGTGTCTGATGCTCAATAAAGTTGGATTCCGCTGATCAAATTGGTCGAATAGTGGCCCCTTCTTGCGGCAAATGGCGCTCGAACACGGGACCCTAATGAAGACAAAGGTTTAGGGTCTAAGAAGTTCTTCGGGACTTGGGAGATTCGCAGTAAGCCGGAGGCAAGAAGAAGGCTGGCCCGGGATAGCAGCACCGGAGGCTGCAAGAAAAGGGAAGACAGCCTTGAAGCCGAAGACGCTGTAGAGCCGGGAACTGCTTAAACGAGGACTGTGCGCACAGGTATTAACGTTTAAATACGGATATGGATAGGCAGGCAGCGTATGATTTATTTAAATGCTTTTTAGAAAAGCGACAGTGTAAGTTAAATTTTAAAAAGGAGTTGGTGCCGCTGTTAAGCTATGCAGAAGAGTTAGGATATTTTAAGGATCCAAATGAGGTGTTTGAAAGATTGCAGTGGAAAAAGTTTGGACAAGACTTGTGGCTGCGTGGGTTAGATGATGAAAAACAAGCAAAGAAGTGTGGAAAATGGTGGAAGATGGTTATGACAGCATTGGATCAGCATCATGCTGAGCAAGTGGCAGCTTATCAAGCCAGGGTACGATTAGATTATACGGACCCAAATGGAGCAAGTGTTACACATGCTGGGTTGCCTTTGTCAGAAGTGGTTCAGGATTATTTAAGAAAGGAGAAGGCTGCGTGTGTAAAAGGGCTAGGTGGCAGAGTTGAATTACAATCTGTAACACAGGACTCTGGTGAGGAGCCTTCCCCGTCTCTTTTAGCTGAGCAAATTGTACAGGAGAAGAAAGTAGGTGAGGGAGAGGAGACAGACAGGGCGGTAGATCCTGGAGGTGGTGTTAAAGATCATGCAAGAAAGCACGCAGAGTATTGGCGAAAGGTTGCAGAACACTTAAATGCCGAAGGAGATCAGGAAGGGTTTAGCCGGCTGGCTGCTTCACATCAAGCTTTTCCAGTAATGTATACACAGGTCCCTGGGGAGCAAAATGTTGTTCAGGCTGATGTAACCCAATTGCCATGGAAATTGTTATCTCAATTAAGACAGACTGCGAGTCAGTTTGGGATTCAATCTCAACCAGCTAGACAGATGATTGATTTTATTTACATGAACTATAATATGTTGCCTAGAGATTCTTATAATGTTATGAAGCTCATCCTAACAGCACCTCAATTTATTACATTTTTGAATGAGTGGGAACACCTAGCTAGACAAGCAGCTGGAGTACAAAGACAGCAAAACGATCCATTATTTGGTGAAACAGTAGATCAGTTGTGTGGAACGGGACAGTATGAGAGACCAGAGTTACAGGCACTTTTACAGCCGCCTGTTTTGCAAGCATCAGCCCAGATAGTAAGGAGGGCTTTTGAAAAGCAGAAGGATGGAAATGCAAATCCTCACTATATGGGAATTAAGCAAGGTAGACAGGAACCTCTTGGTGAATTTGTAGATAAGTTGCTTGCCGCACTTAGAGCAGCAAGCGTAGGAGAAGGTATCCGAGAGGCAATTTTAAGGCAGTGTTTAATGCAGAATGGGAACCAGCAGACGCAGCAGCTTATTACATCAGCAGATCCTAGATGGACGGTAGCCGAATTGTTGCAGAGGGCTCAGGACTTGCCAAGCAATCCGATGGCCATGTTGACGGAGGTGATTGATAAGGGATTACAAAAACAGGCTGAGGTGTTGTCAATGACAATGACAAAACAGCTTGAGCATAGTCAACAGGTTATGGCAGCCTTAGTACCTTTACGCACAGACTCGAAAGGGCAAGGCCGACCCTATAAGCAGTCATCAGACGAAATACAGTGTCATCGAAAAGCGTAAGGCGGAGATATCGTCTAAAGTAATGCCTGGACTTTTGGCCCATAGATCCGCTTTAGGGCATTTCCCTAGCGGAGATAGTTATTTTGATGAAGCTTGTTGGAGAGAATACAGGAACAAGTTGTGGGACTTGGTTATAGATGGTGATAAAACTGCTATAAAGCTGCAAAAGTCGTGGCGAGAATGCATGAACTGTGTTAAAACCTATGAACTGAAACAGCGAATGGCTGCTGCAGTTAGAGCAACTTTGTCAGGACGAGATGCAGCGCCAGGTGTATCTGAGTTGCAGCTGAAAGATGTGTCTGAGAACTATCGACCGATCGACCGGGGCCGCCCCCGATACATCTTGCGGCGACCACACCGCGTTTACCAGCCGTCACCACTGCCATTTGCACACAGCGGGGAAAAAGCCGGAAAAAGGCAGCTCAGTGTGTTCGACCCCTTTTTATCAACACCTTCCTCTGACATCGCCAGCGACGGCTCGGACTCGGAAGATAACACCGGCAGCGAGGAATTCAAACAGCGCCGACTTTGCTTTACGGCCCCTCTTAGAAAAAATGGAGCGCTTGGAGGCTCGCGGTTACAGCGTTCCTGCCACCGCACTCCTCCCGCGAGCCCTGCCGGCCCCCGCGGATACCGATGGCTCCGACCAAGGCGGTACCGGCTGACACACCACCGACACCGACAGCACCGACAGTAGCAGCGGAGCAGCTGCCACAGCAGCAGCCCCCACCCCTTTCCCCCGCAGCAGCTTTAGCCGCACTACTCTGTTTTGATTTAAAGCAACAGTACTCATTTTGTCATTTCTGATTGTAACATCTTTCAGAGATTTGTTATTTAAAGTTTTGTTAAGTTTTTCTAACAAGCATAATGAATAAGTAAGCATTTGGTATTTATAAGTACTTAGTACATAGTAATTGCAGTAAGGAGTATGCACTTAGTTAAGAGTTCAAATTGTAAGATTTTCTTTTGGTTCTAACCTTTTTTAATTGTGTGCCTATAGGCATTTCAAAGGAGCTCCATGTAATATAGTTAAGGAATGTATAAACAGCTTTTAATTTTGGAAAGTGTTTTTTAGTTAATGTAACAATTTTATTTCTTTTTAGACACTGATTTGATGGATTAATTTTAACATAGTTTTTTAAGGTTTTAAGGATTTTTGGTATTAGCATAAGTTAAGGTTTGTAGTAAATAGGTATTAATTTTAACAACTATTCCTTCACTAATGTGCAGAAGAATCAAGACTAAGAGGAAACAGTATTTCCCATGAAGTCTAACATCGATCACAATAACTGTTATGATAATCTGGGGTCAAAAGCATCAATCAAAAAAATATTTTGTCCTGAATGCTGAATTTGAAAATAGGCAGTTTGGGCTGGTAAATACAGAAAACCTATTTTGTGGTGAGAAAAAGGATTTAAATCCCCATGGAAAATTATTGAAAGGGATTGGCATAAGTGGGAAATAAAGACTAGAGAAATTTTAGTTGGGAAATATCAGGAATAATTAAAAGGATTAGTAAAAGGAAAAGTAAGAGACATAAGATTTTGAAGGAAGAGGAATTGAAATAACAAAACCACAATGGGAAATGGTAAACGAACTAACCAAGGAAGTAGAGAAGGGACTCCAAATGGAATTTTGAAGTGGGTTAAGGAGTTAAAATCTGTAGGGCTCCTGAAGAATGTAACTGCTGCCGAGAAGAAAATACACCCGGCTGCTGGTTGCACCCCAGCAGGCCGAGGAGGCAGAGTTAACATATACTGGTGGAGCCTAATTTTGATCCTAACCCTATTTGCACATAAGGAGTCCAATCGAAATCAAAAACCACGTTCCCATGTGTGGATGAATTCTCTTTCAACATCAGTAATGATATACAGATTAAAAGGAGCTAAGATCATAACCCCATTAATCATATTGGTGATTTGTGTTAAAATTGTAAGACTTAGAGTGCACTGGGATTAAGGGTCAGGATCTTGTGAGGCCTGTTTAGAGGGTAAAGGGAAAGAAACCTATCTTGCAGACTTGCAAGGATACTGTCTGGTTAATTGGAGACACCACGGCTGAGAAGGAGCTGTCTTAAAGATAAATATTCAGAACTAGGAATTTGTTTTCTTCAGATAAGAAGCCTGCACAATTGGGCATGCGTGAAAGTGGATGCTTTGACCCTTACCACAATGAATGTAGGGAGAAGGGATTTATAGGGATTTATATGTTATCTCACCAGTTTGCTATAATTTTACACACCTAGAGGGAAAATCAAAATTCATAACAACACAACATGCATTTTCATTTTCGATTGAAAACATCAACAAATGGTACCAATAAGAGATCAGTATTACTAGGATGAGCAAAAACACATTATTATGGGTAATTTTATATTGGGCAAGGCAATGGAGCTCTTTTGCTCTTGCTGATTGCCTGCAAGTTTTCTGTCTGTGAAGCTAGAGCCTGGCCAGATCTACCTTTACAGATTAAAGAAATCTTGCTACCATTAAACAAATTATGATTTTTGACCATCCTAGAGAAAATAAAGATGCAACATAACAGGTAATAATGAATTGATTGAACTTTTCCAGACGTGTCTGATAGGGATACCCAGACTTAATGTAAATATGTTTGTTAATTATAGTAGTAAGTTTTAAGGTTCTTAGGCATTATTGTACTCATTTTTGATTATTGTTAAACTTGTTTATAATTGTATTATGCAAAGTGTTCAAAGAATAACCTCCAAGGCCTTACTTGCACAAAAGAAAAACGGGGGATTTGTTGAGGATTGTTTTGAGCAAGAGGGGCCTTGGGTCCCAGGAACGCCTGTGCAATTCAGGCCTTGAAGAATTCTCTGTTGATAATATAGTGGCGCAGTAAGAGATGTGAGAAAGTGCTGATTGCTTGGTATGCTGAAGTCCAGCTGCCCCTGAGAAGGGAGGCAAGCAAGATAAGGAGGAGGCGAGATCTGGGGAAGAGAGCAATTAGGCCGGATAGAAGAATTCCACAGAGTTGTGAAAACAATGATGTAACCTTTTAGAGAGCAACCAATAATATGTTGCCAAGTGGGCATAATTATAGCAAACTGTATATAAGATGTGTGGCCGGTTGACGTTGCCCCCTTAAGAAAGGGAATATGGTGGACGGAAGTTGGTAAACGGAAGGAATAGTCTAAACTAATTTCATTGGTGAAGTGGGAGGAAGCACCTTCTGAGCTGGGACTATACTGGGTTTTTCCAGCACCCTATCTTCAGTCTTGCTTCCGCCTCTTCTTCGTGCAGCAGCTTTCTGTGCTGGGCTTTCTGCCAAGGCTCCGGCCTTCAAACTGACAAACTTGATAAGGCCTGTATTAACTCCCTTCCAATTAACACGAACTGCTTCTAACTTTTTTTTCCTCTCTTTTCTTTCTCTTTCTATCCCATTCTGGGGAAAGGGGGGGAAGAGAGGGGAGAGCGGAGGTGGGGAACCCCTCTCTGTCCGAGGGGGGTTACTCTCATTTCTGTGTTACTCTGTTGTATATCTTTGTATATATTGTAGATATTGTAAATTTGTAAATATTCCCCTGCATACTCTACATTGCTTTGTAAATATAGCTCCACTGCTTTGCTAATTCAGCTTGTGAGTTTTTTTTCCTTTCCCTTCAATTTTTTTTTTTTTCCCTTTACCCTACAAGGGGGAAGGGAGGAGGCTTCTTGGCCTTACCCCTTCCAAACCCACCACAGATGTGTCTGATGCTCAATAAAGTTGGATTCCGCTGATCAAATTGGTTGAATAGCGGCCCCTTCTTGCGGCAGCCCATGGCTTGGACAGCAGCACTCTGAGGTGGGTTAGGAACTGGCTGGATGGCCAAGCCCAGAGAGTGGTGGTGAATGGTGCCACATCCAGCTGGCGGCCAGTCACCAGTGGCGTCCCCCAGGGATCAGTGCTGGGCCTCATCCTCTTTAACATCTTTATTGATGATCTGGATAAGGGCATTGAGTCGATCATCAGTAAATTTGCTGATGATACCAAGCTGGGGACAGGAGTTGATCTGCTGGAGGGTAGAGAGGCTCTGCAGAGGGACCTCGACAAGCTGGATAGATGGGCAGAGTCCAACGGCATGAGATTTAACACATCCAAGTGCCGGGTTCTGCACATTGGCCACAACAACCCCATGCAGTACTACAGGCTGGGGTCAGAGTGGCTGGAGAGCGGCCAGGCAGAGAGGGACCTGGGGGTGCTGGTTGATGGTAGGCTGAACATGAGCCTGCAGTGTGCCCAGGCGGCCAGGAGGGCCAATGGCATCCTGGCCTGCATTAAGAACAGTGTGGCCAGCAGGAGCAGGGAGGTCATTCTGCCCCTGTACGCTGCACTGGTTAGGCCACACCTCGAGTACTGTGTCCAGTTCTGGGCCCCTCAGTTTAAGAAGGATGTTGACTTGCTGGAACGAGTCCAGAGAAGGGCAATGAAGTTGGTGAGGGGCTTGAAACACAAGCCCTTTGAGGAGAGGCTGAGGGAGCTGGGGTTGCTCAGCCTGGAGAAGAGGAGACTCAGGGGTGACCTTATCACTCTCTACAACTACCTGAAGGGGGGTTGTAGACAGGCAGAGGTTGGTCTCTTCTCCCAGGCAGCCAGCACCAGAACAAGAGGACACAGTCTCAGGCTGCGCCAGGGGAGGTTCAGGCTGGAGGTCAGGAGGAAGTTTTACACAGAGAGAGTGATTGCCCATTGGAATGGGCTGCCCGGGGAGGTGGTGGAATCGCCATCACTGGAGGTGTTCAGAAGGAGACTTGACAGGGTGCTTGGTTGCATGGTTTAGTTGATTAGGTGGTGTTGGATGATAGGTTGGACGTGATGATCTTGAAGGTCTCTTCCAACCTGGTCTATTGTATTCTATTCTATTCTATTCTATTCTATTCTATTCTATTCTATTCTATTCTATTCTATCAATCTCAGGGCTCCTCTTCAAGGCTGTAGTCCCTATCAAGGCATGCATTGTTTGTACAAAGTAACCAGCTTTACACAATGAAGCCCCTGATCAATGGTCCTCCTTACAGGAGCAGTGAAGTATATTCAGCCCTAACAGTTTCTCTGTAACCTAGGCATTTACTCACAGTTTCACTGAGATAGCACCTGGAGGGGTTGAAAAGAGCAGATGTGATGCTGAGGGACATGGTTTAGTGGTGGATTTAGCAGTGCTGGGTTAATGGTTGGACTCAGTGATGTTAAAGATCTCTTCCACCAAAACACTTCTAAGGTTCTATGATATCTGCGCTCTTGCTGTTAAAATCCCATTAATCCACTGCTGCCTAGAAAAGGTTGGTGCTGAGATGCCTTTACGAGAAGCAGCAGTGGTAGCATCTCCTCAGTACAGCCAGGTGTTTCAGACCTGCCTGCATGAAGCAGACCCAAGACAAGCAAAGCCACACAGGATCTCAGAGGAACATCCACAGCCACTGAATTTCTGCCATGCTCACAACACTGCTCAGCACAGGAAAGATCAGACTGTTAGAGTGAATCAAGGGGAGGCCACAAAAAGGGTCAGAGGGCTGGGAGTCCTCTGCTGTGAGGACAGGCTGATAGAGTTGGGACTGTTCAGCCTGGAAAAGAGAAGGCTCTGAGGACACCTTATTGTGACCTTTTGGCTCCTAAAGGGGGCCCACAAGAAAGCTGGAGAGGAGGATTGTACAAGGATGTGTTGCAAAAAGATAAAAGGTGACGGATTTAAACTAAAAGAGGGGAGATTAAGACTAGATATTAGGAAGACATTTTTTGTACCATGGGTGGTGAGCCACTGGCCCAGGTTACCCAGAAAGGTGGCAGATACCCCACCCCTGGCAACATTCCAGGTCAGGTTGGACAGGGCTCTGAGCAGCATGATTTAGTTGAAAATGTTCCCTGCTCACTAGAGGGGGGGTTAGCCTAGGTGACCTTTGGAGGTCCTTTCCAACACAAACCATTCCATGATTTTGTTCTCTGACATCCTGTGCATGGTGGGAAATCCTAGTTTAGAGTTTGAAAGACGTAGGTTTCAGGGACTGATCACCCCATACACAATTTCTCTGACTCCGTCACACACACTGACATCCCCTCCATTTCCACCAGATGCCAAATCACCTCCAGCAAGTTTTGCACTTTGCTGCAATGGGGAAATCAAATCTACCACCTTCCCATGGGTCAAGTCCATGCAGTGGTTTTTGGCTTTAACATTTCCTACACCCCAGACCCCTGTGAAAGACTGGAACCAATTTACAGAAGATGCAGGACTGGGCCCCCGAGGAGCGTGTGGCTGTTTTGTGCACAGGACCACATTTTCCACTGAAATTGTCATGATTTGGGCTCACATCATGAAGCAAGAGTGTCATGGGTTTGGGATAAAGGCCCAGCCTTCTCCCCCCACAAAGTGAAGGAAAAAAATTACCACAGCTAACCACAGCCGGATGAGCAAAGGAACGCTGTATTTACAAGCGGGTTTAGGGTATGCAGGGTGTATATACACAATTTACAGTATTTACAATATATACACAGAAATATACAGCAAAGTAACACAGGAATGAGATTCCCCTCCCCCTGCTGGAGAAGGGTTCCCCCCCTGTACCCCCTTCTCTCCTCTTTTTCCCCAGAGAGGGTTAGAAAGAGAGGAAAGGAGCAGTTGTTAATTAAAAGCAGTTATAAATTAGAGCAAAATGTTAGTAGGTTTGCAGGCCTCACACTTATCAGTCCAAGGTCAGTCTGGCAGAGAGCCTAGAAGCCACAAGCTGCAAAAAGGGAGGAGGGAAAGTGCACACTGAGGAAAATCTCAGTCGCATTCAAAACTTAAACTTGCACTCTACCAATCCACCAATGAAATTAGTTTAGACCTGTCTTTTGTTTATAAAACATTCAGCCACAGTGTCCCTTTCTTAAAGGCACCGCCTCAAATGATCACAAAGAGTTCAGATTTCCTCCAATTCATCTCCTGGCTTTTCATCACTCCTGTCACCATGCCCTGGGAGCAGCAATCTGGCAAACTGGCATATGATGGTAACTGGTGGGAATTCCTGAAAAGCCTCAGTTTCCTGAGTGTGCAGATCCAACCAAGGCTTCACTCTCACCACCTCCTGTGGAAAGGTCATTTTGTGTATCTTGCTCCTAAGGATGTGGCAAGGGTGGTGAGTAGTTTTGAATCTTGCTTTGGGGAGCAAATTGAGAGGTGTCACTATCACTGACTTCCCCCAAACCACAGCCCCTTCTAATGCTCAATTCAAAAGCAGAATGAGAAGTGAAAAGGCACAGCTCCCACTATTAATTTCTTCACCGCTCTGTTCTCTTTCCTCTTTTTATTCTGCCTCATTTCCAGCCTCTTGCCAACAGATCCTTGGCAGCTCTCATAAAAGCAATTATCATCTTGAGTAAAGTTTTTTTGCAGTGTTTTTTGCTTTGTGTTGTTTTTTTCCCCCTTAATTCTGGAACTGAACATTCTCCATAATGTCATTCTGTCAGTCCCAAACTTCACCGCCTGTATCGTGCCTCCTGCTCCGACTTTTCTGCCACATGCCCTCCCTTGGCATTCCTGGGATTGCTCAAGGAGCTCTTCTCTTTTGCTAGAGAACATGCTCAACCTCATGCACCCCCAAGATGCTTTTCATTGATCAGAACTTGGAAGTAATCCAAGGCATCACTCTGAGCAAAATTAACTACACCACCTTGTCCATGGGTCTGTAGGAATTCATGTGCTGCACCTCCAGGAGACACTTTCAGTAACCTCCACTTTTATTTTGGCCAAGGTCTTACCTGAGAAAAAGACAGGGAGAGAAGCTGTCCTGATAAATGGTCCAGAGCAGACTTGGAGATCTGAATTCCTCCAGTTGGGGAAGTTCAGAATTGGAGCCAAATTGGCAATTTTGATCTAAATTGTCTCTTTTTGCTTTAATTATGTTTCCTGTTGGCTTCTTCTCTCACTCTAGACAGGGTAACTCTGGGATAAGCAGCCTATTACACAGCTCTGATTTCCTTGGCCTGAAGGATAGTGTTTTTCAGCTCATCTTATTAAATAGCTGCTGTTCAGAGACTGGGAAAGGCTGAACTCACCCCACAGATTGCTGCCCAGGATGTCCCACCAGCATCCATCAGGACCAACCACTCCCAATGCTGACATCTGCACTATCTTCTGAGCAGATGAAATAAATGGGGGGAGTTAGACACCAAGGTCTAAACTATGAATGTTTGCAACCAAACAAGCCCAGCTGTGCTTTGTCTACCATCAGCCAGGAGCTGACCAGTGGTGTCTGCAATGCCCCACCCAGCAATATTCATCTGGATGCTGTTTTCTCTGCTACTCATCTCCCATCCTGCTTGAAGCCATTCAAGCCTACCCTTTAGTGTCTTCATGCTATAGCATGGTGTGTTCAAGGGTCCCAACAGGAATCATGGGTCACAGAAATGGTCAGGGGAATGGAGCATCTCTGCTGTGAGGACAGGAAAAGAGAGTTGGAATTGTTCAGCCTGGAGAAGAGAAGGCTAAAGGCAGACCTTCTTGTGGCCTTTCAATACTTAAAGGGTTTGGAATCTTTCCAGAGAAAGTGACTCCACAACCTCTCTAGGCAGCCTATTCCATTGCTCCATGACCTCTCAACCTACACACACCTCATCCTTCTCTGAAATCAGCTTGCTGTGGCTTTAGCTCTGCTTCCCTCATTCCCCTCCTGTAAGCTGGGACCAGAGGGAGCAGAGTGGAGCTCACGTGCAATGTCAGTGAGTGAGTGCAGTCAGTGCAACCCACTGTTACCCTCAATTTCCCTTTGCAAGAACAATTCCTTTCATCCTGCTGGATGGCTGACAGAGGGTTGTGCTGGTTGTACCATACATCACCACATATTTTCCACTTCAGTTCAATACCACAGTCCCCAGTTGCTTTGAAGAGGTCTGCTGCAGCCTGCAGACCTGAGCTGGGTGACGGGGTCAGGGAGCAGTGTAATGCCCCAGAAATCGATGAGGAATTAGTTTGGGACCTGCTGAGCCACTTGGAAACTCACAAGTCCATGGGACCGGATGGGATCCATCCTAGGGTGCTGAGAGAGCTGGCACACGAGATGGTCAAGCTGCTCTCCATCATTTTCCTCCAGTCCTGGCTCACCGATGAGTTCCCAGATGACTGGAAAATGGCCAATGTGGTCCCCATCCATAAGAAGGGTCAGATGGAGGAACCTGGAAACTACAGGCCTGTCAGCCTGACCTCAGTGCCAGGGAAGATGATGGAGCAGATTATCCTGGCGGCAATAACTGCGCACCTGAAGGATGGCCAAGGGCTCGGGTCCAGCCAACATGGATTTGGGAGGGGCAGGTCCTGCCTCTCCAACCTGATCTCCTTCTACGATCAGGTGACCCATCTGGTGGACATGGGGAGGCCTGTGGATGTGGTCTACCTGGACTTCAGCAAGGCCTTTGACACCGTCCCCCACAGCAAACTGCTGGCTAAGCTGTCAGCTCGAGGCTTGGACCGCAACACTTTGTGCTGGGTTAGGAACTGGCTGGAGGGCCGAGCCCAGAGAGTGGTGGTGAATGGTGCCACATCCAGCTGGCGGCCAGTCACCAGTGGCATCCCCCAGGGATCAGTGCTGGGCCCCATCCTCTTTAACATCTTCATTGATGATCTGGATGAGGGGATTGAGTCAGTCATCAGCAAATTTGCAGATGACACCAAGTTAGGGGCAGATGTTAGTCAGTTAGAGGGTGGAAGGGCTCTGCAGAGGGACCTCGACCAACTGGACAGATGGGCGGAGTCCAATGGGATGGCATTTAACAAGTCCAAGTGCCAAGTGCTGCACTTTGGCCACGGCAACCCCATGCAGAGCTACAGGCTGGGGTCAGAGTGGCTGGAGAGCTGCCAAACGGAGAGGGACCTGGGGGTGCTGATCGACAGCCACCTAAACATGAGCCAGCAGTGTGCCCAGGTGGCCAAGAAGGCCAATGGCATCCTGGCCTGCATTAGAAATAGTGTGGCCAGCAAGGGCAGGGAGGTCATTGTGCCCCTGTACTCTGCTTTGGTTAGGCCGCACCTTGAGTACTGTGTCCAGTTCTGGGCCCCTCAGTTTAAGAAGGACATCGAGACACTTGAACGTGTCCAGAGAAGGGCAACAAGGCTGGTGAGAGGCATTGAGCACAAGCCCTATGAGGAGAGGCTGAGGGAGCTGGGATTGTTTAGCCTGGAGAAGAGGAGGCTCAGGGGTGACCTCATTGCCCTCTACAGTTACCTGAAAGGTGGTTGTAGCCAGGAAGGTGTTGGTCTCTTCTCCCAGGCAACCAGCACCAGAACAAGGGGACACAGTCTCAAGCTGCACCAGGGGAGGTTTAGGCTCGAGGTGAGGAGAAAGTTCTTCTCCGAGAGAGTCATTAGTCATTGGAATGGGCTGCCCGGGGAGGTAGTGGAGTCACCATCCCTCGAGGTGTTCAAGAGGAGATTGGACATGGCACTTGGTGCCATGGTCTAGTCATTGGTCTGTGGTGACAGGTTGGACTCGATGATCCTTGAGGTCTCTTCCAATCTTGGCGATACTGTGATACTGTGATACTGTGACCCTGGGTGCTTCACTGGGCACCCCTCGGGGAACTGCACAAAGCAATATTACTCCCTCAGCTCCATCGCTGTACCCCCTCGCTGCCATTTCTTCTTCTCCATCCCAACATCTTCGGGCAGAGCTCTGCCAGTGCTTTATTTTATCATATTCAAGCATGTGAAAATGCTCCTGGCGAGAAACCTGACCGCTCTGAACTTATTTGTTGTATTCTTTTATTTTCTTGTTGTTTTAACAATTCTGCATTGTTTGGGGCCGTTGCACTCACTAGGAGACTCGAGTTTCTTGCATTCATTCACTCTTCTCTTGTCAAATCTGCCTTCAGAGCTGCTGTTTGGCTCTTGTTTGCAACCTCTTCCGTCTCTAACCATTCTTTTTCACTTTAAGCCCCTTTTCTGCCAGCTCCAACTCAATTTAACCATGCTGCATGTTCAATTTCTGCACTTTGGGATCCAAACCAAGAGAAAAATACCCAAATACACCACTGAACACCACTGCATTGATTTTGTGATGGCTCCCAAGCACTATGCTAACCCGGAGGATCACAGGATATCAAGGGTTGGAAGGGACCTCCGAAGACCATCAAGTAAGTCTAGCCCCCCTGCCAGAGCAGGACCATAGAATCTAGCACAGGTCACACAGGAATGCATCCAGATGAGTCTTGAAAGTCTCCAGAGAAGGAAACTCCACAACCTCTCTGGGCAGCCTGTTCCAGTGCTCTGGGTCCCTCCCAGTGAAGAAGTTCCTCCTCATGTTGAGGTGGAACCTCCTGTGTTGTATTTTATATCCATTACCCCTTGTCCTATCACAGGGTGCAACTGAGCAGAGCCTGAGAAGAGGAAATGCAATTGCCACTGACTGTGCATATCATGGAATCACAGCATGGTGGGGGTTGGAGAGGGACTTTTGGGGATCATCTATTCCAACCCTGCTGCTAAAGCTGGGTCATCCAGAGCAGGTTGCACAGGGTCACACCCATCTGGGTTTGGAATCTCTCCAGAGAAGGAGACACCACAGCCTGTCTGGGCAGCCTGGCCCACTGCTCTGGCACCCTCACAGGGAAGAAGTTTTTCCTCATTCCTAGATGGAACCTCCTGGGCTCCACTTTATACCCACTGTCCCTTTTCTTATGTTGCTATGGTACCATTAGTCATGAACTTACACAACTGCTGTGAAAACCAGATACAGCAGCTGAGCTACTCTTGCTCTTGGAGAAGGTACCCCCAAGGAAGAGTTTATTTATGATGTGGAAATTGGAGTTGAAATTCCACGTGCTACCATCTTGCTGTCCAAAGAAACACTTTGCATACACATTCCAATAAATGTATTAAGTAATCACACAATCTTTATGTTCCTGGCTGAAGGCTGTGAACTAATCACATCTTCTGTAACCCCTCTGAGATGAGGGACCTGGAGGAGCTGCTTCAAACTGAGTTCAATCTGGCTTCCTGTTGTAAACTAGGGTTTTAGTCTGGGGCTCCCAGGACCAGCTGTTGACCTTCAAAACCAGAGGACAGTTTCTCTTACCAGTAGAAATGTGGCTGGTGGATTTTGTACTGCTTCCCTGCCCACAGCAAGACCAGACATGAAAAATGTTGGAAAATGGAGTCCTGGTGGACAGCAAGTTAACCATGAGCCACCAATGTGCCCTTGTGGGCAACAAGGCCAAAGGTCTCTTGGGGTGCATTAAGAAGAGTACGGCCAGCATGTCAAGGGAGGTTCTCCTCACTTTCTGCACTGCCCTAGTGTAATGGGTTGGGGCAGACCCCCTCCCCACCACGCGCAGAAATAATGACTCAAACAAACGGATTGCAAAGGTGATGGAAAGTTTAAATAGAACGGTGAGTGCGTGCAGGAAAAAAAAACTAGAAATACAGTGACAAGAGAGAGAGAGACCCAAAAACAGACCCAGAGAAATCCCATCCCCACCTGGGGGTGCACCCAAACCCCCAGGGCTCCTCCTTTCCCCCCCCCCCCCCACTTCTAGGCTAGTCTCAGCTGGCCAGATCTGAGACTGCCCATCCCCCCATGGCCTTGGGCCTAACCAGGCCCATGGCCGGGAGATCTCCCCCTCCAATTACCAGGTGGCGAGGAGGAAGGAAAGAGGAAGTGCCAGACCCCGCCGTGAAACTTATAGTGGTGCAAGGGATCATGGTAGGAAATAACCTAATTTCCTGTGTCCACCCACTGGGCTGGACTTCTGGACACAGGAAACACCCCTGTAGCAGAAGGGCACCCAGCCCAAACTACGACAGGATCCACCCCTTATTTCATATCATGATGCCTGCACCCAAACACATCATCAAATCAGAAAACTGATGACATGTCTGGCGAAGTCCGTGTCTTCATCTGGGCGTCCACTCAGTCTCTCAGTCATGCTCAAGTGTCTATCCATTCCAGTTCTTCCTCCTTCATCCAGTGGAACCTCCCGGCGATGCAGAGCTCATTCTCCTGCGGTGCAAGTTCTCCATGGATTCGCTGGGCATCCTGGTCACCTGGAAAAGCCTCACGACTTCTCAGCCAAGCCTCTACTTTTCACATGTAATCACTCGGCGGCATATTCTCCACCCCTGGGGCAGGCCAGTCGAAACAATCCAACCCACGACTGCCTTTTTCAATCCATCCAGGGTGCCGCAATCAACCGCTTCCAACTGCAGTCCAAACTACACGGATGCATGTCCAAGGTACTCCGCCCCCCCACTAGGCGTACCCGTACCAAAGCAAGACAGCATCCGGCTGCACACCCCCCCTGGAAAGGGAGGGGCTGCACCACAGCTCACTGAGAAGAAGGGAGGTGGAGCCAGGTGCTCGGCGCCATTTTCGGAACTCGTCCGACAAAGTCGGGGAAGAGACTAGGGCCGGCCCCGCCGCAGCCCGAGCGTACAGCCGGGTCCACCGCCGCCTCTCGCCACGCAGCAGGGCTCTGCCCACCTCTGCCGCCGCGGCGCAGAATCAAAATCACCTCCACCCCTCGGACACTCAAACGGCTTCTCCAGCAAAAGCCATGCACGCGTTCTCAGAGCCCTTGAAAACGGCTTTCCAGCTGGAGTCCCCGTCGGCCCCCCGGGGCTTCGGGAGCTGGCTCGCCTGCTCGCAGCGGCTGGCTCTATCCCTGCAGCGAGAACGGACCTGACTCTGATCTGCTCGCCGCTGCCCCTCCCCCACTTCGCTCCCCGCCGTGGAGGAAGGGCAGGTTCCGCGTTCTCAAGCGGTACCCCGATGCCGATGGTCGAGAACCACCCCTGCCTGAAATAGCAGGAGAGGGTCCGCGCCACCGGCAGCGCACCAGTTATCCCCCCACAATCCACAAGAACTCACACGGTCGCCCCAGCAACATCACTTGAGCCCCCAACTGCCAAACCCAAACCGACGCCCAGAACTGAATTTAAACTCTCCATCCTTTGCAATCGATCTGCAGAGTGGGCACAACAGCCAGCCCCACGTTGGGCGCCAAAATGTAATGGGTTGGGGCAGACCCCCTCCCCACCACGCGCAGAAATAATGACTCAAACAAACGGATTGCAAAGGTGATGGAAAGTTTAAATAGAACGGTGAGTGCGTGCAGGAAAAAAAAACTAGAAATACAGTGACAAGAGAGAGAGAGACCCAAAAACAGACCCAGAGAAATCCCATCCCCACCTGGGGGTGCACCCAAACCCCCAGGGCTCCTCCTTTCCCCCCCCCCCCCACTTCTAGGCTAGTCTCAGCTGGCCAGATCTGAGACTGCCCATCCCCCCATGGCCTTGGGCCTAACCAGGCCCATGGCCGGGAGATCTCCCCCTCCAATTACCAGGTGGCGAGGAGGAAGGAAAGAGGAAGTGCCAGACCCCGCCGTGAAACTTATAGTGGTGCAAGGGATCATGGTAGGAAATAACCTAATTTCCTGTGTCCACCCACTGGGCTGGACTTCTGGACACAGGAAACACCCCTGTAGCAGAAGGGCACCCAGCCCAAACTACGACACCTAGTGAGGCTACATCTGGAGTCCTGTCCTGGCCTCCCCAGCTCAAGAGTGATAAGGAAGTACTGGAGAGAGTCCAGTGGAGGATACAAGGATGCTGAGGGGACTGGAGCATCTCTCTGATGAGGAAAGCCCTAGAGCTGTTTAGCCTGGAGGAGAGCAGACTGAGAGGGGATCAATATCTAAAGGGCAAGAGTCAAGAGGATGGGGCCAGACTCTTTTCAGTGGTGCCCAGTGACAGGACAAAGGGCACAAACTTGAACCCAGGAAATTCCAGGCCAGGGCCCTGGACCAGGTTGCCTAGAGAAGTTGTGGAGTCTCTTTCTCTGGAAAAATTCCAAACCCACCTGGATGCTGTGATCCTGGATAACCTGCTGTAAGTGCCCCTGCTTTATCAGGGACTTTGGAGTAGATGGTGCTCAGAGGCCCCTTTCAACACCCACCATGCTGGGATTCTGTGATTTCTCTGTCCTGGTTAAATCTGTTCTGCCACCAAGTGATGTCCATTCCTGCTGTTCACTTTTCATAACTGGGAAAGTCCTCATACAAAAGCATTGGGCTGTTGTACAACATCTTTAACACTTGGTCTTTTTCAAAGACTTTTTCTAGTATTTATTATTTTTTCAGCATCTTGTCTTTCCACTTGTGATCATTTGGTGTCCTCCTGCTTCACAACAGGCTCAATGCAACATCTGGCCTTACCTTGGAAAAAATGCCCCTCTGCCCATTGTACCTGAAATTTAGGACTGATGGAGTTGATGGAATTGATGGATATTGGTTCCCCTTGGCTTAAAAATGCATCTGAAAGGGAAAAGAAATGGGAGGGTCCAGATGCCACATCTAGAAGGAGAAGCAAGGGGACCTTGCACACCTACACTTGGACTTCAGTGGTTGAACCTGGTTTAGAAATGTTTTGGCTCCACACATCAATGTTCACTGCTGCTATCTTCATGGAGACCGCCAAGTCCAGTAGGTGGGGGACAGTGAACTCCCTTCTCACAAGGCTGTTGCAGCCCCAGGAGCTGGTTAGACATGTGTGGGAGGTGGAGTACAACACATCGAGCTCATCAGCTCCCTGCGGCTGCATTTGGATCCTTGGGGTAATGATTTCCAGCTGGTCTCCCACTCCTATCCTGGATGCTGTTCCTCGGCTCATCTTCCCTTTGGCTGGCTGCCTCCCTTCTTTTTGCCTTGCTGGAAGAAAGCAGAGCTTCTGTCTTCTCCAGGAAGTTGTGGAATGCCACAAAATCCTGGGATTTGTGGAAAGGTGTGAAAGTGCAAACCTCAGTGGTATGCCTGGCATCATGGTCAGCACCAGCACTCTGGCATGGAGAGATACAGGATGGACCTTTAGGAACAAGGCCTCTCCTCTGGACAGTGACCCTGGTGACTTACCAAAGCCAGAGGAGATGATGTGGAACTTGTTGAGATGAATCACCAAAGGCAGTGACTCTGGCACTGAGCTTCATCATCTCAGCTGGAGATTGGTTGTTACCTCACTGCCCCCAAAATACACCTCAACATAGTAACAGCTACACTGATGAGCTTCAACCTCCTGGAATTCTTTCTTTTTATCTAGTCTGAAACTCCTCTCTTTTAGTCTAAACCCATCATCCCTTGTCCTGTCACACAACAGGCCCTGCAACAAAGTCTGCCCCTTCATTCTTATAGGCCCTTTTAAGTACTGAAAGGCTACGCTAAGGTTTCTCCAGTCTTCTCTTCTCCAGGCTGAACAACCCCAACTCTCAGCCATGCTTTGAGAGTACTTGTCCTATGATCAGATACTGAGAGTATTTGTCCCATGATAAAAAGGCCTCTTCAAAGTGTTTTCCCTCTCCTTGCTTATTACAAAAATTATCAGTTAGAGTTTCTTCTGCCTTTCCTGATGGGCTAGGGCTGTGCCATCCCATACATACACTGGGAGACAAAGGTGAGGAATGATTTTAATTCCTTTGGGAAGTTTTGCTCCTGATGTTCCTAGAAGCAACAGTAAAAGGAAACACCAGTGCCTTGGAGAGCAGCCATCCATGTCAGGGCAATGCCAAGACCCATAGAAAGCCAGGAAGCTTCTGGGATCCATTGGACATGGGGAACTGGGGGTAAAAATCAGCAGGGAAAGAGTCCTGAAGCCACCTGCAGAAAAAAACATCCCTACCCATCAAACCCATAACCCTTCAGCTTTCCCAGGGCAGCAGAATTAGCCATTCAAATAGTATCAGCTCAGCTTTGCACATGGCTTTGCCTCCTCAAGCTGCACCAAAGCGCCAAAACCTCTGCTTGCTGGCTCCTTGAAATGCAGTTCCCAAGAAGATGGTTTTGGCTGCAGGTGCCCATTGCTTGGTCAAGCTGCTTTAAATATGCACAAGAGCCTGGAGATGTCACAAGAAGACAGAAAAGAGGAGATGAAGGCATGCCACAGAGACACACTTCTTGGCTTTCTGGAAAATTTCAGAAGTCATTAAATTTTGAAGCAAGAACGTCAGAATGGCATAGCAGCTCCAGCCAGCTTAAAATAGGGTGACAAATGACTGTTGGAGACAGAGGGTTTAATTACAAGAGGCAATGGACCAGGACTGTCAAATGTCACCATTGCTCCTGCTCTGGGAAGCCACATGCTTGGGTTCAGCTCACCAAAACTTCAGCAGCTGCCAGCTCTTGGTTTCTCCCAGCCCTTGGTTGCTCGCCTAGGATGCAAAGCCAGACTCTTGCCCACCACTGATTTCTTCCCCAAACTGGACCATCCTCAAAGATGTTCCTGGGAGGGTTTTTGTAAGCCAAGGAAACTTCTCAGCCAGTTGATGGGGATTTGGGAGGATGCTTTAGTGTGTGGTGAGGCTGCAGGACCCCTGGGAGGTGCTCGTTGAATTCTGTACAAATAAAGGGGCAAAGTTTGGGTCAGTATAGCCTCTTCTGCACCTGAGATACTTAAAATCATTGAATCATATAATCATTTTTGTTGGAAAAGACCTTTAACATCACTAAGCCAAACTGTTAACACAGCACTGCCAAGTCCAACACTAAACTATGTCCTTCAGCATCACATCTACACAGCTTTTCAATTCCTCTGGGCATAAGGGCTCTGCCATTGCCCTGGGCAGCCTGTTCCAGGGCTTGACAACCTTTTCAGAGAAGAAATTGTTCCTAATGTCCAACCTAAACCTCCCCTGGCACAACTTGAGGACTTTTCCTTTCCTCTTGTCTCTTGTTACCTGGGATAATAGACCAACCTTTATAGGGAGCAGTGAGGTCTCCCATGAGCCTCCTTTTCTCCAGGCTAAACAAGCCCAGTTCCTTCAGTTGCTCCTCACAAGACTTGTGCTCTAGAGCCTTCACCAGGTTCACTGCCCTTCTTTGGACATGCTCCAGGACCTCAGTGTCCTTGAGGGACCCAAAACTGAACCCACTATTCAAGGAGCAAACTCATCAATGCTGACTACAGAGGGACAATCACTCTCCTGGTCCTGCTGGCCACACTATTGCTAACACTTCCAAAAGGACCTCCAGACTCAGTCAGTGGAAAGCCACTGGCTCACCCTTTCCATCCCTTTCCACTTCCTAGCAGAGCCCAGGGCTGACTGCACAGTGACAGATTCCTACTGAAGTCCCAAACTCATTTCTTACCTCACAAATCACAGCCTAGCTGCCCTGACACCACCCCCAGGACTCAGTGGGGTTCAAAGCTCAATGGAATTCCTTCCTTGATTGCTGAAATTAATTCAATAGCACTTGGGCAGATGGAGGGGCTGGAGAATAAGTTGGGTCATGCATATACCCCCATCACTTGAGACATCCCCTCAGAACAAAATACATTTAAACCCCCACAAGATGTGGGAAACTCATGAGATGCATTACAGAGCTGCTGTGAGGAAGGCCATCTCCTGCCTGGCTTCTTGGCTTCCTCCCTGCTGCTCCCATCCCTCTCATCTGCAGCTGAATCCCTCAGGTTGGAATTAAAATTCAAATCCAAACTGATTCAGCTGACAGGCGAGGTGCTCACCTGTGTTTATATTCACATCAGGCTCCTGCTCGCAGGGCTTCAGCTGACAGAGAATCAATTCATGCTGTCAAAGGAGGCAAATCACCTAAAAACCTGATGAGGTTAACAATGGAGCATCCTCCTCTTGTAGCCAAGCCTAGGGCTTGTTGCTCTTGACCTGGTAGAGACAAGCCCTTGATCTGCACAAGACCTTTCCTTCTCCAGTGATCACAGAAGCACAGCATCACAGAATGTTAGGGGTTGGAAGGGACCTTGAAAGATCATCAAGTCCAAGCCACCTGCCAGAGCAGGGTCACCTAGAGCAGGTCACACAGGAACATGTCCAGGTGGGTTTTCAGTGTCTTCAGAGAAGGAGACTCCACAACCTCTCTGGCCAGCCTGTTCCAGGGCTCTGTCACCCTCACAGTGAAAAAGTTTTTCCTTATGTCCATGTGGAACCTCCTGTGCTCCAGCTTGCACCCATTGCCCTTTGTCCTATCATTGGATGTCACTGAGCAGAGGCTGGCACTCCTGACACTCACCCTTCACATCTTTATAAGCAGCCCTCAAGTCTCCTCTTGTCCAAGCTAAGAGCCCCAGATCCCTCAGCCTTTCCTCATAAAGGGGATGTTCCATTCCCTTAATTGTCTTTGTGGCATGATGGTACATTTGGACCTTGTGGGAGTAGGAACACCTCTTTTTTAATGTAAATCATGGAATGAATCACAGAGTGGTAGGGTTTGGAAGGCACCTCTGGAGATCATCTAGTCTAACCTCCCTTCAGAACTGGGTCATCCACAGCAGGTTGCCTAGGGTCACAATGCCCAGGCAGGTTTGGAATCTTTCCAGAGAAGGAGACTCCACAACCTCTCTGGGCAGCCTAGTCTGGAATCCTTACAGGAAAGTTTTTCCTCATGTTGACCTGGAACTTTCTGAGTTCTAGCTTGTATCAGTTGGCCCTTTTCCTGTCTTTGGACACAAATAAAAAGAGTCTGGCCCCATCCTCTTGCCCCTTGCCCTTTAGCTATTGATCATCACTGAGAAGATCCTGTCTCAGTCTGCTCTTCTGCAGGCTAAACAGGCCCTCAGCCTTTCAAATGTGGCTTACTTCAGTACTCATTGTAGTGGATATGCCCTCAGAAATGAGCGGCAGATGTATCAATGAAAATATGTTTATTTATATATACATACAAACTCTGTAACGGGGTATTTACAGTCACCCTTCACAGGTATCAATATTCGGTTAGTGGAACTATCTTTACAGAATGTTATGTATGGGCACTTAAATCAAAATGATTCACAGAACTTATAATCGAAACTGAGTCAGAGAGTGGCGGGGGAGGGGTTGGTCAGTGACTGGCAACCCTCCACCTGGAGCAATATAAATGCTACCCTAACTGAAGCTCTATAAAGAAGGGCTTGGCTTACTCACAAGCTGAGAACTTCGTGAAGTCTTTCCTTAATAATGTTTATAGTCCAGAGAACGTGGCACGGATGTGCCGTAATAAGGAGACAGGAAATGGCGCCGGCCGTGTGGCCGCACCGCGTGGCTCTGCTGTTCTCTCCCAGGATACAAAAGGTTCCTCGCTCAGAGGGGGGGCTGTGGCAGGTCAGCAACGCTGGTTCGCACGGGCTACCAGGTTTTCTCCTACAGCGATGGATCACGCAGCGGTTGATCCCACGGAGTGCTGTCCACGGCACCGCACGCAGCTGGGTGACGGTGGCAAAGGACCACGAGGCCTCTTGAAGCACTGGCACGCACACACACACAGGCTCCAACACCAAGGTGGGGGGGCTCATTTACCAAACGACCCCTATTTACCATTTGCCCCAGTGAATACTGGTCCAATAAGCATCTGTTGCTAACGCAAAGATTAACCAATGAACTGACACCTAGCAAATATGGCCTAAGTATATGCTATACCCAGGGAAACAAACATATAGCCTGCCTCTTGTGTACTACAGGGGTGAGACCACGCCCAGGTAGGCTGTTTACCTGGACTCAGTGGCGCCAGGATCCCCCTCTGCCGCCTCCAGAAAGGAGGGGGAACAAAGGAGGGTTAACACACAGAGAAATATATCCTACACAAATGTTTGGGGCACAATCCTGACCATAAGCATCGTTCACTACACTCATACAGCAAAACTCGCTTGCTTTCTGGTCTCTGGGTGCTGGAGGATGGATCCATTCTCTAAAGCAGGAGTTCAGAGCCTGCAACCTGGGCATTACATCTGTTTCCCAAATCCCACCAGGTCCCAGCACATTCGTAGGACCAAAATGATGAAGGAAAGGAGCCTCGAATTTTTACTGTCAGAAAGAGCATTCTCTACCAGTCTTTATTTCACCACGAGCTTTTCCAATACGTTTTGCAGCGAGGTGAGCTCAGTGACGAGGGAATATTCCACCGAGCACTCTTGGACAAGAGATCTGAGTGATCTCGAGCTTTCAGCTGCACCGAAGAGGGAAAACCGCATCCGATCTCCTGGGTGATGCTGCCCTCTGCAGAAAATCCTGATGGATGCCGCAACGCCTTGCAGGATGAGCTAAACAGAATCACACGAGTCACGGAATTGTTTTGGTTAGCAAAGACCTCTAAGATCATCGAGTCCAACCATCGACCTAACACCACCATGGCCATTAAACCATGTGCCAAAGTGTCATGTCCACGCATTTCTGAACACCTCCAGGGACAGTGACTCCACCACCCCCCCAGGCAGCCTGTTCCAATGCCTGACCACTCTTCCTGTAAAGAAACTTTTCCTAATATCCAATGTAAAACTTCCTTGTCACAATTTCAGTCCATTTCCTCTCACCCTGTCACCTGATACTAGAGATAAGAGACCAACCTTCAAAGGGAAAAAGATTCTAGGAAGGGAATTGGCAGGTCTCATAGATAGGGCTTTAAACTAGTTTCGAAGGGGGAAGGGGCTGAAACCAGTCCCCCCAGGCTGGGGTCTGGGGGTGATAAGCCAGAGCCAGAGGTGAAACCAGCAGCCCGGATGAAGTGCATGTACACTAATGCACGAAGCATGGGCAACAAACAAGAGGAGCTGGAAGCCTTGCTGCAGCAGGAAAGTTATGATGTAGTTGCCATCACAGAGACGTAGTGGGACAACTCACATGACTGGAGTGCTGCAATTGACGGCTACAGTCTCTTCAGGAGAGACAGGCAAGGAAGAAGGGGTGGAGGGGTGGCCCTGTACATCAGGGAGGCACTAGATGCCATTGAGCTGGAGATCAGGGACGATCGGGTTGAGTTGCCTGTGGGTGAGAATTAGAGGGAAGGCCAACAGGGCTGACATCCTGGTTGGAGTCTGTTATAGACCACCCAACCAGGAGGAGGATGTTGATGAAGCATTCTATAGGCAGCTTAAGGCTGTCTCAAGATCGCCTGACCTTGTTCTCATGGGTGACTTCAACTTGCCTGATATCTGCTGGGATCTTAACATAGCAGAGAAGAGGCAATCTAGGAGGTTCTTAGAATGCATGGAGGACAGCTTCTTATCCCAGGTGCTGCGAGAGCCTACCAGGGGCAAGGCTATGCTTGACCTCCTCTTCACCAATAGGGAAGGGTTGGTGGGTGATGTGGTGGTCGGAGGGTGCTTAGGGGCCAGTGACCACGAGATAATTGAATTCTCATTATTTGGTCAAGCTAAGAGGGGTAGCAAGAAGACCTCCACTCTGGATTTTCGGAGGGCGGACTTCAGGCTACTCAAGGAACTAATTCAGAGGGTTCCTTGGGATAAAGCCCTTAAAAACAAAGGGGTCCAGGAGAGCTGGTCCTACTTCAAGGAAGAATTGTTGAAGGCTCAGGACAGGCTGTGCCAATGTGCCGGAAGATGAGCCGCCGGGGCAGACGGCCAGCCTGGATGGTTAAAGAACTTTTAATGGAACTGAGGGAAAAAAAGAGGGTGTATCACCTTTGGAAGAGAGGGGAGGCAACCCGTGAAAAAATTAAGGATGTTGCTAGGTCTTGTAGGAAGAAAATTAGGGAGGCAAAAGCGCATTTGGAGCTTAGACTGGCCTCTGCTGTGAAGGACAACAAAAAGTCCTTCTATAAATATATTAATAGCAAGAGGAAGGGCAAGGACAACCTCCACTCCTTGGTGGACACGGAGGGGAACGTTGTGATAAGGGATGAGGAAAAGGCAGAGATACTTAACACCTTCTTTGCCTCAATTTTTACTAGAAGGACAGAACGTCTTTCAGACAGCTGGCCTGCAGAGCTGGCAGAAGGAGCCAGGGAGCAGCATAGTTTTCCACTGTTCCAAAATGGGGTAGTTAGTGATCTGCTCAGCCACCTGGATCCCCACAAGCCCATGGGACCAGATGGGATTCATCCTAGGGTGCTGAGAGAGCTGGCGGATGAGCTGGCCAGGCCACTGTCCATCATTTTTCAGCAGTCCTGGCTCACTGGAGATGTCCCAGAGGACTGGAAGCTGGCCAATGTGGTGTCCATCCACAAGAAGGGCCGGTTGGATGAGCCAGGGAATTACAGGCCTGTCAGCCTGACCTCAGTGCCAGGCAGGATCATGGAGCAGGTCATCCTGAGTGCAATAACACAGCACTTAGAGGATGGCCAAGGGATCAGGCCTAGCCAGCATGGATTTAGGAAGGGCAGGTCCTGCCTGACCAACCTGATCTCCTTCTATGATCAGGTGACCCGCCTGGTGGATGTGGGGAGGCCTGTGGATGTAGTCTACCTGGACCTCAGCAAGGCCTTTGACACCGTCCCCCATAGCAAACTTCTGGCCAAGCTGTCAGCCCATGGCTTGGATGGGAGCACACTGCGATGGGTTAGGAACTGGCTGGATGGCCGAGCCCAGAGAGTGGTGGTGAATGGTGCCACATCCAGCTGGCGGCCAGTCAGTAGTGGAGTCCCCCAGGGATCAGTGCTGGGCCCCATCCTCTTTAACATCTTTATTGATGATCTGGATGAGGGCATTGAGTCGATCATCAGTAAATTTGCTGATGACACCAAGCTGGGGACAGGAGTTGATCTGCTAGAGGGTAGAGAGGCTTTGCAGGGAGACCTCAACAGGCTGGACAGATGGGCAGAGTCCAACGGCATGAGATTTAACACATCCAAGTGCTGGGTTCTGCACATTGGCCACAACAACCCCATGCACTGCTACAGGCTGGGGTCAGAGTGGCTGGAGAGCAGCCAGGCAGAGAGGGACCTGGGGGTGCTGGTTGATGGTAGGATGAACATGAGCCTGCAGTGTGCCCAGGCAGCCAGGAGGGCCAATGGCATCCTGGCCTGCATTAAGAACAGTGTGGCCAGCAGGAGCAGGGAGGTCATTCTGCCCCTGTACGCTGCACTGGTTAGGCCACACCTCGAGTACTGTGTCCAGTTCTGGGCCCCTCAGTTTAGGAAGGACGTTGACTTGCTGGAACAAGTCCAGAGAAGGGCAATGAAGTTGATGAGGGGTTTGGAACACAAGCCCTATGAGGAGAGACTGAGGGAGCTGGGGCTGCTTAGCCTGGAGAGGAGGAGACTCAGGGGTGACCTTATTGCTCTCTACAACTACCTGAAGGGGGGTTGTAAACAGGCAGAGGTTGGTCTCTTCTCCCAGGTAGCCAATACCCGAACAAGAGGACACAGTCTCAGGCTGCGCCAGGGGAGGTTCAGGCTGGAGGTCAGGAGGAAGTTTTACACAGAGAGAGTGATTGCCCATTGGAATGGACTGCCCGGGGAGGTGGTAGAGTCGCCGTCACTGGAGGTGTTCAGGAGGAGACTTGACAGGGTGCTTGGTTGCATGGTTTAGTTGATTAGGTGGTGTTGGATGATAGGTTGGACGTGATGATCTTGAAGGTCTCTTCCAACCTGGTCTATTGTATTGTATTCTATTCTATTCTATTCTATTCTATTCTATTCTATTCTATTCTATTCTATTCTATTCTATCAATCTCAGGGCTCCTCTTCAAGGCTGTAGTCCCTATCAAGGCATGCATTGTTTGTACAAAGTAACCAGCTTTACACAATGAAGCCCCTGATCAATGGTCCTCCTTACAGGAGCAGTGAAGTATATTCAGCCCTAACAGTTTCTCTGTAACCTAGGCATTTACTCACAGTTTCACTGAGATAGCACCTGGAGGGATTGAAAAGAGCAGATGTGATGCTGAGGGACATGGTTTAGAGTTGTAGAGAGCAATGAGGTCTCCTCTCAGCCTCTTCTTTGAACACCCCCAGGGATGGTGACTCCACCACTGCCCTGGGCAGACCATTGCAATGTTTGGGAACCCTTTCAGTGAAGAAGGACTCTGCTCCCCAAAGCGAGTCTCACGAGTGCTGGGTTTAGGGGTGCAGGACCCTCCATGTGGTGCAAGTCTGTGACTTGCTGGGTCTGAGGACATTAACCCCCCTCCATGAGGTCTGGAACCTCCCCAGGGACTATGGGTTTTAGGGATCCGGAGTCTGGGGGTGCAAGATCCCTCCCAGAAGAACAGGATCCTTTCTGAGGTTCCCAGATTCAGGGATGCTGAGCCTGTGGGTGCAAGAGCCCCTCTTTAGGGACCGGGTTGCTGAGGTGCTGGGTCTGGGGATGTAAGACCTCTCCTAGGGGTCTGGGATCCCTCCAGGAGCACTGTGCTGGGTCTGGCAGTGCAAGACCTTTCCTGGGGTGCAGATCTCTGAGGTGCTGCATAGGACCCCTCCTGTCAGACGAAGACCCCTTCTGAGATTCCAAATCTCAGGGATGTTGAGGTGCAGGACCAAGAGCTCTCCTGGGGTGCAGGTTTCGTGACTACTGCGTCTAGGGGTGTAACACCTCCCGTGAGAGTCTGGGGTCCCCCTTGAGACTATAGATTTTAGGGGTGCCGAGCCTCGGGGAGCAGGATCCCTTCTTGGGGTACCAGGACCTGTCCTGTGGTGAAGGTTTCAGGGGCACTGGGGGCACAGGACCCCCTCCCAGGGAGCAGACCCCCACCCGGGGTGCCGATTTTCCCCCTGGGCGCACATGCTGGGTCAGGCCCGGGCAATGACGGCGTCCTGCAGGAGCAGGAAGCTGGGGCACGGTGGGTGCCACCCAACCACTGCTCCTGTCCAAAGTTGAGCGGCGACAGGAGCCAGCTGCACCCAGCCCTGCCCAGCCCGGGGGTCTGGCACCGCCGTGGGGTGAGTGGTTTCCTCAGGGGTGGGAGCTGAGGGGTCCCAAGCTCTGGGGTGTCGCCAGCCTCACCCCACCCTGGGCCGGGTGCCAAACAAGGTGGGTTATGGTCAGGAACCTCGAGCTGAGGCTGGTTTCAATAGTGTCAGGACACAAATGGGGAAACTGAGGCAGGGCAGGCTGGCACAGAAGAGGTTGGAGGGGTCAGTGGTGTGGGATGTCACCAGTTGCCAGAGCCAGTGTGTGCCCCACAGCTAAAGGAAGATGGATTAGAGCATCCAAGCCCTGATTAATTTGGTTAGAGAGGCAAAAGTACCCAGAGGCTGTAGTCCATCTTCACATCCAGCCAGGGTGGTCCTGAATGTGGAGATGCCAGAATGTGGGGTCCCCAAACCCCGACGCAGCTCCAGGGAAGCCATGATGGGAAGGCGGAGTCACAGCCGGCAGAGCAGGCTCAGCCTGTTTGGTTTGCTGGGCTCTCACCTCCTCAGAAGCTGCCAGGGCAGCTCAGCTCACCCCAAGTTTTAGGCAGAAGGAACTTCAGTGGAAGAAGGAGACAAGGTCTTTTGGTGGGAGGCTGGCAATGTGCTTTCTCAGGGCAGGTGGTCTCCTATCAGCCATGCAAGTTCAGGGGAAAACCAGTGGGGATGCATCAGGGGTGTCTTGTGATATGGTATCACTCCTCACGTCATGCCCCAGCACCATCCTTCATGCCCCAGCACTACTCCCCATGCCCCAGCATCACTCCTTATATCCCAGCATCATCCCACATGCCCCAGCAACACAGGGCCCATGGTTGCCAGCATTATACTTTCATTCATCACTTAGAGTCCTGCACCCACAATTGCCCCAAAATCCTTTGCCCTCACCAAAGAAGAGCAGGACAGGATGATGCCAAGCATTCCAGTGGGGTGAAAGGATGGGATACCTGAAAAAAAAGCTCCTGATATTAAAGGGAGAATGGGAGCACCCTCTAGCATGCCCTAACCAGGCCCATGCACCCCGTTATTACCCCAGTCTCCCTCCACTGGCCTGACCTGAGTCTTGTCTCTTCCCCATCTCTGCCTCCCCACTGGGAGCTTGATGGCTTCATCACTGACAGAGGGCTCAGCGGCCACAGCCTCCACAGTGGCCTGGGGCTTGGCCATCACTGGCCTCTTGCTGCTGTTCCTGCTCCTCCTCTGCTCCTTCTTCCACAGGTACATTCACTTTTGGGGGGCAAAACAAGGGAATCTGGCTTCTTCCCAAGGATTTTTCCATGGATATTATGGGTTTTGGGTAAAAGCCATGGATGGAGAAGAGGGGTGTCACCATCCATGTTGGAGTAGGATGGGGAGTGAGAAGCTGTAGGGTCAAGTTGAGCACTGGGGAAGGAGATGGGAGGGGTGAACAAACAAAAAATAGCAGCTAGAAAAGGGGACAACCTCTAAGCATACTCTGACCCCAGTATCCCTAGGGATGGGAAATGGCTCTGCTGATCTCTTCCTTCTCCTCCTTCTGCAGGGCAAATGAGCAGTTTTCCACCCAGAAAATGAAACAAAACTCTGGGCTTGTCCAAGGGGTGAGTCCCTCAGGGTCCCCAGTGTGTCCTTGAGTGGGATTTAATGGCTGCTTGTCCTGGCTAGAGGGCAAGGTGGTGGGATGGGGACTGAGGGGATGGTGGCCTAGTCCCACATGTCCCCTGTCACCAAACATCCCGTGTCCTCCCATGGCTCTCATGCTTTGACAGCCCTCCAGTGTCAGCACAGAGAACTTCCCTCTCCTCACCCCCATATCCAGCCAAATTAGCCTCCCAAAAGGGTGGGGACTGGGACAATGGTTTGGTTCTTGCTATGGTGTGTTGCCATGGGTGCCTCACGCCAAGGTTTGCAGGAGCTGAGCATGGGTGGCATGAGTGCCCCACCAAAAGCTGTGGGGCTGGCTGAGGCTGGTTGGAACTGGTCAGTGCCAGCAGAGGGCAGCCACCACACCATCCCCCCACCCTCAACACTCCCTCCCCAAATCCCAGGGCACCAGGAGCCCCTCAACACTCCAACTGCCTCCACAAGGGCTAGGGCACACCCAAGTGCCCAGGGAGGATGCATGAGTGCCAGGAGGGTGAGGCACAAATGCCAGGGGGGTGTTGATGCTTGAGTGTTCAGGGGGACATGCACAAGTGCCCAGGGGGGGATGCATGAGTGGCAGGAGGGGATGCACAAGTGCTGGGGCAGGGAGTGCATGAGTACCAGAGGGAGGGATGCACGAGTGCTGGGAGGATGCATGAGTGATGGGGGGATGTATGAGTGCTGGAGGGAATGTATGAGTGCTGGAGGGGATGCATGAGTGCTGGAGGGGATGCAGAAGTGCCCGTGGGGGAAGCACAAGTGCCCAGGGGTATGCACAATATCTGGGTAGGATGTAGGAATGTTGAGGTGGGGGCATATGCAGGTGTACAAGGGAGGATGCCCAAGTGCCAGGAGGCTGATAGGTCTGCACTTGCTTGTTTGCACTGCAGGTGAAGCTGGCAAGGCTGAGCTCCAGTGAAGGGGAAGGAGCACTGCCAGAAGGTAGGTCACAGCCTAGGGCAGCACCACTGACGCTCTGCCATCTCTGCCTCCACACACCCAGGGACATGGTTCCCACTACAGGTGTGGAGTGCTACAGGATGGTGACACACTGGGATGCCCTGGAAATGGCCACATCAGTGTGACAAATGCTAAAGGGATCAGGGGCTCAAGTCGTGTTCTCTGCTATCCCTCTAACGTCAGCAATGGATGAGGAAACACTGAGGAAGGTCCGACAGATCAATTAATGGCTCAGGGGCTGGTGCCATTGACAGGGCTTTGGGTTCCACAATCATGGATTGGTTTTCAAGGCACCAGAGCTGAAAACAACTTATGGGACACACTTGTCCCAGAGGGGGATAAGAATCCTGGGGCAGGAATTGGCAGGGCTCATTGATAGGGCTTTAAACTAGATTTGAAGGGGGAAGGGGTTAATAGTCTCCTGCTGGCCGGTGACAAACAGAGGGGCAGCTCACCAGCAGCAGAGAGAAGGAGAGCTGGTAAGGGCTCTCAACTTGCTGCCCTGAGGCAAGCCATGAATGATCCACCAGGACATTCTGTGGAAACCGAGGGGATTTGGCACAAGAGGAGGACAGGGCCAGCCCAGCTGAAGTGCTTCTATGTGAATGTGTGCAGCTTGGGCAACAAACAGGATGAGTTAAGGGCCATTGTGCTGCTGGGATGTCACAACATAGTGGCTGTTACTGAAACTTGGTGGGATGAATCCCATGACTGGGATGTAGGGATAGATGGGTATAAACTCTTTAGGAAGGATAGGCAGGGAAGGAGAGGAGGAGGTGTTGCCCTCTATGTCAATAGCCAGTTGGAATCAGTGGAGCTCCAACTGGGGAGGGATGATGAGCTAGTTGAGAGCGTATGGGTTAAAATTAAAGGCAGGACAGGGGAAGGAGATATTACTGTGGGGGTCTCCTACAGGCCACCTGACCAGCAGATCCAAGCAGATGAGGCCCTAAACAGACAAATAGAAGCGGCTTCCAGGTCACAAGCCCTGGTCCTCATGGGTGATTTCAACCACCCGGACATCTGCTGGAGGGACAACACAGCAAGGCACCAGCAATCCAGGATGTTCCTGGACTGCATAGAAGACAACTTCCTCCTCCAAATGGTAGAGGAACCAAGAAGAAATGGTGCTATGCTGGACCTTGTTCTCACCAACAGGGAAGGGCTGGTAAGCAATGTGAGGCTCAGAGACGGCCTTGGCTGCAGTGACCATGAAGCAGTTGAATTTAATATCCTCAGGGCAATCAGGAGGAAGTATTCTAATCTTAGGACCCTAGACTTTGGGCGTGCAGATTTTGATGGCTTCAGGGATCTGCTAGCCAAAGTGTCGTGGGACAAAGCCCTGGAGGGAAGAGGGACCCAGGACAGCTGGTCAGTATTCAAGGACCACCTCCTCTGTGTCCAGGAGCTCTGTATACCAACAAAGAGAAAAGCGGGTAAGAATGCTAGGAGGCCTGCCTGGATGAGCAAGGAGTTACTGGACACACTATTACTTAAAAGGAAACACTACAGGAAGTGGAGAGAAGGACAGCTAGAACAGGGGGTATATAATGAAGCTGCCCGAGCAGCAAGAGTCCTGATTAGGAAAGCCAAAGCAGAGTTTGAATTGAATCTAGCCAGGGAGATTAAAGGGAACACTAAGAACTTCTACAGGTATATTAATGGGAAGAAGAAGACTAGGGAAGGTGTGGGCCCCCTCAGAAAGGAAACTGGTGACATGGTCACAAGTGATGAGGAAAAGGCTGAGGTACTTAATAACTTCTTTACCTCAGGCTTCCCTGCAAGGGCCTCTAGCCACACTCCTGATGTTATGGAAGACAATGCCAGGGACGGGGAGGAAGAACTGCCCATTGTAAGTGAAGATCAGGTTGGTGATCATCTGAAGAACCTGAAAGTGTTCAAGTCTGTGGGACCCGATGGGATACACCCACGGGTACTGAGAGAACTGGCAGATGAGGTTGCTAAACCCCTCTCTATTATATTTCAAAAGTCATGGCAATCTGGTGAAGTCCCCACAGACTGGAAAAGGGGAAACATTGCCCCCGTCTTCAAAAAGGGTAAGAAGGAGGAACCAGGGAACTACAGGCCAGTCAGTCTCACCTCTGTGCCTGGAAAGATCATGGAGCAGATCCTCCTGGAGTCACTATTGGCTCAGAAGAATAGTGAAGAGGTGATTGGGAACAGTCAGCATGGCTTTGCCAAGGGCAAATCCTGCCTGACCAACCTGGTTGCCTTCTATGAGCAGGTGACAAAATTAATAGATGAGGGGCGAGCAACTGATGTCATTTACCTGGACCTGAGCAAAGCCTTCGACACTGTCCCGCACCACATCCTGGTCTCCAAACTGGTGACACATGGGTTTGATGGGTGGACCACTAGATGGATAAGGAACTGGCTTGATGGCCGCACCCAAAGAGTGGCTGTCAATGGCTCCATGTCCCAGTGGAGGCCAGTGACAAGCGGAGTCCCTCAGGGATCAGTCCTGGGACCTATCTTGTTCAACATCTTTGTGGGTGCCATGGACAGTGGCATTGAGTGCACCCTCAGCAAGTTTGCTGATGACACCAAGCTGTGTGGTGCAGCAGACACGCTGGAGGGAAGGGAGGCCATCCAGAGGGACCTTGACAGGCTGGAGAGGTGGGCACAAGCCAACCTCATGAAGTTCAATAAGAGCAAGTGCAGGGTCCAGCATCTGGGTCGAGGCAATCCCAGGCACAAATACAGGCTGGGCAGTGACTGGCTGGAAAGCAGCCCTGAGGAGAGAGACTTGGGGGTGCTGGTGGACAAGAGGCTCAACATGAGCTCTCAGTGTGCACTTGCAGCCCGCAAAGCCAATCAGATCCTGGGCTGCATCAGGAGAAGTGTGGCTAGCAGGTCGAGGGAGGTGATCCTCCCCCTCTACTCAGCCCTGGTGAGACCCCACCTGGAGTACTGTGTCCAGTTCTGGAGCCCCTATTACAAGAGGGATGTGGAGGTGCTGGAACGTGTCCAGAGAAGGGCCACAAGGATGATCAGAGGGCTGGAGCACCTCTCCTATGAGGACAGACTGAAGGAGTTGGGGCTGTTCAGTCTGCAGAAGAGAAGGCTCCGAGGTGACCTAATTGTGGCCTTCCAGTATCTGAAGGGGGCCTACAGGAAGGCTGGGGAAGGACTTCTCAGGATCTCAGGTAGTGATAGGACTAGGGGGAATGGAATGAAGCTGGAGGTGGGGAGATTCAAGCTAGATGTGAGGAGATGGTTCTTCACCATGAGAGTGGTGAAACCCTGGAATGTGTTGTCCAGGGAGGTGGTCGAGGCCCCGTCCCTGGGGGTGTTTAAGACCAGGCTGGATGAGGCTCTGGCCAGCCTGATCTAGTGTGGGGTGTCCCTGCCCATGGCAGGGGGGTTGGAACTAGATGATCCTTGTGGTCCCTTCCAATCCTGAATGATACTATGATACTATGATACTATGACAGAGCCAGGAACTGCAGTCCGAAGTTCTTTGGGGCTCAGCCTCACTGCATCAACCCTACTCAGTTAATGATTTGCGTGACTCATGAACTTGGTGGAGCTGCAGGGCTTGGCAGGACTTTGAGCCAGCCCTTGGGCGGACATATGGGACTGCACCCCTGAAACCCCTGGCTAGGGTCATGACACCCTAAGTAGGGGATATCATTAGCACCAAGCAGCTACTTTCAGTTCCCTGGCACAGAGAAGATGGTGGGGACTCCCCATGGCCATGGTGAAGGGGCTGGGAGCTGCATCCGAAAGCAGCTCCTAAAATTCCCAGTTGAAGAAAAATATCCCAGTAAAACCTGCCATGAGACCCAGTTCCTCTAGCAGGGCCCTGATTTAAAATACCTCCTGGGCTGCTCTGTGCTGGCAGAAAGGGAATTGCCTAGGAAAGCTTTACAGAAGATGGTTTAATGCTCCAAACCTTCCCAGTGGGTGAAGCTCCCTGCACATTTGCTTTTCCATGCAGCTGAACACAAGTTTTTCTTCCCAGTTACTCCAGGAATATCCTTTGTCCCTGGATAACAGGGCTAATGAAATCCCATGGATTAGTATCTCCACAAGGCTTACCTTTGAGATGTTCCAGAGAAATTCCTGTTCCGCCTTGCACTGCAATGGGGAGCTCCAGAGTGTTTTGTGGGGTGGCCCCACCAGCCTCCCCCCATTCTTGTATCTCCCTCAGCTGTGTTTACCTCTCAGTGAGGCACTTCCAATCCTTTCCTGCTTTTCTGAAGCAGGGTAGGGAAGAGACACACTGAAAGTGAAGCTGTGGCCCCTTGGGGTGTGCAGGCAGGCTGCTAGGGCACACCAGGGGGCTCAGGTGCTCACAGTGGGGGGGCTTACACTGGGTGCTCATGTTGGGGTCCACATGTTGGAATTCCCAGGCTGAGATGTTTGGTTTGGGATGCTCATGCTGGGGTACTTCTGTTGGGGTGCTCACACTGGGGTATTCATGTTGCAGTGCTCATGTGGAGGTGCCCCTGTTCAGATGCTCACATTATGGTGCTCAAGCTGGGATGCTCAGGTGGGGATACTCAGGTTGAGATGTTCATGGAGGGATGCTCCTGTTGGGGTGCTCATGTGGTGCTAACAGAGGGCTTATGCTAGGGTGCTCACATTAGGTTACCCACACTGGGGTGCTCATGTAGGCATGCTAGCAGAGTGCTCATGTTGGGAGGCTTATGTTGGGACGGTCATGGGGTCCTCATGTTGGGATGTTCACATTGAGGTGCTCACATTGGGATACTCATGCTGTGATGCTCATGTTGGAGTGCTCATTGGATGCCAACAGAGAACTAGTGCCAGGGTGTTTATGTTGAGGTGCTGATGGGGCAACTGCTTTCTGCCAGGATGGAACTGGAGGGTAGTCAGGAAGCTGTGCTGTCCCCAAGAGTCTCTGGCCTGTATCTGGCCCTGCCACCCCCTGCACTGGCCAGCAACCTGTACCTCCATTTCTACACTGCATGCACCTGTCCTGCACTGCAGCTGGAGCCAGAACTCAGGGCACAGCACCTCAAACCCCACGGGATCACCATATCACTGCATAGTTAAGGCAGGAGAAGAAATTACTGGAGCACTGCAATTGACGGCTACAGGCTCTTCAGGAGAGACAGGCAAGGAAGGAGGGGTGGAGGGGTGGCCCTGTACATCAGGGAGGCACTAGATGCCACTGAGATGGAGATTAGGGACGATCAGGTTGAGTGCTTGTGGGTAAGAATTAGAGGGAAGACCGGGAGGGGAGACATCCTGGTTGGAGTCTGTTATAGACCACCCAACCAGGAGGAAGATGCTGATGAAGCATTCTATAGGCAGCTTAAGGCTGTCTCAAGATCTCCGGACCTTATTCTCATGTGCAACTTCAACCTGCCTGACATCTACTGGGATCTCAACCAAGCAGAGAGGAGACAGTCTAGGAGGTTCTTAGAATGCATGGAGGACAGCTTCTTATCCCAGGTGCTGCGAGAACCTACCAGGGGTAAGGCTATGCTTGACCTCCTCTTCACCAATAGGGAAGGGCTGGTGGGTGATGTGGTGGTCGGAGGGTGATTAGGGTCCAGTGACCACAAGATAATTGAATTTCCAGTATTCGGTCAAGCTAAGAGGGGTAGCAAGAAGACCTCCACTCTGGACTTCCAGAGGGCAGACTTCAGGTTAATCAAGGAAGTAACTCAGAGGGTTCCTTGGGATAAAGCCCTTAAAAATAAAGGGGTCCAGGAGGGCTGGACCTGTTTCAAGGAAGAACTGTTGAAGGCGCAGGAAGAGGCTGTGCCAATGTGCCGGAAGATGAGCCAGCGGGGCAGACGGCCAGCCTGGATGGTTAACGAACTGTTAATAGAACTAAGGGAAAAAAAGAGGGTGTATCATCTTTGGAAGAAAGGTGAGGCAACCCACGGAATGTTTAAGGATGTTGACAAATCATGCAGGAAGAAAATTAGGGAGGCAAAAGCACATTTGGAGCTTAAACAGGCCTCTGCTGTGAAGGACAACAAAAAGTCCTTCTATAAATATATTAATAGCAAGAGGAAGGGCAAGGACAACCTCCACTCCTTGGTTGACATGGAGGGAAATGTTGTATCAAGGGATGAGGAAAAGGCAGATATACTTAACACCTTCTTTGCCTCAATTTTTACTAGCAGGACAGAACGTCTTTCAGACAGCTGGCCTGCAGAGCTGGCAGAAGGAGCCAGGGAGCTGCATAGTTTCCCTATGTTCCATGAGGAGGTGGTTGGAACTCTCCTCAGCAGCTTGGACCCCACAAGTCCATGGGACCAGAATCCACCCTAGGGTGCTGAGAGAGCTGGCAGATGAGCTGGCCAAGCCACTATCCATCATTTTCCAGCAGTCCTGGCTCACTGGAGAGGTCCCAGAGGACTGGAAGCTGGCCAACATGGTGCCCATCTACAAGAAGGGCCGGTTGGATGAGCCAGGGAATTATAGGCCTGTCAGCCTGACCTCAGTGCCAGGCAAGATCATGGAACAGGTCATCCTGAGTGCAATAACACAGCACTTACAGGATGGCCAAGGGATCAGGTCCAGCCAACATGGATTTAGGAAGGGCAGATCCTGCCTCTCCAACCTGATCTCTTTCTATGATCAGGTGACCCGTCTGGTGGATGTGGGGAGGCCTGTGGATGTGGTCTACCTGGACTTCAGCAAGGCCTTTGACACCGTCCCCCACAGCAAACTGCTGACTAAGCTGTCAGCCCGTGGATTGGACCATTACACTCTGTGCTGGGTTAGGAACTGGCTGGAGGGCCGGGCCCAGAGAGTGGTAGTGAACAGTGCCACATCCAGCTGGAGGCCAGTCACCAGTGGTGTCCCCCAGGGATCAGTGCTGGGCCCTGTCCTCTTCAACATCTTCATCGATGATCTGGATGAAGGGGTAGAGTCAGTCATCAGCAAGTTTGCAGATGACACAAAGTTAGGGGCAGATGTTAGTCAGTTAGAGGGTAGAAAGGCTCTGCAGAGGGACCTCGACCGACTGGACAGATGGGCAGAGTCCAATGGGATGGCATTCAACAAGTCCAAGTGCCGAGTGCTGCACTTTGGCTACGGCAATCCCATGCAGAGCTATAGGCTGGGGTCGGAGTGTCTGGAGAGCTCCAAAACAGAGAGGGACCTGGGTGTGCTGATCGACAGCCACCTGAATATGAGCCAACAGTGTGCCCAGGTGGCCAGGAGGGCCAATAGCATCCTAGCCTGCATTAGGAATAGTGTGGCCAGCAGGAGCAGGGAGGTCATAGTGCCCCTGTACTCTGCTTTGGTTAGGCCGCACCTTGAGTACTGTGTCCAATTCTGGGCCCCTCAGTCAAAGAAGGACATCGAAACACTTGAGCGTGTCCAGAGAAGGGCAACAAGGCTGGTGAGAGGCCTTGAACACAAGCCCTATGAGGAGAGGCTGAGGGAGCTGGGATTGTTTAGCCTGGAGAAGAGGAGGCTCAGGGGTGACCTCATTGCCCTCTACAACTACCTGAAAGGTGGTTGTAGCCAGGAAGGGGTTGGCCTCTTCTCCCAGGCAACCAGCACCAGAACAAGGGGACACAGTCTCAAGCTGCGCCGGGGAAGGTTTAGACTCGAGGTGAGGAGGAAGTTCTTCACCGAGCGAGTCATTCGTCATTGGAACGGGTTGCCCAGGGAGGTGGTGGAGTCATCGACCCTGGAGGCGTTCAAGGGGAGATTGGACATGGCACTTGGTGCCATGGTCTAGTCGTGGGGTCTGTGTTGATAGGTTGGACTCGATGATCCTCGAGGTCCTTTCCAACCTAAGTGATACTGTGATACTGTGATACTGTGGCAGGTCCTGCCTGACCAACCTGATCTCCTTCTATGATCAGGTGACCTGCCTGGTGGATGTGGGGAGGCCTGTGGATATGGTCTACCTGGACCTCAGAAAGGCCTTTGACACTGTCCCCCATAGTAAACTCCTGGCCAAGCTGTCAGCCCATGGCTTGGACGGGAGCACACTGCATTGGGTTAGGAACTGGCT